>NC_045698.1:66204936-66829623 GCF_009834535.1 Camelus ferus
ACAATGTTTATTTCTTAACACTGTGCAGTATATGATCTTACTAACTCTGTATTAATATTTCCAAAGAAGGGTAACAAAAGGGGCTTTTAGCATTCACCCTTTGTTCAATAAATCAAACATAAACATGGTCTGCACATGGCTTTTCAGTGAACTCTGCCATTTTATTTGTCTTTTATCTTGAAGGTTTATTGCTTTACATGGCTTAAAGTGATTCATGGTCTGCACTGTTTAATCTGGGATGTTTAGGTAATTGATGTCTCAGCCAAAGTGTGTGAGAAAGTCAGATGCTAAAACTTCTTGAATGTGCACAGTAGGTGCCGTATATGTCTTTGAATGATTCATTCCCTTGCACATGAGCTTTGTTCTGCCTTCTTGTTTTTGAAATGAATTACATTTCTGATAATTACCTAAAATTTTGGCTCTTTTCTGTGGATTATTCTGTTTTCCTCATGTTCAAAACTTACCATAGGTCATCTGCTAGGTCTGTTTCCAGCTTTTCCTATGGGAACTTCCAGGAAAGAGTCAAGGTAGTAATTAAGAATTTAACTACTTAGTAAAATTAAAATTTACTGAAATTGAAATCTACTCAAACTAGAAACTACTAATGATTCCAAGCTAATTATTATACAACAGAAAATGTAATTGTTTTTATTTAGAGTTTCTTTGTCATTTACCTTTTTTACTTTTAACACTGCCAGTTTTAAAATTTCTGTTGTTTAAATGGGTGCATGATTCTTTCAATAACTCCTGATTATGTGCTTGTTTTTTGTTTTTCCCTGTAAGTTAGACCTGGAGTAGGTTCTTAGGGAAGGGAGAAAGGGAAGAATACAAGTATAAATCTGGGGCTGAACTCCAAAGAAACAAAAATATTCATATTTATTAATTACTTATTTTGTGCCTAACATGGTGTAAAAAAACTTTGATGTATGCCTTGTATTTAAAATCTGGTTGAAGATACTTGTGTGTCACAAAATTGGTATGTGTGAATGTGTGTGTTTTAAAATGCCTTTAAATTGTCATGTACTGCACATGTATATACTACCCTACACTGTTATGATTACAAAATTTAAGACTAACATGATTTTTATGGGCATGAAATTTCATAAGAGTTCAGGGGAAAGAACAGTCAGTATGGGGCTGGTCTGGACAGATAAGCCTGAGAAGATGACTTGAGTGAGAGTCTGAAGGAGTGCTAGTGCTTTTGTTACCATTTGTTTGACACAGAGTTCAAAAGAACTTTTACACATTTTTTCATTTACACCTTAAAATAGTCCTTTGAAACAGGTAATTGGATCACTTCTTCTTTAAAACATGGAATTTAGAAAGGTGAAGTAAATTTGCCCTCAAGTGACTCGATGCAGCACTGTCCTCTGCTCCCAACACAGGCACAATTTATCTCACCTTGCAGCCCCACCGTGCCACTCCTCTGTTTAAAACACTCTGGTGGCTTTTCATCATGCTTTAAATAAAATCTAAACTCCTCATTGTGACCTATGAGTACTTACAGAAGTTGACATCACTTCCTGTCACTCTTCCTTGCCCATTAACACCTTGGCCACTTTGAACCTCCCTTCTCTCCTTTAATCGGTCCAGGGTTTTGCATGGGCTGTTTATACTTGACATTGGTGACTGCTTACCTAGCTAGTTTCCTATCACTTTCAGCTTTCCCCTGACAGCATCCCATTTTTTGTTTGAGTGTCCACCTCTCCCTGGTTACATTGCAGCCACATGGTTTCTGGGATTGATTCCTGCTCCAGGTGTAATTCTGAGTAGTCAAAGCCAGTCATGGTGTTCCCAATACTTTGTTAAGCATTGAACTAGGTAGCCATGCCTATGCTAGTCAATATAAGAAACTTCCTCTGTAACAGGGATTAAATGAAGAAAGTGCAAGTGACCATATCAGGTCAGTGGCATACAGGGAAAGCTTACTAAAGGTTCCTGACAAATATTTTCTTGCTCTTAAAATAGAACAAGATCAAGAGACAATATCTTTATTGGATATTCCATGTGAAATCTGGGACTTTGGAAGCTTTCTTGCCACCAGCTCAGGATTGAAGTTGAAGCATAAATAAAGGTCAAGTTGAGATCATAGAGGCACTAGATTGAGAGAGCCCTGAGCTATACTAATATCTGAAATTCTACTTATGTTAGCCTTCTACCCTTCTCTTCTTTTAACTAGTTTTTTTCTTTTTATGTTATGATAAAAAGTTCCTTCCTTTGGAATTCTCTTTCCCCTAGTTGTTAAATGTCCAATTCCTGCTTGGCATTCATATCTCAGTTCAACTTCAGAGAGCCCTTCCCTGATGTACAGTCTAAAACACCCCTCTTTATCAGTCACCCTTTACCTCACTACTCTGTTTTAATTTCTTCAAAGCTCAAATTACTGCTTTCTTATTTATTAGTATATTTGTTTAATGTCTGATTCCTTGTCATCAGGAATAGGAAGCTTGTCATCTCAATTACTACTATATCTTCAGCAATTTGCACAGTGTCTTTGCCATAGGAAAAGCCCAATATTTGTTGAATGGATGGTTAAGTGGAAGAATTAGATCTCAAACTTTGGCTTCAAATGAAATTGCTTTATTTACTACACTTTGTAGCCTGGCAAGTAGGAGAGTGGTAACTCCAGTAGAAGGAACAGCAAAAGCAACGGGTAAATGGAGTACATTTCAGAGAGGCTCAAGCAATCTCTTTTATTCATTGGTTAAGAACAAATTGATACAAATTCTAAACCAAAATCCAAATATGTCAGTTAAAGAGTTTTAATAATCCAAATTAAATGGAGTCACAGTGTAAGATAGTAAAAATCTGGTATAGTATGTGCTTATAAAAAATTCAGATCATTGCACAGAGTGGACATTTATTATGTAAATGTGTGTTCCATGATTGCAAGTGACATTTCATTACAAGATTTTATCTGCAATGAGTGGCTTGTGACTTAATAAGTTCTATGACCTCAGACTCCACATACTCCAGCCAGAAGAAGGCTGCCAAGTCTTGAAGAGCCTTGTCAGTGGAAGAAACCAGCAAATGGAAGGTCCACAGGAGCTTTAGTGATGGAGCAAAGATGGTATCAAGGATGGTGCCCCCTGGGCTGGGTAAACCCCAGCACTGCTTTATAATGACAATGGAATGGGAGTGGCTGGATGTCAGAGACGTGAAAAGATCATTCTTTTGACACCTTTGTTCTCTACCTAAAATCGTCAGTCAGATTTTTTTAGCGCTGCTTTTCAGACATTCACCACAGATGGGCTTAGGAGAGGCAGTTTATCATAGTGGTTAAAGGCATGTCTTGATACTAGAATTCTTGGTATTGAATTTCTGCTCTGTCAACCTACTAATTGTCTAACTTTGCTTAACCTCTTTGTGCCTTAGTATCTTCATCTGAAAATGTGGCTAATAATAGCACTTCATAGAGTTGTTATAAGAATTAAATGGGTCAATATACATAAAGGAATACTTTTCATACTATCTGTGGCTTTAGATCTTGCTCTCTTTTTAAAAAAATTTCAATGTTACTAATATTTTTGTAAAACAATGCAATAAACTTCTAGAAAAATGAAATAAACAAAACCACAAAATACTAGTCTCAATTCTAAAAAACAGATTAAACAGGAAAAATTACTGTTATAATTTGCTATAAAAGTTTCTAAATGCTCATCTTCAATTACGGTACTTCATAGCGAACTCCTAATCATCACCCATCAAGTCAGCAAGTAGCACTTGTGTGCAAAGAACTTCAAACAGTGCTTGCCATATATTATGTATTGCATAATATTGCCCAGTATTGCAGGGCTCATTGTATTTTAAGAAGCAGCAGACCTAGGGAGATTTGTCTAGTACCTGCAACAAAGTGCTGAAGGCACAAGTGGGTGGCTGTGAGAAAATGGAGAGGTGATCAGAAGCTTCTCATTATCTCTCTTGGAGCAGAAATGTTTAGCTTTGGTGATTTTCTTTCATAACTCAATGGGTTGGCAGACTTTTTCAAATAGCTATATTAACCAGTAAATATACCTACTTTTGGATTAAGGAAATATGTCTCATGGATATTTTGCAGGCATTACATATCTCCTCTCCATAGTGCAATATGTATTTTATATTCAGGTAAAGGTGTACCCACATCTCAGTGAGACTTACGTAAAACCAAAGACAACTAGCTTTGACCCCTTTCTAACTGTGTTACCTTGACTCTCTATACCTCAGTTATCTCATCTGTAATATGGGTATAATAATAATGCTTATCCCTTAGGGTTATGATCAGGATTAAACAACTGATGCATCTTAGCTAATATCTAGTATCTATCAGAACAGTACCTACCATAGATTAAGCAGTAGGAGGATACCCAACCCACGAACAATGGAAACAAAAAAAAAAGATTGTTTCTGATTAATCAAATCCTCTTTATATATTTAAAATGGAATATATTCAAGTCTCACATTGCTATCTCACATCGCTAAACTTTGTTAGAAATGCTGGAATTCTTATTCACAAGGAATGAAACATCATTATCCTTTCAATGGGCAATTACCCTGAGTGATCAGGTGGTGCAAAGTCAGGTGATCCAGAAAGTGGAATAAATCAGACATACACCAGAGAACTATCAGTGAGAGCTTAAACAGATGCTACAGGTATCCAGTTCTTCACAGAGAGCTATGCAACAGCTATGTGAAAGTGAAAAAAGACATCAAAAGATTTTGTTTTTGAAATGTGCACATCTTTTTGAAAACTGTCTAATTGAAAGCCAGTTTTCCACCTTTGTCGACCCAGGCATCATATATGTATTGAATGCATACTATGAGTGTAGCACTAATTTGAAGATCATATGGTTTAACTTCAAAGAATAAGAAATAGAATAGGAAAAAACCCCACATAAAGTTAAATTAGTTTAAAATACTGCACTAGATTACAGTAGCAATTCAGAGATATCTGTTGTTGATATGACAGTATATTATTAGTTACCATTAAAAGGTATTGCTGTTTAGAAAATAGAAAGATCACTTCAGGTGCTGGTGATTGGGATAGATGTTATATTCTGGCTATTAAGTAGCCTATGTATTTTGTCTTATTTGGTAAGAATAAAGTCCTGCCAACACTCACACACCTACATACATACTCATCACTTCCCTACATATCCCAAACTAAAAGAGAACCATAAATGCGTTACCTTTTTATCAGTGTCTTCTAGCAGGTCTTATATGGCCTTTCTGGAGTGTTATAGTAGAAGTGTCAAGAAACCTTAACTTGTTCTTTTTTTAAATGCCTTTTAACGCAGAATTTGAAGCAAATTTACTTGAGTTACATGTACAATTTTGAAAGACAGTCTGATTTTTCTGGGAACATTGAACATAGTCATATTGACCTCAAAATTGACATTCAACAATTTAGGTGTGCAATTTAACTTTACACTGAAAGAGTGAGGTCTTTGAAAAATGTAATTAATGTTAAAAATTAGCACCTTTTCAGATTTGAAGCCCATCAGGATGTCAACATTTTTTAGCTGCCAACTCTCTTTAACCTAGTGTCTGAGGAGTGTGGCATTAATTAAACCTTTGTTACTTATCCAGTCAATCTATGGACTTCTCAAGTTTGAGACTACTTAATTAGTCAAATTTCATGGTGGTTCTGTGACAAGCATTAAGACCATTAAGTTATTCAATTTAATTTATGACTTGTTATCATCATGTGATTAGAATGCTGGTCAGTTTATCTTAGTATTTGGGGAGAAAAAAATGCTAAACCATTTATATAAAATGTCATTCTAAGAACTTAGTTGAAAAATCTGTGGTGTTTTCAAAACAGTATTTTGAAGTAGCACATTCTGTCTCTCAGAATGACTTCTCAGTAGAACCTGATTTCCACTGCAGCTAAGTAAAGACATTAGCCAAGTCTTCTGGCAGTAACAGATGAAATTAAACACATTTTTCAAAAGATGTGTTTATCCAGAGGACCAAACATAGTGTGAACATATATATTCTTTAGTTATCCACTTAAACTTGAGCTCACTGGAGTGCTCAAAACCTGACTATCATTTTAAGAATGTGCTGATTAAAGAAGCTAGAAGATTCATAATCGTCTTTTTAAGGAAATAATAACCACAAACAATGTAAACAATCCAAAATATTCCTAGATTATTTAAATTTACTTTTGGTAAAGTAGAAAATATAACTCAATTGTAAACCAAAAGTATTCATACCTTTACAGATTAATTAGCAGTAAAGGAAAATTTACTTAAGACCTGTACCTATGTGAGATGTTTACCTGCTACCCTGTTCAGGTCAAGCAGAGGAATACAAACATATAATTCTGGAAATCAGCTGTTTTAGCTATAATTTATATCTTTAGAATTTTCTCTTTCATAAATTACCCATTTTGTTTTGGAGTGGAGCTATTTAATTCAGTTCAGTAATATCATTCAACAGGTAGAAACTGAGACTCTTACTATGCTGCTGAAAAAGAGAAACAACACCACCCAAACAAAACAAAACAACGAAAACAAAATGATGGGCCCTGTATTCAAAAAACAAATAGTAGCACCTGTACACATTTGATTATTCTAATTACGGGCACAGCTTCTGAAGTGAAGACTAGTCAGCTTATTTCTTAATTTCTTTGGCTATCAGTTTGTATACTGATTGGTGATATTCTATTTATGCCTATGAAAGCAAAATAGCTTGAAAAGTACATAGTGGAAATAACTTAAAATGAGGTTTCTCAATACTGGCATTATTGATGTTTCCAAATGACTAACTCTTTGTTGTGGGAGTGCTCCATCCTGCGCGTTGTAGGATATTTACCAGTATCCCTGGCTTCTATCTGCTAGATGCTAGTAGCATCCTTCTAGTTGTGACAATAAAAGAAGTCTCCAAACATTGCCAAATGTTCCTTGGGAAGCAAAATTGCTCCTGGTTGAGACCCACTACCTTAAGAGTACAACATATTGGGATGGATGAAACTTACCTTTCTTCTCTCTTTTCATTTTGTACTTTACTCAGTGTGTGTATGTGTTTTATCTTCTGCATTAATTTATTGATCCTCTGCCCAGGAAGAACTTAATATTTTTTACCAAGGGAGGAATGATAATACACATGATCTAGCTGTGAGGGTAAAATTTCAGGCTTTCCTATCAGCAAGTGGGAAATAAAACATTTACCCAGGAGAGACTAAAGTTTTTTCCTGACAGTAAATTGTAAAATGAATATTTCATCCATGGGGATTTTTTCCCCCACTGGTTTTACCTAATGCATCGTACCTGAGGCACAATGAGGCCAAACAAACCGAGATGTTGGAGTTTAGGGCAGAGAAAGGTTTATTGCAGGACTAAGAAAGGAGAATGGGTGGCTTGTACTCAGAATACCCCGAAATCGCTGAAAGGTTTCAGTAAAGCATTTTTAAAAGCCAGATTAGGGAGGGGCATCACAAGGTATGTGATCAGCTCGGCTCATGCACAATCCTCTGACTGGTTGATGTGGAGGTAACAGAGCGGTTAACATTATCAGTCCTTAGGTGCTCCTAGGTCTCGGGGCTCATGATCATCAAATAGTTAATTTCTTCCACTTGGGGTGGTTTTTAGCGTCTGTAAAACAGCTCTGGAAGTGTACATCAGGTACTATTTTCTAGGTACTTCAGAGAGCAGCTGCAGTAGAGAGAATGGGTGAAGTGTTTGTTCTGGGAACGCCCCATCAGGTCCTGGCTACATTGGGGCATAGAAAGATGCAAATTTCAAAAGTAAAATTATACAGCTTATTTCTATTACACGACTCCTTTCTTTAGCAATTTTAACTTAACCTGAAAGTATATGAATAATATGAAATTGAATTCAGGTGTTCTTCTGATGTATTAACTATGGTCAGTTATCTCATTTAGTTTAGCCAGGGTTTCAGTTGGCACTAAACAGCTGGCTAAAGATCACACACTCTGAAGAAGATTTAGAGTGTTGATTCTTTATTCTGTTAACCGAGAAAGAAACCACAGGTTTGGAATTATATAAGCAGAATCAATTCAAGTAAAGTTACACCTAAGCACATCATAGCAAATTGCTGAAAACTAAATGAAAAGAGAAAAATCCACCCCCTCAAATTTATCAAGATATAGTTGAAATATAACATTATGTAAATTTATGGTATACAATGTGTTGAGTTGATATATGAGAAAAATTTTAAAGCACCCAGAGGAAATCACATATTAATCTATTGAAAATATCCTCCAAAAAGGATAGTAAAATGGTGACTGTTTTAGATGAATGAAAGCTGAGAGAATTTATTGCTAGCAGAAATGTTAAAGGAAGTTTTTCAAGATGAAGAGAAATGATACTAGATAGAAATCTTAATGTTCAGAAAAAATGAGAAGAACCAAGAATGGTAACTATATGGACTTTTGGTGTAAAATTTTTTTCTTAAAACAGGTTATTTTAAAAGAAGAAATAATGCAGCGTTAATAATATGGAAGTTATAGCATATAATGAAGCAAAAATGAGGGTAATTAAATGGAATTATTCTATTGTAAGAGTTTTACATTTTACTTAAAGTGATACAGTATTCTTAATTCTAAGGAAATTATGTTAAGTTTGGGATATATATTGTAATCCTGAAAGCAACCACTGGTAAATATTATAAAGTATAGCTAAAAACTCAATTGAAAAACTAAAATGGAAAACTGCAATAATTTTTGCTTAGCCTGAAAAAAACAGACAGTAAAGGAGGAGCAAAGAACACAAGGAACAGATAGAAAACAAATAGGAAAATGCGTATGAATAATTGTACTAAGTATGAATAGGTTAAACACTCCAATTAAAATGATAGATAATCAGACTACATAAAAGAAAGTAACTCTGTGCTTTCTGTTGTGTCTTTAAACACAAAGATTCAGACAAATCAAAAGTAAAAGAATGGAAAAAAATATGCTATGCAAATAGTAAGAAAGAACAGGCTAGTTTCTACTAAACCAGACAAAGTAGATTTCAGCCAGGAGTACCACAAGAGATAAAGGGAGACACATCATAATACATTTGCTTTAAAACTCTTAGAATAATTTAAGGGACAGATAGATAAAGAGGGACATATAATAAAAGGATTAAATAATCAGGAAGACATACTTTAAAGTATGTGTGTACTTAACTACAGTTTCAAAAATAATGAGTCAGAAAAAACCCTAAAGAGAGATAGAAACAGTTGGATATTTTGATACCTTTCAGTAATTAATTGAACAAGTAGCTAAAAAATCAATTAGGATATAAAGCATTTGAAGAACACTATCAACTACCTTAACTTAATACTCATTTATATAACATTACACTCAACAACTACAGAATACATTCTTTTTACATACTTACTGAATATTCAACAATTAGGCTATATATTCGGCAATAAAATAAGTATCAATATATTTCAAAAAATTGAAATCATGTGGAGTGATTCTGACTGCAACAGAATTAGCTTAGAAATAAAAATAATAAAATGGTTAGAAAAGCTTCAATTATTTGTCAATTAAACAGAACACTTATAGTCAACACATGGGTCAAAGAAGAAATCACCAGGGAGATTTGGACTATAACAAACGAAGTGATAATGAAGAGACAAAATATCAGAATTTGTAAAATGCAGCTAAAACAGAATGAATGAAATAAATAACTTAAAAAAAACTTAAGAAAGGTTTAAAACCAATGGTCTAAATTTTTACCTTTAGAAATTAGAGAAAGAAAAGCAAATTAAACCCAAAATAAGTAGAAGAAAGAAAATAAGAAAGATAAGAGTATAAATCAATTAAATAGAAAACAAACATATAATATTAACAGTCCGTCTTGAAAGTTCATAGTATACTCTGCACATTCAGACCTTCGAGTAGGAATTGCTCTGTGTTGACTATATTGTGAAATTATATGTCCCCAGAGTTACAGGAATGATTTATTCATGCTACTTTTGAAAAATAACACTGTATAATAATAATGATAATTATTTTAGAGTTTATTGAATCTCTATAATGTGCAGATATATTTGAACATATTTATTCTTCATAGCAATGCTGTAAAGCATATTTTCATTTTATAGTTGAGGAAGCTAAATTATGGCGAGCTGAGGTAGTTTTCTTAAAGTCACACAGTAAGTGGAAGAAACAGGGTTCAAATTAAGGACTCACTGGCCTCCAAACCTTCACTACTTTTTCCATATAGCTAAGTTATATTATTTATTAATCTGTTGGTCTTTCTCGTTTATCACAATTCTTTTTGTAACTCTTTTAAGACTCTCTAGGAAATTTTATTTCTGCTCTATAGTTCAGTTCCTTTTTTCTATTTATTAATGTTTTGTTAATATCTCTGAAGTTAAATATACTTAATATGGACTACTTTGGAAATGTCTACAGAAATTCTTTATTGTACAGTTAATGTTTACTTTTATATCTCTGCCCTTTTGAAACGTCAAAATTTACCATGACTTTTCTGAGTGATTGCAAAAAAGGTGAGATTTACTATGATATTAAATTCTTATAAAGAGGATTGTTTAAAAAATTATGATAAAAGTAGTGAATTGAAAAAAGCTCAGTATTTCTCAGGTCATTCCCAGGCTTTTATTTCACTGTTTCTTCCTGCATAGCAACATAGATTTTGTGGTTTAGTAGTTTCTTTCTATTTTCTTCTGTTTTGGGGTTAGGGATACTTTGTTACCAAGTGTAAATCTGTTTATGAGTTTTTGGTTTTACCTTCTGTTATCTATATGTTTTTATGATATTTTCTTGGGTTATTCAGAGATTAAAAAAAAAAAAGGCTATGCTGCTGCCACCACCAATATCTTTGGGTTAAAATATTTTGACTTTTCATGAGGCTTGAAATGACTTGATGTTTTTCCAAGTGCATATGGTAAAAACTTTCCTTTATATTTTTTTCAGTTCTCAAGGGCTTGTGAGTGAAGATTTCTGAAGGTTTGTTTTCTCAGGGCTATTAGCTGAGAAACATGCCAGTCATAGTAGGAAATGGGGAGGAGAACTCAGAACATTCCTGTAGGGTCATTTCTACCTCTCAGCATTCCTATTTGGAACTGGGTGTGCAGACCACGCTCAAGTGCATAAGAGAGAAACACCCTTCTTCTGACTATTCTAAGAACTACTATAGGACATACTCAATTTTGGTGCTTTCTTCCTGTATATTTCCCGTGATAGCATGTGCCATTCATTGCTGTGGTTCAATCAGAAATGGAAACACCTTCTGTACTTTTTATTTGTTCAGATGTAAGTGTACACTGTCAATAATAATCTCTTGAATTTGTAAAGTACTTTAAGGTTTGAAAATTGCTTTTTGCATATGTGTTCCTAGGGAAACCTCATAACATAATTGTGAGGAAGCTGATGCCAGTGGAGTGTGTACTCTCATTCTTTTATAGATGAAGAAAGTAACCCTCAGAGAGACCAAGTGACCTCAGCAATGCCACATGCCTGGCAAGTAGAAGAAATATAACTAGAAACAAGGTTTCCTGACTGTCAAACCAGCAGTTTATCAACATGGAGTTTTTGAGCCTCTTGCATTATAACAAGCTTATTTGCAGTATGGTATCTGAATGCATTTATCATAAAAACCATTTTATCTAGGTACTCCATATGCTCAGTAAACACCAAAGCCATGTAACAGCAAAGGGATTAGATTTGCCAATATAATATCACATGCACTTTAAAAAAGTCATTTTCTAAACCATTTGTTGAAACTCTTACTATTCAGCTTAACCCTGGAAAGTGATTTATAGGGTAGTATTCTAAAACAACAATAAAAAGGCAATCAACTAAACTCTTGTTTCTTTACCTCAGTGGCTAAGGCAGAAATGCTTGCATGGAGCTTGTGTTTGTTCAAGTGTATTTTAATTTATACAGGGCTAAAAGATCTTTCCTTTAGACATCTGTTCTTGGTGTATTTGATTAGGAGAACCTTACCTGGGTGAAGGATGTTGGTTGTTAAGCTTGAAACTTGACATGTCTGAGACTTTACAATGAAGAGCTCCTTTGATCATCAGGTTCTTGCCTCTATAAGGCTATTTCTTTGTTCCACAGATTGGTTTTATGGCCAGATCCTACTGTTACCGGGAAGAGGGGAATAAAAGTTACGTCAGTTCATAGTTGACCCCCCCAAAATAAATTTCTAATAGGAGACAGCATGATATAAACAGAAGATTTTATTAGTAAAGTAAAAAGGTAGTAAAATATAGTACACCACACCCCTGAGAACTGGGGTGGGGGGCAAGCCAAGAGAGGAAAAATGATGCTGCCCCTTTGTTTTTCCTGTTCTTATATCCTAGCTTAGGGGGCATTTTCTTGATTGATTGATTATTGACGGCTCATGTTCTTTGAGTGCTCAGGCTGATTGACAGCTCACATTCCTTGTGCCTGAGCACGCGCATCTCTTTTATGCATGTTTTTACACATGATGCACACAGAGAAACCTACAGGAGGAGGCTCAAACTGTAATGTTAATTACATTATAATGAGCATTGGGTCAAGTTAAGCTGGGTCCTTCTCTCTGCTGTGCAGCCGCAGTGTTTGATTCTAGCCGACTTCTTTGCTGGCCTTCATCTGGAGAAAGAGAAAGAACAGATTATTGATTACACCCCTTATCCTGAGTGCAGGCACACTGTTATTTTCTGGGTTGCTCCCTCCTCCTTCATCTCTCCTTGCCCAGTGCTCATTTCTATCTACTTGCCTGACACTTCTAGCCCATGGAGTCACAGTGTGAGAGCTGTGACGCCTAGAGATTATAAATCCAAACTCCCCCTACCTGCCCACCAGATAGGGGAAGAAATGGAGCTCTACAGGGGATGGCTTTCTCACATACCTTACCATTCTCTCTGTTGCAGAATTTCTCCACTCTTCTTTCCTTATGTGTACCAGTCTCAGTGGATACAAGGCCCTCAGTGACCTGGGCCTGCGTACCTGCATATTCTCCCAGTTTCATTTTTACCACTACCAGCTCTCCAAAGTCTTGGCTCTATTCAGGTGAAAATACTTGCAAATCCAAGAAAATACCATATTCTTTTATCTTTGGGCCTTGACATGTTCTGTTTCCTAAGTCTCCAAAACTATCCCCCATCACTTTCCCCCTGACTCCCATGTGAACTCTAGTGATCAGTTTGAATGTACTTCCCCAGGCAGTTTTACTTGACCATCCCAAGTCCAGTTTCAGTGCTACTCCTGATGCTGCCACAGGACCCAAATACACCACGTGGTAGCACCTATTATGGGATCCTGCAATAACTGTTTTTATTTGTCAGTGTCCCCCACTGGACTGAAAGCTCTAGGAAGTCAGAAACCATAGCTGGTTCATTAACAGTTAAGTGGATGGTTTCTACCTGTCACAGTGTGTTGTATGAAGAGGGGACTCCAGAAAATACCTGTTAAATGAATGACTGAATTTTAAAAATATCTTTATTATCTTATACCTATATGTATGTGTACACACACACAAACTACACCTCTAACTTTAAATATTTTCCATGATTCCTCACCTTTATATACACTATCTTTAGTTTCTGAGTCAAATAAAATTTCCTCTTTCTATCATCCTTCAAGTTTGTGTACTAATGGACCCCTCTGTACTTCACTATTCTAATTCCTCAGTAAACATTGTTGCTTGACAAGTCATTTATTGGATTAATTTTCCTTTTTTTTTTAACTATTTCATGGAAAGAATTTTAATATCCAGATGCATGAGGGGTTTAGAGATTCAAATTTTGGCAATATCAATACATAGGTTATTCTAAAAATGATATTTTTGTCCTAGGTTTTCTCTCAAATACATTTGATTCTCAGGGGTTAGTTTCACTGAAGGGAACAACAAGGCCCTGTGGTGAGAGCTCTTGGTTATAGCAAGGTCCAGGACCACAATAGTATCATACTAAGCCATGCTAACGTGATGTGTTTTGGGGGGGAAGCATACTCTGAATTAGCAATTTATAAAATTACTGTAGAACTCAAGGTCCTATGAATATCTGCCTTGTATTATTCTGAATTTGCAATCTTGAAAGCATTTAGCTTTAGGGGTTTAGAATTTTGTTCATATTTTTCTGTTCAGATAATTTTAGGTATTAACAACCAAAAGGGAAAAAAATACTGTTTGGGAAACAGTGAGTCTTACTGCTTACATTCCTGTATTCTGCCCAGATGTGTGGAAGGATTAACAAAAGAGAGAGATTGATGGTTTCTGAGGAGAATTTGTTACTCATTTTGTTGATCCTCTGTAATGTAAACTTACTGTTGTACCTCATTTTAGTCACCAGAATTCTATTTTGTTTGCTCTTTTACCTCTTTCTGAAAGCAAAGTTGAAACTGAAATACTTTCATAAGGCATCCTCCTTGATGTTAGCAGGACTAGATATAATTTACAGGCTATTATAAGAGAGCCAAACAGTGTCTCTCTTACATTAATTGTATTTTGGAAAAATGGAACAGATTATTGATTACATTGTTTTAATATGAAAAGTACACACAGAATATGCTTTATGTCTCTGTGTAGAGCTTTGTTTAACATTCTGTCTTATTTACACCAAAATAATGGTTTCCTGTAAATATTTTCTTATTGAATGTAATTAAACATATATATGAGTAGATTAAACATTTTTAATGATTAATTTGTGGTTTGTTCCTGTTTTATGTTTATAAGCTTAATAAATGTCTTTAAAATGCTTGTATAAATTTTATCCATTTTATTTTTATTTCATGTATACATAATGTTTATGGCAATATAACACAATGTTTTATGTTTCCTTGTGTCTTACTAGTAGTAAATTAAGTTTGTGTTAGATCAGTATTATTCTGATTTTTTTCTCTAGTTTTTCCAATTGTTGATTGATAGTTTTATTACTTATGAAATATTGTATGTTATTTAATATGACCATTTTTTTCAGAATTAAGCCAAAGTATTATCCTGGTTGTACAGAAAAAGTTACTATAAATTAGAATTATATAAATTAGTTTATTCAGAAGTCATAGTAAACTCAAGAGGACTTAAACAACTTTAACACTGAATATTTTATTCTTTCCATTTGTTACAACATTTGCTGCATTCTACCTTGTTGGTTTTCTGTAAGCTATTTGGGAGAAGAGACTCCACCTCATTCATTTTTGTATTACCGACACAGTGTATTTTCTTATACATATTCAATGCTCAAAAAATAGTTGACAGCATATTAATTGATAACATATTAATTTAAATGAATTGTGAATCACTTATTTATTGCAAAGTATTCATATGGAATAACAAAATTAATCATGTTGTTTTTCTTTGTTGGTTGTGCTATGCTGGATGTTTCTTTTAGCTCCACCAGATCCACTCTCCACCCTTTAACTTTGTTCACTGCCCTGGAAGGTTGAATTGAATGGACACATCAATAGGGTCTTAGCTCTCTGGTTTCAGATTGGGTTTGGTGCGTAG
Source organism: Camelus ferus (assembly GCF_009834535.1). Classification (NCBI taxonomy): domain Eukaryota; kingdom Metazoa; phylum Chordata; class Mammalia; order Artiodactyla; family Camelidae; genus Camelus; species Camelus ferus. The sequence continues at coordinate 66,220,338 of NC_045698.1, forward strand.
AGAGCTGTAATAACAGATTGGAGTGAGGGTGGAAAGTGAGGTTGGGTGTTTATTCCCTTGGCTTCTCCTTGGAGGTCACCTAGTGCTTGCTGCATCATGCAACTGCAAGTTACTGCTTCTTTCCAAATGTGTCCTTCTAAGTGACTCTCCTGTCTGGTCCTGGAAACCTCTCTCTCCTCTGGTCATCCCTTCAGGCCTACAGGTGGTAACAGGTTGGGGTCCTCCATTATCCCTTTTGTGAATAGTCCTTTTGTAAATAAACTCTTTTTGAATTGTACTAATTTGTGCCATCCGGTTGCCATTACAGCCTTAACCGATACTTGCATCTTACTGTGATTTGTTTTAAAATCTTATTCTTCTGTTAAATTCTCTATTAGTGAAGCTTTTCCATAAGAGCAAACACAATCTACAAATTTGATATAACTGTAGTACTTTTTTTGAAGGCATAAAGAAGTCTATCAATCTTTTGAAGACAATGTTGTCTTTAATCTGTGGACTCCATGACAAAGTAAATGATAAAATAATAAAACATTTAAAATTAATATATTTATTAATTCAATAAGCAACAGAGTACCAATGGTGTGCCGGGAAATATAGATACAAAAATAAAGAAAACCAAGCATCTAACTTCAAAATACTCATAATTTAGTGTGAGAGACTGATCTATAAAGGAATAAATCTATATAAAGATGCATATTATCTTCTAGGTACATATTTAAAATACTATGTTTATTCCCTAAATGATTTTTCCTAGGGAACAACAGTTTTCCCGGATTTAAATTTTCACATAATACTATACACTGGGCACTGTTCTAAGAACCCTACAAATAACTGGCTCCTTTAGACCTCCTTTCACTATTATGAACTTATTGCTATTAATTACCCATTTCAGATATGTAGAAACTGAGGCACAGGAAGTTAAGGAATGTGCCTAAACTAATACTGCTTCTAATTAATGCAAAGCTGTCCTAGAGCACACACTCTTAATCACCCTGCTGTGCCAAGGCTTTAGTAGAATCATACTCACTCCTTTCTACATATCCTTGTTCACTCCATCCCTGCCAGCAGAAATGAATAACTGGTGAATTTGACAGAAGGAGCAGAATTTGTGCGAGTTACCTTTCTCTCTTCCTTTTGGGTGTTTACCTACCAGGAAGAAGAATGCAGTTTTATTTTCTCATTGTGAGGAAGACTTAGTAGGTCAGGTGCTTCCTTCTGAGCTTATGGGCTGAGATTATCCCTCTACACCAGTGGTATAACTAATTCAAGGGAATCAAGCCTACTGTTGCTGTTGACCTAAGCCATGTGTCTAGAACAATGTTATTAAGCATAAATATATTTATTCACCTGCCTGGTTCTTATGTCTATCCCTCAGGACATTTCCCAGTTCAGACAGGGGAGTGAAGAAGGTTCTGTATTTAGCTTTTCAAACTCCCACAGATGACAAGTGAGGAGGGGCATTCCAGGAAGAGATATAAAATGGCTTGGCACATTTGGATGTTATGCCAGATTATCTGTCCACCCCTTAGTAGTTCACTGCAGGTTGAGGAACAAATTGATATGAAACTTGTGTTTTCTGCATCTATTGAAATGATCATATAGCTTTTATTCTTCAGTTTGTTAATGTGGTATATCATGCTGATTGACATGCAGATATTGATAAATCCTTGCATCCATGGGATAAATCACTTGATTATGGGGCACAATCCTTTTAATGTATTGTTGGAGTTGGTTTGCTAGTATTTTGTTGGGGATTTTTGCATCTATGATCATAAGTGATATTGGCCTGTAATTTTCTTTTCTGTGATGTCTTTCTCTGGTTTTGGTATCAGGGTGATAGTGGACTCAAAGAATGAGTTCGGAAGTGTTCCTTCCTCTGCAGCTTTTTGGAATAATTTCAGCAGGACAGGCATTAAGTCTTCTCTAAATGTTTGGTAAAATTTACCTGTGAAGCCATATAGTCCTGGAATTTTGTTTGTTGGGAGTTTTTAAATTACTGATTCAATTTCAGTACTGGTAATTAGTCTGTTCATATTTTTTATTTCTTCTTGGTTCACTCTTGGGAGATTATGCCTTTCTAGGGATTTGTCCATTTCTTCTAGAGTGTCCATTTTATTTGTGTATAGTTGCTTGTAGTAGCCTCTTATGATCCTTTGTATTTCCCTTGTGTTGGTTATAACATCTCCTTTTTCATTTCTGATTTTATTGATTTGGGATCTCTCCCTTTTTTCTTGATGAGTCTGGCTCAAGGTTTATCAAATTTGTCTACTGTTTCAAAGAACCAGCTTTTAGTTTTGTTGATCTTTTCTATTGATTTTTTTAGTCTCTATTTCATTTATTTCTCCTCTAATCTTTGTAATTTCTTGCTTCTAATTCTGAGTTTTGTTTGTTCTTCTTTCTCTAGTTGCTTTAGGTATAAGTTTGGGTTGTTTATTTGTGATTTTTATTGTTTCCTGAGGTAAGGTTGTATCACTATAAACTTCACTCTTATAACTGCTTTTGCTGCATCCCATAGGTTTTGAATCATCGTGTTTTTGTTTTCATGTGTCTCTGGGTAATTTTTTTTTTTTAATTTCTTCTTTGATTTTGTCAATGATCCATTGATTGTTTAATAGCATATTGTTTAGCCTCCATGTGTTTGTGTTTTTTGCATCATTTTTCTTGTAGTTGATGTCTAATCTCATAGCATTGTTGTTGGAAAAAATACTTGATATGATTTCAATTTTCTTAAATTTACTGAGGCTTGCTTTGTGGCCCAGCATGTGATCTATCCTGGAGGATGTTCCATGTGGACTTGAAAAGAATATGTATTCTGCTGTTTTCAAATGGAATGCTCTATAAACATTAAGTCCATCTGGTGTAATGCATCATTTAAGGCCTGTGTTTCCTTATTGATTTTCTGTCTAGATGATCTGCCCATTGATGTAAGTGGGGTGTTAAAGTCCCCCACTACTATTGTGTTACTGTCAATTTCTCCCATTAAGTCTGTTAACATTTGCCTTATGTATTGAGGTGCTTCTATGTTGGGTGAATATATATTTATGATTGTTATATCTTCTTCTTGGATTGGTCCCTTGATCATTATGTAGTGTCCTTCTTTGTCTCTTGTAACAGTCTTTATTTTAAAGTCTGTTTTGTCTGATATAAGTGTTGGTACTCTGGCTTTCTTTTCCCACTTGTAATACCTTTTTCCATCCCCTCACTTTCAGTTTGTGTGTTTCTCTAGATCTGAAGTGAGTCTCTTGAGGCAACAAATATACAAGTCTTGTTTTTATATCCATTCAGCCAGTCTGTATCTTTTGGTGGAGCATTTAGTCCATTTATATTTAAAGTAATTATTGATATGTGTGTTCTTATTGTTATTTTGTTAATTGTTTTGGATTTGTTCTTGTAGGTTTTTTTTTTTTTTCTTCTTTTGTCCTCTTCTGTTGTGATTTGGTGACTACTTTTAGCTTTTGATGAAATTCAACATCCTTTTACGGTAAAAACTCCCTAGAAAGTGGGCATAGAGGGAACAGACCTCAACATAATAAAGGTCATATATGACAAACCCATAGTTAACATCATACTCAATGGTGAAAAGCTGAAAGCATTTCTTCTAAGATCAGGAACAAGCCCACCTTCACCAGTTTTATTCAACATAGTTTTGGAAGTCTCAGCCACAGCAATGAGAGAATAAAAGAAAAGAATCCAAACTGGAAAAGAAATAAAACTGTTGGTGTTTTCAGATGGCATGATACTATACATAGAAAATCCTGAAGAGGCTACCAGAAAACTACTAGAGCTCATTAATGAATTCACTAAAGTTGCAGGGTGCAAAATTAATATACAGAAATCTGTTCCATTTCTATACACTAACACCAAAATATCAAAAAAAGAAATTAAGGAAATAATCCCATTTACTATCACATTAAAAATAACAAAATACTTAGGAATGAACTTGCTTACAGGGGCAAAAAGACCTGTACTCTGAAACCTATCAGACAATGGTGAAAGAAATTGTAGATGACACAAACAGATGGAAAGACATACCATGTTCCTGGATTAGAAGAATCAATGTTTTTAAAATGGCCATACTATTCATGGCAATATACAGATTCCCTATCAAATTACCAATGGCATTTTCACAGAATTGGAACAAAAATAGTTAAAATTTATATGTAAACACAAAAGACCCAAAATAGCCAAGACAATCTGGAGAAAGAAGAAAGGAGCTGGGTGGACTCATGCTCCCTGACTTCAGACTACACTACAAAGCTACAGTAATCAAAACAGTATGGTTCTGGCACAAAAAACAAGACACATAGATCAATAGAACAGGATAGAAAGTTCAGAAATAAACCCAGCACTTATGGTCAATTAATCTATGACAAAGGAGGCAAGGCTATATGATGGAGAAGACAGTCTCTTCAATAGGTGGTGCTGGGAAAACTGGACAGCTACATTTAAAAGAATGAAATTAGAACCTTCTCTAACACCATATACAAAAATAAACTCAAAATAGATTAAAGACCTAAATGTTAAGACCAGATGCTCTAAAACTCTTAGAGGAAAACATAGGCAGAACACTTTTTGACAAAAATCAAAATTATATATATTTTGATTTGTCTCCTAGAGTAATGGAAATAAAAGCAAAAATAAGCAAATGAGATGTAATTAAATTTGAAAGCTTTTGCACATTGAAGGAAACCATAAATTAAGCAAAAAAGACAACCTACAGAATGGGAGAAAATATTTGCAAATGATGAGACTGACAAGGGATTAATTTCCAAAATACACAAATAGCTCATACAGCTCCATATCAAAAAAACAAACAACCCAATCACAAAATTGACAGAGGGCTTAAATAGACATTTCTCCAGAGAAGACGTACTGATGGTCAACAGGCACATGAAAAGATGCTGAATACTGCTAATTATTAGAGAAATGCAAATCAAAACTACAATGAAGTATCACTTCACACCAGTCAGAATGGCCATCATTAAAAAGTCTGCAAATAGCAAATGCTGGAGAGGGTGTGGAGAAAAAGGAACTCTCCTCCACTATTGGTGGGAATGTAAATTGGCGCAGCCACTATGGAGAACAGTATGGAGGTTCCTTAAAAAATTAAAAGTAGACTTACCATATGATCCTGCAGTTTCACTCCTGGGAATATATCCAGCAGAAGCTCTAATTTAAAAAGATACATGCACCCCAATGTTCACAGCAGCACTATTTACAATAGCCAAGACATGGAAGCAACTTAAATATCCATTGACAAATGACTCGATAAAGAAGATGTGGTATGTGTACACACACACACACACACACACACACACACACACACACACACACAGTGTGTGTATATGTATATATTCACACAATGGAATGTTATTCAGCCATAAAATATGAAATAATGCCATTTGCAGCAACATAGATGGACCTAGCGATTATCATATAAAGCAAATTAAGTCAAACAGAGAAAGACAAATATCACATGATGAATAAATATCATTTATATGTGGAATCTAAAAAAAATGATACAAATGAACTTATTTACAAACCAGAAATAGACACACAGACATAGAAAACAAGCTATGTTTACCAAAGAGGAAAGGAGCAGGGTGGAGCGAGGGATAAATTAGGAGTTTGGGATTAACATATATACACTATAGGTAAAGTAAACAACAAGGACCTACTGTATAGCACAGGGAATTATGTTTAATCCCTTGTAATGACCTATAATAAAAAATAATCTGAAAAAGCATATATGACTGAATCCCTTTGCTGTACACCTGAAACTAACACAACATTGTAAATCAGCTATATTTCAATAAAAATGCAAAAAAATTAAATTTGTATTTTTAACCTTACTTTTGTATCTTGTAAAGTGTATATTATAAATGTAACCTGTAGGGAGTCACTGGTAGGATCTATTCTTAGGATGGATAATATTAGAGAGGGAATTTAAGAAAAGTAAGTGGGAAATAGTACCAAATGTCGCAGAGTGGTCAAATAAGAAAAGAACTGAAAGAGTTCATTGGTATTGGCAGTAGAGAGATATTTGTTGTATTCCTAAAGACAATTTTAGGGATGGAAGCCTAATTATACTAGTTTGAACAATAAATAAGAGGTGACAAAAAGAGCAGATGGTAGGTAGACTTCTTTCAGGAAGCTTAGATGTAAAGGAAGGGAGAGAAACATTGAAGTAGCTACAGGGAAACACAAGTAACTAGGGGTTTTTGTTTGTTTTTTTAAGGATGAAAGATTATTTTAAAAATAATTCTAACCTATAAAGTAAGCCAGCAGCAGTGTTGAAAATATTAGGAGATGAAAAATGAAGAAATGAACTTTAGATCAGCCAAGGAAGGTTGAGTATTGAGCTGGGAGGGATCTTTCTCTCTGTGGTGCAGAGAGAGGCGATACAGATGGTGTCGAAGCACACCTGAGTCCATTACTAAGTAGTCATTAACTTGTCAGACTCTTTTAGCACCACTCACCAACTGAAAACATTATACACTTTTAAATGTTTGGATGGAATGGTTCCTTGCTCAAAGAGTATGTACTAAGTATTATTCCTTTCAATTTAAATCCATATTGTAAATCTCTGTTGCTCATTGTCCAGGATTTTACAGAATGGCTTTGTGTTTTCTGGGTGTTTTATTTTTTTCTCATGATAATGCCTTTGGATGGTGGATCTCAAAATGAGCAAGGCAAGCAGGAGGGGAGGGATCATCAGTATGTGCCCTTTGAAACTTCTTCCCAGTAGCTTCTACAGTGGAGAGCCATCATTTTAGAGTCTTCCAAAATTAAGGATTTCCTTTCTTTTCCAAGATAGGTCTAATTTTGATGTAATCCTAATCCAAGGCAATATTAAGCCCCATTTTGGTATTATCCATGATGCTTTCAACTCTCTGTCAAGGTACTTCCTTGGAAAGTCCTTGCGTGGTTCATTTGGTTTTACGGTCAGAGAGGGGGGCTTCCTACAGTTCACTGTGAAGTCTTGAGGCAACTGCTTTCCTGGGTACCATGTTAGAATCACATTTTTAGAACTTCTGGAAAAATTGGTGGGGTTATGGTGACGTCGTAAGACTCATTGAGTCTGGTTCATTTAACATGAAATCACAATCTTCTTGCCCCAGTTGGAGCATAGATGGTGGGTTTATTTTTTATTATATCATAGAAACATAGAAAGCAAGTTGTTGGAATCTCCCAACAACAAGACTCTGATCAAAGGATTCTTTGGGGGTTTCATTTTCTCTTACCTCTGTATATTCTGTCTTCTAGGAAACGGACACATGTGGTTGTGCAATTTAAAGACAATAGAAAATAGTTGCAGACTGTTAATTCCATCTGCTTCCCAGGAGTATGACCTAGGGACATTGAAGGGGCCTGCTGGTCTTTGATATCACTTTGTTTTTAGATGTGTTTATAGATCTTTACTGAACAGTTCATCTCTCTGTTCCACTTTGCAAGCCATCTCTTGGTCATGGATTTTCAACTTGCCCATTTGTATGTTACACACATGCATATGTGGTGGGAAAATACTGTCCATGCAAGCTGGAATGAGACCAGGAGGAGGGGCTCTGTATCTCACTGGTCTTTCCTGAACAGTTACCTCTTTGTCCTTTGTCTTTACTGTAGTGCCATGAGAGAAGGAAGGCTACTTGCTTCTTAACAATTCACTTAACAGACTGATATCTCAGGATTATATAAATTTGTATTTCTTCTAGAAATCAGTTTTCAAAGTGATCTCTGTAGCAGGAATTTGGTTTCAGTAATTCTGCTTTATTATCCTTTCTCTGGTTAAAAGAAGAAACAATGATGTCAAATGGCACTACAGCAAGAGCCCATGAATAATGTGACTCTATACACATTTTCTTTACTTAAGCTTCATTTACTTCAACAGTACCCTACTTAATCTTTAAAACTTACCTTTTTTTTTTTCTAGGAGTACAGATTTTTGTCCATTCTGATGGTAGGCCACTCTTTGCTAACTGAACATTTCTACCAGATCATGTTGGCTAAATCTTGAAATGATTCAAAGGGGTAAGAAGTTTACCAAAGCCTGTCCAACCCCATGATTTCTGGGTTTTTAAATGTCATATTGAAACATTCTTAAGTCAGGAAGCATTTAGCATTCCCTCACTTGCTATCAAAATAATTAATTTGCATAGCTTAAATATTACATTTTTACCCCTACTTATTGTAGGAAATAAACATGTCTTCCCCTCCAGTTATGAAGCACCTTTCACTGTTATTCCATTAACATTTCAACAATTCTCTTAATATTATTTGCTTGAAAACATTGTCTTTTTAAATCTTTTTTTGTTTTGTATCAGCAAAATATAGGTATTATGCTTTCTAGAAGTCTTGTTGCTTCAGATAAGTTTTACAATTTACCATTATGGGGGTTTTGGCAGTTACAGCCTCTAAACAGCCAGAGATAATATTTGGACAGTTAACTATGCTTTATAAGAACTTCGTGTTTATATAAATATTTAGAGCATGCCTTTGAGAATATAGCAAAATTGATGTGACAGTTTGTTTCTTTAGCTGTAGAGTACAATAGTACTGCCAATGCTAGCTGTGTGGTTGAGCACAGTCCTGAGCATGGCTTTTTAGATCTAATGTAAAATGCACCCACATGAACAGCATTGCCATTTTACTGCATTTCAAATAAATTGTACCTTAGTTTATGATTTCCTAGCATGAGGTAACTTGAAAAGGCAAATCTTTGCAACTGACATTATCCTCTGGATTGACAAACATTGGAAATAATATCTGTTTTCATTCTTATATCCCCACAACAACAGTCACATCAGCTGGAAAAGTAATGGTATTGGAAATAGTCAGTGGCCGTTTGGGAAAAAAATTAAATTCATTCCACACCTCATGTCAGAATAAATTATAAATGAATATTTGCATTAAAGTATGATGCCATGATGCTAGAAGAAATCACAGAGTAAGTATATTTGCTATAGGAAAGACTTTTTAAAATACATAAAATTCAGAACACAGAAAAAAATACTGATAAATTATATCATATATAAATAAAAATGTTATATGGCAAAAACATCAAATTCAAAATGCAAATAACAAAAATAAGAAATTATTTGTTAGTCATAACACCAGAAAAAGGATTAATTCCCCTAATATCAAAAACCAGTAGAAATAAAGATAAGAAAAAAATCAGCACCACAATAACAAAATGAGCAAAGGATACGCACTGATAGTTCACAGCAAAAAAGAAATACAAATGTTTCTTAAAAATCTGAAAAAAAAATTCTACCTCACTTCTAATATGATAAAGGCAGTTAAGAAGACTAACATCTGTTCACTTTTAAGATAGGCAAAATCACAAAAATTTGATAACGCACTGTGTTGTCAAGGGCATGTAAGAAACCAAACATTCTCAGTCATTGCTGTGATAAAACAAGACGGTACAATTCCTAAAGAGAGAAATTTGGCATTTTTATCAAAATTGCTTGTTCTTATACCCTTTAACAAGCTTTTCAACTTCTGGGAACTTACAGACATACTCACATACACATGTGATGAAGTTGTACAAATTTATTCATTGTGATAATAAAATAGTTCAAACAACCTAATTGTCCATCAGTTTGGAACAGGTTTAAATAAACCAATATGGGCTGGTTTAAATAAATTCTGCTATAGCCATGTACTGGAGTAATATACAGCAGTAAAAAAAAAAAAAGGGAAGACAACTCTTTATGTGCTACTATGAAAAGACCAACAAGATCTATTAAGCAAAAATATCAAAATGAAAACAGTATTATAGTACATTACCACTTTGGTAATGGAAAGAAAGTGTATGTGTGTGTGTGTGTGTGTGCATGCATGCACATATACGCATATGATTGCTGAAAGAATATACCTAGTTAAAATCTAAATATATTGTTGCCTGTGAGGATGGGAGCTGAGTAGATTGGAAGTTAGAAAAAAGATTCCATTTTATACTTTAAAAAGTTTGAATTGTAAAATACATTTCCTACCCAAAAAGTAAATTGAACACACACACACACACCACATGCACATTCCCAGAAATAGAAACAGTACATTCAAGTTTTAAAACTCATACTTTGATTCTAGTTCCTTGTTTGTAACATGTTTGTAACAAGTAAGTCTTAATTTTAAGATGAGTATGAGGTTTAGAAAATCATGCAAAGGTAGTTAATCCTTCAATAAAAATAAACCTTTATACATTCTTACATATGCTGAAACAGTCCTAATCAATACTACTTCAGTTAGTTAACCCAAAATTTTAAGCTGGACAATCATTACTGAGAGAAAGCTACAGAATATTTAAGAAAGGAGTAGGAGCAAGGAGCTGGAAGATGTGATCTAAGATGGTATTTGGAAGAGGATTATATGATCAGTATATGCCAGACCCTAAATGAATGAGGCAGATTAGGGTTCAGAAATATTTAAGAAAGGAGTAGGAGCAAGGAGCTGGAAGATGTGATCTAAGATGGTATTTGGAAGAGGATTATATGATCAGTATATGCCAGACCCTAAATGAATGAGGCAGATTAGGGTTCAGAAAATGAGAATTCCATCGTTGACTTTGTTTTTAAGTGACTATATAATTTTGGGCATTTCATTTCACCTCTGTGGACCTCACCTAAGAAAGGATTATGGGAGATGATCTTGAAAATTCTCTCAAGAATTTAATATTGTTTTATTCTGATCTCAATAATCAGTAGTTTTATCAATTCATACAATCTAAGTATTCTGATTCAAGCATCTTTATATTGTGATAAACTGTACAAGACATTGTAAACAATGTAAAAATTGATCCATCCATTAAGATGTATCATATAATTAATGCTAGTGACAGCCTAGTAGTAATACAAGTTTTTTACATTGAAACATAGCACTTTACATGTTTAGCATGTAAATGCTATGTGTGACCTTGTATTTAGCATATGTAGTATGTTCTATAGGTTATAAAGGCCATGAATGTTGGTTGTTTCATTTTCTGAGAGAGGCTTAAATCTTACCTTCCAGGATTTGCTAAAGAGGGCAGCAGAGAAATTGTGACATTTGTATGAATTTTGAAGTTATCTATAGACGCCTCCAAAAGGAATTTTTCAGGAAGAATTATGGCCAAGTGTTGGGTAGTCATAGCCAGCAATTTTAAGAGGCATGAGAGATGATCAAATATGTGGGGACTTGCAGATAATTTGGAATTTATGAAATATTAAGTGTGACCAAGGAATAGTAGATGAAGCTGAGGAGTTAGGTAAAGGAAGACAATAGAGAACGTGGTATTGCATTCTAAAGGTCTTGACAATGAAAGTCATTGAACTTTTAAAAACTGGTAATATGAATTTTAGATAAACCATCTGAATATTATAGAGATGGATTCAGAAAAAGAGAGGCTGGAAGCAGCTAGACTGATTAGGAAATTTTATAATACCAGGTAGACAAAAGGATGATAGATGCATGAACTATGATAGGATTAGACTCCTGCAATTGCAGTCTGCGGTGTCTGTTCACTGATGGTGTTAGCTTATTTCAATTAAATCTTAAGGATTAGTGAGAATCCAGTGACATCTCAGAACAGTAGCTTTTTATTTTATTCTTTCTCTTTCTGACTCTACCAAAAGCTAAACAACTTACACAGGTATTCCTTTCAGATTTTGTGATCTACTTCAAATTTTTGTTAGTATGTTTGTCTATATTATTTGATTATTTTAATTTTATTTTCTGCTAACTATCTGATAGAGACATATAATAATTAATATATACTATACTCTCTAAAACTAGTTATAAAAAATATTTTCCTTAACATACATAGTTGAAAAAAAGAAACATTGAGAGCAGGAGCAGGCTGAAGATATGACCATGGAGACTAGGGACTATAATTAACTAAATGATAAGTTCATTCAGCCCATTCTGCTGACCTGAACACCAGCATTGCTCTCCCTACTTTCTCTTGCCTGTCCTGATGGCATACATGCTTTAGACAAACTGCTTCAGAAGAAAGAAAAAGAGTACTTATGATCTAAATTGAAAGGATACATCTTATGTAATATTTTGAATTCTTATTTAGAACTTTATTTGGAAGACTTTCTTTTTAAAATAAAGTCCCTATTTAAAAAGACTCTATAGATAGCCAGGCAGACAGAGTGTTAAATGAGTTATTTGCCTAGACCTCTCAGACCTATACAACAAACTGTGTTGAAAACATTTTCCCAATTAGAAGCTAGCTCTTTAGCTTGATTTTAATTCATCACAGTATTTCTTTTTAAGGGAGTTACTGAATCAGGTTATGAATCTGAACTTTAGCTAAAATTTTTTTTTCACTTGATGCCAAAAAAAGTGTTTTAGAATCTTTTTTCCTTTGTGCTCATTCCAGCTACTCCTAAAAGTTCACTGTGTTTCTGAGTTGAATATTTCCTTCTCAACATTGATGGTTTCCTAAGTAAGAGAAAGAACAACAATATTTGAGCATCAGAGACAGTTTTGCTTCCTGTTTCCCACCCTCTATCCCCATCTGTGCAATGTTGTTCTTTTTGCTTGATTGACATTAAAATAAAACACATATACACAAAATTAAAGATTCTTTCTCTGTTGCTTACCCTTTGATATTTTAGCTTGGACCAAGCAAGTCATTCAGTAGCAAGCAGCATGGTCCCAGTGAATGAGGGTGGCTTTTTTACCCATGAGGGTCTTTGACCCACTGACACCATCAGGGCTAAACATTTGTTTAGAATATCAAGCATTACTTTCTTTCAATACCAACTACGTCCTCAATTAAAAATTAAGTTACTGAACCTATGGTTTAAAAAATAGAGTCCAATAAAATTACACTCTACAAAAAATTAATTTGTCTTTATTATTTCAGGATCACTGTGGATATTGTTGTTTACACTGTGGCTAGGTGGGTGAGGAAAGACAACATTGAATCTCTGCTTAGCCTGTAAGAAAACCATATTGCTCCTTATGTCCACTATGGTTGGTATATGACTTATATATTTGAGGTTGAAAGTAAATGAACACTGCAACTCAAAATGCTTAATAAAGACTTTTCCCCCATTTAACTGGAACTTCAGAAGTTGGGAAGACTCTAGACATGATGTGGTTAGAAGTTAAATTATGTCATTTCACGTATCTAGGTTGATCTTCTTCCTCTAACCTGTCACCCCCAGGATCAACTTCATATAAGGGTGGATTCCCCTCCTTTTGATTGCAAGAAAGCTACCAGTGGCAACTGAGTCTAGATGCTCATAATTAATGTCCAGCAAGAGACAGTAGCTTCTCTTTCCTAGAATATCTGTGAAATCCTCTTTATGCATGCCATTGGCCCAAATTGGTTTAGGACTATTCATCCCTGAGTCAGCAGAATGGATGCTGGTAAGTCCCATTGTTTACTATAGTGGAAGAGTCTTCACATAGGAAAGTGGCTGGAACATTGAATTAGGAGCTAACTAAAAATGTAGGAATAACAAAGGAAATCATATATACTAAATTAGATATTCTTGTTTTATAATTTGCTTTAATTATCTATAGCTTAAAGTACCTGGAAAGATTCTTCCCTGAATGGATCTCGCTTCTGCCATCATATACAAGGAAATCTGTACATTGTGAATAAAATCAAACCCATACCCTTTGGGGTTGGAGTAAGTAATTTCAGCAGACCAGCAGTTTGTACTGTAAACCCTAGCTGCCCCTCTTCATGCAACATAGGATTTGATTTTATTAAGGGAATCCTTTCAAAGCACAGGAATGTCTAGACACTAGTGTGTGTGTAACTATGTGTGTGTGGTGTGTGTATGTGTGTGTGTAAGTGTGTATGCACAGAGAAAGAATTGAGAGAGAGATAGGGAAGTCATTGGCATCCTGTCATTTGTCATTTGTCACACTGACATTGAAATGTATATTTTGGGTGTCACATAGTCTCATTTCATAACTCTGAAAAATATCTAGATATATTGGAGACATAATTTATGGTTCCAAAGAATTTTATCACAATACATAACCCATAGTAAATTGATTACATGTAATATTTTTCCATTGGATGGAAATCTGAGATTGGATCATAGCTGTGAAACACTGCATTTGTTTTATACAAATGGACATGCAGTACTTTAGGTCCAATGAAACAGGGTCCTGTAAGAAAAAACAAATGACTCAATGGTAAAGCCACATAAAAATTTGACAAAATAGCTTTAGTCCTTGGGGAACTTTAATGCATGAATATACTTATTAGGCTAAGTGCTAGTCCTATTTAAACAATTATTATCCAAATAAAAATAAAAATTTTATCAATTGTAATTGCTTTTAGAAATGCAGGAATATCAAGTCAAAAAAACTAGCCACTCATAGTCATAGGCCATTCACACACTCAAAATATCACAGTAAATATGAATGCTTTGTTTGACTCCTTGACAGTACTCCCCTTTATCTCTGTCTTAGTTCATTTGAGCCTCTATAACAAAATACCACAGATTGAATGGCTTTATTAACAAAATAAATTTATTTCTCATGGTTCTGGGGGCTGGGAAGTCCAAGATCAAGGCCCTGGCAGATTCAGTGTCTGATGAGGACCTTCTTCCTGATTCATAAAAGGTACCATTTCTCTGTCCTCTTGTGGAGGAAGGAGCTAGAGAGTTCTGTGGGACTCTCTTTTATAAAAGCAATAATCTCATTTATGTGGACACAAACATTCAGATCGTACCACTGTCTCACCTTTTTTATGAAGTCCCCCGGAACTGATCCATTCCAGCAGTCACAGAAAAACAAAATAAAAGCTTAGAAATGTTCTTCTGGAGAGCTATATATGACATAAATGAAGAAACATCAGTAAAATAATTTTGGTAATTATGATTGAGTAAATTCTTTTCAAAAGAGTCACATAGATCACAAGTTTTATTCAGTTAATAAAAAATAGTTATTGAATATTTACTACATGCCAGGCATTATTTTTGGCCTGAAAGATGGGGCAGATAATGTCTTCTCATGGAGGTAAAATTGTAGTTCCAGGAGGGAGACAAAGATAATGAAAATTGTTCGTTAAACAGCCAAGATAATTTCATAGAGTGCAATGAAAGAAATAAAATAATGTGATCAAAGAGAGCGATGGGGAGAGGCTGGCCAATCAGACCAGGGCTTCACTGAAGAACTGGTGCTGGTGCTGAGGCTGTGACACAGAAAACTCAGTAGTAAAGAGCAAAGAGGCTGATCAGGCATTTCCAACATCTAGTAAATAGATCAATGGCAAAATATGAAATTTCACTAATATTCAAAGAAATATAAATAAAAGTGCACAGATTTTATCTTGTCAATCAGGGACAAACAAGTAATAAAATATATTCTGCACAGTTAAGGTTAGAGTGAAATTAATGCTGTCATTCACAGCAGGGATCAAGAACAAAAACACCAAGATTTTTTATCCATTAGTTCCTCTATGTGTACCCATATTGCAGAATAAATATAAAATAAGGGGAAATATTTCAGCAGGCAGATGTTTTAGTTTATTACTTATATTTGTGAAAATTTAGTCATTCAATTTTAGTGGATTGTCAAGTAAATTTTGAAGGATCCAATGTAATATGCATCACTAGAATTACTATAAAGGTTATGTAAAAACACTGAACAACAGTGAAAAAAGAAAATGAAATAAAAATACAGATGATAAATTATTCAAGCTATAAGTGTACATAACAAGTATGAATCTGTATGTTTTCATTTTCTATTACTTGACTCAGTTTATAATAGTGGGCATCAAAAATTCCCCAGTTTTCTGTCCTAGAACCTAATTAAGTTGATAGTAAATCAAGTTGCATATTACATGGATAATTTTTGATGTTCTATCTTTCTGTATCTCTGCAGTAATAGAATTTTTTACCTCCCCCACCTAGTTTTATTCCTGTGATTATATTCTGTTACATGGTAAAGGGGGCTTTGCAGATATAATTAAGATTATGAATCAGCTGAACTTAAAATAGAGAAATTATCCTGGACCATCTGTATCCCATAAAATTCTTTAAAATCCATTTTCATTAAAAGCAGAAGAGGAAGGCAGAGAGATTCAGAGCATGAGGAAGATTCCACACACTTGCTGGCTTTGAAGATGGAGGGGCCACAAGTCCAAAAGTGGGCAACATTTAGAGGCTGGAACAACTCCCAGCTGACAAGCCAGCAAAGAAGCATAGCCTTCTGTCCTAACATTGCACAAAATTGAATTCTGCCAACAACTTGAAAGAGTCTGGAAGCTTATTCTTCCCCAGAGCTTCCATACAAGCCCAGCCTGGCTTGACACTTTGACTTTGGCCTTGTGAGGCCCTAAATAGAGAACCCAGTTAAGGCACACTGGGCTCAGAATTCTAACCTAAGGAAACTGTTAGACAGTAAGTAGGTTTTGTTTTAAGCTGTTGTGTTTGTGGTAATTTGCTATGACAGTGATAGAGTCTCCTTCAATACCAACCGATATAGATGCTTTCCACCTCCTGGTCAGCCAGCTATAGGGAAGAGCTTCTGTCTCGATCTTTACTTAGTAAGATATTCTACTCACATCTAAGTTATCCAACTACTTATTATCCACATTGCCACAGCCATAATGTTGATAGATGTCGCTTCACAAAAATATTCTCTAATAAGCCAAACACTTGAAAACTTAACCATCTTTCTCCACAGAACACTATCTAGCATCTAGCACTGGCCAGCACCAGTCCATCTATTCTTGATACCTGTTAAAATAATACAAATGTAGGACAAAGTCCCCAATAAAATGGCAAATCTTACAAAAGACATAAAATTTCATAAAGCTGTTAAAAGAGACTTCTTTTGAGACTTCTCACATGACAATCTTGCAGAATTAGACCATTTAATAATGGAGGAAGAAGTTAGCAAGGATAAGGGTAGGACTGGATATTCACTCTAAGTGACATGTTTTTCCTTGGTACTAATGGTATATTATATGTATTTAACCAGCTTTTTCTTTGATGTGTCCAGTTCCCCTGGATTCAGTTTTTGACTTGTGCCCTATCCAATCATTATCCTGCTTTCCTGGGTACAGAATTCTGTCTGTCAAACTTAGTCCTTTAAATGGATTCCTACTACCATCTTGGCCCCAAATTGTCTCCACTACTACATTCTACCAGTTACTACTGTGCTTCAGCTGCTAAATTGGGTCTTCTCATAGCTAGATCATCTGAATCTGGCATGATCTTACCGTACCCTTTAGACACTGCTGCAGACTCCACTGGCTCTTTTTGTCAGGTTAGCTTCCATTGCTGGAATAATTACACATATTCTCTCCCCAGTGAGCCCTGGGAAGCAGAGTTCTGCCGAGTTCTAGCTTCCCCTTACTTTCCCCAGCTATCCCTAAGTTACCGTGGTCCCAGAATGTCTTACATAGGAGCTGAGTTATTACCAATGTGATCTTTTTGAAATGCTTTTATTTTTCCAAGCTTACATTCCCTTGTAGTTAATTTTTGTTTTGATGTACTTACAGTGCTTTCTAAGGATACAAGCAATTCCTGTTATTGCAAAGACTGAGTTGTGCCTTATCTGTTTTTCCCTTCTCCCCATGAAATAGGGCTATCCCACTTTAAGTAGTTTTTGGGCACATGGTCACCCAGAAGATGAATGGCTAGCCTTGCTTGTAATTTGGGATGATTTGAGTAAAGCCTGGCCAATGGGAAATAACCTGTTTAACTTTCAGTATTCTTAACAGTGTGGGGACACCTCTCTCGCTCCTTTCTCTCCTTCTCATTGAGTGGAATATGGACATAATGATGAAACTTGATCAACCATCTTGGACTACAAGATACAAACAACAGTGCAGAAGGAGTCTGGAGTTCCTATGGTTTTGGAACTGTAAATCTAGCCCTGGACTTCCTCAATTTTCATAAGACAAATAAGTTCCCATCTTGCTTATCATGGATATTTTGGGTTTTCTGTCAGTCATAGCTAAATCTAATCCCAAGTTAATATACTTCATTGTTCACTAGTCTAAGGTCTAAATGACCCTGAATTGAGTTAACAAATAAAATATAGTACCTCTGTATTTTAAGAGGAAAATACTCCCCAAACCTGTCACTCTGACCCCTCTATTTGGTGCTATTGTTTTATTACTCAGGTGTGTATATTTCTTGGATTTATGTGCCTTCTAGCTTCGTAGCTAGAATGGCTATTGTGCATTGTTCTGTAACTGATTTAGAGCTTCTAATTTCTAATATCTTTTCTATTTACCGATGCATTCCTTCCTTCCTTCCTTCCTTTGATGCTGCTGCTGTGTTTTCCTCCTCTTCCGCCTCTTCCTCCCCTTATTCCTTCTCCACTTCCTCTTCTTCTTTCTCCTCCTCCATATATCAGAGGAACGTCTTTTTGCCCCTTTTAAGAGAATCTCTTAAAAAACAGAAAAATAAACCAGTTTGTGGGTCAATACCTGTGTGACTGCCATTTCAGCATTCTCATACACCATTTGAGGACTCTTGCTCTGCACTGGCAGAGATCCTGGTGATCAGCATACAAAACCAGTCTATTTAGAAGTGAATGGTTGTTGTTATCCATTCATCTCTATTTTGAAGGATTAAGTCATGAGTACCTTAATGGATACCCCCAATGAGTGTAATTGTTTTGTTTAGTGAGCACTTTCATTTATTTCAGCAATATTAGGTGAACCTTGAAGAAGGGTCTCTACCATTTATGTTTCTGAATACCTCAAAGAATAGTTTATTTGTTCAAGAACACATAGGCCAAGAGAAGTAGCCTCTGAGCATGGGCCAAACGCTGCACTGTTCTGTTCCTCAAACTTCAACTGCCAAGGCCAAGGAAGGATGGTTTCACATGGTAGACGGTGTGCTTGGGTCACTTTTAGCACCTTGTCTGGGACTTTAGGAAAAGCCAAGAACAGCATGATTAGTCCCTTTCTTGGGAACAGTAAATTACTCAGTGTGTCCACGTGTGTGACTTTGTATTAAGAACATTGATTAATACAATGGACAACAATTTTCAACAATACTTTGTAGAAATCATAAAATGTTATTCATTTGGATGGTTATTTCTGATATCAACATTTGATAAAAAATGAAGACATAACATTAAAATGTAATCAAAGAAAGAATTTCTCAACTAACTTTGTGAGATATAAGCTTATAACTTTCTGGTCATCTACCTTGACCCAGGAAAAAAAATTAGAATACCTTGTATATCTGTGGATTGTTTTTCCACACTATTTCACTCTCACTTATCTTTGCTAGGCATACCAGGACAAGTTAATGCTCAGGTGAAGTCATGAAGCACAAGCATTTTGTGTAGCTGTACGGCTTGATTGCCAGAGAAAAGACTGAAAACATGTAACAAAATGAGGACGTTGTTCAATGGGAATAAAAAAGTTGCTTTCACAAAGAAAAGGAAAAGAAACTCAGATTCAATGTCTGCTGGTCTGCCCCCACATTCATCCCTAGTTTCTAGTAGAGGGAGTAGAATAAATGAAGTGAGACTAGTGACTCTGGTTAATCTTTTTTTTTTTTTTAATCAAGTAAGTTTTCTTTTATTTATCCATTCTTTTATCCATTCACCCCTTTTATTTTTTTCATTTTTATTTTGCTTAACATGAGATCTAACCTAACAAATTTTTAAGTGTGTATACAGTATTGTTAACTATAAATACAGTGTTGCAAACATATTTCAAAAACTTATCCATCTTGCATAACTAGAACTAGACACCCATAGTGTATAGCTATGTAGTTGCATACTATATAGTAACTCCCTATTTCCCCTCCTCCAGCTCTGGCAACCACCATTCTACTCTCTGTTTCTATGAATTTGACTATTTCAGATACCTCATATAAGCGGAATTGTGCAACATTTGTCCTTCTGTGACTAGCTTATTTTACTTTGCATAATGTCCTTTGGGTCCATTCATGTTGCCACAAATGACAGTATTTCCTTTTTGAAGGCTGAATAATAGTCCATTGTATGCATACACCATATTTTCTTTATCCGTTCATGTATTGTTGAACATTTAGGGTGTTTCTATATCTTGGCTTTTGGGATACTGCTACAGTGAACATGGGGGTGCAGATAGCTCTTTGAGATTCTGATTTCAGTTCTTTTGGTTATATATGGTTAATCTTTTATTTCATAAATTCTACTGCTATGCTACTCATCAGATAAAACTACACCAAGTGTCTTATTTTCTTCTGCTTTTCTTTAGTTAGCAACTAGGGTAGGAAGGGACAGTTGCAGTTCTTTTTCTCACTTTTCTTCAGTCTCACATTTACCCTGGCCTGAGATGCCTTATTACTGTTTCTTAACCCTACTGGTATCATTCTCTGGGAGAGAAATGATGCTAAATATACCTTGAGAAAAGATTTAACAAACCTTAGGTTTCTCAGATGAGGAAAGAAAATACTGTGTCTATACTTTCCTCAGGGAACTTGGCTAAATAAGATTTTTCAGAAATAAAGATTCTCAGTTCTACATGGCAGCTTTCATCAAGACATGGTCATCTACATGTTTGAATAAGTAAACACCAGACATACTCCAAGTGAGAAAAATATTTCCGTGTTTCATTTCCCACTTTGAAGGATATTTGATAGCTCTGTGGCTCCAGAGGGACCTCTCAGTTGTGATTTCAGTGCTGACTGTGGTGGTGTGCATGGGCCGGGGCCACACATTCTGGGAGAATTGTCCTAATAATGTGTTTATTTAACTGATGTTCACCCTCCCCAGTAACTGTAAGCTCCCTGAATCAGAGATTGTGTCTGCCTTTTTCACATTGTTACCAGCTGTGCCTAGCACTGTCTTGCCCCATAGGAGGTATTGAATCAATTTGGGGGGGGAATGAATAATTTTAATAGCAAGTTGTAGGAAGCCTCTTGACCTCTCCAGAATAGCCATTTCTAATGTAGCTTCAGACAGGAATGTCAGAATGAAGTACAACTGTGGCATATAGTGTACTTTGTCATAAAAAGTGTTTTTTCACTTTAGTTTACATATAAATTAGATTTTTTCCTTTCAGAAATGATCAACCAGGGAAGTCAAATTAGCAACATTTGGAATAAGGCATACTAGATATACTTGGATTCTTTTTAATTTTTTGTATTAAACTCAATCAAACATTTGGTTAGGATGTATCACCATAAAACATTCTTAGAATAACCAAAAGCTTGTTTACTTGCAAGCTGCTATTCCTTTTCATAACCCCCACACAAAGCATCAAAATTTTACGAAACTTAGTCATTCTAAGTGCTATCATAAGGTTTTAGCTACTACACATGTTTGCTATGCTAATCTTTTTTAAACTGATAAAGGAAACAAAACAAGACAAAACAAAGCAAAATCTGCCTTTCCTGGCAGGTTCATCTGTAAACACCAAGCTACAGTGATCACCTAGCAGCAGTGCCTATAAAACAGCAATTCTGATTTTGAAAATCCCTTTGCTGAAAAATGTGTTATTATCTTTTCATTTCTCATAGTTTGCCTGACTAAGAAGTAATTTTGCCTATGATATCAAGATCACTGACTTAAAAAAATTCTATGATTGTCAAAAATTAATATGGTCAGTGCTCAGTTTATTATCCAAAAGTGAGAAACTTTCCCCCCTTTTAATCCTTTTTTCACTTTTGTTCACATGTCTTATAAATAAACACTCAGAAAATTAAAAATAAAACTTTTTTAAAAATAGCTGTACTGTAGTTTTCTTCAATATGTGATTAAATGAGAATTGATATTGGAATACTGGGAATGAGAACAAGACAAATGCTTCCTACAATAGAGTGACAAGCAATCACTAAAGAATTGAGCATGAAAAAGGGTGAAACCCAGAATATCTCTAGAGATGTTTCCTTTTATGATGAGTACTACTTCCTCTCCTCCGTTGTAATTTTATCCATTTAGACTAAACTTAATAAGGCCTTAATGTTACATGTGAGGGATGAAATTACCTAAGTACCTTTGTTAGGCCAAATTCTCAAGCCTTTCAGCTGAGAAATGAGAGGCACACACTCTCTTTGTCCTTAATGCTGATGGCAAATACTAACCAAAATTAAAAGAGTGGCAACGTGTAGTTTGCAGGATTTCTTTTTTAAGTGGATGGCAGAAATAAACTATTTTATAACTCATAAAAATTTAATTGAGCTGGTTTTGAGGTAAAAAAACAGTGTAAGAAAAAAATCAGGAGGGGGAAAAAAACAGCTACCATATTTGTCTTTGGATGCTTGCTGAGAATCTACCATCCTCTGTGTGGAGTTTCTGAAGGAGTCACTAACAAACTGATCAGGACATCAAGTCCTGGCATAATGACAGGGCCTTGTCACAGGTTCCTGACACGTGTGTGATCTTGGCCCTTATTCCCAAGTTGCCCTGGAGCTCAGCTACTGCTGAGATATGCAAAAGCAAATTTGCCTGGCATATTAAAAATATTTTAAGGTGTCACCTAATTTATGAAAAAAAAATCATCTAAATTCTGATGGCTAGCTGTGTGTAATTTATAGGGTTTATTTATTCAATGCATTCATTCATTGCTTTCACATGTTAATAGCTATCCACCCACTGTTCCCTCTGAATTGCATTTTAACAAGATTATGATCCTTCTATTGAACTAGCATGGAATATATTTATATAAAAATTAGCTGCTTAAATACTTCCTTGATGAAAAACATAGCTGTTATAATTTTATTATGAATTTTAATCAGGAAAAAAAATGACCTTTGAAATTTTCTTCTACCTCATTTTATATATGTGTGTATGTATGTATGTGTATGCTTCTCTCTTTATATGATTAGAAATCTTTGTGATTTAATTAAGTTTTATATAGAAAACATATGACTGGACAGTAAAAGTTTGTTCTGAAAGAAAAATCTTAAGAAAACAGTTAATAAATTAATATGACTAACAGAAGACCTGTTTTCTCTGAAAACACTAATTCTTCTAGCATAGTACAACTATTTCACAATAAAATGCGTTCTGGTTTGTGTTTGGTTTAGAAAAAAAATCCTCTGAAGTGAATCCAAAAATGCCCTGCACTTCGTCTGAGTGTGTGTGTGTGTGTGTGTGTGTGTGTGTGTGTGTGCGCAAAATTCCAAGCCTTTTGAAGAGCCACTGTATTTGTTGCCAGTCTAACAAGCACTTCTTCATACCATACCCCAAAGCCCAACTCATGGAGATGGTTCTCTGATAAGAGGAACCAAATTTTTGACTTCAGGATGTTTGAAGATAATAAAAACCTGTGTGCTGGAAGGAAGTTTTCAATGAACCAGTGGTCTGCAAACTTTAATGTATGAGTGTATGGAAGGTAGAAAGTTTTGCTTGGTTCTATTAGGGTCCCTAACTGGATCTGAAAATTAAGTTGACAAAGGCAGGTAAACAGGAGAAAAGGATACAAATGTATTTAGTGTAAGTTTTACGTGACACGGGAGTTTTCATAAGTAAATGAAGACTGAAGAATGGTTAAACCTAAGTATTTTTATGCTCGATTTGATGAACAGTGGACATTTGTGAGAAATACGGTGGAGCAAAGAGTATGAGGCAAGTGTAGTAAACTGGGGAAACTTAGCAAGGTCTGAAGTTCATTCAGATGCTTCTTTATATTCCTCCACCTTGGAGATAAGAATGTTCCCTTCCTTTAGGTACAGGGAGGGCATCTTTCGCATGAGGGTCTTATGACCTGCTTCAAGGAAGGAGCAAGAGTCCTTCCTGTACCTGCCATTTTCTCAAACTCCTTCAGCTTCAAATAGTCAAAATGTGGAGATGCCATATTTTTGGGATGGCATGTCCTGAACACTATCAAAAGTATCCATGTACAGATAGTGTTAAATGTGTACTTTCAAGCCACACCCCCTACAATGCTGATCCAGTAGAGGTAGATAAAGGTTTGGGAGTAAGTTATGATGAGTAGCCCCAGGTGATCATGCTGGCTGTCTCAGGAACCTCACTGAGAATGCAGAGAATGCTAATCAAATTATTAATGAAATTCATTGTAACACCAAGATTTACCAGCTAAAGTCATATGTACTTTAAAAAGGAAATGTTCAGTATAGTATGCTTGGTTGTGATTTTTCCCACTTACTACTGACACAGTTTGGGGTTAAAAATAAGGAAGATAGGAAATATAGAGGGGGTAGTCTTAAAATGCAGGTGCTTCTGTAAAAACAAAAATCTACCAATGAAAATTTCCTTTGGCATCATCAGTACTCATTAATCAAAACAACACTTTTTTTGTTCCTATGTTTGATGTATCAAAATAGTTAATATTAGACAGATTATGTTTGAGAATTAAAGAGATTTATTGGTTATATTTTCTAATTTGCACTACTTCATTATGCAGTTATTTCCCCCAACACCTAAAAGTAACTTCCTTTTCTACTGTTTTCACTTTCAGTGGTTTTTTCAATGCCTGCTGGGCATACTACAACCAGGGGTGGAATTACAAGTTGGTTTTTTTTCCCCCCTCAAAAGAAAGAATCATTGAACCTTGGAAGGAAAAGGAAACTGAGAGCACTTAGTTCAGTGGTGCTTTTTTGTTGAACGTAAGAATCCGATTCATAGAGTGCCTAAGTGTCTTTCTAACTTCCCTGGAAAGCAGATCCTGCGGCAAATGTTTCTATGATACTAATTTACTGGGGAGTTCAGTCCCAGGAGAGCAGGATGTGGGAGAAGGGAAGAGAAGGAGGGAATGTGTTACCCAGCTAGCCACTTCTTGTTACCAAGTTACTGTTTACTTGATTTTGCAGGACCATATTTTGAGAGAACATATGAACAAGTGTTTCTCAAAACAGTCTGCCCAGGGATAGAAGAGAGAAAATTTTCCATTGGCTCCTACCTCCCTAGGTCAAAATTTCATCCCATGGGTGTCCATTCCCTTGTCTTTCCCATTGCATACTTCATCAGCAACAAAGAAGTTCTAGGGTGAAGTCAGAGTCTCATGGTACAGGCAGGAGACCAGCAACTTTGTGCCCTATGAGAGTAATAGCTGAGTGGAGCTGGATGGATTTCATGCAGAGTTTGTTGCCATGACAGTGCTTAGAGAAAACAAATACCAAGGGCCTTAGAGACAAGTGACATAAAAGGACACTTGAGGGATACAAAAGAATTTGATCCAGGACTTTCTCTCTAGTTATTATAGAATCAAGACTAGGACTTACTTATATGAGATCAGTTTGTTAAAAGAAAAAAAATCTGATTGTACTTTTTTAGCCATAGTAAATTAAGGTAAAGCAGGTGACCTATGTATTGATATTTCTTTTCCAGAAAAGTTGATTTTATGTTCTTAAAAAAGAAAAAAAAAGGCATATATTTCTGACAACATGGCAGATCAAATTATTTAAAAATCCTTCTGATACAAAATGGTAGATAAAAAGATAGCAAACATACCTTTACATACACTGACAAACAAGTGAGAAAGTAATGACACAGTGAGTTACATAAAGAAGAGGAACTTCTGTTTATCAGAAGGTATCATTTAGAGATTGAAAAGGCAAGACAAAGGAGGGGAGAAAATATTTTACAACCTAAATAATTTTAAAAAGTGTTAATGTCCAGAATATAAGGAAGTGTCCTACAAAATCATACAAGATTCAAGAAAAAAAAAAAAAAAAGGATAGATGAACCAATAATAAAATGGGTAAGAGGCTTGATTTTTTTTCCCCAAAGATAATGTCTGAAAATCCAATGAGAATTTTAAAATGTGCTCTATATCAACAGGGATATGTAAGTTAAAAAAAATCTATACAAAAGAATTTACTGACCCTGAGCATATGTATATTCTGTGATCCAGAAGTTCCATTTCTAGGATATAATCAAAGAAATGCATACATATAAGCATGAGAAAACACACAAAAGAACATTCAGAACTTTATTCATTAAAATAGAATGGATAAATAAGTTTTGCTATAATATTGTCAGGGAGGAAAACTTTTCTTCTGTCCTCTTAGGTCAATACTTGGGGGGCCTGTGAATTAAACTGACAAAAGGCAGATTAGCAACAGAAAAGACAGATTTTTTTTTTTCACGTATGTAACTGGGAGTTCAGGGGAAAATGTGACACAAAGAGATAGGTTAGAATTTGGGGCATAAATATTATCTCAATAGGGGAAATGGAAGGAGAGAAAGGGCACTTATGAGAAAACAAATGGCTTTTTGGAAAGATAAATGAACCCTTAAGAGACAGATAGATACAATGGTTTTGTGACCATGTCTCTTCAGGTGATTTCTTATCCCTATTTGTCTCTGATGATAGGAGTCAATCTTCCCTGGTTGTGAGACTCTCAAGGAGAGGATTAATGAAAGCTGAATTATTTTAGGAGACTGCTTTTAGGCAGATAAGGCAGGTAAGAAAAAGAAAAACTCTTCACAGTGGTCTGCTAGGAATTCCTTTAGTATTCGTACAATTAAAACGAATAAACTACTCCTACCCACAACAGCATAGTTAAATCTTACAAATAAGATGTTGAGTTAGGGATGCAATATAAAAATGAATGTATATAATATGAATACATATTGTATAAAGTTCGAAAACAGACAAAATAAGTTATGATGTTAGAAGTCAATATAACAGTGGTTTCCCTTTGGGAGCTTAGTGATAGGGAGGAACAAGTAGGGGTTCTTCTGGGGTAGGAGTATTATTCTTCATCTTGGTCTGGGTACTGGTTATATGCAGGTGTTCATTTTGAGAAGTTCATTGAGCTATACACATAATCTATGCACTCTTCTGTCTGTATAGTATGGTGTAAAAATGATTCCCCAAAATAAGTAGTTAAAACTATTAATTTGTTACTTATGATAATACTATTTTTGGCATTTAAGAGATGTTTGGGTTTTTTAGAGTAGCTAACATATGTTTTTAAGGATGAGATGTCAAGATGTCTTTATTATTTTAATATGCACAGTATAAAAACAATGTATATTTTAAAAAGTTATGAGTAAGGATTCAGTACTTAACTTCAATGAAAAAGAAAAAAGGGAAAACTAATAATAATTTTATGTAATATATTTGAAAATTTTTACAGAATGGGCATTGTCTACCAAAATAGTAGATACCAAACTGACTGAAGAGGAAATAAAAGATTGAATAATCCTATAATTATTAAATAAATTTAATCAGTAAATATAAATCTACCAAGAGAAAATCTCACTAAACATGAGATTATTTTAAGGAAGAGTTTTATTAATGACTCAATGAACAGACGATTCTAATCTTATACAAACCCTTCCAGAGAATAAAGCAAGGAAATATTTTTGGAATCATTTTATCAGGCTAGTATAATTTTGATACCAAAACCAGGTAAAGGAATTAAAAATAAAAAAATATAGGAAATATGAAGATGGAGAAAAAACCCTGAAAAAAATTAGTTGACAGAATCTAGAGATATCCAAAGTATTGTTTAACATAGTAATCTTCATAGAAGCATTCAATAAAATGTAATACCCATTTATACTTAAAAACAGATTAAACAATAACAAATTTTTATAGTATACCAGAAATAGAAGGGAAACATCTTAACTTGATCATGGTTATCAAGGTTATCTACCAAAACCTACAGCAACACACATAATTGACAATGAAATGATAGAGTCATTTTTTATAAATCAGAAATTAAGCTATGGTGCATGTTATTGCTGCTTCCATTCATTTTTGGAGGTCCTAGTCATCACATGAAGACAGGAAAAATGTATAAAAAGTATAGAATTAAAACAGAAGTAAAACTGTTACTGTAAATGGAAGATACTGTTTACATAGAAAACTCAAGAAACTCTACCAAATATTAAAGTCGGTAAGATAATTCACCAGAGTTGTTGGTTTTAGGACTGATATACAAAAAACAATACATATCTAAATCCAGCAGCAAATATTTGAAAACATATTAAAATATAGGTAATATACTAGGTCACAAAACACCTCAAGACAAATGAAATAAAAACAAAACTTTCTAAAATTTATGGAATTTGGCAAAAGCAGTTCTAAGAGGGAAGTTCATGGCAATAGAAACTTTCCTTAAGAAACAAGAAAAATCTCAAATAAACAACCTAACCTACCACCTAGAATATTTAGAAAAAGAACAAACAAAGCCCAAAGTCAGAAGAAGGAAGGAAATAATAAAGATCAAATAGGAAACAAATAAAATAGAGATTAAAAGGTTGAAAACATCAATGAAATCAAAAGCCGTTTTGTTTTGTTTTTTAAGATAAACAAAGCTGATAAACCTTTAGCCAGTCTCACCAAGAAGAAAAGAGAAGACTCAAATAAACAAAATAAGAAATGAAATAAGTAACAACCAATACCACAGAAATTGAAAAATTATAAGAGAACACTGTGAACAGTTATATGCCAACAAATTGGACAACCTAAAAGAAATGGACAAACTTCTAGAAACATATAGCCTGCCAAGACTGAGTCAAGAAGAAATAGTTTGAACAGACTGATTACTACAAATGAAATAGTATCTGTTAAAAAAAAAGAAAGAAAGAAAAACAAAAACAAAACCAATCTGCAAACAGAAGTCCAGAACCAGACAGCTTCACTAGGGAATTCTGCTAAACACATACAGAAGAGGTTATTCCTATCCTTCTCAAACTATTCCAAAAAATTGAAGAGGAGGGAATACTCCCAAATTCATTCTGTGTGGCCACCATTACCCTGATACCAAAACGAAAAACACTACCAAAAAAAAAAAAAAAAATTTGAAGGCCAATATCTTTGATGAAAATAGATGCAAAAATCCTCAACAAATTATTAGCAAATCAAACCCAATAATACATAAAGAGGATATACAACATGATCAAGTTGGGTTTATTCCAGGGCCACAAGGATGATTCAACATACACAAATCAATCAATGTAACATACCACAATAACAAAAGTAAAGAAAAAAACGCATGATCATCTCAATAAATGCAGAAAAAGCATTTGACAAAATTCAACATCCATTCATGATAAAAGCTCTCATCAAAGGGTGTATAGAGGGAACATATCTCAACACAATAAAGGCCATTTATGGCAAACCGTAGCCAACGTAATACTCAATGGTGAAAAGGTGAAAGCCTTCCTGCTAAATTCAAGAACAAGACAAGGATGCCCACCCTCACTGCTCCTACTTAACGTAGTTTTGGAAGTCCCATCTATACCAATCGGAAAATAAAAAGAAACAAAGTGAACCCAAAGTGGAAGGGGAAGAGGTAAAACTATCAGTATTTGCAGACGACGTTATACTCTATATAGAGAACCCAAAAATCTCCACCTAAAAACTATTAGAACTAATAAATAGATTCAGCAAGGTTGCAGAATAAAAGAAAAATGTACAGAAATACATTGTGTTTCTATACACTAAAAATTAAATATCAAAAGAGAAAAAAAATCTCACTTAAAATTGCATCAAAAAATAAAATATCCAGGAATAAACTTAACCAAGGAGGTGAAAGGCCTATATTCTGAAAACTATAAAACATTGATGAAGGAAACTGAAAAAGATTCAAAGACATGGAAAGATATCCAATGCTCTTGGATTGGAAGAATTGTCACAAGAACAGACACATAGATCAATGAAACAGAATAGAGAGTCCAGAAATAAACCCATGCACCTACAGTCAATTAATCTGCAATAAAGAAGGCAAGAATATACAGTGAAAAAGACAGTTTCTTCACCAAGTGCTGTTGGGAATGCTGGACAGCCACATAAAAAATAATGAAATTAAAGCATTCCTCACATCATTTACTAAAATCAACTCAAACTGATTTAAAGAGCTTAATGTAAGACATGACACCATAAAACTCCTAGAGGAGAACACAGGCAAAACATTCTCTGACATAAATCATAGCAATATTTTCTTAGATCAGTCTCCTAAGGCAAAAGAAATAAAAGCAAAAATAAACAAAAGGGTCCTAATCAAACCTAAAAGCTTTTGCACAGCAAAGGAAACCATCAACAGTACAAAAAGAGAGCCAACAGAATGGGAAAAAATATTCGCAAATTATGCAACCAACAAAGGAATATTATCCAAAATATAGAAACAGCTCATACAACTCAATATCAAAAAAACAAACAGTCCAATCAAAAAATGGGCAGAAAACCTAAATAGACATTTTTCCAAAGAAGACATACAGGTGGCTAACAGGCACATGAAAAGATGCTCAGCATTGCTGATTATTAGAGAAATGCAAATCAAAACCACAATGAGATATCACCTCACATAGGGCAAAATGGCTATTGCCAAAAAGTCTACAAATAATAAACACCAGAGAGGATGTGGAGAAAAGGGAACCTTCATACACTGTAAGTGGGAATGTAAACTGGTGCAGCCACTGGAGAACAGAATGGAGGTTACTTAAAAAACTAAAAATAGACTTACCAAATGATTGCAACTAGTGGAGAAAGAATAAATTATTCAATAAGTGAATACTCATATTAGAAAAATTATTTTATTATCTCACATGACATATAAATACCAATTCCAAGTACATTAAATTTGAAATGTAAAGAATAATACTTTATGCAGTTGCTACTTTGAAAGAACATAAGTCATACAATGCTCCCATAAAGCAATTTTATTTTTCCTTAAAGCTGTCACTCCAAACATACTTCATAGGCTGTATGATATTACTGATTACTTTTCAAAAGAGGAATAAACTCTGTTTAGTCATATATGCATATAGAATATCTACACATACATATATAATACATATATACACACAGAACAGACTCTGTTTAGTCATATATATTTGTGTCTGTATGTTATATGTTTGTGTATATATGTATATATATTCCTATGATGGCGGTAATGATAATAAGACCTAATATTATTGACAGTTAAAGATTCTTTTTTCTCCAGGCTTACCCAAACTGAGGGAAAAGACTTTAAGGAAAATGAACATGATTGGTTTCCTTTCTCCTAACTCAGGTACCATCCATACCAATTTATCTGGGATGGTTTCTGAGGGAGTTCCTGGAACAAGGGAGTTTTAGTTTTAAAATGAGTCACCCTGTCTTCTACCTGCCTCTCTCCTTACTTGCTGTGTCTTCTGACTCTTCAGAGTACAATTTGGGAGCTGGGAGAAAGGGTAAAGATTAGAATGAGAGGGAAGGTCTTAAGTTTGACTGTTTAATACTGAGACTGTGTTTCCAGTGGCCATGACATGTATTTAAAGACAACTCTTACTTCTCATAGTTGCTTAGAGATTTCTTTGGTAAAATAAGATTCCCATTCCACCTTGCTAGAAATTTGTTATCTGCTTATTCTGTTATAAGTGATCATTTATGTCTTGCAAATTATCCTTCAGTTCTTTGTGATTTAAATTCACTTAGATTTTTTGTTGAAGTCCCATTTTCTCTTCAGGTTGCTCCTTTTGGTAAAATCCCTTCAAATCAGCTTTGCCTCTTGCCTACTGTGGTGGTTTCCAATTATAACTAGCCTCTCTCTTTTTGGTAGTAATATTTTTAAAAAACTGTCACAATTGTTTTTATTGAACTATAGTTGATTTACAATGTTGTGTTACTTTCAGATGTACAGCACAGTGAATTAGTGGTACATATACATATATATATTCTTTTTCAAATTCTTTCCATTATAGGTTATTACAAGATATTGAATATAGTTCCCTGTGCTATATAGTAGGTCTTTATCATTTATCTGTTTTATATATAATAGTGTATATATGTTAATCCAAAATTCCTAACCCCTCCTGACACCCCTTTCCCCTTTGGTAACCATAGTTTGTTTTCTGCGTTTGTGAGTCTATTTCTGGTTCATAAATAAGTTAATTTGTATCTTTTTTTTTTAAATTCTACATATAGGTGATATCATATGATATTTGTCTTTCTCTGACTTACTTCACTCAATATGATAATCTCTAGATCCATCCATGTTGTTGCAAATGGCATTATTTCATTTTTTATGGCTGAGTAATATACCACATCTTCTTTATCCATTCAGCTGTTGATGGACATTTAGGTTGTTTTCATGTCTTGACTGTTGTAAATAGTGCTGCTATGAGCATTGGGGTACATGTATCTTTTCAAGTTAGAGTTTTCTCTGCATATATGCCCAGGAGTGGGAATGCTGAATCACATGGTAAGTTTATTTTTAGTTTTTTAAGTGACCTCATACTGTTCTCCATTGTGGCTGCACCAACTTACATTCCCATCAATAGTGTAGGAGGGTTCCTTTTCCTTCAGAGCCTCTCCAGCATTTATTATATGAAGTCTTTTTAATGATGACCATTCTGACTGGTGTGAGGTGATACCTCATTATATATCTGTAATAATAAGGGATATTGAGCATCTTTTCATGTGCTGTTGGCCATTTGTATGTCTTCTTTGGAGAAATGTCTATTTAGGCCTTCTGCCCATTTTTTGTTTTTTTTTTTCGATATTGACCTGTATGAGCTGTTTGTATATTTTGAAAATTAATCCCTTGTTAGTCTCATCATTTGCAAATATTTTCTCCCATTGTGTAGGTTGTCTATTTGTTTTGTTTCTGGTTTCCTTTGCCTGAAAAGGCTTTTAAGTTTAATTAAGTTCCATTTGCTTATTTTTGCTTTTATTTCCGTTACTCTAAGAGATAGATCAAAAAAATATTGCTGCAATTTATGTCAAAGAGTGTTCTGCTTATGTTTTCCTCTAGAAGTTTTATAGTATATGGTCTTATATTTAGGTCTTAAGTGAGATAATATATAAAGTGTTTAGAACAATGACTGGGACATAAGTATTTAATAAATTGTGAACGTTAATTTTAATAATTAAGCATATGACCCCTTTAAAGACAAATATGCACAATGATTTCCTAAAAATTATTATTCAATGAATATTGTCACTATTTCCAACCAGACCAAAGAGAATCTTATTTTAGGTGTTTGTATCAGTTATAATTAACTAGCTTATGCTGCTGTAAAAACAACCCCAAATTTCTTCAAAACAACAGCTTCACACAGTAAAGGTTTATTTCTTACTCACACTAAATGTCTATTGCACGTCAATAATGGGGGTGCAATGGGAAGTTCTATTTTATATCATCCTCTCTGTGTGACTAAAAAAACTGATGGAGACTTCACCATTGGGAAGGCTGTGGGTCACAGTGGCCAGAGGAACAGTGGTTTAGGTAAGCACTGTCAAATGTCTTCACCAGGCAAAGATAGTTGTTACCTTTCTCATATTCAATTCCCTGGGCTAAAGAAACTCACATGGCCCTGCCACAGTATCTCTTGGAAGTGTAATCCTTCCATGTGTCTAGGGGTAGAGCAGAACCAAACATTGGTAAGGAGTGAGTGTCTACCACAGTAGGGTAAGGCAAAAAGGTTGTGAGATAAAATGGGCCTCTGAAATCTTTAACTGTAAAGATTGCACTTACTGAAACAAGCAAACCAATGATAAATCAAGCATTTCATTTATATAGAATGGCTTTCTTATCATTTTATGTAATGGAATCAATTTCATCTTTTATTAAGTCTTAAAACACATGTTAATGATCCTTGAGTATAGCAGAGTGATGGTCCAACTGAAATAGTTAAAATTTGTATATTCTCTTAATTCTGTTTTTTAGTTCATTTCCCCTTAGTTTCCATTGAAATTGTCTGTATATTTATTTTATACAGTTGGTTGTCATTATTCACAGATTCTGTATTTCACCTATTCACTAAAATGTATTTGTAACCCCCAAACCAATACTCAATTCTCAACACTTTTCAGTGCTTTCACAGTCATTTGCAGATGTGTGCAGAGCAGCAAAAAATTTTGAGTCCCCATTGTGCACGTTCCCAGCATAGGTTAAAGAAGGCAGTGCTCTGCCTCCTTGTTTCAGCTCTCATAATATAAACAAGTTTCTTTTTTCTGTGGTCTGTTTAGTGTTACCTTTGCATTCTGTACTTTTTGTTGGTGATTTCTCTGAAATAGTGTGTGGTGCTGAAATGCTGTCTAATGCTCCTAAATACAAGAAAACCGTGATGTGCCTTATGGAGAAAATACATGTTAGATGAGCTGCATTCAGGCATGAGTTATAGTGTGTTTGATGTTAACAAATCAACAATATATATTAAACAGGGGGGTTTTACACAGAAACACATAGGGTTATGTATTAATCATAACCATGCTTTATGTGTGTTTCTGTTTAAAGACGAGATGTTGGCAAACATGATGTGACCAGAGGCCCACAAGAACTTAATCTTGTATTTCTGTGAGAAGCCACAGTTCAGTGTTCACTAATTCAGTTTGTGGAGACTTTCTAGAACTACCATAAGGAATGAGACTTGAGATTTAAATAGAAAGCTTAAAACAGAACAGAATTTTCTAGCACCTGAAACAAAAGAAGTTGAACATCTGAAGACCCATGGGAAATTTGTCATCATTTTGAAGAAGAGAAAAGAGCAATAATTGTTAACCTGACTTGCAAAGTCTCCATTCTCTATAGGTGATGTATTCTGTAGGTGAAGTGTTATGTAGAGTTACCCTGTACAGTGTTAAAATAAAAATTGCTGTGTTCATAATTTTGTTTTCTTAAAGCTAGATACTATTGAGAAAAAATGTGTGGACTCTCTGCTTTTTAAGCTTAGGTTACAGTGTATGGTTCTTCACCATCTCATATAAACTAACTGTGAGCTTTTGTACTCCACCAAGGAAGATAATTTTTTCTTACCATTTCCTTAAGTAAATTGTTTTTTAAGGAAGAGGCCTTGTTACACTGTCAGTGTATTTCTTTATGAGCCATGGTTTTCTTTTTTAGATTCTTACATAAAATATCCTGATTCCTTCCACATATACTTGTTCAATTAACTAAAACTTTAAATGTAGTGGAAACACCAATTTATATGACAAAAGGCTGCTGTCTTAGAAATGACTGTCTTTGAATTCTTTATAACCAGCTAGGCAGCGTGATGTGTTCTCAGATAAATTAATTCAGGTGTTTGCGGTGCTTTAAAAGTTGATGACTAACCATCTTCCGTGGTTATTTGTGGAAAGGTGTTAGGCAGTCCAGCTGGTTCTCATTTACCAACAGGATTACACAGTCCTCAGTTTATCTCCATTTCATACTCAGAGAGGAACATTTCCATTCCTTTCATGTTTAATGGATCATTCCCACACTTTCTCCCTTTCTAGCCTCTATCTCTAACCAAGGAAAGATTAGTGATGTGACATGCCAGTTGTTTGTGACAGAAAGATATGGAATCTCTCTGTTTGTCTGTCTGTCTATCTATCTATCTATCTCATTATTTTATAGACAAGTGCCTTAAAGGAACCACTTGATCATTATTTCAGGTTACAAAATGAGAAATGATCTCCCTTTTTCATGCAAATTATAATGCACACCTCTTCTCTATTAAATTACTCTCAGACAATAATTTAGAGAGAAATTGGCCCGAATTTTACAAATGGTTTTCCATTTTCAACTATACCCTGCTCTGTCTGTGTGAACTCCTGGCACTGAGAACCTGGTAGACTTTGTGCTCCTCAGTCTTTGGCTCTTATTGTGCTATGTTGGTAGTCAGGTGATAAGTCTCTGCACAGGGGTAGAGCGCAGAGATAATCAGATCTGAGGGATGAGCACACTAGCTGCCTCTGTGTCACAATCCTATAGCAAGAGAAAGGAAATGGACCACTGGTTATGATCTGGGATACCAGTTGCTGATTTGTGAATTTGATGATACCTCCCTATTTATCACTTTAAAATATAATAATGCTTGAGTTTAATGTTAATTGTTAGGGTGTTATGTATGCTTTTTGTTTTCATTAGAAATGTCATTTACAAATTGCTACATAGATTTGTACCATTGTGGTTTTAACTCATTTATGTTCAAAAATCAGAGGTGTAATTCAGAATCTTCTGGAGGAGCAACCAGGCATTTGAATTTTGATTCTGGAAATTCTGATGTACCTAAGGCTGAGAACATCTATGACTTGGCAAGATTTTCTTAGACCTGGGCCATACCCTGCTGTGGCAATACTGGCTGTTGGGAGGCCTTTGGGATGCTGCAGTAGGTCAGGGGGAGCCCTCTTATGCCCGTGTGCATGGCTGGTCTGCAGTCCTGGAAGTAGAAGGGAAATCTAGGCTCTTCCCTCTACAAAATAGACCCCTCAGATGCAGAATAATACTGCTCCTCAGATGTCTATTTTCTAAAAGTTTTTTCTACTACATACCTTAAAGTTGTATCTTCTGTAAAACTGTTGTTGCATGTTAAAAAAGCACGTGATTAAGTGTGATTTTTCCCCTTTTTTTACTCCAGACCTCTGTAGTTTGGGGCCCCAATATGTAATCGCTCAGGACTTTATTAAGCCAGTTCAGCAGAGTAACTGAATCTAAATTTTCTAAAAATAGGCTCTTAGAAGTTAATGACTTTCCTCTATCAAAGGCATTGGATGTTACATAATTCATGCCTATGAGTGATGGTTTATGTCCTCGTTTACAAATGCCAACATAACTACCCATCCTCCAAAAGCTTTCATCTCCTTTACCTAGACAGAAATAAATTAAGATTGCTACAGCAGCAGAGTGAATGGAAAGGAAGGATGGATTCATGACCTATTTAGAGAGTAGAATTGACAGGAATTGACATGATGGGAGAGTGGGTATTGAGGTTAACATTTAAGTTTCAAGATGAGTCCGTAAGTTGGATTTAGTCTAGGCTACAAACTGTGATGTAATTTTAGAGTATATCCTTGAATTCCCACCTGCCTACTCAAATCTCCTTCCATCCTCACTGATGATGCAGTGTATGCAAAAAAAAAAAAAAAGGACAAAGATTCTTTCACAGATCAGTATTGCCTTCCCAGCTCTACCTTGTTGGGCACTGTAATCTTGAAAATGAAGGACAGTCGTGGTCATATACTTCAAGGGTCAGGAAGATGAAATAGTTAAGTTCCATCAATTTGGCCCCACTAGTAAGGGTAATCATAAAACTTTAAAGACACAGTCAAGCTATCTGTTTCCAATTGCTCAATTTTATTGTAAGGAAAAAGTTATTACTATTCATAGGTGTTGGAAAGTCTTGCCATATTATGTTAGATGCATGTTCTCAGACAGTTTTCTGTTAAGGAAAGCTAACTTATAAATTCTGTATCTTTGTACTGACCCTAACTTAACTAAATAGTAAAATGCATATGACCTTTATTCCTACTCTGTTATTGTAGCAAAAAAAAAAAAAAAAAAAAACCCCAAAAAACCATGCAATTTTTAGAAACAAGCACAGCCATGAAATCTGGAAATTTAGCAAATATTTTCAGAGCTTGGTAGTAAATAACTTTTCCAGACTGTGTAAATAATAACATACTGTGCCAAATCTCTGCCCTTTATACTTTTCCTTTAAGTTATTTATTCCTGGGAATAGAACACTTGGAAGGTCAGAATACATGCAAATTTACTTACTGAATGCATCTTCGAGGTTTCTATAGTGCCTCCTTTTGTCTCTAACAAATGCTAATGGTATTGACATTCAATTGGCATGACGTTCCTTTTCTTAGTGTTATCTTCTTCCTTAGGCCGTTTACTGTGCCATCTCATTGTATTCATGACTTGAAAAAGGAACCTAGTTCTAAAGCTTGAAATGATTTATCGATCTTAAAAGATGAGATAATTCACTGACAAAATTCAAACCTCCAAAGAACAAAATTCTCAACTGTGATTTCCTAATGAAAAATCTGAAATGGAAGTATCAAAATTATGTTCTTTGCTTAGGATCTTCAAAATAATTTGTTTAGTTCAAAATTCAATCCTTAAAATTCATTTTGAATCATTCTCATCACATATCAGCAGTAAGATTCTTCCATTTGTATAACATTGATAATTATAGCTAATTGTCCTACTAATATGATCTAAATCTGGTTCATTCCCATCTTTGTAACACTGACCATGTGATTAGTGTCAGGAGTTGGCTATTCTGTATATGTTAAATATCTTCTTACAGGTTATACCCTGGAAATGTGAGGGAAAGCTTTGTAGCAATGAAATACTACCTACGAACAGGATTAACACAGATTAACAAAATAGTAAAAAAAAATAGTAAAATAAAATAAAATAAAATAAAACTCAACTTGTACCTATTCTAAATGACTTGGAATGAACCAAATTATCACTTTATGTCAGGAACTTGAGGATGAATATTTATGCTGAGGCCAGCAGCTCTCGAATGGAATGTTGAATCTCTTTATTAATCCTGTTTGGAGGAGGTCATCAGAAAAGTGATTTATTTTTCTCTATGTAATCTCAGGCTTCAGATATTTTCTCCACAAATAGTGTTTTGAGTAGACAGAGTTGTGGGCTGCAGGAGTAAAACTAGTTTACTGCCTACCAGTCACCCTTTTAGGTAATTTACAAGCACTATCTAATTTTATTCTTATAGAAGCTAATATTTATTATCCTCATTTTTGTTAAGAACACTGACAAAGAGAGATTAAGCAACTTCCCTAACATCTTAAAGGTATGAAGTGACAAAAACAGAGAGATGGACTTAATGCAGTATGGCTCCAACAATCTTTCTTGATAACTACATTATATTGACTCATCTTACGTTAACATCTAATTGGAAACAAGCACGGAAATGTTCATGAAAAAAGCTTGTTTGGTTTATAAGTAAGGATGAGTAAGATTCTGACAGGAGGTCGTGGCAGGATAAAAGAAAGATGCGTTTTGAACTAATGAAACAGCACTGGAAAATACAAGACAATGGAAAACTATGGAGCACATTCAGAAAAAGTTGAAAAGTTTATCTAGACGTGTGTGTGTGTGTGTGTGTGTGTGTGTGTGTGTGTATGCATGACACGGGTTTTTTGGTTTTAACTGAGAGATAACATAAGATCTTAAGTATATGATTCTGTTGAAATTCTTGTATTTGTAATCTTGGCCCCCCCCCCCCAGCATTTGGTCTCTTGTTTATTGTTCTGACTAAACACTCTAAGCCCTCTGAAATACAACATTTTTCCTTCTAAGAGAGGATGCTTAAATGAGTAAGTCAGTGCCTCTCTCTACTCATACTAGCAGATGTTAGAAAGTAGCTCAAGCCTGGAGAAAGAACCCATAACCAGCTATTTCATAGCTGTAATTACAACCATAATAATGAATCATTTCCTTTGGCTGGCACTTGTTGGGTTCCGAGCATAACATTCTGTGGGTTAGCCATTCTGGAAGCATTTCCC
Source organism: Camelus ferus (assembly GCF_009834535.1). Lineage (NCBI taxonomy): Eukaryota > Metazoa > Chordata > Mammalia > Artiodactyla > Camelidae > Camelus > Camelus ferus. Next base: position 66,259,405 of record NC_045698.1, read on the forward strand.
TGTCTGCTGATGCATTTTAACAAGGAGGTTTGAGGAATCAGGCCTATAAGAAAAATGTTCCTGACTGTATATAAATGCAAGTTTAGTGATAGGTAGTGAGCTCATATGAGAAAGAAGTCACCAAGTCCTGGGTAATGTAATTGTCTTGACTTATTAGGTTGTAGCTTAGAATATAAAAATCAAACTATAAAATATAATCTGCTGTACAGTGTGCTAATTAACCAGCTGGGCCAGCTTTTACAGACTTAATTTTACAGATTTCCCTGAGGACCTAATCTAGTTTGGTGACTCAGAGCTGTATCTCCCCTCCTGCTTGGTCTTAATAGTCATGGCTCCTGGCTTTTTTTTTTTTTTTTTTTTTTTCTCCCTATGATGTCAGAGACCTTATCTTTGTCTCTTTTGTTAGATGATATCCTTTCTACATAGAAATCCCCTTGAGATCATCAATATAAGACACTGCATTATAAGTCCAGATTTTCCTACTTCTACCTGCATAGTTTTTTTCTTTGTTGTGAGTAATGCTCGTATTTCAGAATAATAAGTCATATTTCAGAACAACCACCACAAGGTGAAATAGAGGAGACAGACACAGGTAGCAACAAGGGCTGGATTGAACATAAGAATGTCGATTTGGTAGAAAGGCAAAGATTAAGTGGGAAATCAATTAGCTGCAAGCTTTTTCACAGTTATAGCAGCGGGAGATGTAGAAAGGGGAAACGAACAACAAAAAATCAATTCTTTTACTGGCTTTAAGTTTACAAACCAATCCAGCTAGGGAGACAAGTAGAATAATGGAAATAAAAGTCCTTAAAATAGCTTTTTTATTGATGATAAAGATAATATGTGCTTGATGTAGGGTATTTATAAGCTTAAAAGAAAAAAAAAATACCTAGAGATCACCATTGTGAATATTTCAATGTATTTCCTTATAGCTTTTCTCTACTTTGAAAATTTTCCCATTAACTTGCTGTCATTCTCTGTGTGTAACTTTTATTCTTCTTTTTTAGCATTATACCATAAACAGTTTGTCAATATGAATCTTCTAAAACAACTAAAACATTTTTTCGTGTTTTTCTATCAGCAGAATGTACACTTATAGAAAAATTTAGAGAATAAAATCAATGAAAGCTATTAATGCTATTGGTAGTGTGTGTATATTATGAGTGTATATACATCTATAGTAATTCTATAATCTGTTTATGTATAGCAGGTATGTGATCACATTATGGTTATTTTGAAACATACTTTTTATTGCTTAGCAATGTATTATGAATATCTTTCCATATATATATATGTATATATGTATATATACACACATACATCTATGTATACAGGTATTATTTTAATAAATGTATAATATTCCATTATGTGGGTATTCTATAATTGAATGAACCAATCCTCTAAAGTCAGACTTTCATATTGCTTCCAAATGTTTACCTTTACATATAATGCTATAATGAAAAAACCTATGAATATTTTGTCATTCCTTATTTTTAAAAAATACATTTTAAGAATCCGTAAGTTCATACCAATTAACAGAATTCATGTCAATCTCATGTTGAGGTTGATAGTAATGGGATGACTTTTTAAATCATATCTAATTCAATAGGCAGAGCTCCGTTCAATAGCTCAGCTGGTAGAGCGGAGGACTGTAATTCAATAGGCAGATGTTATCTCCTTGTTTTAATTTATACTCCTTTTATATTAATAAGAATTCATTTCTTTCATGTAGTTATTATGTATTTATATAAGCATTTTTTGTAAATGATCTATTTTCATTTTTCATTTTTATTTTAGTGGATATCACTTTTTAAATTAATTATTCTCATGAATTTTAAATTAAGTTAATAAATTAAATTTAAAATTTAAAATTATTATTTTATTGGCTACATGACATAGACATATTTAGCATAATGCAGAAGAGGACTTTTCTTGTTGCCTTCAAATTTTGATTAAACTCTCAAAGCTGAGTATGATGGGGAAAAGTACCACCAGGTTTTTAACAGAGAAACTAGACACACCCTATACACCCTTCAGGGTCTGAGTTTTTTAGAGATTCATCACCACCAATAGTAGCCAGAGGTTAATTTTTGATTTATTAAGAGAGAATATTTTGAAAGGGATTTGCAAGGAGTAGAGAGAACTATGTTGTTTCTCCTCCCTCTTCCAATCTTCAAGCTGAACGAACACCATACCAAGAGGGCTTGACTCACCCTTGGAGTTTGTGGGGCACAGATGATGGAAAAGGCTGGAGGCCAGAGGCTAGGTGGAGCAGACCACAAAAGCAGAGCCAGTAGAGAGGGCAGTGGGAGAGTGTGGCTAGTAATCCTGAGTTTGGCAAGCTGATATGGGATGTTTCCCTAGAGCCAAATGGTAGCTGACTACAAATCATCTTGTGAGGATCTCCCCACGTCATTAATTCTGTTTTCCAGGCGTTCAGGTACCAAATCTTGGAGTCATTGTTGACTCCTTTCTCTGTTTTATAAACTAAAACCAATTAGCAAAACCTGTCAGCTCCAGAACCTAACCACCTCCTTCACGGTTACTCACCTCCAGTTCTAAGTGGATTCCTATTGTATGTTTACCTCCCCACCTCCTCTCAATTAATTTCAACATAGCACCCAGATTGATTATTTTAATATTTAAATTGATAATGTTATGGCTTTGTTCAAAACCTTATTTCCAGGCTTCATATCTTAACTCAAAGTAAAAGCTGAAGTCTTAAACATGGCCTATAAAATCCTGTCATCTGGCTCTCCCATTCATTCCTTTCTGAGCTCATTTCCTACCACTTTTCCTGTTCTCATTGTGTTACATACATGGGACTTTCTACTATACTTTTAGCTCATAAAATGTGTGCATACCCCAGGGCCTTTGCACTTACTGTTCCCTCTGCCTGGGACATGTGTCTCCAAATATGCATAAGCTTCCTTCCTTGCTTTATTTAGGTGGCATCTCTGAGGTCACCTTTTCAGAAAGACTCTCCCTGGTCATCTTTTATATACTAAAATCCTCTTCAGTCACCTCATATTTCTGAATTCCATTTTATTTTCTTTTAGGTACTTATCATTATGTGACATTTTTATGTGCTTATTTCTTTATTGATATTGTCCACGATTAGAATGTAAGCCCTTGGAGAACAGGGAGTTTGTTTTGTTTTCTGTTCTATCACCATAGGCTGCTATAGATCATGATACAAGGAAGGCACTCAATAAGTATGTGTTGAATAAATGATGAATGAACTCAGAAGCAATGTTTGTTTAATTACAAAGATGGTCTTTCCTTTTCTTGTTGTATTACTTTTTAGTCATTTGAAGATGAATACATTTCCATTCTCAAGAGACCTATAAATAATAAGTAGGTATTTTCATGGCTAGAATAACTGGTATATGTGTAACCTTTGACTATATGGCAGCTGCATTTATTAACCTCAACTTAATGCTTTAGTTATCATTTACCGTGTAACATGATTTTGTACCCTGCTACAGTGTATTATTGCAATTTGATAAAAATTGCTTGTAAAGAGGTATCACTTTCCTATTTCTGCTGTAACAAATTATCATAAATGTACTGGCTTTAAAGAATACAAATTTATTGTCTTACAGTTTTGGAGGCCAGATATCTGACACAGGTCTCACCAGGCTAAAATCATGGAGTTAGAGGGCTGGTTCCTTCTGAAGACTCTAGAGTAGAATCTGCTTCCTTGCCTTTCCAGCTTCTAGTGACTGCCTGCCTTCCTTGGTTCATAATCCCATTTCACCATCTTCAAATCCAGTGAAGGCATGTCTGATCCAGCCAGGAAAAATTCTTCACTTTTAAGGATCCTTGTGATTAGATTAGGTCCACCCAGATAATCTTCCCCGTCTCAAGCTCCATAGCCTTAATCACATCTGCAAAGTCTCTTTTGCCATATAAGGTAACATATTCACAACTTAGGGTGTGGATATCTTGAGGAGTAGAGGCCTCATCCATTCTCATCATTTCCACAGAAGGAGAGAAAACACTTATCTTTCATGCTTGTCCCTGCTGACCTCTAAGACTAACGTCTCGTTTCTCTCCTTTCAAAACAACTTTCTTAAAAGTATGATCGCTATCTGTTCCTTCCACTTTTCATTTTACCCCTACTCTTTGATCTCTTGTAATTAATATAATTTCAGATTCCACCAACATACTGAAAATGTTCTCTCCAAGCCCAACATGGACCACCTAATCACCAAACTCGTTGATCTTTTTGCTTTGTGTGTCAGAATGTGCCTGAAAAACTAGTAGGAAGATACATAGTTCCCACAACAATCAGGAATGATAGAGGCATATGGCCTAAGTCAGAATATAGACCCCAGCTGCTACTCCCTGTCACATATAATTTGCCTCCTGGCCTCATAATGACCTACTCTCCCTCTCATGTAAAATGTGGCTTACTTTCCTGTCATTCATTCACTCCTTTTCCCAGGATTTGGAATTCTCCAGCTTCACAATCTTCCTCCTGAAATTTGTCTTTTCTTGCACCACGTTTTCTCTGTTGACAGGCACCCATCTTTCTAACTGCTTTAATATCAAAACCTCAGCCCCCTGGTCTTCCTGTTTTAGGCTCCTAAACCAGGTGCCCTTTTTCTGTGGTGAATGATTCTGAGGACAACAGCTTTTCCTAAAGTTACTTAAATGCCCCCCTTGTTAGCTGATCACTCTTTTCATTCACTCTTACCATCGCTGAGTGCCCTGAACAAAACCATAGCTGTGAGGCACTGCTCTGAAGAGACTTACTCCTACTGGACAGTTTTGGATGCTGGCCCAGCTCTGAGTAAGGGTGACCTCTGGTGGACGCAACTCATTCTTTTCTTTTGTAAACATTGTAGTTTTTGCTGTGTGTATTTTAATTGTGGTAAAGTATACATAACAAAATTTACCTTCTTAACCATTTTTAAGAGTATTGTTCAGTAGTGTTACATACATTTACATTGTTGAGCAACCAATCTCCAGAACTCTCTTCATCATGTAAATTGAAACTCTATACCCATTAAATATAAACTCTCCATTCTCCTCTCCCTCCAGCTCCTGGAAACTGCCATTCTACTTTCTGTCTCTATGAATTTGACTATTCTAGGTACCTCATATATGCTGAATCCTACAGTATTTGTCTTTTTGTGTGTGTGATTGGCTTATTTCACTTAGCATGAAGTTCTAAATTTTTTTTTATGTTGTAGCATGTGTCAGAATTTCTTTTCTTTTTAAGGCTAAATAATAGTCAGTGATATGTGTATATCACATTTTCTTTATCTCTTCACCTCTTGATAGACATTTGGGTTGCTTCTACCTTTTGGATATTGTGAATAATGCTTCTATGAACTTGGAGTACATATATCTCTTTGAGACCCTGCTTTCAATTCTTTTGTGTATATACCTAGAAGTGGAATTGTTCAATTATATGGTTATTCTGTTTTTAATTTTTTGAGGAACTGCCACACTATTTTCCATAGTGGCAGCACCATTTTACATTCCCACTAACAGTGCACAGGGGTCCCAATTTCTCCACATCCTCACCAACATTGACTATTTTCGATAGTAGTCTTTTTAATAAATGTAAGGTGATACCTCATTGTGGTTTTGTTGTTGCTCTGTTTTTCACTGTGTTGCCATTGTTTATTGATCACTGACCATGCGATAGGTACTGTGTAAGGTGCTTTACCTAAACTGGCTTATTTAATCCTCACTACAATCCTATGACTGAGGTACTGTTTACCCCAGCTTTCTGTTGAGGAAATGGAGGCTCAGAGCATTTAAGTGATTTTCCTGGGATATGAGGTGGTAGAACTGGAATTTGAACCCGGGTCTGTTTGTCTGAGGAGCATACTTTGAATGGTGATGCTCCCTTAGGTCTGTGTACCTGGTTTGTTTTAGGTTTCTTTTGCATTCTGTTTTAAAGTTATTGAAATCATCCCTACTTTTTATTCCTGTCACTAGGAACTCTGTTCATTGATCCTAGAACTAACACACTGATGATAAGGGGGCAAATTCCCAGAATTTTGTGGACCAACACCTTTGTGTTCTGTTGCTCCTCATCACTCATTGAACACATACGCCTGTACGATGTGCTAGTTCTGGTGCTGAGAACACAGCAGAAGAGACAGAATAGCTACTTGCTTTCATGAACTTTTCCTCCCCAACTTTATTGAGATATGTTAACAAATAAAGATTGTATATATTTAGGGTGTACAACGTGATGTTTTGATATTGACTACCCTTTAAAATTAGTTGACAAATCTATCCCTAACTGCCTAAGTTTAGAGTCAGTCTAAGTCTGAACTGTTGGAAACGTACATTACATGTATTATATCATTGCTTTGCTATTTCATCTATTAGGGGCTTTATAAGTACCTTGAAGGCAAGGGGTTTGCTTAGACTTCTTCCTATCTCCTGTAACATCAAGAAGAGGCTGTTATTAATAATAGGTAATCAGTGAATATTTAAATTACAAATAACAATATGATCTACTGGTATTATTAAATCTGGATATAAAATATAATTTTAGATCAGTGGACTTGACAGTGGACTTGACAGTGGACTTGACTTTCCCCAATACTGATTTGCATTGCAAAATAATCATGTATTAATTGCAAGAATAAATTTTTAATTATAAATATTATTAAAATAAATATTTATATATTTTACTTATTTAACATAAAAATATTATTTAAAAAATTGAGCAACATTGAGATTTTTTATATTTGCTTTGGAATATATGTGTTTTGAGAGAGAAAGAGAAAAAGAGGATTTTCTTTTAGTTAATCTACCTATGTGCATTTTTATTACATTTATATCAAAAACTTTAGGAGATAAAAACCTCATTTTATTGGCTGAAAAAATCTTTACATTGAGTTTGGTTAGCAGAAATAAATATGCAAAGTTTACAAACTTTTTAGACAATTTCTCCAAGAAAACTTACCATGCTTTGATACTTCAACCTGATTGATTAAAAATATGGTATTTTTAAAGGTTTTTTTTTTTTTTTAATCACAGTCTTTACTACTTTCAGCTTAATCCTAGCAGTTTGGGTATATAAAAATGGGTTTCCTTTCCTCTTAGAGAGGCATAGGACTCTAAACACAATTGCCTTCAAGGCAATTCCCTTTTCTTTAAAGTGTAAATACCACCTCTACTATCAAACAGAGTGAAGTGTGAAATGTAATCATCAACAAGCTTCATTTCATATTCCCATGCCTTTGAATCTATAAGAAAATTACCTTACATCTGTTACCAGTGTGCCACAGAGGATGTACTTTTATTAGCATTCCTTGTTCCGAAGAAGACTTTCACTGTGGTCTGAGCATGTTTTTTCTAAATTGTCCCTGGGTCTGTGAATCTCAGCATGGATGTGGAATTGAGCCCTCCTTTATAGTATGAGAGGCAGTTCAGCTGAGTGCTCTGCAATTCTGATTGCCGTCCAGATGAGAAGAGGCTTTGTGTTCATGATTTTAAGGTGCCAAGGGCTGAAAGGGGATGATGCCAGCAATGCACCTTACCTGACTTGCACATTTAGAGGTGTTCAGAGCCAGGGCATGGAGGAAGCACCATTGGTCTTTGTTGATAAATCAGTCCTGAATTTGATTGGGTGTTTTTGCTGGTTTTCAGAATAGATTTCTACAACATGCTCTTTTCTGTCAGAGAGTGAAGAGACTGCCTGTTGTTTGTTGCCACGAGATGCTGAAGGAACAGGCAATCTCCAGGATAACTGGACGCAACGCAGCACACTCACTCTGCTCTCTTCATCATGGTGTGCTTGCAGAAGCCCAGTGCACCGGTTATTGCTTCCAAGACCTCCTTCCCTCTCTTTATTGATTATCTATGAAACGTATAATGAACAAATAAGAGAATAAACACATGGGTATAAAGAAATATTTGTTTCATAATCAAATAGTTTGTGCAAGATTGAATCACTGACCTTTTGACCACCAGATTAAACAACTTGTAGTACAAGCAATTGGAGGGACATTTTCATGTTGAAGGTGAATTTTTAAGAATAGAAGGAAAAGAACAGGTATCAATGAAGCACAAAGGGTGTTCTTAGTGTTACTTAATCTTAACAGGGATCAAGATCTGAGAAAAGTCTAACAAAATTGTTCAGTGTTGTAGGGGGCATCATAGACGTCCAATCTTGTGATTCTCAAGCTTGATTGCACATTTAAAATTATGTAGGCATTTTTCATTTTAATTTATTATTGAAATGCAGTAAATAATAAGTTATTTTGAAATATAAGGTACAAACCATGAGTGTTTAGCACAATTAATTTTCTCAAGGTGAATATACCCATGGTATATGGTAACCAATAACATACTGAGAAATAAAACATTCTTAGCTATCAGAAGCCCCCGTGTTCTTAGTCATTACCTCCCTGTAGAAGGGACCCCTGTCCTGACTTTGAATACTGTAAAATCTTTTTCCTTATTTTTTTTTAAATTTACATCCATGGAGTAATAGTGTATTATACTCTTCCTTGTCTGTCTTTTTTTTCCCTTCATTATTCTGCTCAACACTGTTTGTGAGAGTCTGCAAGTAGCAGCAATGTATTTGCACTTGTTGTTGCCTAATGCTCCATTTGTGAATATGCCACAATTTATTCTACTATTGATGGACATTTGGATTGGTTACAGTTTTTGGCTATTGCAAATAGTGTAGCCATAAATATGGCTTTAAGAATATTTGGGGGAATACATGTAAATATTTTGTTGGGTGTGTACCCCGAAAGGGAATTGCTGGACCATGGTATATGTTTGGTTTAGCATATACAACCACTTATTTTCCTAAATAGTTCTACCAATCTATACTCAACTTCTATTTGCTCCACATTCTTACCCATCTAGGAACTTAAAAAAAAAAAAGTCAATACCCAAAGGTCCACCTGGGTTCCACCAAGAAGAATTAAATCAGAGTTCCTGGGGCTAAGACCCAAGAACTTGTATTTTTAAAAATCTCCCCAGATGGCACTAGTGTGCATCAGAAAAGAGACCAAAAATCAGCACTATTCAGATGGGGTAACTGGGGTATGAAGGGATGAAATGCTTTGGCCCAGGTCACCAGTGAGAGGCCCAGGGCTAGATGCCAAGTCTGCTGCCTCCTGTTCCAGACTTTCTCTTCACAACCAGTCTCATTTGGAGGTACTTCCTCACTATTTCAGTTTCATACTGTGAAAGTGAAGCATTGTTTCAGGTTTTGTGAGATAGGTAGAGCAGATATGTGGGATTGGCTACATAATTTATGGAATCCAGTGCAAAGTGAAAATGCAAGACTACTTGTTTAAAAATAATTAAGAATTTCAAGACCATGACAGCAGAGCATTCAACCAAGCATGTGGCCCTACTGAGAGTGGGGCCTGTGCGATTGCACACCCATGAAGCTGGCCCTGCAGATGTTATCATTTGCAAGTTAAAGATTAAAAGCAACTTAGTAAGGGGTCAAATTAAGAGTAGAGACTGATCTGATGATGCCTGCTTTGCCTTTCTGGCCTAGAGGGTGGGCATATCCCTTTTCTGTAGAATTTTCTAAGATAAAGTGAGTAAAAGTGATATAGACCATTACAAAAAACTTACAGAGGGAGCACATTTTTAAAAATATGGTATCATTTTGCAAAAGGAATAAAGAATATATTTTGGGAAAACAAAATCCAATTAACTGCTGTTAAAGCTGCCACCTGGGCTCCTTGCCTTCACTCTTTGTGGACATCTCTGCTCTATTTTCTGAGACGTTTGGCTAAGAATTTCCATCCTGATGTTTGGATCCTCCCAATAGATACCTTCATAAGCTGTGTGTTGGGGGTGGTAGAAGAAATAGATGGAAATGTCTACTCTTCTTATTGCGGTAAAATCTTCTAGTAACAAATGGAACTGTGACAGATATCAAATGAGCATAGAGTTGGAAAAATATTGTAAAAAGAACTAATTCTCAACTCTAGGTGTTGTATGACAAAGTAAGGATAATTAAAAACCTACTCCCACCATCTCCAGTTAATCTGTACCCCCTGCCTTCTCCCCAAATTATTCTCATAGGTTATTCCATGACCAGCTTCAAAACTAGAGACTAAAGTTGTAATACATGAGCTTCGTTATCAGATATCTAGTTATATGGGTGTAATTTCTGTTCAGTTCTGGTCCTAATGAAGTTTCTCTTTGCCTCTTTTTAGTTGTTTAGGGATGTTTGTGGAGTAGCAAGGAGTAATATGTAACTGATATCTTTTTCCTTAAAGTGTTCTATGTTTTTATGAATGGCTTTGGCTGAATTAGTCTGCCTCCTGAAGACAGGCAAGACCATTTCTGACTTGTGCTCCTCTCCCACACCCAGACCGTTGTAGCGTTTCCATTCCACGAGAGTGAGAACTCGGGGGTCAGAACTCAGAACTGAAGCCCAAGTCACCAGACAATTGAGTTAAAGTGCCTATTGCCTTAAAAAAATCTTTTATCCTCCTTTACCTCTTCACAGTTAAATGGTGATGTTATGATCTGAATTGTGCCCACCCTCATCCCAAGTGCCTATGTTGAGGTCCTAACCCCTAGCACCTCAGAAGGTAACTAGAGTCGTCTTTCCTTATCCCCAGTTTCTCTTACAGGGTTTCAGTTAGCCACTGTCAACTGGGGTCTGAAAATATTCAATGGAAAATTCCAGAAATAAACAGTTAATATGTTTTAAATTGTGCAAAGTTCTGAGTAGCCAGATGAAGTCTCATGCAGTCTCACTCTGTCCCCCAGGGATGTGAATCACTTGTCCAGCATGTCCTGCATCTCCTGTTAGTCACTTAGCTGCAGTCTTCGTTATCAGATGACCGCTGTGGTATCACAGCACTTGTGATCAAGAAACCTTTATTTTACTTACAGTGGCCCTAAAGCACAAGAGTGGTGATGCTGGCAATTTGGATATGTCAAAGAGAAGCCATGAAATGCTTCCTCAAGTGGAAAACATGAAAGTATTTGAGTTAAGAGAAGGAAAAAAAATTGTTTGCTGAGGTTGTTAAGCTCTATGGTAAGGACCAATCTTCTTTCTATGAAATTACGAAGAAAGAAAAAGGAAATCATGCTTGTTTTGCTGTCATACCTCAAACTGCAAGAGTTATGACCATTTATAAGTGCTTAGTTAAGATGGAAAAGGCATTAAGTTTAAATTTGTACAATAAGATATTTTGAGAGGGAGAACACATTCACATAAGTTTTATTATAGTACATTTTATAATTGTTCTATTTTATTATTAGTTGCTGTTAATCTCTTACTGTGCGTAATTTGTAAATTAAACTTTATCACAGGTGTATGTGTATAGAAAAAGACACAGCATATATAGCATTTGGTATCTATGATTTTGGGCAATCCACTGGGGGTCTTGGAATGTTTCACTTACTGTTAAGAGGGGATTATTATATATTTGGCAAATGGGCCTTTAAAGAGATAATTCAGATGAAGTGAGGGCATTAGAGTGGGCCCTAATCCAGTATGACCAGTGTCTTTATAAAAAGAGGAGATTAGGAAATGGGGACACACATAAGAAAGACAAGGTGGATATAGACGTAGAAGACAGCCTTCTACAAACCAAGGAAAATGGCCTCAGAAGACATCAGCCCTGCTAACACCCTGATATCTGATTTCTAGCTTCCAGAATTGAGGGGAAATAAATTTGTTATTTCAGCCACCAGGTCTGTGGTTCTTTGTTATGGCAGCCCTAGCAAACTAATGTGACGCTGACTTCAAAGACTGTTTTGTGGAATAAATGACACTGGCATGTTGGTTAGCTGTCAGGTGTGAAGTGGGTGTTAGTTACTGCTGAGGCCACTAACTTCTTTCTGCAGCACATGGTCTACCTGTCTCCCTTTATCTCCCTTCTTGTCCCACTCTCCAATTTTGCCCTTAACTTAGAACCTGCCTTCTAAAGACAAGATGATTTAATTCAAAGGGAATTAGGTATTTCTCGCATTGTATTTGTGTGTTTCTTTATTTGTTTACTAACATTTTAAATAAGAATCCTCAAGTGTCCCTTTCCTTTTTGAGAGGTCAAATCCAAAGTAAAGTCATAGATGTAAGTGTGCTCCCGGGTCTGGTGAATCCTCTCTGAATTGCATCTGTTCATTCATACTAAAACAGAAATATGAGAAAGAGGACAGATTGATGTTTTCAGGGGCAATCCCCTGATAGTCTTTTTCTCTTTTGCTGAAGGACCATTTTTCTTGTTAGCTATCCTTAATAAAAGCTCTCATTTTATTCAATAGACTGTGCTAATATTACCCTGAGAGTTTAGTTAGTATTTATATAGCAGAGTTTCCCTAGAAGCTCAAAGCACTATATAAATATTGTCTCATTAAAAACTCATATATCCCCATGAATTAGGTTGGTGGCTGCTGTGACTTCCCTGATGTGCAGTTGGAGAAACAGAGGGTGAGTGGTTTTTGCAAATTCAGAAAAGCTGGGAGGGAAATGCAGAAAAGCAGCACCTTCTCAGATTTGGTGATAAAGCCTCAGGCCAACTCCCCAGATTTTCACAAACTGAAGGGCATTGGGTGCAAAACCACCAGCCTACGTTTTGATGAGTAATTAAAACATTGTAAACATTAGAGCATTGCTTTTCTCTGCAGACTGGAGCCCTGTGTTTTAACGGGTGAGGGCTGAAAAGTACCTTACAAGTAGGACTTTGGCTTTTCTGCTTTTCTTTCTTTTCTTTTCTTTTCCCTTCCTTCCTGCCTTCCTGCCTTCCTCCCTCCCTCCCTCTGTCCCTCCCTTCCTTCCTTCCCTCCCTCTGTCCTTTCTTTCTTTCCTTTTCTTTCTTTCTTTCTTTTTCTTTCTTTTTTCTTTCTTTCTTTCTTTCTTTCTTTCTTTCTTTCTTTCTTTCTTTCTTTCTTTCTTTGCTGAGCTTTATTCAGATCACTTTGGATAGTCTCATTTCTGAATCTCTTTAGTAATCTTTTCATAGTAGTAACTACAAGGTCCTACCACAACCTTTCAATTTACTGATGGTTTTGTTCTGCTTTAATCAGCAATCTCCTAATTCAAGGGTATTATTCTACATTTTTTTTTACCCTTTTATTGCATTGGACTTCCTCTGTCTTTATTTATTCCTCTGCAAATCCTGCATGGGTTAGTTACATGGCTACAAAAACTAATAAATAGGCTTATCAAATTAATTGCTAATAAAAATTGCTTAATAAAATCTACATAAGTAGCAATGCAGAATACCATAAAGCTGTACCGTAAATCAATTGATGACAGAGATCAAGCGTGAAGGGACTGTCACTGTTAAGGTTGCTTCTTCCCCAGTAATGAACTGGTTAATGGAACCAGTAGAGGAGGTGGTATGCAAAAACAGTCCAAGTCTAAGAAAGAAGCCAGAGGGGAACCAAGACACTGCAGGTGGATTTCCTGCTTATGGGTCAGGGCTGAATTGAAATTGTGACTGCAGGACTGACAGGTTTTTATTATAATACTCACCTCCCTCTGAAATCTGGTGAACAGCTTCCCTGCTGATTCAGATAATGCCCATTGCTGAACATCTGCAGTTAGAGAAAGGACTATTACTTTTGGCTGAAAGCTTTCTGATAGAGGAAAGTTCATTAGAAAAGAAGCAGCAGCCTTCACCTGCAGTGAAATGGGAATATGCCACGGATTTTTAATTCAGCATTTTCGTAGCACAGCATTTTCAAGCGTACCTTGTTTCTTGAAAGGTTTTGAGATTTATCCCATGGAAGACAGTATTTCTGAGGTCTTTTGTTCTTTTGCAATACAAAAATACCTCTCCTTCTGTCTTTTCTTATAAATTAAGGAAGCCTAATTCTTTTGTGCTGTTATCAGATTCAAGATTATAACAGCATAATTTCCTTTCAGAAAGTTTTTTTAAACAAAGTTATTAATTCCTTATATTGATGATTAAAAAAAAAAAACAACAGAGGATAGAACAAGAGGGTTTTATCCTCTAACAAGTAATGTTGCACTTTCTCAAGAGGCATATGCTATAAAAGAATTTGTTAAGGACAGGCTGCAAAGAATACATACATTTAAATTAAGCAAGTGTAGGCTTTCACATGAGAGTGAAATCCCATCTGCAACAAGCTTTTAAGAGACACAAGTCAGAAAGTGTATACTGTTACAATTCCCAAAAAATTTTCATAAGAAAATTCAAAATTTATTTAACAGATTTTATGTTAAAAGCATGATTCTAGGTATTTCTCAAGATTAAAGTATTTTAAAGTCCTACAAAGCCCTACTTACTCTATTCTCTAATGCTTATTTAATTTGTCCAAAGATATTATCTCTTGTCAGGCAATAACATCTCTTCCCATAGATGATCTTTTTATCTTTTGCACGAAAGAAAAATTGAGAAGAACTTTTGCACTGTTGACAGAAGTAGGGGAGTGACAAATTTGAGGAAAATCCAGAGACAAGATCTGGCACAGCTGGTAAGCCAGTTCAGGGACCAACAGAAATGGCAGAGCAGGGGAGGCACTTTGATTGGCTTCCCTGTATCATATGCGCACCCCATGTTACAAAAGAGTCAGCCTATCCAGTAGGGTTCTACCAGGCAAATGTGCCAGGGAAGAGAAGCAAGAAAGTCAGGGCCTGGGGGTCTGAGGAAGCTCAGTAATCATTTGTTGCTCTCACAGGTGCCCTGGCCTTTCTCAACATAAGAAGGTTCCTATAACCTGATAGCTTATCTGTTTATGATCCTTACTGTATGCTAGACATGTTCTAAGCACTTTATATATATTAGCTCCTTTAATCTAATGATGAGAATGGGTCCTCATTTCTTTTCACTCCCACCTTACATACATACACCTACAAACACACATATACATAAGTATTATGCATATATATTATGTATATGCACATATTAGCTTTTGATTTTTAATCAAAATAATGTGTATGTTATCTGTATATATTATTATATGTGTACATATTATCTTTAGATTAAAAAAAAATCAACCACATTTACATCCCATCTCCTCTGGCAGCCCTTCTTTGTGAAACCCCACAGTGGTGGCTCCTGCAATGCCACTGACATAGGGACTCCCCAGGTCATGTCCGTTTACAGTCATGTTAGAGTTTTGTTCTTGTTACTCGACTGCATTTTAAACTGTTTGAAGGTGGGGATAATTACAGACATGTTTTGGTGTGCCAGGTAGCTCATACAGACTTGGCACAGGGTATATGCTCATCTGTTTGCTGAGGAGTGAGAATCTGACTGGAGCTTTCAAAAAAGAGTGGAATTGTGGTTGGCAGAGTTGAAGGGAATTATTTATTTACTAGATCATAATTTATATTTTCCTCTGTCAAAGCAAGATCTCTTCTCAAGACTAAAATTCCAATCACAACTGTAGATATAAATATAGCTAGAAACTGGAAAATGAGATTATATAGATAATTAGACATTTATTCAGAGAGTGAATGACTGTACTGACTTTCCCCCATGAAACTGGCTTTATTCATCTTTATTTATAATTTAAAACTAACTTATATTGCTTTTATAAAAATAATACTTACTTCCTTTACTTGTAACTTTAAAAAGTGAATTCCACTGATTCAGTGTAATCATAAATGACTCGTAGATCAATTGAACAAAAAGGGCTTTGAGTGTCCTCCATTTTGCAAATGAGGAAACTGAAACCCAGATACTTTAAATGATTAGGCCAAAGTCACACATTTGGTTGCTAGCAGATCCAGGACTGTTGATTTAGAATATATATTTTATTCAATAAAGATTCAGGCCTAGCAATTACCTTCTGGATAAGAACTCAATACGTATTTGTTGGGTGAATAAATTATCCTTGTTGGGCACTGATGGATCAGAACAGAAGCTGGCCTGAATAACTGATGTGGCCACAGTGCTGCATATGGACTAAATGTCAGTGCTGAGAGCCAAGACACTAACCACTGGGCACACATCAAATGAGGCAGATGCTCAGGGCTCAGGATTCATTTAATTCAACCCTCTCTTTTTATAGATGTGTCCCAGGCCACACATTCAAATCAAGAAGTAGACATCAGGTTGTAAGTTCCTGGTGGTCAGTGCTTTCTGCTACCTCATGTCTAAATGTGTGGATAGAAATGAAGTGAGGTTATAGTAAACAGAATAATTTGATTGATAACAACTAAATGGCTGAATAACGAGGCAGCAGCAAGTTAGTCTTACAGGTAGAATAACTGAAAGGGTAACCTAAACCATGAGCAGAGAAAGAGTGAAGATGAAACTCAAATAAGAAAATAAGAAATCAAGAAGTTACAGAGATCGTGAAAGTCTATAACTAAAATGCATCATTTAAAATTATAGATAATGGAATCCTTAAAACTCTTCCTAGAATGGGTTGCTTCACATTCAAACTAGGACAAACATAAGGAAGGAGAATGTAATAGTTGTAATTGACTTGTCAGCCAGTATCTTCAATCATATTTTTTTGGTTTCAGCATTCTAATACCTCTGTAGAATCCCAAACCGCTGATGCCTAGAGTAGCAGAGTCCTTGGCAATGAGATAAAAGACATTCTGTGAAGAGAGTTATGCCACTATTTGAAACCTTTTCCTCTAAGTTTTGAAATGTTGCCCCACGAAGATAAATAGGATGCGGATTGAATACCCTAACCCAATAATGAACCAGAGTAGTCCTGCTAGGGAGTCACTTTTATCCTCATTTATCACAGCAGAAATTCAATAAGTTCTATGTGAAAGTTAATACACCTGGAAGTAATGGTGTAAGATTTTTTTTTTAAGAGTTATAGATTATCAGCGTTACAACTGAAACCAAAACAATTAGCGGAATTAAAATGGTTTTTCCTTTGCCAGCAGAAATAGGGAAAGAAAAAGTATGACAATTATTCATCACCTTTCAAAGTTTTTCTCTACTAGTTTTCACTTTTGTTTTGAGCCTTGTGTACACTTTACTTTTATGAACTTTTTTAATATAGAAGAAGAGGAATTACTTTTTTTTTTTTTTTTTTTTTTTTTTTGCCATGGGGCTGGGGGTGGGAAATGTCCTGCTAGGAGCCAGAAATTTGAATGAAATGGAGAGTTTCTTCAAAGGACATGTCAGTAGTCTCCAGTCTTTTTTTAAAATGAATGGGCGGTATCAACCAATCAAATTAAGATATGTTTGGCTACTTTCCCAATGCGTCCCCTTTCTCTCTAGAGCTACTTAGTGACTCATCCTTTCAATAATGATTTAGCAGAGATGTGATGAGTGAAGAATTCTGTAATGTACCCCAAAACCAAATCCAACTGCTTTTTTAGTCACAATTTATTTTACCACTCCCTCAATTTATATAAATAATGACTAAGTTGCATTTTCAAATTTCTTAATATTATACTAAATAAATGCAACTATATAATACATATTTGAGAATCCACTGATGTTCCCTAAGAAGGAAAAGTAGCTCCCAATACACTTCTTACCTTTTTTAATCTTCCACATTATTAGGCACTCTGAGTGTATTTGCCAGTCAGTATGCCTGTGTTATAAATCATATGAATGTGTATACCCATTGACCACCCAGGACACAGTAATGTTATTGATCATCCACACTTTCACACCTAGGCAATTATTGCTGAAATGATCAGACCTTCTGAAATCTGAGCCATA
Organism: Camelus ferus; assembly: GCF_009834535.1. Lineage (NCBI taxonomy): Eukaryota > Metazoa > Chordata > Mammalia > Artiodactyla > Camelidae > Camelus > Camelus ferus. The sequence goes on from NC_045698.1 coordinate 66,276,990, forward strand.
TGCCACCAACTCATAAATCAAAGCTGGAGCTCAATGAAAGCTTGAGTGGCTCTGTACACTGAGACAGGATGCAAATTTCTTTTGCTCCATTACTCTTTGTGAACCCTGGGGAGGAATACCTTTACTGTGAATCCTCTCATTGTCTGTATCCCAAGAAGCCCAGCTATGGTTTGACAGGCACTCTGTTAGTGGAAGGCAGTGTGATTCAGACAAAGGAGAAACTGACAGCCTCACTCTGGAGTGCATGAATATTTAAAAGTGTTAACATTGCACATGACTGGTAAATAGTGATTTGTCATGCTTAGACTGAATGAATTTTGCATTTATTTTGCTTTTGTATTTTGAAGGTCTAAATAAAGGAAAAAAGAGTCCTTTGCCCTTTTAAGCATGTCATTTTCACTACAAAACCATCTGTACCTTGTTTCATTCAGTCAATTGACAAAAATTAATGATTATACTAAAAAAATTGCATGTGAATCTTTAATTTCTGATTTCATATTGTAGTTTCTAATTGCATGAGCTGGACTTACAATTACCAAACTTTCTATTTCCTAATTTTAGGGCCTTTTACAGATAATTTGTCCATATTTGATCTTTATTTCCTCAGCTCTAAAATAAGGGCTTGTGTCAAAACAGAGGGCATGTTTTATTTGACTAGCACTTCATTATCAAGATAGATCTTAAAACTAATAATAATTAGGTTTTTAAAGTTTAGAGAACAGATGATTTTTTTCCTAATAATAATTCATATTTTTGGTATCTTTTGAAAAAATTGTAAGATCTAGGAACCAAGACACTGGGACCAATTTGAAGGCAAGAAGCCGCTGCACCATTTAGGTGATGGTGTGCGCTCTCCAGTGTGCCACAGTTCTCGTGCTCCTTATTAGATTTCTCTAGCATTGAGACTTACTAATGGTTGCCATTTATGCAGCCCTTACACTACAATATCCTGCAGCTGACCTGCTTTGCTCATTTATATTTCCTATCTTGTCTTTTGAGCATGTGTTTGCAACCTCTGGTGCCTAAACTCTTAAAGTATTATGATAAAATGGTTTTATTTTTTGAGAAGGGTCAAGAATAGTTTAGCTCTACAGCAAGACATTTTGTTAAATCCTAAGCTGTTTTTTAAATTTCTAAAAGACATGTTATGTTTGGTGGTTTGCAGTAATCATACGTGAAGGAAACATGGGCTAGAGTCCGCCTAGTTTCTAGATGCTGCCTGTAGTTTCTTGTTCCATGGACTTCAATATAGCTGCTTACCACACCAAGTAAGCAAGGAGTCTCTTCCTCTGGTCTGTTCAAATGGAATCTTATAAAATTTAACCTAATCATGGGAATGACATGCTATCACCTTTGCATAGTCTATTTAAAAAATTTTTTTTCCTTTTTCAGTTTTATTAGGTAGAATTATTACAGTTCAACTGCACACGTACATTATATTGCATGCAATTGATTGGAAGCAAGTCACAGGACCCACTTGCATTCAAGAGGAGGGGACTGTACAGAGGTGTGAACATGAGGAGATGAGAATCATTGAGGTCACATGAGGGTGTGTCTGCTTCATATGGTGAAATATTTTTTACTTCAGTAAACATTTATTTACCACTTTCAGCATATAGCCTTTATTCACTTAATGAAAAAGAAAGAAAACTATAATCATAAGTACTTTCAAAAAGATACAGTTGAAAAGATTCAGCTCCTACTTTCTAGAAAGTTAGAGTTTAATGTGAAAGCCAGATCAGTAAATTTATAGTTCTATTTATATTCTAAAAAGTATTCAAAATATGTTTAGAATGTGCTTCTGAGACTCTCTTAGATTAAAATATGTACCTTAGACCATATTTACCTGTGACAGTGGACTTAATTTTTTCAACAATTTATTTAAATGTATTTGGTTCTTTTGCTTAGCTCTGTTTGCCAGAAAAATGAATTTGATGATTGTTGTAGATGGTGGCTTTCATTCTCCACTTGACTTTACTAGTGTAAGTATGTTATAAAACCAGCAAGGAGAATAGTCAATGCTAAGCACAGAATAGGTCATCAATATCAATATGGGTTATTAAAAACTTTACTTATCTTGTCCTTCATGGAGCAGGAGGACTGTCAGTGGAGAAAGCATGTTAGAGATTCTTCATAGTTATTGTAAATGCTTTAACATGACACTGAGTTTCTCATGGCGGATTGTCTATAGAAAAGTTATTATACTATGTATCAAAAATGATATGTCTTACTGCCTTACTTGATCATACCCCTCCCTAACACATCTTACTCTGTTCCTACCCATCCCCACCCCACCTTCGGGGGAAAAAAATCACATTCCAAGCGCTGACACAAATTTCTACAAATCAGATTGCAGTCAAAGACGTTAACTGCAACAATTCTTAAAAGATGCAAACACATGGAAGACATGGGACTATATATAGTCTCTACTTAGTGTGATTGATAGCAAAACCTCACTGGGCACTGAGACCTGTGATCACTGCAGAGACAGCATGTGTTCCCTAATTAGGAGAAAAAAGTGCTTTTCACTGTTTCATTTTGACGTTTTTAGCAGAGAGAATAATGGAGCACTGTTCATATTGCACTAAAAATTATCCACTAAAATTTATCCTGTAAATTCCTCTCTTAGAGACGAATTTCTATATATTCTAAGTTCCTGTCAATATATGTGTATGTGTAAATAGCAAATTAAAGAATGTCTTATCTGTGGATGGGCCTCTATTCCCTTATTTGCTGAAAGTAAAGCCATAGCATTTGTCCAGTTTTTTTTTTTCCCAATTTCCTTCAGAGAGGAAAATGTGACCATATTTGCCTTTTTTACATTTATATTTCACAAATCAGACATTCCAATTTAAATTGGTTGCTGAAATCAATTTTTGGCGTAAATTCTTGCCAGCCAGTTCTCTTTGGCTTTGAGTGGACTGCTCGTTTTTATCTGAGTTCTGACATTAAAAAAGAAAAATACTCAATTGGCATATTTTTATTTTCATTTATTAATGATCTGCAGGATATTTAGACTTGGTGAATAAATGGGTTTTATCCCTATTTTACAGAGGAAAATAAGACTTAGGATGTTAATGGTCCTGCCTAGTTCCTCTTGGTGACTAGCACCTGGGATGAATAAAAAGGAGAGGCATGAATATGAATGTATTGATTATGACAGTGAAGGAATCAGGAGTTTTTATTTTATTGCATCAGATATTCCACTTGCACACACATGTGGATACAGTAGATTATTATTATAGATTCACAGTTTGCATTTGCAACTGGGAGAATACTGTATGTAAATAAGGCCATACATATGCAGTCCATTTCCAGTCATCTAAGAGCTGACTGACTGAATTTTCTGAGTATAGGCTTTTCCTCCGGTCATTTCATCAGACTCCATCAGGCAACTGCTTCATTTGCAAGTATCTCCTCATTTAAAATTCCCCATTAATCTTTGTTGGGCCTCCATTATGAAATAATGATGTGTCAGTTGTCTGTTCCAGAATTATCTTCCGAATATTTTTGCCTCTGTTGGGCAGCAGTGTCAAATGTATTAGTGTGTCAAATGTGAATGCATTGTTGGTAATGGTGTTTTAAGTGAAATTTCAAGGATATAATGACTAAAGAGAGGTTTTTGTGATGAGAGTTATTTTCTGCATGCCAAAATGCTTTTTAATGGTCAGTTTCTTGCCTGATTTCATTTCCAGCATGCTATGGCATCAAGGATTTTAAAGTCTGTTGTAAAGATGTATAGGAATGAGGCAAAAACAACTGAAAGGAAGTACTAGTAAATTTCATGTGTAAGTGCCTGGATGAGCCAGCAGCTTAGAATAGGAAAAGTGTCAGTTGGCTTAGGCTGGGCTACTCTCCAAAGTGAAAGTGCATTCAGATGATTTCTTTCTATGAGAGATTTGCTTCTGGCAGGAATGTCATAACCTGTGTATCTCACAACCCTGCACTTTATAATCAAGCGGATCAAGTTGAATTGCTTAGTCCTCATTATATGTGTCCTGTGGGTTAAAAGCTGAATAACACACAATATTTGCTCTTGGGAAGTTTATAGGCTGGTGGAGCTTACCATCAAAAGAGTAAACCAATAAATACACAACCAAGAGAAACTTGGAAAAGATGCTAATTGAGCACTACGTGTGGAACTATTAGATAACAAAGATCTATTTTTTCAAAGTCAACTGAGCTGAGCTCTAGTCTGGCTGAAAAAAAAAGCTGTGACATCTCAGAGAAAGAGAGGATCAACACAGTAATTATTATAATAACTGTCATGAGTTGAGTTACCAAGAAGCAGCGCCTGAGAAAGGTGATCTATTGAGAGTGTTTTCAGAAGAAACCTGGAAGGCAGGTGAAGGAAGCAGGAAAGGGTTGGGGAAGAAATCAGGTAAATATGTGGTCTCGGCTTGATCCTGCAGGGAGCTCTAGGGTGTGATTGGCACGACTGAGTTTTCACACTTTGGGGTGTGTCAGGCTTGTGTATCCCATATCAGTCAAAATTGGCTGCAAGATGTAGCGTATCTTGGTGAGTTGGCTCCTGTCCCCTGAAGGCAATTTTCTGGAGAGGCACAGCTGTGAGTTATTTGCAGCTCACTGTGACAGCAAATCAGGGATGGATGTGTATATGGGCCTGGTGCAACAAGGACTAATGTTTATTGCATGCTTCATGTTAGAGGGGCCAGCACTCTTACAAGTGTTTTACATATATAAAATGTATTAATTCTATGAGGTAGATAATAACATTTCTCCATTTGAAATTTAAGAAGACTGAGGCACAGACAAATTAGGTGAACTAATCAAGGTCATATAGCAGGGGAGTGGTAGAGTCACGATTTGGACACACTCAGTCTGATTTTGAAATGGACAGATGCTCTCTTATCTCTTGACTGAACGGCTGTAGTGAGCAATATTATTTCAAAAATAGACAAGTAACAACAACGTTGGCTATGAATTGTTTCTCATTTCTTCATGTAAATAGTTGTCTAGGTTGTGATTAAATTGCTAGCTACTCTACAAGAGCTGAAATTTGACTGTGCCTTCCAGGAAAACATCTTCCCATATCCTAATAGTGCCAGCAGCTCCTGAATGTCAGCTCCTTTCCTATATTAGGGGGTAAAGATCACATTCTTCACATTTCCTAACATCTGCTTCTCTCTTCAGGTTAGCCATGTTTCCCCTCACTTTCAGTATTCTAGCCACACGTTTGTTTTGTGAGTGCATCATGCTCCCACTTGCCACAGGATCTTTGCATATACTGTTCCCTCTAGCTGCAGTGTGATTCATGCTAATACTGCCTTACCCTCAACTCTGTGCTCAGTTATCTCTTCATGATCCTCCTGATCTTATTGATCAGCCTTTGTTAACTCCATTTTGTAACCTATTGTCTAGGCCAGGAATTTTTGTTATAGCTTCTCATTTAACTATGTCCCCTTCCTTCAGAGCTCCTATTTCATTTCATGCATACATACATACACACACACACACACTGGGAGTGGTTTAATTAGTGCCTGTCTCCTCTCCTGGACTGTAAGTTCTGCAAGGACAGGAACTGTGTTTGCTTCACTCACTATTGTAATACCCAGCACAGTATATGCTGACACACTGTGGATACTCAATAGATACTTGGTAATGAATGAATAAATGAGGAAAGAATGCCTACTGTCTGCTCCTAGGTTTCTCCCTGAGGAGCACTGACAGACTTGCTTCTCTGGCCCAGCTGATTCTTGTGCTCTAAATTTGGATTTACCTCAGAGATCTGTGTCCATGGAGCAGGCATGTCTTGCTTAAGGTCTGAAACTGCTTGAGCTGATGCACCTAGTGCCAACCAAGCTCTGAGCTATTCTAGAGACACCTACCACACCCCTCACCTTTTGTCAGTAGCACCGTTACACTTTGAATTAGATACATTGGGGGAATAAGGACCCAATGTGGACTATCACCATATTCTGTTAATTTAGGAGTCTTGTGTGCGTGTATTTGGAGATTCATGAGCTCCTGTATGTTTCAAGGTCCCTCTTCGGCAGTAGACAGATCTACTAAAAACACCCATTTAGGAGTATGAATATTTACACTGATATTTTAGTAAAATGCCTTCAAATAAAAAAGACAGGTGTTTTAAGGCTTTTAAATATGCATCCCAATTATCTAAGAATAACTTATTCTGTTAATATGTGTTTTTATTAGCAACAAGCTTAAAAGAATTCTCAGGACAGGATTTGCAATGTGTGACTTTCATTAGGAGCTGAAAAAAGAAACAAGTATTTGTTTGCACCTGTGTTTTTCAATAATATTCTCAAATTGATTTTTTTCTGTTGTAGACACAGTTTTCAAAGTAGAAAAGTTGAGATGAATAATACTTCAACTCTACATTTTTCATGTTGTTTTACTGGCATAAAGAAGGCGCATCTCATTGATTTGAAATACTATTTGGGGATGGTTTATTTTAAAAAGGAATGGACTCTATACATTCGTTAGCTTACTCATTCATTTCTCAAGAATTATTTTACTATACACCAAATAAAAATTGCTAGTATCTTATTATCTACTACTTAAGCAACTGAATACTCTGTTGGGATTGCATTCAGAGTTGCTGAAGGAAATACCTTATTAAAGTTTTTAGCAAAGTGTTCATTATTCTTAGAACAACCTTGTGAGGTTTGGACTTAATGCCCCAGTAGGACATTTACATCTCCGCCCTGAGTGACTTAACTGAACCCTGAATGGGGCCAGCTCTGGTAGGGAACATTGTGGCTGATAAGTGCAAAGAAAAATTCAATGTAACAATGGGATAAAAAGATAAAACTTGGCCTGTCTAATTGCCATTGAGGAGCTACACATAAAGTAATGACCTGTACTGGAATTTAAATGTTTAAGATGGAATTCCCCACATTTGATATTTATCCTACTTGATTATTTTTTTCTAGACTCAACAAGATTCTCTAAAATTCTAGTGTTTTTATATTTTATTAGATTGTCATTATATCTACAGTTTCCATGTAGCTCTAGAGAGAAAACAGATGTCTAAAACTGGAAGCCTTGTGTAGACCTCTGTCATGGTACAGCACATGTTTCACAGTGACTCAAGGCTAGAACCCAAGAATTCCCCATATGACAAGTAAGGTAACCGTATAATTTGTTGGTCAAATTGGAAACATTTTTGAGAGTGCAAGATGATGTTCTGAAAAATTATGCTGGACAAAACACTGGGACCATTTCAGGTAAATTTGGACGCATAATCACTGTAAGAGTGAATAAATTCAGATCTTTGGCCACTTCTGATTCCATGGCTGTGAAAGCACATCTCCGAAGAGTGTTACTTTTTATTTTAGTTTGTATTCAGTAATATTTTTAAAAAAATTTCTTAAAACTCAGTCTTTAAAATACAATTTACAAACACAGACTTCATAAACCCATATAGAGAGATTTACTCATTTATTCAATCAATCATTCATTCATCCAAGTAATATTAACTGAGCACCTTCTGTGTTTCAGGAAATGTGCTGGATTTTGGGGCAATGTGGTGAGAAAACATGAGGCAATGTCCTTGCCTTTATACGCATTGTTTCCTAGTGTGTGCAGTGGACATTAAGCACAGTTATATAAATTTCTGTAAATTTAAACTGTGTTGTGTTACAAAGGACATGTATATGGGACTACAGGGAAATATAAAACAGGGATTTGACCCTGTCAAAGAATCCAGATAAGCGTTTCTCAACAAGTGAAAACTGTGCTGAGATTTAAAGGATAAGAGGAGATAACTAGTTATGAGTGTAGACCAGAGAAGGCAGTTTAATTAAGACTGGGTTGATGCCAGCTCTCTCATCCAGCAATAATATGCCCATGGAGTACTGGTGGACAGGCCTTGGTGACAGACTGGGTTTTAATTTTTTCTTAGTGGATAGGCTTTTGCTTTATTGGTGTGGTAGGTTAGTTTTCGGCATTTGACTATTGAATAAGGAGAAGGGTGGAGAGGATGAAAGAATAAATTTGAGATGGAGAGAGGAGAGGAAGGGCAGTTCTCATAGGAAGGGGGACTGGAGGGGTCAAGCAAAAATGCTTAAGAGATGATGTGCAGAAAATGTACAGAGACAAGATGACTATTTCTCCAGAAACCTGATAGTATGTGACCTGGATTTTGAGGGTAGATTTGTATTTGAGAGGCTGAGACTGGAAAGGTAGAGAGCAGTGGTGGCCCAGGGAAATCCAGTCCTCTTTAGTTTGCATATGTATGTTCAAAGGGATCTATCAATTTTTCTTATCTTTGTATTTTTCATTTTTGTATTCCTTATCTTTTTAAATTCTTATAGTAACTTTTTTTTTTTTTTTTTTTTGCAGTTTCCAGGAAATAAGCTGCAGCAGTGATAAAGTGAGTCAGTTACCTACATTGTTAGAATGGGACAGTTCTAACTTGTATACAAGTACAACCATTACATTTTCTCTCCACAGAGTTCCCATAGCTAGTTTTAGGATACTTTGAGGTGGTGAGAACTACCAGTTGACCTGCTTTTAGCTGTAAATAAATATTGCTGAGGACATGGTTTTTCGCATTATCAGAGTGGGCACGTGTGTGTTTATGTGTGTGCACGAACATGTGCAGGAAAGGGAGGATCTAGTTTGACGTTGTCCCACCTTTAAGCTTTTTAAAACTTTCATAAGAAAGTAAGGCCAACACACATAAAGTAATTTTAAATAAATCAGCTTACCTAAAAGGTTACCTAATTACTGATTTTTCCAACAGTTAGAAGGTAAAAGCTAAAAGAAATTAAGTGTTAAATAAAGACTTACTGGTGAGGGAGGACTTATATTAGGGGTGTAGGTTTATAATTAAACATAAAATCAAGAAAGATTCCTTCATAAGTTTATGTCTCAACATTTCTTCAAGCCAGTAATTATATTTTTTCCCAATTTCCCTATGTCTTTAGAAAGTTTTACTTATTTTTTCTGTTTCAGTGGCTTCCTTGACTTCAAAGTGCCCTATATAGAATTCAGCCCAGTGCCGAATGATGCAACAGAAAAAGCTTTAATGACTTCTAACAGATTTAGCCTGGGACAATAGCTCCTAAGCAGAAAGCATGACCCCGTATCTGAAAGGGTAAAGCAAATGGCTGTGAATAATGTGGCTGAATGCAAGAAGAGAGCAGAGAGGCAAAAACAGTTTCCAGGCTTATTTCTGGTTCAATTCCATGACTATCTTTTTATGTATCTGCAGTGAATACAAGATTTTCTCATTGACTAGCCTAAAATGCCATGAAGTTCTGACTTTCCTGTTCTTTCCATGGAGTATTTCACTGTATTCCTCTTTTCCGTGGGATAATACAACTCTTTATTTTCTAATTGCTTAATGGAGGATCCACATGACTGGGATAATAATGAGCTGGCACAAAGCCTCGATTTCTGGAAGGCTCCATGGATTTAGAGAAGTCACAAGGTTTGCTAAAGTGAATTCCTTTTTGCTTTCAATTGGTCCCCCAGGTAATGTAGACCAAAGAAGAAAGATGCAACTTCAGGCATTAGTGTAAAGGCCTCATGATCTGGAAAGGAACTTTGTTCAAATGAGGGCATGTCAGCCACAGAGCTTTTTAAAAAACGAATCTCAAAGTAGCGAAGTGCCACTGAGATGAGTTGACGTGAACTGGTTGTATAACATAAAATCACCTTTCATTGACTCTAAGCCAAACCATTCACATTAGTGATTCAGCTGGAAGCGGGCCTAATGTTTGAGGTATTATTTCTACAAATCCAAGATAGATGGTGTGAATACTAATTGTCTGACTAATAAGTGGAAAAGCTGAACAGCAATGAAGGTCACTGTTGATATCCAACTAGGAACACTCAGTGTGATGTGGGCTTGTGGCTCCAGTCCTCACAATGTAGGGTTGGCATCTTGAAGATCATTGTTCCCTGAGGTGTGGGTGATGGACTCCCATCTCATGAATCCTCCCCACAATATGAACCATGTAATACTCTTAAGGGTATAGCTGCAATGTTTGACCTCAGTCATATTACTATTATTTTTTATAATTCTGTGAACTATCAGTGGAAAAGCAACAGGCTCACTGAAGTCATTGTGGGCAGAGGAGTTAAAAGATCAAACCTGATTATCAAGTTAGTATTTTTTTTTTTTTGTGCATTTTAAGGGTTATCATGATGTCATGTTGCAATGCTAAGAAGGAGCTGAGATATACTGCCTTTGCTGGTATTATTTTCACCTCCAGAAAACAGCCAGTGGTCTGTGCAGTTTTAATGCTGATAGCTTTTTAAAGTTTAGAAAAGTAGAACAATGCTTGTAGGTAAAAGCAGTAAGTAAAAGAGTGAAGAAACTGAGTAGCTCCATAGGGCAGAACCAAAGCAAGTGTCAAAGTTTGTTAAAGTTTTTTAAAAAAAAATTAATTGTATATCAGATGATTTCTCAAATGTAATACTAAATTTAGTTTAATTTAACACCTCTCTGTTGAAGACCTACTATGTGCAATCTACCCAGAGTGACATAGAGTATGCATCTGGGTGATCATATTGGAAGGAGCAGCATAAGAGTGATGAGAAAACTATTAGACACTTGTCCTCCAGTGGGTACTTAGCATCCATATCTGCAAATGCATTTGAAAGTGTCCTGTGTGGCATAGTCCAGATGTTAGGCCCATATATTCAATTCATTCTACTAGAATAGGTTAAACATTTTTTCCTACATAGTTTGTAACAACTGATTTATGTGCATAAATCATATTAATCATTATCATTAGATCATTAAACCTCTTCACTATATATTAACTTTTAGTGAGAGTAAATGGTTTTGTGAGATGTAAATTGGTGTTTATTTTTGACTAAAGAAAAAGGAAACAACGTCAGATACATATATCTATATATGTATCTATATATATATGCCATTTATTTAATTTCTTTTTCTAAGAATCTTTTTTTTTGTCTTCTTAAAAGGATCAAATATATTATTAGTTTTGTTTGATTTTTACTGAATGGAATACTTTTCTACTATCTTTTTAAACAGAGAAACCTATAGTTCAAGAGTTAGATATAAGAACATGTGTAATGATTTTGTTAAACTAGCCTATCAAGCCCAAACTGTCTATATTCTGGTTCCCCAACTCCCTCACATCCTTTGTGTAGATATTCCAGCATGAATTTGCTGTTCAGCGTCAATGGGAGCTGTCCTTGAGGATGTCTTTTCATGGAGATTCTGGAAAAATACTGTGATGTAGTGATGATGCTTAATGATCTGTACTGTAAGCCTTGACCTTCATTCCTTTGAGAAGTTGCAGATGAAGTAGATGTCCAAAGGAGAATTCCAGAATAGAATGACTATTAATTACTGGCTAGAAGCCATCAGTACTCAAGAGTGGATGCTACTGCCTTTGTCAGGAAAGCAAATTGTTCATCCTATGCACAGGTAGAAACTTGTTCTCTGACAATGTTTGCCTTTTAATGGAGACTACTTTCAAGGATGCTACTTTGTTCTGGTTCCACATTCAGTTCATTAGCTTGTAAATTGCTCATCCATTTTTTGACTTGGAACTGAGTGGAGGTCAACGTATACCATGTCTACCTTGCTTTTACAATTACAATTTCTATTAAATAGGAAAAGGCTTAAGGAAATTTTTCTAATAGCAGAATAACACATGGGGAAGGTAAATATCTTTTTTAATGTTCAATATTTTTATTAAAATAAAACAGGTTTAAAATGCTGATGGGTGAACATTTTAGTCTAGTAGCACATGGATAATACCTAAATCCCTCAAAGTATGAAAACATTCAATTGGACTTGACATAGATAAATAAAGTAGCAGAGAGAAGTGATTAAGAGTGCAGGCTGTGAAATTAGGTAGCATTCATTTAGATCATGACTCTGTTATTTGCAGTTTGTTTGAACTTGAGAAAAATCTCTTAAACTTTTTTTTTGTGCACTGTTTCCTCACTGCAAATTAGGAATAATTAATAGAACCTGTCTCATCAGACTTTTGAGACTTAATGTAAAGTGCTTAGAATAGTTACTGGTGTGTGCTGGCAAATGGTTAACAACTGGTTCTCCAAAAAGAAGTTCCAATGTATTAGTGTTTGTCAGTTTCTGTTGTGTAAATACATCCACCACGAAGTAAATATCCTCAAGATGACATCACTGGATGCTCAGTTGGAAAGAGTTATGCACATTGGCTCTCACCAGCCTGTATGAGCCAGCTCCAACACACTATTGATAGTAAGCATTAAATAAATCTTAATTGCTATTGTTTTTTCATACTAAAATAATGAAAGACTCTTAACAACTTTTAACTCATTAATCAGATGTGACATATATTATGATCTTCTATTTTGATGGCATATTTAGCTTATGATTTACAACATAAAAGTTCACTATACAATATACATTTGCTTTAGTTTCCCTGGTGGGATTAAATCTGCATTTTGTATTTATTAGTTTGCATAATACCCTTTAGCTGACATTAATGTGTACCTAACATTTGAATTTCCCAGGTTCATTGTATTTACGTTTTTGATTGTGTTGTTGTCTTGCCACACAGTTTTACTTTTTTATTTATGTTCTCACTGTCAAGCATAATCAATTTTGAAAAGAAAAAAAGGAGATAAATTAAAGAAGCAGCTTGTTAAGGTAATGTCTTCCAGATGAGGCAGCGACTGCTCACTTATTAGGTTGTGAGTTCTCAATAGGCTTCCATGTTGAGTCTCCTTGCAAACATCTCTCTACCAATCTCAGTGTATAGCTCAGGCCTCCTTTCTAGGATGGCCTTTCAAGAGTGAAATACCAGCACATTGACAAGTAATAAAGAAGGAGGCTGAGAGCTTTGTCTTGCAGAGTGGCAGCAATTGTTTTAGATCTAAAAAATACAGCCTAATGAATATTTCTGGTCAGAACAGGTAAAGAGGGTTCAAAATGTGCATGGGAAAATTAACTTAGGTATTAATAAAATAAATTACCTTCATATTGAGATTTGACAGTTATTATATAAATTAATAACAAAGCCCCTTATGTTAGAACTGTACCAATTTTTCTTCAGAACAGTTAGAACAAATAATTTATCTGAACATTGAAATTTCAAATACAAAAGTATATAACTAACACTTCTTTGGAATTTAGACATTGTGTAAATTCCAGCTGTGCTGGCTATGATCTTATTTTCTTGGCTTGCCTCCTTGCTGGAACTAGGAGCTGTATACCATTGCGGTTGGATGTTCATGATTTTAGAAAGAAATTTATAGTTCAATTAAGTAAAAAGAGTTTCATTAGCAGATTTTGGAGGATAGCTTAGAGGAGTTTTGGATAAACAGGCCAGCTTGCTTTCAAGCATCACTTTATCCTTAGAAACCTAGACGGGGTTACTTTGGAGATATCTTTCTTTAGCTAAGGTGACAGGGGCCAGGGCACAACTATTACAAGTTTCATTTTTCAGATGTTGCTAATAGTATTAGTAGCATTTATTGAGCCTTTATTATGTGCAGAGCACTAGTCAAAATTACTCATCCCCCAAACAACCCTATTGAGTAGATTATTTTTATTCCAAACTTACAACTGAAAAACTTGAGATTAAAAATGTTTACTAATTTGCCAATGGTTCTAGTTATTAATGAGGAAGCCTACCTTTCAAAATTCTATCTATGCTCCCACAGCCCCCTTCCTTTCTTTATATTACACTGTCTCCAGTAAAACTGAAAAAACAAGACCCTTTTGGAACCTCTTTTCAAATATTTTTGAGTTGTAAATTTTTTTTCTCAAAAAAACTCAAGTTGTTCAGGAAGCACTGTCTTCAAATTCTGTCATCATTCTCTATCGTACCTAAAAAAATTCTCTTAAAGAGTGAAGATGGCAGATTTGGAGTCACAAAAAGAGAAAAGATATAAATTTATAGATGTAAAATATGGGAAAATGCCTGTGTGATCACAGAAGCACTCAAAGCCTAACTCTGCTTTTCTGATACTTCATGAAAGAGTAACTACATTTCACGGACACTTGGGTTCCACAAAACACAATTTATAGAGCCAAGATGTTTCATTTCCTTTAAATTACTTTAAGGGTATATGAAAAAAAAAACTATACAAGCAGACCTCATTTTAGTGCACTTAACTTTATTGTGCTTCACTGGTATTGTGTTTTTTTTTTTTAAACATATTGAAGATTTGTGGCAACCCTGGTTTAAGCAAGTCTATTGGTGCCATCTTTTCCAACAGCATTTGCTCATTTCATGACTCTGTTACATTTTGGTAATTTTCACAGTATTTCAAACATTCTCGTTATTGTTATATTTGTTATGCTGAAGTATGGTCAGTGATCTTTGATGTTACTCTTGCAAAAAGATTAAGACTTGCTAAAGGCTCAGATGATGGTTAGCATTCTTTAGCAATAAAGTAATTTCTAATTAAAGTATGTACATGGCTTTTTTAGACAATGCGATTGCACACTTAATAGACTACAGCAGAGTGTAAATATAACTTTTATATGCACTGGGAAACCATACAGTTCATGTGACTCCCTTTATTGCAATATTTGCTTTATTATAGAGGTCTGTTCTGGAATCGAGCCTGCAGTATCTCCGAGGTGTGCCTGTAGTTGGTAAGTATTGGAGCTATTTACTGGACTGTCTCAATATTATTTGAAAAAAACAAAATATTTTGAAAAACAATCAGTCACCAGTGAGAATCAGTTTTTCTCTTTTGGAATAAGGTAACTTTGAAAATTTCTCATTGCTGCAACACACAGTGATCCATACACAGTGATTGTGTACTTCTGGGGTCAGAAGCTCAAACAGCCGACCCAAGGTAGCTACCATATTTCACAGATTCTAAGAAAGCAAAACATCCATAGAATATTTGGCACATCTTGATGAGAAACTGATTAATTTAGCCCTCCTTTTTTCTGTTGTTAAGAACTGTTTAAAATACAATTGGAAAAGCTAAATCTGCTGTGGTATGTGTTGCATAATGGAACCAGGGACAACTGAGTCTCTTCTCTGGGGGTCACTGAAAAAGGAGAATAAACAGAAAATGCCTGGTAAAGGCATTCGGAAGAAATAAGCAAACAAGCATCTTGGTAAGACTGTTCAGAGCTGTTGTGAGCTGATGCTGGAGTGAGTGGTGGCATAGGAATTAGCATTGGGCAAACATCAAAAGGCCATTTGACATTGAGACCACTTTCACTGGTTATCCTCAGATGTCTATTTAAACTGTTCAATGCTCTGGTGCTTAGAAGTATCTTTTTTAAAGCTATGATACAATTCTCTATTTAATTCCAAGTCTTACTTTACGAAAGTAAATTCAAAAAGCGCTTTTGCAGGAAACAGGACAGGTTATGTATAGTAAGTACTATGTAACAATTCAAAAGTTTCAAAGTTGAAAATGTAGAACAGAACACTAGAGGATTTTTCCTGGGTTTTTTTTTTTTATTTTTTATTTTTTTTATTTTTTTTATTTTTCCTGTTTTGATAAGCCATACCGACCTTGTACTTCAGAGCAAGGATTTGTCCCGGTCAAAAGTCCCTGGCAGCAATACTTCTCCTGAGATGTAGCTTTAAATACTCTTCATAAATGCAGTGATTTTTAATAGTTTAAAAACTCATATTATTTTGGACACTTTTTCCAGAAAGACTTAAAAACTCAAAATATTTAACTAAAAATTTCCTTGCTAATTAATAATCTGATGGTGGACCAAATGAATATATCCTCAGATTTCTTTTTCTTTTCCTTTGTTCTTTTTAAAAATCTTACTCTTCATACTTGCTAATGGTTTTCTCTCATGTTTAGGTCTCTAGACTAGCTCCTTTGAGAGGATGAATTACAAATTTCTGAAAAGTTTATAGGAATTTCCTGAGTTTAAATGTTAAAATTTCCATCTTTTCCCAACAGTTTAAAATACAATTTTAAATTCAGTTTTGTATGGTTCTGTGTTAGGTCCATAGAATAAATACAGATTTTTAAAAAACACTTCTATTATTGTAAAACATCAAGAAAGTAGATATGTAGAATAATAGATAATTCTGCATATCAAGTTAACTGTTAAATAAAGTACCAACTTTTCTTTTCCAGGGGTAATAGTGTTATTCACCCTTAATTTATTTTGATGAAATTTATTAAATAAATGCGTATCCCCGGTGGAACCCTGAAAGACCTGAGCTTAATGTAAGGCTATACATTAGCACTTCATCACGTAATGTCTGGTATTACTCTCAATTTATTCTGCTTAAGTCTTGGCTTCCCAGGAAAATCACGAGCTTCCTGAGGATAAGAAATTCATTTTACGTTGCTGCTATACTTTTACAGCACCAACACTGAATTTTGGATATAGAGTATGCTTAGTAGTTATTGTGGCTTGGTGTGACTAAATCTTGAATTGCACTGTGTGTATTCTGAATTATATCTTCTATATTTTGAATATGATATATCTTCTACATTGAGGGTCTGTAAGCTGCAGCAAAATCTTAATCACCCCCGTTTTTATGAATAAAATTTGATTGGAGCACAGGCACACCCATTCATTAATGGAAAACCATTAAAGTGCCATGGATAAGATATAAGTTGAGTAAGATTTCAGAAAATCTCAGCAGCATACAGCATGTGTGTGTGTGTGTGTGAGTGTGTGTGTGTATGTGTGTACTCGGACAAAATCTGAAAATATTACTGGAGATTTACTAGTATTGTCTGGAGTCTTCCTCCTTCCAGCTTCCCTACCAGAAATAGCCTTTATTGCTTCAGGGGAGATTATTTGCCCCCAGGAAGTCATCACCCAAAAGAATCTAAAAAGAACAAAGATGTTGGTTGACAAGCGGCCTTTTCATTTACAGATAGGGACTTTGTGAGAGGAAAAGGGTTTTTTTAGTGAAGAAGCTGGATGTTGAATGTCAAGGAATAATTCTATCATTTCTTTGTATGTTCTATACATAATAAAATTTAGAAGAATGCCTGATAATCTAAAAACTGTATCCTGTCCTATGTAAGATTAAGGTATCAGCTGTGGGAAAATCAAAGAAGATGATGGTTTCCTGGGCAGAGACCCAGCAACCTGGCCACTCTCAGCTGAGTACTGTGGGGAAGGCACTTCAGGTAACAACAGTGAGGGGAGATCCCGAGGCAGAGAAACCATTACCTAGCTTCCTTTATGAAACTAGTGGAACCTGTAAGTCTTGTGCAGCATCTTTGCATCCAGCATTGTAACTGGTATCAATGCCTGAATGAGGCGTCTTGTCAGTGGCTTGAAAGCTATTTTAAGAGCCCTCCACTCTTCCCCCTTGATATGGGAGGGAATCCAAGTGTATCCTGTGTCCCTAAGTGGCATGTGGAGGTGGTTAGGATCCCACAGTCCTGGAGAGGTCTCTTGATAAGAACAAGGAGGGAGGAGAATGACCTATATGGACCTGGTGCCTGGAAGGCAGAGGTAATGAGGCAGGAGAATGTATGGGATAGTGAAGACTAGTATGGGCTTTACACATCAGTAGAAGCCAGCCTGGACAGATGCCCATCCTCATGGCACAAACACCTCTCTCTAATGCCAGGATGACAAAGAAGCTTTCCAGGAGCTTAGATCACCCATGGCAGAAGGGAGGGTAAAGATAGAGTGGTGGGAAGGAGAGGGGAAGTAGGGATGCTTGAATTTTAAAATGCTAAAGTAATCGAATATGTACCCCCCAAATAAATTTTAAATTGGAAATAACTGAGTTTAACATTAATTGGAAAATTTAAATTTTTTACTACTGAGAAGAAATGGGGCTTTGAAAACTCAGAAATCAGAAAGCCATATGTTTGCATAATCTGAGTTTTTGACTGTGAAGTTTGTACCAACTATATAATCAACTTGACATGAATGGAATCACTCTAAATATGTTGCTTTCTAACTTTTTTTTTTCACTCAACAATATGCTATTTCTTCAATTCAGGACATGTAGATACTCAACATCCCTTTAAATGAGTATGTAGAGTCCAACGTATATTTGTCTAACCATTCTTCAATATTGGGCCTTTAACCTGTTTCTATGTATTATTTACCTTTGATACAGTTCTGGGCAGGATTCTTCTCGTAGTCACTGCAAAGGGAGTAAGTTTTTGTGATCTAGTTTGGCTGTAATTTTCCACATTTGTTTGACTTTAAGTGAGCTATGTTTTTATAGTTTGAGAAGTCTTTCACAGATTGGACATTGTGACTAGAACTTTCCTTATTGTGTAGTCATGGTATCTCAAGCTTGGGATATATTTCATTTTAGTGGATCTTTATTTGACCTCTGGTATGTGATCACCTATGTTATTTCCCCCATAGTTCCACATTTCCTGAGACAAAACATAATGAGAAATGGAATTCTGCCATATAACTGTTATAAATTCCCAATGAAAATATTGTCCATATAATTTATATTGTTTCATTTTTGAATTGCATTCTATTAATATACACAGATAAAACTTGACTAGTTTGTACTACTTTAGGGGAAAAGGCTTCAGTGTTTATATCAACAAGTCACATACGTATGTTTGGCTGATTTCATAAAAGAAGATGATTATTTAACATGAAATTCATTTATTTTAAGATGCCCATTTTATATCTTTTTTTCTTCAAGTAGAGAGTTTTGATTCAACTGGTTAAGAAATAATCAGGCATGCTCTTTAAATCTTTGAAAAAATTGCTTTTAAAATAAAATTTTTATCCTCCTTGGATAAAGACTCTCTAAAGAATATTATAAGGAGTTTTGTATGGGGGATTTGGTGGGAGAAAACAATTAGATGTTCACAGCGACTGTGAATGTTTATTCAGCACCCAGCATAATGAAACTCCCAGTAACATCATAGAGAACAAGAGCTCAGTAATTGACTGCTGACAGAATAAGTGACTGAGTGAATGATTGAATGACTCAGTGGCACAACAAATCTTTTGTCAAGGAGGCAGCAGATGCATGTCTGATTCTCTAATGGTAATAGGGCAACTGATCCCCGAATTAATTGTATTTTAGTATTGTCTTGCAACAGCTACTCAGTTTACATGTATGTTTCAGCCACTAAAATAGAAACAAGGCCCAGACTGACCTACTTGTGCAAAGCTGACTGTCATGCTAAGGAAACTTCCAGTTACCAAGGTACAAGTAGTAGGTAAAAGTGACAGCATAAGGGAAACATGGAGGAAAACAGACACTTGAAGAGATATTAATTTTATAAGAAAGTGAATCATCCATGGTTGCTTAACAGAAATACATTTTCTGTAAGTGCTCTGAGAGTAGAGAGACCATAAATAGGACTTTGAAAGGCAGAAAAAAGGAATTCTGTGCAGAGAGAACAGCACCAACAAAGACAAAAAGTGGGAAAGAGCAGGAAATGTTGAGGGAAGAGTACTCTGCGTGGAGTGCCGAATGTTTGAGGAGAAGGAGAAGGTACAACTACGCCTGGAAAAAGAGGCTGCTTTGAATGAGCCTTCGGGGGGAATAACCTTTAATTACAGCTCAGTGAGTTTACAGCTGTGCTGTCTTATATGGTAGCCACTAGTCACACTGAGATATGCCACAATTATAAAATACACATCAGCTTTTAAAGACTTAGTATGAACAAAATGATGTAAAATATCTCATTAATAATTTTTATACTAATGACATGTTAAAATAATAATGTTTGGGATGGAGTTAAACAAAATGTATTATTAACTACATATTATTACATGTATATTATAGAAATTTCACTTGTTTCTCTTTATACTCTTCAATGTGGCTGCTATGTTTAAAATTACATACTTGGCTCATATATGTGGCTTGTGTTGGTGACTCTCATTCTATTTCTATTGAATGGTGCTAGTCTAGACTCTTACCTGGAAGCAATGACTATCTAGGGTATTGAGGATAGTAGTGAAGGGTGACATTAGCTTAGCTACACTGATAGAATAGGGAGTAGAAAGTGTAGGACTGGAGCTTGGAGAATAGAATTGAGAAACATCTCACAGAGGTAGTCATATAGAGGCTGAGCTGTGTTTGTGAGGGTAAGCTGTGAAGATATGGATGTGAATAACATCTCCTAGGGAGGACGTGTCTACAGAGAACAGCTTGGAGCAGAGGAAACAACCTGAGATATGACAGGCTGAGCATGACTTTTACCTTGAATTTTTATAACTTTAAGGTATAATTTATATAAAAAGTATTAGAAGAAACAAAACGAAATTAAACCATCACCAACAACAACTCTTTGACTTATTTAATGAATGCTGCAATGTGAAGGAGCAATTTCAAAAGATGAAATCAGAAGGCTGAGTGGCCCAATGATTTTCTTCCCTCATATGTACACATTGTAAAGAATTTAATCTGTAGTTCATTAATGAAAGGTATCTTGAGAGATGGAAGATTAGAGACAAGAAATGTAAAATAAGTCAGTTAGAAAGTACAAATCTGAAAGGATTCTCTGTGGCCTGTCATGCCTAAATGTGCTTATGGTGGTAGGATGAGTTTTTTTTTTTAAATGAATTAATTGCACTCATAATTGTCCCTCCTCCCCAAAGAGAGGCAAATGAAATCCTGGCAAGCTGTAAAATCTCCACCTCAAGGGATAATTTGTTAGACCTGGCATTTTCAGGCACTGCTGATGAGATCTGCCTACTACTTGTGCTGATGAAAGGATGAGCAGTTCAGCCTCATTTCCTATGAGTGACTGAAACCTTGAAACTTTCCATGGTTTCACTGGTGATTGTATTGATGGAAAGGTTTGCATCACAGGCAGCCTTTGCACTCAAGTTGACTCCAGGCAAAACTAGAACTCTGCCCAGAGTTAGGACACACCATTCCCTAAAAAGGAAGAGCCACATGGTGGCAGTGCTAGGAATTCCACTGCTAAGGCTAACTGTGTAATGGGGACAGATTGAGAGAAGTGTGGATGTTTTATATTTGAAAATCTAAAAGAATAAAAAGCAAACTGTGAAATCGTAGCTTAGCTTTATCCTTTTTATAAACTCTGGAAGAGAAAACACATTCTGTAGTTTAATCAAGTGAGGAATGCAGTGCACACATTTCTTAGAGATTAATCTAGATTTTAAAAAGTTAAACCTACTGTAAAAATACTGGTGCTTTTAAGATCCACAGATTTCAGCAGATCAAGACAGTCATTCAAATTTATCTTTCTTCCAGTGTCTGAGGAAAACACTGTCTCATCCTTTGAACCAGGGGCAAATTGGCCTCTCTGTGCTTTTGGCCATGGGCTTTGAAACTGTAGGATATATTTAAGAATCACTTAGAGAACTTGCTAAAATATAGATTCCTGGGCTAGAGCCAACAGATATTTAATAGCAACCGTAAGTATGCTTTGTAACAATCACCTTATGGCTCTTTGATGCAGAAGGTCTTGAACTATAGCTTTAAGTAACAGTTTTCTAGGATAAGATATCACCAGGCCACATTAAAATAGAAACAGAATGTTAATTTGGATGAGGCACTGACATTTTAATACTGATTAGGAATACGTGGACCAAGTATCTCTTGTTGCCTTTGGAAACCATTTTCCACAGTAAACCAACCAGTAATTACATATATGTCTGAAGTCACAAATACTGTTATCCATGGATGTCAAAATATAAACACATGAAATATGTACATGAATATTTTAGTCTTGAGGTTTTGTGGTTGTTATTTAGACCTTGTAACTCTCTGTGGTTTTATTGGTTCTCAAGCAGTTCAGTCTTCATAAATACCTAGTACGCCAGTTCTTGTCTTTCCAGGAAGTGACAAGGCGTGAATTTTCAATAAATAAATAGTAAATGATACAGCAATACAGTTGTGGGTTATAACAAACATAATACAATTCCTATCTCTGATACCTGTCTTGTATGATTTTATTCACCAAGTTACCAGTGTGAAGGGATGCTAGTGTGAGATATTAACCAGTTTGCACTCTCCCTTTCCCCACTGCTGCCACATTCACAGTAGTCACTGGGAGCTATCTCCATGTGGCTACCAAGTACAAAGCCTCGTTACTGCATGGAACTGCTTTCACAGCATAGCCAGAAGACATCAATTTTGGACATAATTTAGAAAGGTTTGGAAGAATTGTTGAGGACTCTTGGCCCTGCTTTGTTTCTGTAACAAATTACCACAAACTGGTGGCTTAAAACAAAACATATTCACTATTTTACAGTCCTGGAGGTCAGAGTCCAAAATAGGCTGCATTTCATCTGGAGTCTGTAGGGGAAGATCTTTCCTTGCCATTTCAAGTCTCTAGAGGCTGCCTGACTCCTTGGCTCATGGTCCCTTCTTCTGTCTTCAAAACAGCAGCAGAATAGCATCTTTGAATTTCTCTGACTCTGACTCTGTCTTCTTCTCATAAGAACCCTTGTGATGACACTGGCCCACCCAGAAATCCTGTTTAATCTCTTCATCTCAAGGTCCATAACTTAATCACCTTTGTAAAATCCCTTGTGCCATGTAAGGTAACATATAGGTTCCTTTATAGGTTCCAGGGACTAGTATGTGACCATCTTTGGGGAGCCATTGTTTTGCCTACCTCATCTACCATAGATAAAATCTTTGGGCTGGTAAAGAAGAGAGTCAATGGGAACTTAAGAGAGTTTGGTGTTGGAGTAAGTCTCCAAAAAATCTACTCCCTGCCCATTTCAAGTTAACTATGAGAATATTCCAGCTCAGTGGTAGAGCACATGCCTAGCATGCATGAGGTCCTGGGTTCGATCCCCAGTACCTCCATTAAATAAATAAATAAACCTAATTACTCTACCCCCCAAAAACCCAAAACAAACAAAAATTTAAACTGCATTGCTTTATAAAGTTAATTTTTAGTGTCCATACAGTTGAGTATTATGACTTAGTCATTTTATACCCCTACCTTTTTAAGAAATCTTCAGAGTTTTAGGTGTAATCTCATAGAAGTCCTAGGAAAAATTAGGACACCAGTAAAGCTTCTTTAGCTCTCATTCATTCTTCCCATATTTTGTTTACTTTTTGTTCCCTTTCTTAAGCCTCTATCTTGATATCCCAATGCCTTCTATTTATTAAAAATTTAGTGCTCTAAAACTTGACTCAAGCAGTAAGGGACTTACTCACCAATATAACTAGAAAATCCTGTGAGAATTGAAATTTGGGGTTAGTTTGATCCAAATACTAATAGCTTAAATCATGTCATTGAGGTGGCAGACCCATGTCTTTGTGGTTTCTCATTGCTGTCCTCTGCTTACTCAACTTGTCCTTGGGCTGGTTTATCTTATGATTGCAGCAAAGCTGCCAGCTATAGCATCCATGACTACCAGGTTTTGCATAGATCTAGGAGGAGATCTTAAAACCATGAAATAAATATCCTGAGCCTTACTTTTACAAGAGTGATTTGGTTATACCCACTCCTAAATCATTAACTATGTCAGTGGAACCCCATGTTCTGATTAGCTTAGCTTTACTTATATTACTATACCTGAATCCAAAAATGATTCAAATGGCTTAGATCCATCAGAGTCCACCTATGGAGCTGGAGTGGGATCAATCTTTCTCATATCCCTCAACTTCTGTGCAAAGGGGAGAGATGGAAGAGATGCTTTCCCTAGAGTTGCTGTTACCTGTGAGAACCCTCTGTGTTTCCCTCATTAAATTATCATATTATTTTATATAATCTCAAGATTTCCAAGACATCCATTTTCTTAATTTGATAAGGTAAGGCATTTCATTGAAGGTGCTTCCAAGAAAATTTATGGCTCTTTGGAGTCAATAGGCTGCTTTTATTTTACTAGAAAATTAGAGCAATTCAGGCATAGTAGATAAGACCAACTCCATGGATGATTAGCAGGGATCATCTTTGGGGTGCTACAAATTGAATAATTCTTGATGAATGACTGAATGTAATTTTCTTTTTTTTTTTCTTTTTTTTTTTTTTTGCATTTTTAAAGGCTAGAGGAAGAGTGGCTGTATCAATCAATGAGGGACTATTCCTGGCCCTGATGAAGGCACTTTTGGATAAGATGAGTCATTGATAAACTAGAATAAAATGACTCATACCTTTGTGTATTGGATGACTCTTAACATGCACACTATCAATCCTGGGGGAGTGATTTCACTCTATATTTGAAAGTCAAATTGGGGGCCTTTTTTTTTTTTTTTTTTTTTACAACTCTGCTTGACACAATAGGCTATAATGGGTCTTTTAGGCTTTTTTGGGTCTAACCTACTTATAAAATTATTCACTGTAATGGCTTCTTTGGAGCAGTGACAGGACTTGATATAAATGTTTGTTAAGAACAGCCAGCTTTGCTGATTACATCTCCACTGATGGCAAATAGAAGCTTTAGGGATGGTAAGGATTTTGGAGACAAGGTACTGCTTTATCAGATGACAGGAAAGAACTGATGAGAGTTATTGATTCTGAGTACATGTTATTCTTAGAGCCTAAAGGATTTCATACATATAAATTTTTTTTTTTGGTATAGTGTGTTTTACACATATTAGAATGTACATATAAAAGTATATTGAAAATATAGTGCATAAAGTTACATGAATATTTTTGTTTATGTACAAAGTATACAAAAACCAAATAAATATTTGTTGGATGGATAAATAAAGTAGGTATACTATTTTACGTGCTAATTTTTCATGAATTTTTAAAGCTAACTAGTGATTCTGAAATATGTTCTAAGTTCTTCATAGAAGACATGGAGGAACAGTTTACCAACTTCTATTATGTGATAAGTTAGCCAATTTGTATTTAACTTATATTCTGAATAATGATGTGGGATAAACTTTCTCAAGAAGAATCAGTTTGAACTACCTCACATCATGCACAAAAATAAGCTCAAAATGGCTTAAGGCCTTAAACATAAAACAAGATACCATAAACCTTCTAAAAGAGAACATAGGGAAAACATTCTCTGATATAAATTATAGCAATGTTTTCCTAGGGTAATCTACTGAGGCAATAGAAATAAAACCAAAAATAAACAAATGGGACCTAATTAAAATTATAAGCTTTTGCACAGCAAAGGAAACCATAAATAAAATGAAAAGACAACCTACAGAATCGGAGAAAATATTTGCAAACAATATGACTGAAAAGAGGTTAACTTCCAGAGTATACAAATAGCTCATAAAACTCAATAACAAAAAAAAACCAAACAACCCAATCCAAAAATGGGCAGAAGACCTAAACAAACATTTTTCCAATGAAGACATAACTGGCCAATAGGCACATGAAAAAATGCTCAATGTCGCTAACTATTAGAGAAATGCAAATCAAAAGTACAATGAGGTATCACCTCACACCAGTCAGAATGGCCATCATTAAAAAATCCTCAAATAAAAAAAACTTAGAAGGGTGTGGAGGAAAGGCAACCCTCCTACACTGTTGGTGAGAATGTGGTTTGGTGCAGCCATTATGGAAAACAGTATGGATTCCTTAAAAAACTGAAAACAAACTTACCCAGCAATCCCACTCCTGGGCATATATCAGGAGGAAACTCTAATTCGAAAAAATACATGCACCCATATGTTCACAGCAGCACTGTTTATAGTAGCCAAGACATGGAAACAACCTAAATGTCCATCGATAGATGACTGGATAAAGAATTTGTGGTATATGTGTGTGTGTGTGTAATATATATATATAAGTTCAGAGTCCTTGCTTTATCTGTCTTTGTATTCATGGCACTCAGCACAGGATTAACACATGATAGACACTGTAAAAACTAGTACAGAGTAACTTGATAATCACATCATCAACATGGGTAAGCTAGATAAGACTAGGAACAGAGATAAGCCTAGAGTGCTCAGATTTACTTACCTCCGGTATCTGAGTCTTGTAATGAGAAACTTCTTAACATAATGTTCTTCCTTTGCCCACAGTTAATATCAAAAGAAATCTTAGGGTTCCAGAGGATTTTCTCCCATAAATATAATTCAGGGTATCTGTAGTCATTCCAAAATGTCAAAATTTTATATGCATTTATATTAACCAAAGAAGTTTCATGCTGGGTATCACATTTAAACCTCATTGTAGGAGGGGAGAGTATAGCTCAAGTGATAGAGTGCATGGTTAGCATGCACAAGGTCCTGGGTTCAATCCCCAGTACATCTTCTAAAAACAAATAAACCTAATTATCTCCCCCTTGCAGAAAAAAAAAAAACCTTAAACCTCATTGTAAAATTTCCATTTTACTCTTTAGGAAAATAAGATCTAAAATACCTAAGTGATACAATCAAAATAACAATAAATGTTGGTGGCAGAGTCTCAATAAAAAGTTCAAAATCTTTTGAAACCTACACCAGTATCACTTTTAACACATCTCACCAATGATTTTTTAAAGAAAGAGTAAATGTGGATAAAATATCATATAATATATAATAAAACATGATACAAACTGTAGAAATTATGCACAATGCAATTAATACCATATAATACAATGCAAATATGTAAAATATGGACAAATGAAAATTAGATATATTTTATTTTAATTATGATGTGATCAAAATGAATAATGCTCAGGTGAACAGTTTTCAGTTATAGTCATACACTTACAAATGGGAGGCTTAAATATAATTTTATGAGTTCTTTCCAGATATGTCTTACCTAGTTTAGATTCTTGTCAAATTGGTATGTGTTATCTCCTGGGAATACTGTGAGTTAAAGGTAATTTATTGTAGTAGAAGTTATGTAGAGCTTCTCTAAAAGCAGTTCAGTATTGCAGCTAGACAGAAAGCCAGAATAATAAAGATCCCAGTGGTCAAATATAGGACAATCTGAGCATCAAAAATTTTAAAAATGGTATTATTGTATTATATATTTATATTAAAAATAAAATTAATGAGTTTATATTACTAATACATGAATTAAAATAATGGGGAAAGGAATAATCTTTACAGAAGATTAAGTTTAAAAAAATCACATTTTCATAGTTGATTGAGGCAAAAATCCTTGATAGACACTGAAATCATCTGGTGAAAATTTGTGGGGGCGGAAACTGATATAATGTCAAAGTTTTCCTCAATAGTATTACTTACTAATTACAAAGGGGAGGTGCTTTTACAGTGGAGAATTATGATCGACAAAAAGTGATCCAAGTTAACATCACCACTGATGGGATGCTGTAAACCCTGTGATGTGCCACCCAAATGCCCGTTCAGGAGTGAAAGATGCATTCCCATGGCTAGAGGCTCCCAGCTGTCAGCTCTCTTTGGAAAAGCGTTGGCTGAAGAGGTTGTTCCACCAACAGCATACCCTCTTCCCAGCGTGGCCCTCAGCCAGTGACTCAGTGAGCCAGGTGCCCAGTGCCTTGACCCAGTGCTAGACCATTCTGAGGGGCCATCGCCATTTCACATCTCCCACAGGATCAGCTTTTGTTGAGAGTGCATCACAGCCCAACTTCTCTCTGTGCTGAATCCATCTTTCTTCCCTTCCTTTCCCCTCTGGTGATCCTAGGAGCATTTCTTGGTAAAATTCCTTCATGTTCGCCCCTCTATCAGGGTCTGCTTCTTGGGGAATCGAATATGTCGTATCAAACAGTGATCTCAGGTGCCTCTGGGTATGCTTCCCTCAGAAGGGCATACATATATCAGTTATGTAACACTCCTGGCAAAAGGCAGAAACTGAATCTGTTTATAAGGAAGTACTCAGCAATTCCAAAGTGAGGTTGTCTACAAGATGATTGGTCTGTCCTTTTCAAAAATGTTTATTTCATTTATATTTTCTACTTTTTCTGTACTGATCATTAAATTACTAGACTGAAAAAAAACAAAAAACAAAAAAAAGAGGAAAATGCCATTCCCATTAGTAGCGTAAATAGGAGGTAAAGTAAAGATAGGTAAGTTGTATGTTGAGATTGCATACTACAAGATTCTTTCTTCTAAGGGATAGGTTCTTTTAGAAAATAATTGTACAGTCAGCTTGTATAAATGGCAAATTTTTAAGTATTGCTAGAGCAACTGAATAAGTAAACTGAAATTCTCTCTCTCAGAAACTTCAGACTTAAAAGAAATAAAAGGAACAAATTTTCCCCACTATAAGAATAAAGTGGGAAATGACATTTTTTTTTTTCCTGAGTGGTGAGAAATGGCAGGGGCATAATGAATGATGGGATGGAAAAGTAAGCTAGTAAAGTGGAAGGGGATAATGGTAATAAGGACCTGAAAAAATGAAGAATAAATGGGGAAATGAGAAATTAGGAATATTCCTCTTTCTGTAGTAGTATTATAGCTCAAATATAGTGAATTTGAAACTATTACCCAGAAATAGCCTGATTATGGATCAAGGACAATGCTTGATGTTGGCCTCCAGGAAGATGAATTATGTTCATGTTTCTATCTGATGAGGGGAAAAATCTGTATGAACTCAGATTCTATTCAGGATGTGAAAACACACCTTTGCCTTTGTTATAACCAGAAAAAAATATACCTACTTCATGGAAAGAGACCAGACACCAGGTGTTCAAATTAGAGGTATTTGTGTGAGAGAGAGAGAGAAAGAGAGAGAGTCAGAGACAGAGAAAGAGACAGAGAGACAGAGAGAGAGATGGTAATTTTGTTAAGAAGTATAATAGTTAGCTGACGGACACTTCAGGATTGCTGGGAAAACAAACCTCCTTAACAATTTTTTGACACAGAGATGTTTCTTAAAGCATAATTTGATCAAATAAATAAGTAGCAGGTTGAGACTAAAGGCCTTTAAATGAGAAATTGATATAGGGATAGAGATTCATGTACGATAAGAACAGTGTGAAACAATAGGGAATCGGCAGTATGGTGACAATGGAGAAGAATTATAATAAAAAACAGAAAATAAGAAATTTCTCATAGCTCCTTAGGTCCTTGCCTTCACCATGACATTGTCTACTGTTTGGTGGCCCCATGCAGACTACAAATTGTAACATAGATATTTCTGATAATTGTCCCTTTCCAAAATGACATATGAATAGTAACTATTTGAACCAATTAGAACTTTTAAAAAATGATTTTTGAGAATGTGAATTCTATAGAAAGATACAGATAGACTAGGAAAGGTCAGAAGCCATGAGGCACTAAAAACAGACCTAGGAGGAAGCTGGACCATGAAAACACAGATATGTCAGTGTTTTCTCTGGCTCTCTGGAGTTTCTATAGCATTCACAGTGCTGCTACGTACAGCCTGATAATACCACTGTTGAGGCTGTTTGCTAAGACTTGTTACTTCCTCTGGTGTGCTTAATAATTAAACCCCGTTGCTTGAGGAAAGCAGAGCATGATTTTGTACAGGCAGCTAAAAAGAACCTAACAAACTTAAAAGATTTCTTTCACGTTTGATACTCCCTCAGTATTTGGCAGAAAGCTTGAAAATGACGTGGGCTGCTAATTATTACTCCCTTACAAAAGTAGAAATTTGAGCATTTTGACTCTTCACTAAACCCCCCCATCCTCCCCAAGCAAACCCACGTACAAACCAAAGCCTTTATGTAGAGACGGAAGATGATTGTGGTGCTAGATTGACCTTTCTGTTGCATATGGCAACAGGGCAACTCCTTACTAACTTCTACGAGCAAATTCCTGGAAGTAGGCTGTAGCTTAATGATGTATAAAATGCCTAGTGATACCTCAATGTACCCTTTTCAGATTGTAACAATTTCAAGACCTTCTGTCTTTCAATTCTTTGTCAACCAGCCTACAAATTTAACAGGGTAATTGACTCTACTGAGGGCTCAGATTCATCCAGGACAAATGTGTGTAATAAAATGAATTGTTACTCTTAACACAAAATTCCTGGAAACTAATGGATTATTTTCTAATCTACAAAATAAAAATGATTAAAAAAAAAGAAAACACAAAACCATTCCAAACAAAATGTAATCCCCCCCCAAAAAAACCCTATAAAAATTAAGACCCACAAATTTATTAATCTCGGAAACACTTCTGCTCTGTGGGTACGTCTTACAGAGATGTTTCTCTTGATTTTTCACAGCCTTCATAGTGCTCCTTCTGGTATTTGTTAATTTGAAATTGGCTCATTATAGCTCTTCTTAGGTTATGCTATGAGGGAACAAGCTCAGTATGAATAGTGGAGCATTTATAGGTTGATTGGGGCCATTTTCAATCACAGTGTTGCATTTTGAGAAGCGTTTCAATTTGCTGATGTAAAAATACAGAGGGAAAGGTGGAATAGCAAGAGTTTTTTTTCTTTCTTTCTTTCTTTCTTTTCTTTTCTTTTTTTTCTTTTTTTTTTTTTTGTTGTTCGTATTTAATACTTTTAAAGAAGGACAAAGCAATGCCTAACATCATCAGGTAACATCCCTCCTCATCCTCATCATTCCTTAAGCTGAGAAATTCTTTACATACAATATTGCCAGTAAATTGGATTATATTGCTTTTATGTAAAACTGACCACCAAAGTAGATTTTCTTAGCCACGATTTAGTCTATTATTGTGTACTGAAGCATTTGGGAATACCTAAGATCTCATAGGCTTAAAGCAAAGTGAAGTAATTTAGGTCCAGGTGGTGAAAGTCAGTAGATCTTCATTTAAGTGACAGATTTGTTTCAAGTTAGTTATGGGCATATAGCTGCTGGGCATTTGGGAGAATTCATTGATATTGTTTGGTGTTTTCCATACTTGGTGTACAATCTCATTCCTCCACACTGGCAATTTTTATATTTTGTATTTTATTTCTGAATCAGAAAACATGGTTTTAAAGATGAAATAATCTTTTGATTGGTTTAAAGGTAAAAAGATACTATATTGGAGAACATGGGACTTAGCCTTTTTAGAGAGATTTATTTCATATCACTAAAAAGACTGTCTTTAGAGTACTCATGAGTTTTCCTCCAGACGGGAAGTTATTACCTTCTCACAGTCCTATGAACAATAGTCACATAGGTGAAATTAATGGGAAAGAAACAGTCAAACAACAGCAAACCTTACAGCATACTTTTTCTTTAAAAACAGAAGACTCTATTTATAACTAGCGCCAAACAGGCATTTTCCTCTGTGCTAATAAGAACAAAATTCACAGAACTAATAGAACAATACTAAGAAAAGCAGAATAAAGACCTTAGGACCTCTACACTGAAGAGGAAATATTGCATAAATCTTCCAAAATCAACTCTGTTTCTGAGGGAAAATAGATTGATTAGGGCATGACCTTTACCTCTATCTGGAACCCCTAAAGGGTCTTGGATATCAAGACACTGATGCTGTGTTTAGGACCAGCATCTAGAGTTAAATGCATCTTTTTATAACCAGTAGGCATTCTGCTCCTTGACAACTGACTTGTTGACAGGACTGAATTTGTGGGGTTTGTCTGGTGACTGTGTAAGACACAAGAGAGGAGAGATGTGCTTTGAGAGGTTGCTCTGACCTGTCTAAGGCTCATTTTTTTCTGCATCACTCACTTTTCCACAGTGAAGATCCTCACTGCCTTCAAAAGTCATCTACTGTCCTGCTATGACTTCAAGTACGGTGTCTTTAAAAATAAACTCGTCTTCTTCAGGTACACATAATCACACAATAAAGTCCTCATGAGTTAAGGGTAAAGAGGCCAGCATTGGAAAACAGGGAAGACTTAAAATCTTTGGGTTATTTACTGTTCACTCTTTTGAGACTTTGAGAGATTGTTACAAATGTCAAAAAGCTTCTAAAACAAGGGTGGCTACTATTTTGGAAATATAAGGGAAAAACAGAAATATTTATAAGCTCCATTTATAAATGTCAAATGGAAGTAACCTTATATGAGTCTCAAGGATGAAGAGGGGAGTGTTGAGGAAAGGAGAGCTTTTTAAACTTAGATTCCCCACCTTATTGAACAGGAGAATGCCAATGAGAAAACAAGTATGCTTTTCAAACAACTAAAATGTTAATGTCCAGGACATATTTGAGAAGGAACAACACGGGAACAGTTTTCTAGTCTTCCATTTCTCATGTTCACATGAAACTTTTGAGTAAAGAAAGTGCATTTATATGTATTATTTTATTCTTGAAACAATGTCATAATCTAGTGATTTTCATGGTGTTGAATTTACAGTTGGGGAAACTGAGGCTCAGAGAGCTAAAGTGACTTGCCCAGCATCATACAACCATTGAGACGTTGCTGGGATCTTCTTACGTACTAGTCTCCATACAATGGAGTTACAGACATGACTGAGATGCAGGACTTTCCCCATGTGAACCTTCCTCCCAGCTTGGGGTTTTCTTGTTGTATAATGGCTGGGATATAAATGCATATGTATGCATAATCTGAGATAATAAAAAAAAATGTTAATGCAAGAAGGAGTGAGGTACTAACTGCCTGAGGCAAAGGCTGTAGGAGAAGTAGGAATTTCCCAGTGGAGCAGAGGAAAGCTGCAATTCAAAGCAGAGAAATTCATATATGCAAAAGACACTGATAAATGAGAGGAGTTTGCCAGGCTGAAAAAAAATGGTCCAGGAGGATGAGGAAGGAGATTGGGAGGACCAGAGGGATGAATCTGGAAAGGTGGGTAGGGACTGGACACTGAGGGTTCTTATATACCAAGCTCATTTTATAACCCGAATTACAAGAGCTTTGGGAGCACAGGTAATGATAAATACAAACTTAATTCTTGGAAAGTCCAGACTTAGAATCCACACTTTAATTTGACTCATGGGTTCTGTAAAAACTAATTATATTTAATAGAAACCCCTTCACTTTTGATGTTGCCCTTGACTTCCAGCTTCAGAGAAAAATCATTACATTCAGTCTAAGTCTTTGAACTAAAAGATGAGCTTGTCAAAGAGTTATATGCTTATTTGATTGGAAAATTTTTACACTTTATTTTATTCAACATCAAGAATTCTCTATGGAAATATTCACTTCCAGTTGATCAGAAATCAGAGAAACAACGCAAAGCAAATTCAGTTGAAAGAACTAATTACAAAAATGTGCATTTTGGACTTTCTTTATAATCTTGTTAAATGAATCTCTGAATGTCATGTCAGGCAAGAGTCTGCAGTGTTGTTCATTCATCTGGCAGTTATCTGAACAGCAGCCAGTAGCTTGCTGCCACATTACCCATGTTCCAACTATCTTCCTTTCTAGAAGTTGTCTCTTACCCCTTGTCTTATAGGAACAAGGAATGTCAGAAGGAAAAAAAAAAGGAGAAAACTCAAGCAATTGCTTTTGCTTACTAAATTAATTCTACCACCCTGCTGCTATCGGTTAAATCTTCTCTTGATTCTCTTTCCACTTCCACACCCCTTGTAGCACTGCTTTCCCTTCCTATTATACCAATTTATCATGTTGCCTGCATCCCACCCACACCAAGATTAAACTTTTATTTTTTGGGAACTCAGAGTTCATACTGTTATAGAAACAATAAAGTACTGCATACATGTGTAAGGTTTAACTCTTTTCTCTTCTATAAACATCTGATTGTTGGAAGATGAAAAGAGATTTGTTATAAGTGAAATTGAGACTGGGCCACTCACGAACAGCATAAAAGAGATTAACAAATCCGAAAATTACAATGAGAAAGCACAGACTTCATTTTACTTAAGTAGAGAGATCCCAAATCCCATGCTGGAGGTATATATAATAATAGGTTACTAAATCTCCAAACTAGCTCTGTCCTCGATTTCTTTGGGGGCTGAGACCAACAATTACCACACAGAAAATATGCATCTATTGTGATGTGAGATGTTCAGCAGGGAGTCAACAGAGCAGCCACTTTCTCTCTACTGAAATAGACTCGGAGAAAACACAGTCCCAGGCTTTGTTCCATAAGTAGATTAAGAATTTAATGTAATTTCCTAAGTGAGAAGTCCTCAGGTGCCTTCTCAATGCCCTTATGTCTTTCTGGTTTAAATTGAACAGGATATGTATTTATGAGTGAAGAAAAACTGAAAATGGCCTGCAAGATGAATTGGGGAATAGAAAAATCAAACAAAAACAATAGCAATGCAATTGTTCAAACACATGCCTAGGTAAAGTCCCTGCTTAACTGACACTCATACTGCCTTTTGAAAGTTGACAGACATCAGATCACATGTCAAGAAGATAATTAATTTGTAGTATTGAAAAATAGCTCTCCATTACTCTTTAAAGTCTGGTTTAATGAATTCCAAGTTTTTCACTTCATGAATTGTACCTGTTTTCTTGCCGCCTCCACTTTCTGGCTGGGCAGGCAGATTTCAGCTCTGTCCTCACTAGAAATGTCCAGATTATAGTGCTATGGCAATGAGTGCTGTTGTTGGATCCTTCCAAGGATGCCACCCCCACAAACTCTTCTAACCCATGACTGTTTCTCATAATTTTCTGCTCCTCCAAAGGGCAGGGCAGATGGCCCAGGCTCCGGAGCACACAATGCTGACAATTGCACCAGGTCTGATGCTGTCACAACTACCCACTCCAGAAGCCTACAGGCATTTTGGCCTTAGATACTAATATCTATTCTGTACTTAAGAATGGAAGTTTGTAAATATGTGCTATTTTATTTTTTCCATCAGTTACTCCTATACATTTTACAAATGATTTGTATCAAAAACATTTCCAAAGTGACACATTACTAGCACTGCTACTTAAATATAAACTGTTTTCTCATCTTGGTTCCTCGAGGTACAAATTTCTTAGGGTTGATTGATCTCAAGTTCTTTGTTCCTTGACAACAATTAAACACGCAAACACACACACACACCAAAATAAGAAAACAAAACACTTTCTGAAAAGAAAAGGAAGAGATTCACCTTTAAATACATCTGAGGTTTCACCAACACCTTGCAGTTGGAATTCCAGTGTTACCTCTGCTTTCTTCTCATTTAGAACCTCCATTCCATCCACTTATTTTTGTGAATGAAAAAGTGATTCATATTTTGGCTTGTTTAAACTTGAATTCTTAGTTTGGAGGCCTACTAGATACAACTTTTGCATTCATTCACTTATGTATAAGATAAATATTTCCTAAATGCCTATATGTCAGGCACTCTCCAGGCACTGAGGATACATCCATATACAATATCGACAAAAATTTCTTCTCTCACGTACTTATATTCTGGAGGGAAGCTGCAGAGACGTCTAAAAGCTTGATTACTTTTAGTGATCAGGAGAACTGGGTTCCAATGTTGATACTTACACTAGATTATTAAGTGGCTTTGGCCTAATCCCAAGCTTCTGTGGATCTCATTTTTCTGTTTGCAATATGAGAGTCAAACAGGATGAAGTAGTTCTGTAGGCTGATTGCAAATATGTTTTTTTTTAACACTGGTATCCTAATAATGCATATGGTAGCACTAGGCATCTTTAGCTTAAAAGAATACTTGAGATTTGTAAATCTAGTAGTTTTGTCTGTAGTCATTTATTCATTCCTGCATTTAGTAAATGTGTAATGTGTATCTTCTATGTGTGCAGAAACTATGCTTGATGAGTCTGGGATATACAGCTGAATGAGGCAAGTCTCTCTCCTCATGGTCTGGCTGAAGTCATTAAAGTAACTAGCAGAATTCCAGTGGGATAAATGCTGTACTTACTAACAGTCTGAAGAAGATGCAGTGGGAGAAAGGCCAGAGTACAGTTGATTCTGCCCATGAGATTTAGCTAAATTTTGCAATTGAGGTGACATTTATCCTGGGTCACCAGGGGTTAGAAAGATAGAACAGAAAGTGACTTTCCAGAAGAAAGACCAGTGAGCATAATGATACAAAGATGAGACAGAGCATTGTGCTATGGGGTAAAGGAAAAAGAGTTCAGGGGTCAGCATCCAAGGTGAATGGGGAGATCAGAAAGGAGAACAAATTGAGATTAGGTAGTGAAGATCCTTGTATGGTTCATTAGTAAAATCTAGCTTTTATTATTAAGACAAGGACCTTGAATTGAAGGTTTATCTGGGTCTAGATCAATGGCATTAATTTGTCTGATGAGTTTGTTTTCAATGCTAGCTGCAACGAAGAATACTTGAGTATTCTAAATAGGCTGTATTTTTTGTTCATACAAAAATATATCATGAAGGATCAGAGGGAAGGCAAGTCTGCCTATTTATATGCATAATCAGTTAACTAATAAAAATGAATTAGGTAAGATATAAGCAATAAATGAATTTATTTTTCTTTACTATATCAGCTTTTAAAAATATATGTATATATTTTTAAATTCCCCATCCCTTCCCTTGAAAACTTGGGATCCCTGCAGGTGTCAAACCTTTCAGCCACATTCGGCTTTAAGGACAGTCCCATTTTGATCATTAAGGCCACTTTTAAAGTAATAAAAGTCTGTTTTAATCTTACTTAAAACTTCAATCCCCATTCCAACTTAAAAACATTTTATCTTATGCCCATAAAACCTTATCCATGAATTGGGAAACTTTATGGGGAAGGGAGTTAAATCTGTATTTTACTCTTTGTTTTAATGTGTCTTGGATTCTTCAAGGGTTTTAGCAATGGAAGGAGGAATTAGTGGAAACATGTAGTAGTCATTCGCTAAGCTGCTCTTATACTTTTCTTTTCACCCCATGTCCTCTATGAGGCTGATGTTAAATGTCTGAGTCTCCTATGGACCCAGATATGCATTCTTCAGAGCCCCTGCATGGACCACCCTCTGCAGTCTTCTAACGTGGGTAATGTGCTCTCAGTGAGATAGTTTGTCCCCGCTCAGTATCCCACTGCAGGCTACCTTCCCTTAGAAGATTTCCTCCTTGGGGGTGGGGTAGGGTGGGGAATACCTTCAAAATGGCCAAATTTTGTTATTTTTTGTGGCATCCATTTTTCTTTATGAAACTTGTGCATCTTTACCACACCAAGGACACCTGTCCCCTTTCTCCCTGCTCTGTAACCGTGGGGTGATCCAGGTATTCTCCAGCATTCAAAATTACTCATGCAAGAAATGAAATATGGTCTCTTGCTTCAAATATACCCCCAAATTCTGGAGGAAACATGACAATTTCTCATTCACTGTTCTGGAGAAGGCCCCATGTTGAAACTAGTGATTGTCACAGTTGAGCAAATGTCCACTGGGTGGGACTGAGTCACCAGTATATTTTTACTGGCACATCCAAAGTCTGTAGTGTTTTTTCTTTAAGGCTCCCCTTTTACCTGGTGGGAATATGGGTGTGAGAAGCAACAAGTCCACAACAGGCTGAGGGAGAAAGTCACAACCGTTCTTTTCAAATCATTCCCTGGATGGAAGTGAAGGTGGAAGGACTAGTTCTACTGTCTCAAAGCAATTTGCTGAAGACATGGGGAGTATCTGGCAGCTTTCTAGAGTCTTCTTTCAGAAAATGGAAGTATCTTTTATTGCCCTCATTTTTGATTAAAATTGTGAGGAACAAGGAAAAAGTCCCATTTTACATTCTGTGACAAATGCTATTTGTATTTTCTTAGTGTATTTTTTTTCTTAATATTACATAATGTTCACCTTGACAATTATAGCCTTTCTTCCTGGGATTATGGGAGCTAACAAAAGGCTAGATTTTTAATAAGTGGAGAAATATCTTGCTGGGAACCAACAGTGATAAATGCAATATTATTCAAAGTGAAATCTCAAAAGGAATGGGCCACTCCAAGGTGTTAGACTGAGCTACATTTGCAACATTTTACACCCTTTTCCATTTAGAGAGTTGTGCCCCTAGCTTTTCTACTTGAGTATCTTTACCATACCAAGGATGGATCCCATTTTATTAAAAGAGATTTTCCCCTGGAAAACACTCCCTTATAATGCCAGTCAAGTAATTTCCATACTATATATCTTAAAACCATATTTGCTATAATAAAAACCAGGTCCATCCTAGGATTCATATGGAATCCAAATATTGAAAAGCATGAGTTAATCCCTTCTAATAATGACTTTTTACATTCTGATATCAATTAAGGAATATGGTAGCAGTTTGAACACTCAGGAATATGTAAATTTGCTGGTGATAAAGACATGATTTAAAAAACAATTTTTTTAATGGAGTTCAATGGGAATTGAACCCAGGACCTTGTGCATGCTAAGCATGTACTCTACCACTGAGCTATACCCACCCCCAAAGCATGGTTAACAGTGATGTTTTGTTCAGCTGACAATTTTGATTCAGAGAGTTCTGTTTCATTGTCTTCCTGATGCATTTATTGGGCCACTGATAAGACTGTCTCTCTCTCTAGCTAGTTTCTGAGTGTCTGTGAGGTAGAACAGCATCTGTGGACTTGTGATAAGGACAGCAGGACCCAATGAAGAAGACAAGGAGAGGGCTAAGAGAGTAAGTGCAGTTGAAGTTAACAATGCAAATAGACTTTTAATTTTATAAATTAATTTTGGAAACTATTTGACATCTTATGTGTTGAATTTACATGTGAAAAGATAAAGGATTAGGGGATGAGGTTGGGGTTGAGCTCCTGCTACAGCCACCCTTCTCTGTTCAGAGAGTCATGTTAGGGAGTTCTTTCCTTGAAGGCTTCAATATTGTAATGGACTATAAGTGATCACATTTATATGGGAAAGTAAACTAGAGGCATAATGCACATTGCAGTGCCAGATGTGCATGGAAATCAGTTTGTTTATACCAATAGTTAAACATGGAAACACTAGGAGTTGTATGTATTTGTTTGCCCTGGGCTTTACTGAGGTTCTGGCTCAACTTTTTTGTTGTGGCTAATACTCATCTTACTTACAGCATTTACCCAAATGGAAGGTTCTTTTCAGTATAAGTTCCTTAATTCATAAATGATGTGTACCAGATGTGACTTGATTCTAAAGGAGTGAATTAGGCCTTGTGTCTTGGTTAGGAGTCTATTTATCTCCTCTTCTTCCTTTCTTCTCTCTCTTATTCCCTATGGCAGCGTAGCGTGCTTGAAAGAGTAGAGGTTTGGAAGATAAATAGGGCTGCATTATAATTTTTACCTTGCTCTTTCATTTTTTTTTTTTTTTTGTCACATTAAGTAAGTTACAGGACCTCTCTGAGTCCCAGAATCCTCATCTGTAGAATAGGAAATATTAATTTAGCTTTTGTGGTCTGTGAACATACATATCATTTAAACCTCACAGAAAGTTTGAGGTCAGTGTTACTATTATTTTCATTTTATGAAGGAGAAAACAGGGGCTAATGGACTTAAGAAACTTTTCGCACAACTTGTAAGTGAAAGAACTCTTACTTGAATTCATGTCTGTCTCTCTCTAAAACCCTTGCCTCAACTATGCTTTACAGCCTGAATACCTCTTTTTAAGAAGAAAATTAACTTTGATGTAATACATCCTTGATGAAATTATTTAAGAGAGGATAGTTTAGTTAGGGCTTCTTTTGTGGAAAGTGATTGAAACCCAATTCAAACCATATAAAACAAATAGAAGAATTATCAGATAATGAATGGGGTAGACTCAGGGCCATTTACCTGCTGGTCTTTGGTCAAGAGACCTCAATGAAATTAGTACTTACTATCAATTCCTTATCTTTGCTGGTCTCCAGGCTAAGGCTTTTTGAAGGATTTTCCACACGTGAGGAAAAAGACTTCCAAGTATCTCTGGGGATATGTCTTTATAACCTCTGATAGAGAAGAGTGCTTTCCAAGAAGTTTCAGCCAAATAAACCCAAGGGAGAACTCTAAGTGGCCTGCCATAGATCACATGACAGTTCTTGTCCGATCACTGGGGCCAAGGCCCTCTGTTTACCAAGGTTTCACCAAGGCTGGGCCATTTGCTTACTATGGCCAGGAATATGGATTCTATTTTCAGAAGGAGGAAGGAGAAGAAGCATTGAATTTCCAGATAGTAACAACCACAGAACTCTTAAATAAATCATAGTAATAGGGAGTATAGTCACAGATGATTTAACTATACTTTTAAAATTTTTTCTAAAACCTAAAAAATTTTTCCAGCTTTTTCTTTTTTATTCTTGAGTGCATTTTTAATATCAGTAAATCATGGAGGAAAATAATTCTCTTATTTTGTAACTAATATTCTTATAGCATTTTATTCACTTTAGGTTAAACAATGCATCTGTTAGTTTGCATAACTGGAAATGTCCCTGAGAAATGTCTTTTCTATTTTGGCCAGAGTGGGAAGAGAACTTATACATATGGTACAGTCATTCTGAATATCCAGAACAGAAGGGCATTATAGGGGCTGGTGCTGTTTGCTTCCTGTTGTAATGGCATATATTTAATGGGCAAAGAGTAGGAGAAGCTGGCAAGCTATTCAAACAGTCTCATTGTGTGGTACCTGGGAGAGTTAATCAAAAATCATATAGTTTATTGAAGCAGATATATTTAAACAGTGCAAAGTACATCTAACAGCAAATGACTCTGGTATGCCTGATTAATAAGGTGAATAAAAATCAATATTTAAAATGAGAAAATGCAAATATTCTGTCTTCATATTAACAGTCTTGAAGAACAAACAGCTGTTACATTAATTATCACTTTCTGGATCCAACACAGTATTGTCATTTAATTTCTTGGACCCGTATTTGCTTGGCTGCAGCATCACCACATGATTTAAACCCTGTGAAGTTTGGCTTTACCACTAACTCCAGGTGCAAAATTTTACACTAAGCCTCTATTCCCTTTTG
Source organism: Camelus ferus (assembly GCF_009834535.1). Taxonomy (NCBI): domain Eukaryota; kingdom Metazoa; phylum Chordata; class Mammalia; order Artiodactyla; family Camelidae; genus Camelus; species Camelus ferus. The sequence continues at coordinate 66,317,371 of NC_045698.1, forward strand.
AATTGAGATTCTTCCCAAATAAAGGTTATTTTCAAGCAATTTAAAACTTTCAGACACAGACTTTTTTTTTTAACTTTTTTTTTTTTTATTGAGTTATAGTCATTTTACAATGTAGACACAGACTTTCTTAGTGAATTCCACTTGTTATTTCTTGGACTGCCAAATGTAGGGGTTGGAAATGTACTGTACCAAGATGTTAGCATATGTCCAGAGTTTTCATTTACATTATTATTCTATGTTATCTTTTAATATGTTTGCTTGCTTTTCCAAGTATTAACAGTCTAATGTCATGGAACCAAGATTATTTGCAGTTGCACAGGCACCAATAAGATCTTAGGAAATATTGCAAAGTTGACAAAGTGTGTGGCACACTCATGTGTGCATACACACTTGTGGACACATATGCATGCATGCACACACCAGTATCTGTATGCTGTTGTTTGTCAGTAAAAAGCTATCCAAAAAGCTTTCCATTTTATTAATGCTATATACCTTTATTTTAGGTCAGCTTCTTAGATAATTAACTCCTTGTACACTAGAATCATAGAGTCTAATGAAGCACCCACCAGCACCCCTACCTTCCATGATCTCACCTCTATGAACAATATTATCAGTGGTATAATCCAAGGGTGGCCCTTCTTTCACATGTTCTATTTTTTAAAAACCAACTTACCCTCCATCTCTAACTTTTTAATTAATACCCAGGCTTTTATACAAAAAGATAGGAGTCGTTCCTTAAAATACTACACAAAAGTTAAGAGTTCATTCAGTCACTCGAAAATATGTATTGAATATTTTTTATTGTGGGTATAGCTGTGAAAAAGACAAATGAAGTTCCTGAATTCATGAAACTTGAGTTTTAGTGAGGAGAGGCAGAAACAAGTTGATAAATAAATACATTTGCACATAAATAAATAAATGAAATTTCAGAGTTGTAGGTGCTATAAAAAAAACTGATATATTTTACAACTCTGGAGAATGTTTGTATTCTAAAAGTCACTTGCTAAGTTAATTGATTCTGGAGTATGTGGTATTTATGTGGTATTTGGTGCCTAATAATCCCTTCCATCAATTCCTTTGCTTGCCATTACATTTCATTTTCAGCAGTCAGAATTTTCTTTTTAAGCTAACTTTTAAACAGAAGGGTAAGGGCTAGTCATTTGACTAAAGGGTCAGATAGAAACAGAGCCAGGGGTAAAATGGAGCCAGTAACTTGTTGGTGTCTAATCTGTTTTATAGTAACTTTTTGCCTCCTCACATGCTGACAGTAGAAACAGAGAGAAAAGAGTAGAGGAGCAGGAATCACCCTGAGAGGTGCTGCACTGTGCAGGCAGACATCTCATGTGGTGGTTAAAATATATCCAGCAGCTGAGGTCTCCTTTGATAGTTCGGTAACAGATTCAGACTTCACAAAACTTGATGTCGAAATCATTTGTGCAGAGGCCTGTCTTGGCAGCTTGTTCTAATCTTCATCTTTGAAACTAGCTCAGGCTAAGATTAAAGAACATATTTATTAGAAATCTGGGATATTAGTTTCAGACTGAGCAGCTGCCCTATTCTACAAGTGTTCTTTTCTATACTTGGTTCCTATATTGAAAGATGAATTGTGTTTAATGATACACAAAGTTTTATTCTGTGTACAATGTCATTTCTTTTAACAAATGTTTTAAACCTCAAAAGGAGGGAGAGAGAGAGAGAGAGACAGACAGACAGACAGACACTAGGGAACATTATCAAAGAAAACACTGAAGAGAGTTTCAAGAAAGAAGATGTGATCAATAGTGTTAAATGCATCTACAGGACTCAAAAAGAAAGTGTTTATTTGGCTATGTGAGGCCATTGGTGACTTTGGCAAAAACAATCTCAGTAGAGTAATGGTGACAGAAGCTATTTTGTGTGACCTCGGAGGAAGTGGAGTCAGAAAACAGAGTCTACAGAGTCTATCCTTCTGTGAAGTTTGTGTCCTTAGGAAGGAGAGTGGTCAACAGTATCAAAGGAAGCTCCTTGTAGATTGGGAGAGGAGGCTTGGACATGTTTTTAGGCTGAAGAAAAAGAGCCAACGAGGAGAAAAATTCGGATATAGGATCTTGAGGCAAAAGTTAATGAAAAGACAAGAAGTGAGCAGTTCAAGGGACAGAGGGTAGACCTTAAACAGGCAAAGGAATATCTTTGTTTTTGAGTTTAGAGGAAAGCTAATAAGATGGCTGTACATAATAGGTAGTAGTAACATTAACTTAATGGAGATCTTACCAGATGGCCTTAATAGGATGCAAGATCATCTACTGAGAGTGTGTTGAGCAAGGATTCATTATGAGGCTTACTGAGGATGGAAGTAGTATGGGATAATGACTGAAGACATTAGAGGAGGCAACTGATCTTACTAAGGTGGGAGACTGCATTTGCAGTGGCACACATCTGCACTCTTGCATAATTGTCTCCGTAAGTGTTCAGCCTCTTGGGTATGAGAGCAGAGAGGGCTATTTGTAGCACTGATCCAGAGTCAGAGTTTTACCAGATAGGGAAATGGAAGGGAAAGGGGGATTATGTATTTAATGAGACTAGAAACAGTGTGGTGTGGCTTAGATGATGTACTTTAGTTTCTATGCTTGATAGGAAAGGATAGAAAAGCACATGGTCTAAGGTTTGGAGTATTTGAGAAAATGTTGAGTAGAAATGGATTATGACATAATCCTTGGTGTAGTTCTGGGAGTAAGTAGCTGAAGTGAACTTGAAGCGATCAAGACTTTGCTAGGAGGAGTGAGTATAGGAGAGAGTTTCAGATAAATGTGGAAGGTAGAAAAAGCATTCAGAAGATAGGATTATAACAATGGAAAGAAATTCCACAGATTTTTCCCCTCATTTTCTTAAGTGACTTTAATTGAAGATTCAAACCTTCTAAACCATAGTTCAAGCCTTGCTCTGTGGGACTGCATCTGGTTCACAATGGGGTTAGGGGAGAAATGCGTAACTGAGGTTGAAATAGGGAGCCCCTGTCTCCCTGGTCTTCCATTCTAGAGTTTATGCTGAATAGGCCTTAAAATAATTATGTTAGTGACACCAAGCTATATGATCCTTTCTTCTTCTGATGCAAAATCTCCCTCCTCTGAGGGGAACTCTTTCACAAACTGTTTGGGATCAAAATACAACTCTATAACTTCACTAAGTACCACAGGCTTCTTGATGTAATTACTGAACTGACTGCAGTGGAAAGTTAAAAGTGGGATCAGTAGTTCCAGGAGAAGCACAAGGATGTATAATACAGTGAACAGGAAAGTTGGGGTGGACTTACACTGAAGACTAGTTTAGGAGTGAGAGCTCTGCTTGTTTACTATTAACCTTGAATATGTAATTCTAGCACAAAATAATTCTGAGACTAGAATTCTCCAAGGCCGAGGGAAATATTGGACTATTCTCCAAGAGTTAGTGAGGGCTCTGTTCTTGGTAGCAGATAATTATTTATTCCTATATAGCTTTTCTGCATTACACAGTTTGACCCTTTTTATCCAGGTCCTGGATTCTTGACGCTCAGGATTTATGAAAAGCTATATTTGAGTCCTAGACTTAAAATCTTTAAAACTGATTCACTGAGTATAGTTTAGGGTGGAAGGAACCATCTATCTTCCATTTCCTGCTGTTTCTCAATTCTGTTTATCCTTAGACAGGGACTTGTTGGCTACATGAGTTAGTTTTGAAACTCTTCTTTCTACTGGTATTCATTTACATGGGAGAAGATAAGTTACAGTGGAAAAATACAACTTTTAAAAGTTTTTGACAGAGATTGCCATTTGGTATTATGTATCTTTCTTATTTAAAAAGTTGCCTGCTGCTGTTCCATTTGGAAACCATATTATGGTTAATATGGAAGTGATTTTTTGTCTCTGATTATTGACTTACACCATGGTTAATGCCTACACAGACGCAACCGTGTCAGTGCCCTCAAGTTTACATGCCAATCTCATGGTATTCTTTTCTGATCTGTAGTAAATCACTTAATTACTGTGTATTTCAATTTTGCCAGCTGTATGTGTGAGGCTGCTTTGCTTAGCAAATAGAAGGCCAAGGATAATGAAGAGAATTGTTTGAATGTTAGTCTACTATTGACATTAATAACTTTAGGCAAGTCAATTGTATTCACAAAGACCCAGTTTCTTCTTAAAAACAGCATTCAATCTCACTTCTATAAGAAAATGGTGAAGTTTTAGGTATGTAACAGTATTTATAAGGCATTTGAGCTGTGTCTACATGGTGGCCAATATATTTCCAAGGGATAAGTTGGTGAATAAAGTAATAAACAAGAAGTGTCAATGTGGAAACTAAATCCATCAGTCTCCCTTCTTGTAATTTTACTATCCTACTGTAGCCTTGTTTCACATATTTGATTATGTAAGTATAACATAATTAAAATCTAGAAGCAGGGTAAATCAATTGTAAACAAATAGTATTTGTTTCTATTTACATACCTATTTTCATAGAAATTTGCTTATGTTAAACAGTTTGTCTCAACTAGGATTCTATATTTACCTAATATCTACTGAGCATAAACCATGCACCAGAGAATGTGCTAGGCCCTGGAGAATCAAAGGTAATAGAACAGTATGGTCCCTGATCTCCATAAGTTCATTGTCAAGTGATATCAATTAATGAGTCTGTATTTGATATGAATATTATAAAATGTTCATGAAATATTATGGAATATACTTTATGTGTTCTAACAAGATATAGACTTTTTGGACTTTTTAAATAGATAGACTTTTTCTTTTAGAGCAATTTTACGTTCACAGCAAAATTGAGTGGAAAGTACAGAGGGTTACCCTATGCACTCTGTGTCCACACATACATAATAGCTTCCTCCACCATCAACATCCTGTACAAGAGTGGTACCTTTGTAACAATCCATGAACCAACAATGACACGTCATTGTCTTCCAAAGTCCATAGTTTACATTACAATCATTCTTAGTGTTGTACATTCCATGGGTTTTCACAGATATATAATGACATATATCTGCCATTGTAGTATCACACAGAGTAGTTTTACTGCCCTAAAAATCCCCTGTGCTCCACCTATTTATCCTTCTCTCCCTCCAAACTCCTGGCAACCATTGATCTTTTTACTCTGTCCATAGTTTTGCCTTTTCCAGAATGTCATATAGTTGGAATTGTATGTATGTAGACTTTTCAGATTACCTTCTTTCTCTGAGTAATATATATTTAAAATCCTCTATGTCTTTTCATAGCTTGATAGCTCATTTATTTTTATTTCCTTATGTGGATGTACCACAGTTTATCCTTTCACCTACTAAAGGATGTCTTGGTGGCTTCCAAGTTTTGGCAATTATGCATAAAGAAATATGCATATTTCTTGTAAATATTTATGTACAGATTTTGTGTGGCTATAAGTTTCTACCTCCCTTGGGTAAATAGCAAGGAGCATGATTGCTCAATTGTATCGTAAAAGAATGTTTAGTTTTGTAAGAAACAGACAAACTGTCTTCCAATGACTGTGCCATTTTACATTCCCACCAGCAATGAATGTTGCACATCCTGTTGCTCTACATCCTTGTCAGCATTTGGTGTTGTCAGTGTTTTGGATTTTAGCCATTCTAATAAGTATATAGTCACTATTGTTTTAATCCTTTTGGACTTTTGATTGATATCATCTCACTAAATATTATGGTGTGATGTGTTATAATAAAGCATACCTTGCAGGGTTAGTAGGAATTTGCCAGATGGACAATATGCAGTAGGATAGAAAGAAAGACCAGGGGCATTCCAGGCAAAAAAAGCTCTTGTGTAAAAGCTCATGAGTGAAAGAGGACATGGTACATTGTAAGTAGTTGGGGATGTGGTCTAGAATAAATAAAGAGGGGTAATATGCAGTCAGGACATACATTTGGATAGAGGCCAGATTCAGAGAATATTTATGATTTATGTTGGATTTTATCTTTATAAAAGATTGGAGGACTTAAATAATTTTAAGAGTCATTAGATCATTTCAACTAGAAAAACTTACTAACGACATGTATATACATTTTACAAAATCACAGTTAAAAAATATGAAGAAATGTTCTTTTATTTGGAGTACTTGGGCATTTGTTTAAGAAATTTGCAGCAATAAGAAGAAATTGTAAAAAATGAAGAAAGAATATATAAAGTAAGTGTGACAAAATGTTGATAATTGTAGTGTAAAGCACATGAAGGTTTGGCATACTAGTCTCTACTTTCGTGTGTGTTTGAGAATTTTTTAACAAGTTTTTTTAAAAACCACAAATAGTAGAGTATCTAGCATTGGCAACATTTATAGGGAATGAAGTAGCATAATTAGATTTACATGTAAGTAAGGTCATTCCTGTGGCAGAATTGGCAGTGAGTAGGAAGGTAGCCATGACTAGTTAGGAGCATGTTGCAGTACTACAGGTAAGAAATGATGAAGACCTTAATTGATGAATCATAAATACAAGGATAATATTTAAAACTGTGACATTTATGAAGTCTCCCAGAGTGACTGGATAGAACAAAATAAAAGGCAGTCAAGGACCAAACTCTAGAAAACAATATTTGAATGTTGAAGAGCACAGAGAAACCATTAAAGGACTTTAGGTAGGATGGCCAAAGAGGTTGGAGGTGAATCAGGAAGCAACAAGACTGTTCATGGATGAAAATACATTTTGCATTTGTAAGTATGATTGAATTTCACAAATTAGGTATCGCCTCGCTCTAGGCTGTGCATGTTTGCTAAAGGTTGTTGACAAATCCTCTATTTAAATAGTTTGTTTTTCAGGGTTAATAATTCTTTGCTGTTCAGGATTATTTTCTGGCTGTCATAGCCATGTTATTATTTCAAATAAAATTTCCTGATTTATTTATTTGTAGGGTAGGAATGAGTTTTTGGAGGTCAAAACAATAAAGAAAATAAACCTCAGATCAAAATGCAGAGCTCTAGCTTTCATGTTACACTCAGAAAGAATTCTTATTATTTAGTTATAAATACCTCATAGTTGAAATGTATTTTTGAGTCAAAGCTAATTAAATTATATCAGTTATTTATTTAGTACTTTGGTTATCAGATCAATTAAATTTGTTTTCCCACTGTTGATAACACAGTGTAATTTGGTTGAAAACTAGAAAACTAATAATGAGTCATGCTACAGTTAATCTCAGGTTGAAGTACTCTTTAGTAATGATAGGAACAGATAATGTTTGTAAATGCATGCTGGGTATTTGTCCCCAAGCCAAGCACCATTCACCATTCATCTCTTCAATTCCTCCAACTTTTCTATGAGGTTTGTAGTATTTATGCAAAACTTTTTTGATAGATGATAAGTTGATAGCTGAAGATGTTGATTGAAATTCAGTGAGATTCAATAATTTGCCCAGTTACACAAATAGAAAGCAACTAAGCAGGAATTTGGTCCCATGAGGCATGACTATGGAGCTTGGATGTACTGCGCTAAATGTGGCACACTTGTACTACACTATATTACTTTGTCTCCTTGGGTCAGGCATTTAAGACATCCCATTGTGAGGACCTACATCTGACCTTAAGAAAGTCAGTTATGCAGCATATATCCAGAGAGCATGAGAATAGGTAGACTTCACCAGGTGCTATAAGGATTGCGCTTCTTCTCAGAGCCTCTGGGGATTGATAGTATAGCTAGATTTTCAGCTAACATTTACTAACTTAAACTTTTCACAAATAGTTTTGTTTTAGCTCAAATTTTATAACTTATGGGAAAACAAGGGTAATTATGGGCATATTATAAAGTGAATTATTTGAAATTAAAATAATCAGTATTAGAGGTTCTACCTTTTAAATAACATAGAAAAAAATTAATGCATTGGATGTTCATAAATCTTTGTGACAGGCTGGCATTCTCCCAAGAGTTTTAAAGGAATCCGAGGATGAAACTATGGAAATAGTAGTTAAAATGTGTAACAACGTTTCACTTTACCTGAATATTGGCAAGCTGTTGATGTAATTTTTTTCTATGGCAACAACTAGAGGAGTGACCCAGGAATCCTGGACACACAGCATCAAATCTCATTTCTATGACGATAAGAATTTAGATAAGTATGTGGTGCTTCAGGCCAAGTGCTTGTCAGGTTCACTGCTCCCTTCTGGGAAGTCTCAGAATGCCTGCCAAGCTCACATCCACCTCAGAGAGGCTCCCAAGACATAGGTCATTGTACTCTGTGCCAAGTGACCCTGCTCGGTTAATTATGGCTGACAGGTTCATGTACAGGTTCTGAGGAAGCAAGCAAGAGCCACAGGGAAGAGGAAAGGGAAGATCAGTGAGCACTAGCAGAACTACTATACAATCCAACCCATTCCCAATTTCTCCCTACCGAGGTATCTGGACTCATACTTTTTCTACACAGGTTACACATATTCATCTATAATTCTTTCATTCAACATTAAAGAGTGGGTAAGCTTTGTCTTATGCATGGCTTTTCTGAATGTAAAGGTTGTCTTTCATTTTATTTTTTCCCAAGTTCTCCTTATTCTTTAGAGCCAGTTCAGTTCCATTTATTAGTGAAGTTTGCAACAATGATTGATTTTTAGATATATAAAAGTCACGTGGAACTTGAAATGTCCCATACCATCTCCTAATCTCCTCCCTGCCAATAAAGTATTCTTCCCACAGTTCATTCATCTACATTGATGACAACTTCACTTGCCTATTTTCCCAGGTCCTAAACCTGGAGGATTAGCCTTGATGGCTCTTTTTCACTTACATTCTGTATTCAATCAACTATCAGCTCTTCAGAATGTATCTAGGATACAGCTACTTCTCACCATCTCCACTCCTCACTCTGATGAGAGCCTCCATCATCTCTTAGTTGGATTATTTCAATAACTTCTTAACTGGTATCCCTCCCTTGTCCCTCCCCGCTTCAGCAGCCAGTATGGTCCAGTTAAAATGTTAAGTCAGGGCATGTCACGTTCAGATGCTCCTCTGCTTAGCACCATCTGATGGTTTCCTAATCAGAGTAAAATCCTTACAGTGGCCTATAAGGCCCTACAGAATTTGTTCCTTGCCCTCATCTCTTAACCTGTATTTATACTCTATTAAACCAGTAGCACTGGTTTCTTTGCTGTTCTCTGAATGTGCCCAGCATCTTGTCTCTATCTGGAACTCTTCTTTAGGAAGAACAGGAGTTTGGGTCATTTCCCTCCCTAGTGAGAACTTTTCCATCTGAAAATGCAACATATATCCACGTCCAAACTCCTACACTCCCTCTCTCCCTTACCTGCATTATTTTTCTCCTTAGCACTTTTACCGTCTACTATGTATTGTGCTTGATGTGTCTAAGTAATGGAATCATGGGTGATTTAAATTTTTTATAACTTCTGCATTTCTTAGTTTTAAACAGTAAGTGTATTTAGAGGAAGGAGGGATCACTATGGGCTGAGAGAGTCAGGAAAGTCCTTGTAGAGTAGGAAAGACTGAAGCTGCATCCTGCAAGCTTGGTAGGCTGTGCTTGAAGATGGGGAGAGAGCACCCTAGGTCATAATAAAACATGCGCAAAAGGTAGAAAGTACTTCATGCATGATATATCTTAGAGTCAGTGAGGAGATGGCCAGGCTGGTCTTGTTTATCACCAAAATGTTGAGTGTGCAATTGGGAAAAGACTGTATAGAACCCAAGAGTGATTTTAGTCACATGTGGAAAGAGAGAACATTAATTTAAAATATTAATCTAGAAATAAAACTTGGCAGACTTAGAAGTAGAAAGAATATTAACATTTTTGCTTTGTTTTGTTTGGCTGAGGAAATGTCAGAGGATTTCTATCATAAATCATTATTTTATATTGAGTTTTCTCTCTCATTTATATCACTTGTGTAACTGTGGGTAGAAGATACCACCTTCAAAATACATTTCTCATCCTTCATAAGTGTGTTTTTCTTATATGTGGAGCATGGCTGTGATTTCAGTGCTTGGCTCAGTGAGTTAAGGTCAGGTCAGTTCTTCATACTGAAATGAGAAAGGATGAGACAGAAATACCTCCATGCTATTAAAATCTGCCCTGCCCGCTTTGGATTGACACCTTCCCAGGAAAGGGGCACCAGGCATGATATAAAGCTTGTTTAAACACTGGTTAAATTTTTATTAGGAGCCAAATGATATATTTGGAGAAAATCTCATCTCAAACACTTTACATAGTAGAATGTATAAAATATTTTCAAAGTCAGATTTGAAGATTTGGGGGGGGGGAGGCAAAGAGTCAGTATTGCAGGTTTAAGGAAATAGGATACTTGCACAAATCCCAATGACACAGAATATCACTGAGTTGGGTAGAGTTTGGGGTCTTTTTTCTCTTATTAAAAGCTCATCCTATCCATAATGCTTCTAATGATTTTCTGCCAGTGCCTTCATTCAGAGAGCTCAGTAATTTCTAATGTAAGATGTATCCTTCTGCCCTTTGGATTTATGAAATGGGATAATAACTAAATGTGAATTTAATGGATTCATTTGCATTTCTGGGAGAATTCTTCCTTTTTAACACAACAGAGAACACACACATGGGTATAATTACACTTGGGTGTAATAAGCCAAGCACTTTAATATGTGGTGATAGAATCTCAAATTAAAAGTAAAAACACTCAGTGGAAATGTACACTTACAGAAAAGAAAAGAAAAACAACTTATAGGAATGATTGTTTTATGACATTTATTTTTCAGTCAGTCGTACAGGAACTGTGTGAGGGGAATCAGTGATAGTGAAGAGTCAGCGTGGAGCTTACCTTAGAATCAGGGTTCAGTGGAGCAAAGAAATAACCTGGTGCAATCAGATACTTAAAATTTTTCTAAATTATTCTACAATTACAGGAATTACACCCACTGAAAATGGCAAAGGCATTAGTAACTCTGTTCCTCTGGATTTACAAATTTCCACTTTGAGGTTATAAATGGTAGAATTGCTGTCACCAGCACCCCGTCCCTTCTCTTTTCCCTCTCCTGCTCCTCATTCTTTACCCAACCCTCTCTCTGAATTACATTCCCATCCTTTCAAATGTGATCTTCCATCTCCTCCTATCTACCCTATTTTGTATTTGCTCAAAGGAGAAATGGGTGTTACTGTTCAATGGACACAGGGTTTCAGTTTAGAATGGTGAAAAAGTTCTAGAGATGGATGGTGGTAGTAGTTGCATAGTATGAATGTTATTATACTTAATCACTGGCTTATACACTTAAAAATGTTTAAAATGGCAGATTTTATGTTAATGTAAATTTTACCACAACAAAAAAATTTCTTTAAAAAAAGTCATTTGTCGTGGATTGTTAGGTTGATGCGTCTGAGGAAGACACTCCCCCCCCCCCTTCCACAACTCAGAGGGTAAAGAATGTTCTCACACAGGTGAGTTTTTTAGGATTTAAAGTTTCAAGTTGGAAAAATATTTATTAACTCTGTCTGTACTGCTGTTAGTGATTACATTTGTTGAACCAATACATATGCTAATTTTAGGTAGCATTTTGCAAATAAATCTAAGTGTTCTCTTGAGCCCACATGCTAGTCTTATTTATCTGTCCTGTCATCTCTCTTTATTTTGGGATAGTAACAACTTTCTAAAAAAGTGTTGTTTTTCGTTGAGAAGGGTGTCAAATCTTCAACCCAGCTTCATTAGTCAATGAGAGAGATGTTTCATCTATAGATTTCTAATTATGTATGAATTCTGCGTTTCTCTCCTCATTAATCTTCTTTTTCTGAGATAATAACATTCTGAAACCATTAGAAATATATAAGAGGTTATCGCTTAAAACAGTATGTTGTTATGCAGTCCAAGATTGCAGCATAGGAAGACACCGAACTCACCTCTTCCTCCGGACATACCAAATTTACACCTAAATATAGAGTAATTCCTCCTGAAGAAGTAATTCCTCCTAAAGGCTGATTGAGCAGCTTCTGCACAGTAAATGGTAGAGGGGCCACATAAAGATAAGTAGGAGAGACAAAGACAGACTCAACAGGAAGCCCACTCTTGATGTGGTAATCTGCAGTGCGGAGGGGTACCACTGAGGAGCCAGTGTGCAGACTTGCCTGCCCTGGGACAGAGCAAAAATCCCCCAGCAGTTCAGAGAGCACATAGACTATACATGAAGGAAGTCTATTGACTAGTTCCTAGAGCATCTGCCAAACAGGTAGGGAGCTGCTGGAACTTACTCTGGGGTTGGAGGAGCCAGAGAGCACCACTTTTTGCATTTTCCCCTCTCTTTGATAGTGTGAGTGGGAACATGGTTCAGGTGTTCTAGTCTGCCTGCCAAGGCCACCCTAACATATCCCAGGCCTCTGGCCCATACCAGCTACAGCCATCCCCTGAAGGTGGCCCCAATGAAGTATGCCCTAGACCCACCAGCCCGAGTCCACACAAGCTCCAGTTAACTGTTTGGTCAAGGCGGCCGGGTGTGGCATGTCCCAGGACCCCTGACCCATACCCAGTTGGGCTCTGGCTATCCCTCCAGCACAGCCCTGATGTCATTATCCAGGATAAATCACATGTTAGACCATGAAACAAGTTTCAGTAAATTTAAGAAGATTGAAATATATCAAGCAACTTTTTTAACCACAATGATATGAAATTAGAAATCGATTACAAGAAGAAAACTAGAAAATACACAAATATGTGGAGACTAAACAGCACACTACTTAACAGCCAATGGGTTAATGAAGAAATCAAAAAGGAAGTTAAAAAAATACTTTAGAGATAGATGAAAATGGAAACACAATGTTCCAAAATCTTTGGGAAGCAGCAAGCAGTTCTAAGAGGGACATTCACAGTGGTACAGACCTACCTCAAGAAGTGAGAAAAATCTTGAATTAACAATGTAACTTTATACCTAAAAGAACTAGAAAAAGAAGAACAAAGCCTAAAATTAGTAGAAGGAAGGAAATAATAAAGATCAGAAAAGAAATAAATGAAATAGAGACTAAAAAATAACAATAGAAAAGATTAATGAAACTAAGAGCTGCTTCTTTGAAAAGCTAAACAAAATTGATAAACCTTTAGCCGGACTTATCAAGAAAAAAAGAGTGTCCCAATAAAATAGAAAATGCAAGAGGAGAGGTTACAAGAATACCCCAGAAACACAATAATAAGATGCTACTATAAGCAATTTTACATCAATGAATTGGACAACCTAAAAGAAAAAGATAAATCCCTAGAGATGTATACTCTTCCAAGAATGAATAAGGAAGAAATAGAAAGTGTGAACAGATTTATTGCTAGTAATGAAATTGATTCAGTAATTTAAAAAGTCTCAACAAACGGAAGTCCAGGACTAGAAAGATTCACAGGTGAAGTCTACCAAACATTTATAGAAGAGTTAACCTCTTTCCTTCTCAAATTCTTCTGAAAATGCTGAAGAGGAAGGAACATTTCCAAAGATATTCTAAGAGGTCAGCACTACCCTAATGACAAAACTAGATGAGGGTACTACATAAAAAGAAAACTGCAGGCCAGTTTCTCTGATGAATATGGATGCAAAAATTCTCAGCAAAATATGGGCAAACTGAATTCAGCAATGCATTAAACAATAATACACCATGATCAAGTGGGATTTGTCCCAGGGATGCACAGATGGTTTAATATCTGCAAATCAATTAATGTAATATGCCACATTAACAAATTGAATAAAAATCCTATGATTAAATAAATGCAGAAAAAAGCTTTTATCAAAATTCAACATCCAGTCATGATAAAAACTCTCAACAAAGTGAGTATAGAGGGAACATACCTCAACATAATAAAGGCTATTTATGAGAAACCCACAGCTAACATCATACTCAATAGTGAAAGGCTGAAAGCTTTTCTTCTAAGATCAGAAACAAGACAAGGATGCCCACTTTCACCACTTTTATACAACGTAGTGTTGACATTTCTGGCCCGAACAATTAGGCAAGGGAAACAAAGGGGCATCCAAGTTGGGAGGGAAGAAGTAAAACCATCACTGTTTGTAGATGACATATTATGTATAAAAAATCCTAAAGATATTACCAAAAATGTTAGAAGTAATAAATGAATTCAGTAAAGTTGCAGGATACAAAATTAATATACAGAAATTGGTTGCATTTCTATACAGTAATAATGAACTATCAGAAAGAAATTTTTTTAAAGAAATCACATTTACAATTGCATCAAAATAATAGAATACATAGGAATAAGGAGTTGAAAGACCTGTTCTCTGAAAACTATCAGAGATTAGTGAAAGAAATGGAGGATGACACAAATAATTTGAAAGATATATTGTACTCATGGATTGGAAGAATTAATATTGCTAAAATCCCAAACTACTGAAAGCAATATGCAGATTCAATGCATACTTATCAAAATACCCATGGCATTTTTCACAGACCTAGAACAAATAATCATAGAATTTGTATGGAACCCAAAAGGCACCAAATAGCCAAAGAAATCCTGAGAAAGAAAAACAAAGCTGGAGTTGTCACACTTCCTGATTTAAAACTGTTCTACAGAGCAACAGTAATAAAACCAGTATGATACTGGCACAAAAATGGACACCTACATAAATTGAACAAAATAGAGATATCAGAAATAAACCTATGCTTATTTGGTCAGTAGGGAAACCATAGTTTCTTCAATAAATGGTGTTGGGAAAACTGGGCAGCTACATGCAAAAGAATGAAACTAGACCACTGTCTTATACCATATACAAAAATAAACTCAAAAGTGAATTAAAGACTTAAATGTAAGAACTGAAATAATAAAACTCTTAGAAGAAAACATTGGTAGTATGGTCTTTGACATCAACCTTAGCAATTTTTGGGGGGTTTATCTCCTCAGGCAAGGGAAACAAAAGCAAAAATAAACTATATCAAAAGAAAAGACTTGCACAGTGAAGGAAACCATCAACATACAAGAAAACAACCTACTGAATGGGAGAAGATATTTGCAAATGATGTGTCCAATAAAGGGTTAATATTCAAAATAGATTAAAAAAAAAAACTCCTACGACTTAATAGCAAAATAAACAATATGATTAATAAATGGGCCAAGGACTTCAATAGTCATTTTTCCAAAGGAGGCATACAGATCTTCAACAGGCACATGAAAAGATCCTCAACATCACTAATCTTCAGACAAATACAAATCAAAACCACAATGAGATGTCACTTTACATCTGTCAGAATGGCTATTATCAAAACCACAAAAAATAGTAAGTGTTGGCAAGAATGTAGGGAAAAGGGAAGCCTTATGCACTGCTGGTGGGAATGTAAATTGGGATAGCCACTATGGAAAAGAGGATGGAGGTTCCTCAAAAAATTAAAAATAGCCTACCATATGATTCAGCAATTCCACTTCTGAGTATTTACTCAAAGGCACAAAAACACTGATTTGAAGAGATATATGTATTTCACTGTTCACTGAAGCATTATTTATAGTAGCTAAGATATGGAAGCAACTTAAATGTCCATTGATAGATGAATGATTAAAATCTGTGGTACAAATAACCAATGGAATATTACTCAGTCTTTAAAAATAATGAGATTTTGCCGTTTGCAACAACATGAATGGATGTAGAGGATATTTTGCTAAGTGAAATAAGTCATAGGGAAAAATCCAAATGCTTTATGATTTCACTTATTATGTGGAGTCTAAACAAACAAACAAAGAAACATAGCCATACAGAAACAGACTTAGAGAACAAACTGGTGGTTGCCAGAGAAGAGGGGAATGCAGGGATGGACAAAATAGTGAAAGAGTATTAAGAGGTAGTTATCTCCTGGGGCATTTCACCTGGAAATGGTAATATAGGTATAAGGAGGAACGTGTGACCCTTATAGTCTCAACTGGTATCAAACATTGGATAAATTATTTTGCATTAAGAAAACAAAAACCTTCAAGTCTATCCCATCCCTACCCCACCCCCTACTCCACCAGCCCTGCCTCCAATAAAGTTGAGAGATGAGAGAAGATCAATAAAAAAGAGGTACAGACTTCCATTATAAAATGACTAAGTCACAAGGATATAATGTAGAGCACGGGGAATACAGTAAATAATATAGTAATAACTTTGTATGGTGACAGATGGTAAATAGACTTACTGTGGTGACCATTTCTCAGTGTATAAAAATATGGAATCACTATGTTATACACCTGAAAGTAATACAATATTGTAAGCCAACTATACTTAATTTTTTTAAGGTATGTTGTTCCAATTTAATTTAAGTAGCTTGGCAAACAGAGGCTTTACACTCAAACTAAATTTGTTATTGCGGTGGTCATTAGAGATATTGTGACTATATTAGTGATTTTGAATTAATTCAATATCTCCAAGTTGGTTGTGTGAAATGAAAATAATTTCCAGTTTCTTTCTTGGTGGCCTCTATTCAATGAAATGTTTGGCAAAAAGCTCTGTCTTTCGTGAAGATGGGAAATAGTTTACATCTAATTAGAAAAAGAGCATAGGTACTGTTATCAATACATGATTAAATTTCACATCTGTACAAAATTGACAACATTTCTGACAACCTTACTTTTTTAGACAATGCATCTTTAGCTTTCATAGTTCTTATTCTATTCTTTACATGTTATGTAATTATTTTCAAAGCAATTTCTCTGGTAGAGACAGATTTTCATTCATTGTTTGCAAGCATTAGGCAAACTATGTAATACAGTAAGGTAAACATTTCCTTGTCAAATATTCTTTCTTTCCTTTACAGAAATGAGTTTGCTTGTTTTTTTCCTTTTTTAATTTAATGTATTGAAACATAGACATGTTAGATTTAGAAAGAATCTTCAAAGTCAGCTGGTTCTATTCACCTCATATGTGATTCCTCCTTAAATCAATTTCCAGGCCAGTGGGAAGGACTTGGAATTTCGACCCTACTACTTAGTGGCCATAGGACTTGACCCACATGACTTATGAAATGTTTTCTCACCTGTGAAAATGTGGGTAATAGCATTAACCTCATACAGTTGATGTGATGGAGCTATTTACTTTGCAATTCCTTCTGTTTATATATAATTAGCAAATTTTGGCAGGGACTAAAGCTTGGAAATTCTGTGTATGTATGTGTGCATGTATGTATTTATTTCTCTATGTATGTATTCATTTATTTAATAAATATAATTTTCCCCAGCGTTGAGTAATAATGGACAAATATAATTATATCTATTTAAAGTGTACAACCTGATGATTTGATATACATATACTTTTGGAATGATTCCAAGATAATTAATTAACATATCCATCACCTCATGTGGTTAACTATTTCTTTGTAGTGAGAATGCTTAAGAGCTACTCTTAGTAACTGGGCTTGGTGAGAAGGAGATGGGGAGATGTAGGTCAGAAGATACTAACTTTCAGTGGTAAGAATAAGTTCTGAGGATCTAATACATAGCATAGTGAATGTAGTAATTATACATTATTGTATAATTAGCAAATTTGATGAGCATATTTTCTATTTATTTATGTGAGCAATCCAGCTATTAAAATTAATTTAGAAAAGAAAAGTTTGTGGAACACACAACTAAAGTCTTTTCTACAGTTTAATATTGATGCATAGATCATTTTCTTAAGTTTTTTTTTAATCTCTATTCTACTTTTAAAATAAATATTTAATTAGAAAATATAGAAAACACAGGAGAGGATAATGAAGAAATTTTAAATTACTCCCTTGAAATCTTGGGCAACCTACAGAGATAGATAATCTTCTTATTCGCAGATAAGAAAAAGCCCCCTAGTCATTTATAATCACAAATAAGAGATTCCCCTCATTAATAAGCGTGTCCGGGATTGTGTAATAATCAGACATTATGCATTTGCTTGTAGTTTGTTCTGGACTAAGAGCAAGAAAAAGGAGCTGCTCGGTTTCTACTCTATTCCGACACACACTCCATCTTCCCCCTGTGTCCCCAGCTGCTCCCCTAAGAACGGAATTTCAGACATGAGTTAGGTAAAATTCTGCCCTGCTCTTACCCCAAGCTCTCCAAATGGTTGCTTCGAGGCTCTTTCACTTGACAGGCGGTGAGGCGGGGTGTGCCACTCCTCCCTCCACATGATAGCACCACAACCCACTGACCACTTGCTTCAGACAAATTCTTTTGCCAGTATCCCTGTCTGCTGTCAGCCTTCCTAACCTATTTTGTGGATAAGGGTCATGAAATCAATTCTCCCACACCCCTGCTTGGGTGGACCAGCCCCTTTCTTTATAAGGTGGTTGGCGCTTGCTCCCTTTGAACTTTCTTGAAAACTGACACAAAAGGAATCCCATTGTTACATCCAGTTACAGACACTCCCTTAGGATACATTATATAAAGTGGATTTCTGCATCTAAGAATTTGATCATTTTAAGACTCTAGACACATGCTAATAAATTTCCACTTCTCCCAGTAGAAATATAATATCAATTCATATTCTCATCTTCACCATGTAATATTGAGAAAAGAAAAGTGGGGCAAGTGAGAACAGGGGGAAAGGGAAACAGCAGGGACCTGAGAAGAGAGGAGCGATATAGATATAGGGAAATGGAAAGGAAGTAAGTTCAGTTTGGCAGGAGGTGGGGGTATAAGTCAGGTAAATCCATGTTGAGCCAAGCTCCAGCAGAAATAAAGGTGATTGATCCCTGCCCATTCTTTAAGTGAGCAATTTATTAGATAACTAGTTACTCTCTGGTTCCAGCCCTGGAAGAGTTACTGCGAGCTAGGTTTATATAATCATTTTGGAACTCTTTCCACGTAATATAACGCAATATAGCAATCTCAATTCAGGCCAGAGCAGTGTTTACAGGGGCAGCATGGAGTGGTAGAAAGAAGATACTTTCTGCCACTTATTAGCTGGTTGATCCTGAGACTGTTGATAATACCAGTGGGTTTCAGCCTCCTCAGCCTGATGATGATGATGATGATGATGATGATGATGATGATGATGATGATGATGATATCTGTCTTGCTCAGCTCATGTGGTAATTATGAGATAAGGCAGGATGGAATTTGGAATTTGTAAACTGTAACATTCTGAGAAAGATCAGATATATTGCCCGGTCAATCGTCTGTCAGCGCTGAGGGAGTGTTGGGAGTTTCTAATTGATCTCCCTTGATCTTTTTATGACTTGTTGACAGTGTTCATATTGTTTTTCCCTCAAATGAAATTTCATATGTCAAAAGATCTCACTTTTCTGGGTGCATAGTAGGTACTAAGCAAATACTAGTTCTTGTCTTCATCTCTCCTCTCAGCTCCCCATCTGTGTACTCTTGGGAAACGTCTGGTTATGGAACATCATCCGGGCTCTTTCTTTCCAAGTAGGCAGCGGAGGGGATGTGTGTTCAGGATTTGTGCTGCTTGGCATTCTCGTATTTATTGCATTCAGTTTTGTTTGCATAGAAAGCATTTTTTTCTAGCTAATTTAGTGAAAATGATGTCAGTTGTTCATCTACTCTCTGTCTGAAATCAGCCCTTAGAATAAATAAATTATATATCTTGACTTTATTTCTACATTTAATTTAGTCTTATTGATATAAAAACAATAGGAAGAACAAAATACTTCCAGTGTCAATGGTAATTTAGTAACAAGAGAAAGTTAATAAAATGCATCATTATGTTGGATACACCCCTTCCCTCTTCATTTACCTGGGGTAAAAATCCAATCGTGAAAGAAAATGTAGAATGTGATTTTGTGCCAGCAGTAATTAGCGGGAACAACTTGATGAAAAACAGTGATGGAAGAATCAATGACAACCATCAATAAAATAAAAACTGAATGACGCTTCTGTTTTTTATATTAGGTCTTTACACATCAACTTAACCAAAGGATTGAGACATGATATTCTTAATCCCAGTGTCCCATAACTAGATTGTAAACTATTTTGACCTTTTAAAACTATGTCAAGCTTTTCCAGTTTCTCTAGAGAGTATACTGTAAGGTTTTATAACCAATAATGCCTTCCCATTAACTACTATAGATGTTTCATCAAATAGAATTTAAAATGAAGTCTAGAAATTGCAGAAAACCAGGAACCAAGCGAAACATTAAAAAATTATATTCATATTGCAAGCTCAGGTCTTGGCTTTAGGCAGAATCATGAGAAATGTAATATACTTTCATTTTTGTTTGCTTGAAGTTATCAAACTTTTACTTTACTTGGCTTGATCAGAGTTTCTTCTCTTCCCTCTTTTACTACCATAAATCAAAAATGTAAGATTGCTTCTATCACAGTTTGCTGATGTTTTACATATTGCTAAAAGCAAACCCTTTTAGGTGAAACATGGGAACCTCATGTCCTATGCTTATGCTCGGGAAACGACAGGCCAGTCAAGAAACAAGCACCACTCGGAGGGTTGGAGTACTC
The DNA here is from genome assembly GCF_009834535.1 of Camelus ferus. Classification (NCBI taxonomy): domain Eukaryota; kingdom Metazoa; phylum Chordata; class Mammalia; order Artiodactyla; family Camelidae; genus Camelus; species Camelus ferus. Next base: position 66,337,681 of record NC_045698.1, read on the forward strand.
AGATGTATTACGCCAGCGGGCTCAGAGGGCCTTCTCCTCCGAAGCTCTGAGCACCTCCAAGGTTTTACAGGGTAAAGTACAAGCTTGGGGTATTCGGCCAATAGGCATGGAACAGCTTTAGCAGCATTATCATCACAAAAGTGGAGGCGGGGAGGCAGCAAACCAACATTCCAAAGCCAGATATGTATCTTTGAAAACCCAGCTGGCTAGCAAAAAACATGAACAGCAAACAACACTAATTAACCTAGATTTACAAGTTAGTCTAGCAGAATTCAGATCAGTATTCCAATACTTAGATTTGTGAGTTATCTTGTTAGCCCAGCCCAGCCCCTCCTTCACATTCCTAGACTTGTGAGTTATCTTGTTAGACCAGCCCCGTTTTTCCTTCACATTCCCCCCTCTTGATGCTATTACAACTCTAGCTGGAGTAAGCATCATCACTTATCTGTTGCAGGGGCTCATAATTGGAGGCTAACATCTGAAGTTTTATAGCCTCTATTCGCTCACTGACAAAGCGGGTCAGGAAGTTTAGGACACAGGACCCAAATAGCAGAACTGCAAAAATCAGGAGTAAGGGACCTATGAATGGTGCCAGCCAGGAGGTCCAGCCCCAGGGGCCTGTCCATGGGCTCTTATCTAAAATATGTTTTCTCTTTTCCACTCGGTCTTGTAATTCTTGAATCATCCCTCTGACAATTCCTGATTGATTGGCATAAAAACAGCACTCTTCATTTAGGAAGAGGCATAGTCCCCCATCTTTGGCTGTGAGTAGGTCCAAACCCCTCCTGTTTTGTAAGATCACCTTGGTCAGAGAGTCAATCTGATTTTGCAGAGTTCCCAGGGTTTCTGCTATTCGTTGGAGATCATGGCTGAATTCACCTGTAAGCTAAAAATACAGGTTGGTACATGGACCACTTGTCACCCGGTTCCATGCAGGTGCATTGTACAGCCAAGAAGAGTGAGGGCATTAGTGTCAGTAACATCAGCCTTATGATTATCTTAGACATGATGCTGCAGTGATGGCACTAATTATAACAAGATATAAAATAGCTACCAGGATTCTATGGCCTATGTTCCAGTCAGGTGGGGTGGCGCTAGTTAGCCCCACTGCTAGTACGCAGACTGGTATAGCAAACAAGGAAAGAGGCAAAGGAGCACAAAAGAAATACATTTAACAGCTTCGCTGAGCTTTCCTCAAGCTTCGGCCGTGTGTTGACTAGCCAGCTTCCGGGTGTGGCTAGAGCAGGGCTCGTTGATCCTCTTCTGGTCTCTTGACCTTGATCTTGATCTTGAGCGGGTCTCCCGGGACACTCAATTTTCCAGGGACCCTCTGTCTGAGATGAAGTCGCTCTCTTAACCCTGGAGTGGTGGCTCCAAGGGATGACTCCTGCAACTTTAACAGCTGTAGGGGTAGTTAATACCACTAAATATGGTCCCTTCCATGTTGGTTTGAGAGGTTCCTTTTCCAATCCTTCACCCATACCCAGTCACCTGGTTTATGGGGATGCACTTGGACCCCTAATAAAATGGGGGTTTTCTCTATCACCCAACCCCAAACTTCTCGTAGTACTTGTCCTAGTCCCAACAGTTGTTGATGGAGCCCTAAATTTCCTATTTCTGGGGTGGGATTTCTCATCCTGACTAAAGGTGGTGGTCGCCCATAGAGGATTTCAAAGGGAGAGTACCCAATATTAAATCTTGGGGTGCATCTAATTCGCAACAGAGCCAGAGGTAAAATGTTCACCCGGGGGAGCTGGGTTTCTTGGCTGATTTTAGCTATCATTTGTTTTAGAGTTCTGTTCATTTGTTCTGCCTTCCCTGAGCTTTGAGGCCGGTATGCTGTGTACAATTTCTGCCACGAAGGCGGGTCCATTGTCAGACCTGATGGAGGTAGGCATTCCAAATCGAGGGATAACATCCCTGAGGAGAGCCTTTGTCACTTCCCTTGCTTTCTCTGTCCTGGTGGGGAAGGCTTCTACCCACCCTGTGAAGGTGCAGACAAAAACCAGCAGGTAACCAAGTTCAGTAAAGTCCACTTCTAAATCTTCGAAGGGAGCCAGTTGGCATCATTGTATTCCCACTGGCCCAGTGAGCCCTTGTTTTGGATTGTTTTGTGCACAGAGCAAGCAGCGTTGGGAGACTGATGCGCACAGAGTAGGGAGATGAGAAATTAGGAAATATAACTTTAAGAGGGCCTCCAAAGCCGTTTTTCCCATATGTGTGGGTTCATGTTGTTGTTGAAAAGTCATTGGTTGGCCCCCTATAAACATCTTGACCTTGGGCTCCCGGGGGCCAAGGGACAGGGAGCCCGGTCTCTCCTATTCTGAGTCGACCCCAGCCAGTCCGATGTGATTACTGGCTGGTGGCTCCAGCTGATAAGTAGGCCTTTTGGGGGGTATTCTCTTTCCATCCTTTCTGTTTGGGCACTCATTCTTCCAGTGTCCTATCTCCTGGCAGTATGCGAACTGATCTCAGCCCAGGGGCATCCATGGTTGGGGTCCCCTCTTCTGGGGTGGTGCAGGATTCTGGCTGAAGCTTGTTTTCCCCAGGGCTGCTGCAAGGAGTGCGGCTTTTTGCTTCATTCGCTGGTCTGCCTCTCATTGGGCTTTCTGTTCTCTGTTTACAAAAACTTTGTTTGCTACTTCCAGCATCTGTGTAGCATTCATCCCTGCGAATCCATCCAGTTTTTGGAGTTTCTGGCGTATATCTGGGCACGATTGGGCTACGAAGGCAGCGTTGACCATCCACTGGTTTTCTTGGGCCTCAGGATCAAAAGGAGTGTACACTCGGAATGCTTCACATAGTCTCTCATAGAAGTCAGTGGGGGTTCCGTCTGGCCTCTGGGTCACCATGGTCATTTTAGACATGTTAGTTGGCTTCTTGGCTCCTGATCTTAGCCCTTGTAGGATGGCCTCCCTGTACTTACGCAGCGCTTCTCTTCCTTCTTGGGTGTTAAAGTCCCAATCTGGTCTGGTGTCAGGGGCATGTGTCATGGCCCACCCCTCAACATCCATTGTGTCCCCAGGGTCTCTGCCCTGCAGCCATTTTTGTGCTTCAGTGAGAATGCGTCTCCTCTCCTCAGTATTGAAAAGAGTCAGAAGCAGCTGGCGGACATCTTCCCAGGTGGGCCGGTGAGAATGGAAGATAGACTCTACGAGCTCAATCATAGCCTGCGGCTTGAGAGCCTGATTACAGTCGTCACATACCACTAAGTAGAAATCATCGCGGGCTGGACAGAGACCAAATATTCGCATGTCTTTGCGACAAAGCCCTATTACTATCCCACCATTGCTTCGGGACTGGGCAGGGGCCGGCACTCCCTGACAGTTGCCATGGAGGCAGCGGTGGCCCAGGTGGAGGCGGTGCTGGGGCTGCGGGGGCTGCTGCTGCTGCTGCTGTTGCCGGGCGGCTGTGGTCACTGCTCCATCCGCCGCCGCTTTGCGTGGCTCCCCTTGACGTCTTCCATGGCCCGTTCTGACACTTTTCACTCCTTTGGAGGGCAGGCCAAAAATCCTGACTGGTTTACCAGTGGCTCTTTATCTGCTATTATTGTGGAAGCTCTTCTTAATTTTGTTTAGACCATAATGTGATTGAAATGCCTGCAGTTTTTCAGAGTAGGAAGGAATATGTTGGTGCCACTTGAGAAGGTCTGTGGGTGCTAAAGGGTTGGTAGCAGAGTACGGGGTGCCCGGGCTGAACAGTCCCGTCTTCCCCAACTTGTTGCGGCCTTTGTGTCTCCCGCAGCAGCATTTGGAGGGCTGGTGGTGCTGGCCTCCTGGCTTGTGCTGACCGGAGTCTCCTCCCTACCGGCTCAGGCTGGGGGCTGGGCTCTGCCTCTGGGTCCTCAGGTTGGGGAGGGGTTGGTGCCCTGGGGGCACACGGAGGGGGCAGGCACATTTTGTTCTCTGTGTCTCCCTGGAAAATAGGCTTTTTTTTCTGTCTGTCTTTTTGGCCTGGACCAGCTGAGCTGCTAATATCTTGCATTGTCCAGGTCCATTTGAGCAGAACCGAATCCATGGGGGTAGAGTCTGGGCGATATTCAGCCAGGAGAATGTAAGGGAATTGATCTGGGTGGCCTGGGGTTCCAGTGATTATTTGATAGACTGCTCACAATGTTGCTAGGTCCAGAGTTCCTCCTGAGGGCCACCTGACTCCAAAGGCTGGCCATTCAAGCTCACACAAAGTGTGGAGCCTGCCAGGGGTCATTCGAATTCCGCAGTCTCCTGAGAACCTCTTTTTGAAATTCTTAATCATACATTCTAGAGTGGTGGGTTTCGACTTAGAGCCTCCCATTCTTTTTAGATGTTTAAGGATAATAGATCTGTTGCTTTAGATGTTTGGAAAGGTAGCCTTTATATCTTTTCCTTCTTCACTCTTCAAAACACCGGAGTTCCCAGAGAGACTGCTCTCTTGCTGGGTCTGTGAGTTGTTTGAAGGCTAATTTGGTCAGGGAGTCTGGGTTCCAGTCACAGCTGATGTCCCTGGAGCTCAAGACCTCAAGCAGTTCCAGGGACTTTCTTCATTAAATCCTCTCTATATCCTGAACTAACGTATCAAGGGCGTGGGACTGATGGTGGATGGTAAAAGAGATGGACTAGAAAAGGGACCTCCAAGGCCTGGTGAGCCCGGACCTGAAGGAATTCGTCTTCTAAACTCGAGTCCTGGGAGGTCTGGGGCTAGGCAATAGGGGCACTACTTGGGTCAGTTCAGTAGGGGAACACTAAGTCTCAGGTGTTCTGTGGCAGAATCAGGTAAGAGACTTTTTCAAAGAAATAGCATCCTAGCCTCCAAGGTCACAGGGGCGTTGACTCATTGGCTATCTATGTCCTTTTCCCTCCCAGTGTAGCCACCCTGTGCCGGTGTCGCAGACAAGATAAAGGAGGGTTTTCGTTGCGTCCGCCTGGCCGCTCCCCTCGTGGGGACAAAGGTGCCTCTTAGCTTTGCCGGGTCAGTATAAGCCACTGACTCCGATCGGGACCCTGAGGGACCGATATCGCCCTGAGCCATATGAGGTCACCACGGAACCGCAGGTTGGGACTCACTTGAACTCCGTAGCAGAATGCCGTGGAGCTACAAACTCGAGCCTGATCGCATGCTTCACAGGCCGCTCATTCACTCACACACACACACACACACACACACACACAGGTTAACAACAGTCCTCCCACCAATACCAATATCCTGTTTCCTGTAGGAGGGGATCCGCTCCTCTTCTGTCCACTGGGACAGGACCTGATACCTGACCTGATTTCCCCATCTGAAATACCATCAGACAGAGAGCCTGTAGGAGGGGATCAGCCTCCTCTTCTGTCCAATGGGACAGGACCTGATTCCTCCTGGGGGTTCCTACCTTGTCCGGACGGCCACCTGGTGAGTCTGTCCATCCCTCCACGGAGTCTGGCTCTGGTTGTAGCCCAGCCACCCGGGGGCCGAGTTGCAGTCACAAAGGAGAACCCGGAATACTGTCGGGCGGCGCCACCTCGTTCACTGCCGGAGTCCTTTACCCCGGTCGGCCGGAGCCACCAGTCCAGCGGCTCAAGGGGCCAGCGTGGTTGTATCTCACTGGGGCCTCCAGAAATGTTCCGGAAATGACAGGCCAGTCAAGAAACAAGCTCTGCTCGGAGGGTTGGAGTACTCAGATGTATTACGCCAGCGGGCTCAGAGGGCCTTCTGCTCCGAAGCTCTGAGCACCTCCAAGGTTTTACAGGGTAAAGTACAAGCTTGGGGTATTCGGCCAATAGGCATGGAACAGCTTTAGCAGCATTATCATCACAAAAGTGGAGGCGGGGAGGCAGCAAACCAACATTCCAAAGCCAGATATGTATCTTTGAAAACCCAGCTGGCTAGCAAAAAACATGAACAGCAAACAACACTAATTAACCTAGATTTACAAGTTAGTCTAGCAGAATTCAGATCAGTATTCTAATACTTAGATTTGTGAGTTATCTTGTTAGCCCAGCCCAGCCCCTCCTTCACATTCCTAGACTTGTGAGTTATCTTGTTAGACCAGCCCCGTTTTTCCTTCACACTTAGACCAGAGTTCCTCAATTTTGGCACTAGTGATATTTTGGACTAGGTAATTCTTTGTTCTGGGGAACTCTCTTAGGCATTGCAGAGTGTCTGGAAGCACCCCTGGCCTGCACCCACTGGATGCCAGCAGCACTTGCAAGTCATGATTATCAAAAATATCTCAAGGTATTGACAAGTATCCTAGGAGGGGAGGGAGGGGTAGGCAAAAATTACCCTTGTTTGAGAACCACTGCCATAGATTGAGATGATATTGAGGTGATATGAATAGAACTAATTTGTTACAATAATAACCAAAAAGGAAGGTGTCTAGAAGAGGTAGGAAATCAGACCACACAGACTCTAGAGCTTCTCAGTCAAGACTGTGCATTCAAAATACCTGAGGGGATTTAAAAACCACTGATACCCAAGCCCACTCCAGGGCAGCTGAATAAAGATCCACAGGTGAGCCACTACTAAAATTGACTCAAGCAGGCAGCCCTGTAAATTTGACACTTGGGGACAAGCATACACGTTGTCCTTTTTATAGGGCTCCTCATCTTTCAATTTATTTCTTTTCAAAGTCCAGGGTTGCTTCTGTTGGCCATGAGTATCCTGTGGTACAAAGGGGCAACAAGTATGACAGAGGTTAAACTCTCTGTAGGAAGCCTCTGTTGGGCAAGAATAAGTTCAGGTGAAGTCAAGACAGTTCACCTCACTTGCAGCCACCTCCTGGCATTTACACTAGAACAGGAGTTCTTAGAGTGAGATTTCCAAGAATCAGCAGCGTTGGCATCACCTAGGAACTTGGTAGAAATGCAGAATTTTGGATCACACCACACCTGTTGAATTAAAAACTCTGGCGATGGGGTCCAACAGGTTTTGTCTTAATAAAGCTCCTAGGTGATTCTGAAGTGTAATAAAACTTGAGAATCATGGGTTAGAAACACAATCCATATTCACTTATGTGTTTTCAGTGTTCTTCCAACTGGCCCTGACAAACCCACACTTCACAAGACTTAGATAACTGATAAAGACTTTTATTGAATCTTTTGAATACTTCCACTTATGATTCCATTTTCTCAGAAACATTCATTACTGAAATATGCCTTGTTTACACAGTTTACCTAATTCTGCAGTGGAGGAAGAGAAGAGTTCAGGGGAAAGCAGAGGGCACCAAACACAGATCTGGCCCAAGTGAATGAGCACAAATACCCTTCCAGACCTACTGGCTGCACTATTGGCACATTCAGGTCCCACAAACAGCTCAGCATGTCTTCCACAGTTAACATTTAGCAACTAGTAGGCCAGGGGGAAAATGACATGCAAGAGCCATGCAGAAGAGTAGGACACATGCTGAAAAAGAAACCATGATACTAGGCAGAGCCACCAATGACTGGTGAAGGAGGGTAACAAAGGTACTTATGCTTTTCCATATCACATTAATTTTAAATATGCTAAACTCTTGTGTTTTATTTCACTAAGCTCAGTATCTTGACTATTTGTTACAGGTCAGTAATAGAGGTGGGTTTCTATACAACTGTTACCTGCTAATTGATAAAAGTTATCTCTTATTGAACAAGTCCATGTTCCACTAGAAAGTAAGTTCTAGTGGAAAATATTGCTATAATTTTTATGAGAACATTGAACTATAGAGGGATAGGGTGGAAAAAATGGGTTCTGGCTAGAAGGATATTGAAGGAGTCTAGGAGAAAAATGCTGTTGCAGCAGACTAGGATAGTAGCTGTAGATATGGTGTGATGCTAGCTTTGAGATCTAGTTTGAAGGTAGAGTTCTTAGGATTTCCTATTGTATTTCATATAAAAGAAGGGAATCAGTGATGACCCCTGGGTTTTTGCCATCATCCTAGGGAATGTGACATGACTGAAATTGGGAAATCTAGGGAGAAGTATTGGAAACTTTGAGGAGTCAAGTTGCCTATTTTGGCCATGTTAACCCTGAGATTCCTCTTACACATAAAAATGGAGATGCTAAAAAAGCAGAATGATAAACAAGTCTAGAGCTCGGGAAAGAGGATTAGCCTTGAGATTTAAATTTGAGAAGCATCTGCATATAGATGCATAAAACCAGTAGAAGATGTTGTTTTTATCATGTTGAATTCCATTTTTCTTTAGTTTAATGTTACCCTCTTTGTGATGGTCATATACAAGGCTCTTTTGTTTTGTTTTGTTTGCTTTTTTGTAATTCTTAACTGAACATTTAAATGACACTACAATGTAGCTCACTGACGATAGCTTCTGTTACAAAATTACAGCGTCCCACTGGGGCTGACAAAGGCTGGTTCAGATAATCAAAATTTTACTGAGCCTGTGAAAAAGCATTTGGGTCAAGGTGGCAATGTTGAGCCATAAAGGTTGCTTTCTAATTCAGGTCTTTTAGATTCCCTGTTATTTTCTTTGTTTTGGGCTGCCTTTTGCTTAATTGTCTTGTCATGTGTTTTAAGCCTGACAGCCACATGAAGTCAACCAGAGAAACTAAACTGATAAAAGAATCATATTTCTTTAAAAGACTGTTTTAGAAAACTGGAGACAAAGAATGAATATGCAGAGGATAGCTTCCATCTTCATCTTGTATTAAAAAAAATCTTATGCACCCCTAATGACGATAATTTGTAGAGTTATGAGTTGAGTGTTTGTGTGTAGGTGTGTGCATCTGTACAAATATAAACAGGTAGAAACTGCATTATTTTCTACCAGTAATTTTATGGCTTTTACATCAAGTAAATATATTTTGCTAATATGATCCCTGCATAATAATATAACCTTTTATGGGCCAGACTAACCACATGGCTTCCCAGTTGAGCTATAAAAGAATCAACAGCTAGTTTAGAGTTCCTGGGGACTGCATTTGGAAGATTTAACTTGTCCAGTTTGGGCTGCTTACATTGCTTCTATATTTTTTGATTCCTTGGGGTCTCTTCCTTAGCCCTTGTGCTTGAGAAAGCTTTGGTGGAAGGCTTTGTGCAGATAACTCACTTGGCTCTGACAGGCCAAGAAATCCACTCTGGAGCCAAGATAAACCCAGGGCTCATTTTCCATCCACTTATTAACTCAAGCGAATATGATTATTCTTTAGGGATTATTAGAAGAGCAGTTTCAGATAATAGATGTGAACTTGTACCCTGATGCAGTTCTGTGTTCATTTTATTTTCTTTAATTTCTTGGTAAAAGCTCAAAAAACAATTGGGTAGAAATGTTGTCTTTTTGCATCTCTGGATTCACCTTTAATGAGAGAGTTGTTTTCCTGCCAAGGGAGAAGAATAAGGAAACAGAACCACATGATTCTATAATATTGACTTTCTATTAAACTAACAAGCACATTGGCAAGCAGGAAGTGCAAGAGGTATGTATAGCTTAGGGAGACGTCTGTTGAAGGCTCAACATGAAACCTGTTTTGCCCTGAACATATCTAAATAGGTGCTATAAGAAAAATAAGTATTGAAGAGATTCCTGGTATCTTGGTTTCTTCTGTGTAGAATTCAATACAGAAATTCATCCATTTGCTGAAGTTTCTGGTGTTAGGAGAGCTACAGAGGCAAGAGAAGGTAATGTAGATAATCTTACCTTGTTAACACAAAATAATAAAAACAAATGTTCTCTTGCACTTTACACAGCACATAAATTCAATATTTACTGGGTGCCTACAAGTGCCAGGAACTGTATTCTGTGCTGGGGATATGAAGATTAGTGACATATGGGCAACTTTCTTAAGAAACACACAGTCTCTTGGTTTTGCTCTAAAACTAAATTCTAACTAGATTGATGATCCTTTAGCTCATATTTTCTTGAGTTTCAGAGACTGAGACTAAAAAATTGTGGTGGTAACTTCTATGTGTCAACTTGACTGGGACATGGGGTACCCCAAATTTGGTTAAAGATTGTTCTGGGTGTGTCTGTGAGGGTGTTTCTGGATGAGATTAACATTTGAATCAGTAGACTGATTGCCCTCCCCGCTGTGATGAGCCTCATCCAATCCACTGGAGGCCTGAACAGAACGAAAACCAGTGTAAGGGGGATTTGTTTTCTCTACCCTGCTGCTTTCAAGCTGGAACATTATTTTTTCCTGCACTTGGGCTGGAACTTACACCATCAGTTATCCTTGTTCTCAGGCTTTCAGACTCACACTGGAGCTGCATCACCCACTCTCTGGGTCTCTAGCTGCAGACAGCAGAAGGTGGGTCTTCATAGCCTCCATACTCACATGGCCAGTTTCTTATAAATTCTCTGTCTCTGTCTCTGAGTCTCTTTCTCCCTCCTATCTTCCTTCCCTTTCTCTCTCTCTTGTTATGTCTCTCTCTCTCTATATATATGTGTGTGTGTGTGTGTGTGTATCTCCCATTGGTTCTGTTTCTCTGGAGAACCCTAACTCCAGCATACTCCAGGGACAGATATATAGAGAAAAAGGACAATCAGGACGACTTCCCAGAAGGACACCCTGGAGAAATCCAGGAGATTCATTCTTTTTGTGAAGTGTATTCTGATATCCTGGCCGTACTGACTATGAAAACAATAGTCTGAGTTCATCTTTGAGAATGTACCCTTGAAAATCAGGTTATAAATATCTGAAACTAAGGTTAAAAAGTATAAATCAAACAAACTGGGAATAGGTCTATCTATTTCCAGAAAAACATGCACATATACCACACAATCACAACTGGATTTTTTATTTATGCGAAAGAGACATTAAAAATATTTTGGTAGATTTGCCCAATTTGCAGTGGGGAAGGAACCAGGGTTTGATGTCTAAGCAGCAAAGAATTTAACTGGAAAACCTATAACTACTTTTCTTAGCTTCTGAGATAAATTTTTTAACCTTTCTTTTACCTGACTACAGTAACCCAGGGTTGGTCAAAGGTCATGGACAACGTAGATGCTTGGATTTTCATTTAATGACACAAAAGTAGCTGCTTGATTAAATTTCATGAAATATGTGTCTGTCTTGCAACACAGAACCCATTAACAGATCAAGTGGAAAATAAAAAACACCATGGGGCTATTGTGGTCTTAAACACAATAGTCAACAAGCACAACTAACCACAGGTGCACCAAGTTGCTCTGCTTTGGCGAGGTCTCACGTTGTTTTGGAAAGTTTTATGTTCTTAAATTCTCAAATAAGATGTTGAAAGGAAATAATGTTGTGGAGGCACTCAGGCCCAGGGTCCCAGTGTGTATTTGTGGCATGCTAGGGGATCATGGGTAGTGGAAGCTGACCAGTGTTTGTCTGTGGTGATTTTTAATCAGCACAACAGAAAGTTCTAGGGGATTTGGGGGTGGGACATTTTTATGGTCACCTTTTTTTTTCACTAATTGGCTGTAATTTGTGGGTTGTCTGTTCTACATGTGGACTAAATCTCTCACTTTAGTTTCATGTATGAATCTCTTTTTCTTACCACTAGAAACAGAGCATGGGGCCACTAACACCAGTATCTTTTACCCACCAGCTATTTAGAAAAGAAAAAGGCAAAAAGTCCAATGTTAGAGGACTAGAATCACTTTCTTATACTTTCTATGTGAATGCAACTGTCCCCAGCCCACTCCTCTGCTTTGCTTGTGGATGAATGCTTGCTGTCATCACCACCTGCCAGAGTTTCTTATGAGCAGCAGACATCTAAGAAGTTTCACATAACTGATCTGAATCTCTTTCCAACAACATTTTAACTCTGTGGTGGTTTAACCTCTATGTGTCTTAGTTTCTTCAACTGCAGTGTGGTAATAATGCCTTCTTTGTGGTTGTGAACTGGATTGAAATAATGCAATAAATATATCTAATATCGTGTCTGGAACATAGGAAATGCACAGTACCTTAAAGTATTTTTTAGCTCATTCTATGAATATTTTCAACCCTATTATATATTTGGCACTGGTTTAGTTGCAGAGAAAACAGAGGTGAAGAGGACAGATGTGATTTTCTGCTAAGGTTAAATGGTATCTGCACTGATTTATTAACTTATTCTACAAATTTTCATTGACTTCCAATTGCATGCGAGGTAATAGAGAAGAAATAAGGCTGTATATAAGCTGGACTAATGTTCACTCTGGCACTTCTGGATGTACTGAAGTGGCTGGTGTTTGTTCTAGGTGATCAGTGTCTATGCTTTAAAAGTTGTCAATTATTTGAATGTTGTTCTGGGGAGAAAGACAATATTTAATAAAATAATTCATGAAAAAGTGCTTAGCATGGTACCTGGCCTAAAATAAGTGTTCAATAAATATTACCTCTTGTTATTATCATCACTGTTATGTAAAGATGAACTGTATTCATAAAGAGGAACATATAGCCTTACAGTCTAGTATTACAGAAAGGATAGTTTCCAAATGACCGTAAGATAAAGCAAAAGGTGGTAAATACTGCAGAAAATTCTGGACTATTTGGGGGATAGAGATCTGGTTCCTGTGACAGAGATAAGGAAATCCAGAATAAGGGGAGACTTGATGTAGGAAGAAGTTTTTCAAAGAGAGAGAGAGAACTGACCTGGCTTATGATGGGGAGGAGAGGTTACTAGTCCACCAAACAAAAACAGAACAGTCTAAGGCAGAGGAATTAGGAAAGAATAGATAAAACTATGTGGGAGTGTAGGTGGAGGAAAGAAAAAGACATTTATTTAACTGCACAGGTTGGGCATATTCTGTCTGGCAAGGTGAATTAGAGGCATTCTTTAAAGGGTTCTTAATGGCAGCTTGGGATTTAGATTTGGTTCCATCAATAGTTAAAGCATGGCAGCTTCACTGCAAAAAGTCACTGTAGCTTCAGAGAACCACATAGGTCAGCCTAGGTCAGGGTTTGAAACCTCAGCACTATTAACATTTTGGATTGGCTAATTCTTTGTTGAAAAGGGGCTGTCCTGTGCAATGTAAGATGCCTAGCATCTTCCCTGATCTTTGTCTACTAGGTAACAGTAGTAGCTTTCCTGTGTAACAGTCAAAATGGCGCTAGACATTGCCAGGTGTTCCTTAGGAGGCAAAATTGCAGCTGGCTGAGAAACAATGACTTAGATAGTAGTGAGGCAGGGCTAATTTTTAGCAAGTATTGAAGTTATTTCTTTTTTCCCTACTCTTCACACATGGATCAATTTCTGGGCTGTCTTACTTCACAGAGAGGTTTTGATAATGCAGGAAACTACAGGTCAATTTTCCCTTCTCAATTTTCTTTCCAAAATCAAGTCAGTAAGATTATGTTGTATGTTCTTGAGACAGAGAAGAAGGGCTTTTTGAGAAAAACCTTAATAGAGAGAGAAGGATTTTTCTTCGCTAAGAAATTTTTTTCTAAAAACAGAAGGATAGAAGTCTATGGGATTATGGAGCAGTGAGAGCTTGTTTCTTGCTCTTCAGCAAACACTCAGTGATATGAGGAATTTCCATGGGAAATGGCGGGGACTCACGCAGCTCCTCCAAAACATAAGGCCCACTCAAAAGGGGTGATTCAAGAGAGGTTTATGGAGGAGTCATTTACATAGGTGTGAGCAAGGTTAAGAAAAATCAAGAAGGAATGATGAAGCACTCCTGGCTAAGGTAGTTTGAAGCTGTAAGTGAAAGGATTGGTTGCCAGTATCTGTCAATGTAGCTGTAACCCTTGGAGAGGGTCACATGATAAGAGCTGTGACCTGGAGAAGAATACAGTCTTTCTTAACACAAAACACCACAGAAAGGTAGCCTGGGGAATAAATACTCCAACTGCCGTCTTTCCCCCTACCCTCGGTTCTTTTGTCTATACCTCCCATTTGGCTGAATCCAACCAGAAACCAGAGGGCAGGAGAGCTGGGCTGATGCAATATGCAGAGTCTGACGCAGTATGTTTTTACTGACATTTCCCTAAGAGCTAATGACATTGAGCATCTTTTTTTGTGCTTATTAGCTATCCGTATAATTTATCTGGGTAACTGTCTACTCAAATACTTTGCCAATTTTTAACCAGGGTTGTCTTATTATTAAGTTGTAAGCATTTTTATATATTCTGGACAAGTTCTTATCAGATATGTGATTTAAAAATATTTTGTCCCATTTGTCTCTTCATTTTCTCTTTTTTCTTTTTCTCTGAAGGCCCCTGGCTCTGGGGCCTCTCTGTTGGCCTTATTGGCTTTATTGGATCAGGCTCATTAAATCGGTTTTTTGCCTCCGCTCTATAAGGTCAGGCTAAGAGAGCTCATCACCTCCCTCTCTTCACTTTCTTAAGGACACCTTTGATGCACACAGGTTTTTAATTTTAATGCAATCCAACTTTTCAATCTTCTCTTTTATCACATGTACTTTCCATACAATATTCATGTACTCTTTGCTAACCCAGGTCTCAGTGATTTACTCCTATGTTTTCTCTGAAAAGTTTTATAGTTTTAGCTCTTACATTTAAATCTATGGTATACTTTGAGTTAATTTTTGTGTATAATGTGATTAGGGGCCCAAATTCCTAGTTTTGCATGCAGATATCCAGTTATCTCAATATTGATTGTTGAACAGATGGTTCTTTCCCCACTGGATTGCCTTGGCCTCTTTGTCAAAGATCAGTTGACTATAAAGTTAGGATTTCATTCAGAACTATCAACTCTATTCCATTGATCTCTATGTCTGTCTTTATGTTAGTACCACGCTGTCTTAATTACTGTAGAAAGAATTACTTAATTATTATAGAAAGAAAACTTCGTAGAACTTTTTGAAGTCAAAAAGTCTGTATGCTCCAACTTTGTTCTTTTTCAGGATTGTTTTGGCTATTCTGGGTCTCTTACATTTCTATGTGAATTTTGCCAATTTCTGCAAAATCCAATCTAGCTTGGATTTTGATAGAGATTGTATTGAATCTAATTTGGGGGAATATTGCCATTTTAATGACAGTAATTTTTCAATTCATGAACATGGGTTGTCTTTCCAATTATTTAAATCTTTTATTTTCTCCACAATGGTTTGTAGTTTTCAAGTTATACTTGTTAAATTTATTCCTAAGTTTTATTCTTTTTGATGCTATTGCAAATGGAATTACATTTTAGTTTTAACTGTTTATAGCTAGTACATAGAAGTACAACTGATATTTTGCATATTGATTTTATATCCTGCAACCTTGCTTGAATTAATTTATTAGTTCCAATAGGTTTTGTGTGTGTGTGTGTGTGCGTAAATTCTTTGGAATTTTCTGCATGCCAGATCATGTCATCTACAAATAAAGATATTTTACTTCTTTGTTTCTAATCCATTTGCTTTTTATTTTTCTTTATTGCCTAATTTTGCTGTATAGATTCTCCAGTGCAATGTGGAATAGAAGTGGCAAGAAGGAATATCTTTGTCATACCCTCAGTCTTAGGAAGAAAGCATTTTGTGTTTCACTATTGATTATGATGTTAGCTGTAGATTTTTTTGTGTGTGTGTGGATACCTTTTATCAGGTTGAGGAAGTTTCATTCGAGTCCTAGTTTGTTGAGTGCTTTTATCATAAAAGAATGCTGGATTTTTTCAAATGCCTTTTCTGTGTCTGTTGAGATGACCATATGATGTGTGTCCTTCATTCTACTAATATTCTAATAATATTCTATTAATCTGTTAATATTCTATTAGTCTATTAATAATAGTATTATTAAATGTGTGATTTTTTTTTTTTACATGGTAAAACAACCTTTTATTTCTTGGATAAATCTCTCTTGATCATAATGTATAATCCTTGTTATATGTTGTTGAATTTTCTTTGCTAGTATTTTATGAAGATTTTTGCATCTGTATTCATAAGGAATATTGGTCTATGGTTTTCTTTTCACATGTTATCTTTGTCTCATTTTGATATTAGGATAATATTGGTCTCACAGATTGAGTTGGGAAGTATCTTTTCCTCTTCCATTTTCTGGAAGAGTTTGTGAAGAATTAGTGTTGATTTTCCTTTAGTCATCTTGGCCTGAACTTTTCTTTGTGAGAAGTTTTAAAACTACTAATTTAATCTCTTTACTTATAGATCTATTCATATTTTCCTATTCCTTCTTGAGTTGGTGTCCATAATTTTTTACTTTTTAGGGATCTTTCCATTTTATGTAAGATATTCTAGTTTGCTTCTTCTTTAAAAGCATGATATATATCTGCTATGTGCTTTGGAGAATGCTCAACTCAAGAACCTACAGTCTCGTAGGGAGAAGTATATGAGCACAAGTAATTATAGTACAGAAAAAGGGTTGTGCTTAAGAAGAAAAAAGTTTAGAAAATATCATAAGCATTCAGAAGAGAACGATATTACTTGCAAGTTTAACTGGCTTATGTTTGGAGGATGGTGAGATTGTATGAGATTGTGTGAAATGTTTATTTCTGGGTCTGGAAGGATGTTCAGAACTAGCAGTGCTGGGAGACCTTTCTCTGTGTCTCTTGTGTTTCTGCACGTATTGTCATAAAAGGCACTGGTTACCATTTTTCAAAACTATCTTTTCAAGGATGTTTGTGTAGCAACAGAGGAAGGCAGAAATACCTGTCTCTCTCCGAACCAAAAATGTGGCATATTTACTGTCCAGTATAAAAGATCCAGTTTTCCCAAACTCAGGGTTCTTTTTTGTAACACAACCCACTGTATGTGTAGATATTACTGAGCCCCCTTCAGTTGGCCTGTGGGAAATTTTGCTTGGGAGAAGGTTCAATAGGTAGGGTAAAGGCTGTTACAAATGGAGAAAGAACATTGACAAAGACATGTATGGGGAGAATGGTAGAATTGTACATAATGTTTTGAGGGGCCGTGGTGTTCATCGACAGCAAAATATAAGCTTGGAAAAGGAACACAGGGTGTTAGTGTTTGATATGCCATGCTAATGTTTGTAGGAAAGAGTAATAGCCATTGGTATTTGAATAGGCATATTATATAGCAAGTAAGAAATCATTATATCCTTGAGTTAGCCTAATGGCATTGGAACTAAAAAGAGAAAGTAAGTATGAAAGGCTTTATGTAAGCAGAGCAGCAATAAACTGTGTGTTGAACAGAGATCCTGTCTATTGTATCCTGCCCACTGTATTTGTAATGAATTGCATGGTGCCTTCATATGACAGGTATACAACAAATATTATAGAATGAGAAGTTAAATAAAAGAATCAGCAAGAATTGTAACATAGGGGGAGAAGAGAAAAACATTGCTTCTATTTGTTTTAAGTTGGAGTTCCAGGGACAATGATGGCATAGTAAAGAGATGTGGGAAATACTGGAGTAAGAACAGATTTAAAGAGCACTATAATGAGTTCATTCTCCAACACATTCCAAAGATCAACTCAGATAGTTCTGAAGAGTGGAGCATTAGGAGTGGGAAACACGAGTCTAAGAAAGTTCCTTTTTCTTTTTTTTTTAACATTTTTTATTGATTTATAATCATTTTACAATGTTGTGTCAAATTCCAGTGTAGAGCACAATTTTTCAGTTATACATGAACATATATGTATTCATTGTCACACTTTTTTTCTCTGTGAGCTACCATAAGATCTTGTTTATATTTCCCTGTGCTATAAAGTATAATCTTGTTATGATATCTACCAGCATAAAAGAGATCACTGAAGGAGAGACAAGGTAGAGGGAAAAAAGAGAGAGAGAAGAGAAAAAAGGGCCAGGGTTAAAAAGGAACCTTGAACAACACCCAATTCAGGTCAAGAGGAGGAATTTTGAGAAGATAGGGGAGTAGTCAGAGACATAAAAGAAAAGACACTTATTTCAGAGTTCAGAAACTAAAAAGGTGGAGTATTTCAAATAAAATGATGGTTGCATTTACTGAATTTTCAGCAGAGCTTAGAAGAGGTCTAGAAAATGGTCATTTTAGGAAATTAGTGATATATATTTGAGAGAGTTAATCCAATAGAATGATGAAAGAACAGAGATTGTGGAGGGTGGGGAATATGAAGACTTTTCCAAAAGATTCAATGACAAATTATACTTTGGGTTGACTAAATACTTGTTTTTGGAAGGAACTGAAATACAGAGTGCACCTTGTTAAGTGGGCGGGTGCATATGCTTGCTGAGACCAAAATTCATGAAATTGTTATTAATTTAATCTAAGTAATATTCTGTGGACAAGGTTATCAATGTAAAGAATGGATCTGAACAATTCAAAGATGCCTGGAGAATGTGCTCAGGTTGCCCATACAGAAACTACCATGCTTATTTTAATCTTAAAGCTACTGCTTGGCTGGAAGGTCTGAGAAAAGAAATCATACTCTTCTGCACTGAAACAAAATGAATATATTTTCTTTTCTTTTCTTTTCTTTTCTTTTCTTTCTTTTTTTTTTTTTTTTTTGTAAGTAGCTTTCTACTTAAATTTGGTACAAGTTAACATTTTGCTCATTACCATGGCAGAAGTCTGGTGTTAGTTTAGGATTCTTGAAGCTAAAATAGATAGGCAAGTCTGGAATGTGATCACTCACCCTGGACAAAGCCCTCTTCTTAGAGAATGTCACAACCCAGATTTTGCTATTTTTGTCCCAGACAAGAGTACTGGGTGCCATAAGCAAGCCAGTTGGTTGCCACATCATCATTTATAGCTGTATACAAATGAAAACTGATCCTGAAATAAAGAGGGAAGCACTGAAGCAAAGATGCTCCTTTTAGGAAAAACTCTTCTTGTCAGGATTCAGTGAAATGTCACCTGATGTAGTTGTGGTGTAGTTTTTTAAGTACTGTAGGTTTTTTTTTAAATGACATCTAATTAAAAACTGTTTAAAAAAGGAAAAAAAGATAAATCCATTACTTGGAAGCTTCCTCTTAAAAATTAAATGAAATCCTTAATCTGATTTTAGCATGGATAGCATTCAAATACTCAGCTCAGACAAGTGTCTTCTGCTGGTGGGCACTGTGACTGTACATAAAAATCTAGCTAAGGGATTGCAATGAGGTGATGTGAGCTAAGAGCTAAGTGGCTGCTTTTCTGGGACTCTTGGACACAACCAGGAGAGAAGATTAATAGATTTAAAACCTGGTTAGAACCTTGTTTCATAAACTACTAAACCTCTGCTCATCTTAATTGGGTTGTGTTTCTGGGCAGCTGAAAAGTTAGACAGTTTTTTGTCTTTTTGCTAAGCTTTAATGAAACCCACCAATCCTGCAAACAGGTTTCAATGTGTCAGGCATGCTTGGCTGGGGGTAACTTGTGGACTTGCAGACAATAGGAGAACTCTATCTGTAGGTCTACGTGCGGTCTGCCAAATGGTCCCCAAATGATAAGTAGAAACTAAACAGTAAAAAGCTGTTAGTAGCTCCATTTGGCAGGCATAAAGAAAAACCTGATTTTTTTTAAAATGTCATGAGGTATCACATTTTCTTTCCTATCTTGAGCAAGGTTGGCTTTTTCATGTGACCTTGAAGGAGTTGTGTGGGGATGTATTCCTATGCCATTTATGTAGTAGGCTAGGGTTACATTTTCAGTTGAACACTTTAATTTTCTGGTGTTAGCAAGACAGTGGGTACCTGGGGGCTCAAAAGCATATCTCTGACAGTGTGTGTATCTAAATATCTGTCAGCAGGCCAGTTCCAAGCCCCTTCAATTACTCTGGTGCTAGGGAACAAGCTGAAGAGCTGATATCAACAGAGGAGAGAAATAATATATTTTGCAGTCACTTTAAGTATTTTTAAGTGGGGGGGGGGGAAACCTATGGACTATGCTGGTGTGTTTTCTGAGAGTTTTAGATTTTGAAACTATGGAGACTGTACTTTGTGACCTCTTTGGATTGCTTTATATTATCATCATGATGCAGAAAGAAGATGAGGGTTTGCTTTCTCACTAATTCTGCCAAGAAATATTTATTGAGCACCAGCTCGGTGCCAGGCTATGCAGTGGGATGAGGATATGATGCATTTCCAGAGGGGTCTGTCTTCTGGGTGCTGACAGGCTGGTGGGGTGGCCGGAACAGGAGAGTACACAGCCCATGACAATGGAGTGTAATGTGTGCTAGAGGAGGAGCACACTTAGGGTGTCCATCCTAGGTGTAGGAGATGAGGGGAGGCTTCTTTTGAGAAGTTTGCATCTGAATTAAATTCTAAGGAACACATATAACTAGGCAGGTGCAACCAAGGAGGAGAGTATGCCAGGTAGAAGAACAGAATATTCAGTCTTGGAAGTCTCAGAGAACCTGGTGTGCTTGTGGTATACTTGTGTAAGCGGTTAGCCTGTCCAAGCCATGGTGCTGTGGTTTGGAGGGAGTGTAAGAATGGAGAGCCATGAGGAGGTAACAGTGAATCAGATGAGGCTTTCTAAGCACATTGGAAAAACTGGATTTTGTCTTCCTCTGAAGACAAGCAGGGAGCCATTTTAGAGTTTTGAGCAGAGGAATGACACAGTGAAACCATCCTGGTTGCAGCTGGAAAGGGTTTAGAAGAGTAGAATCTGTATATAGGGGGACCCCCTAAGAGGCAGTACAGTGAGTGGTAAAGGTGAGCAATGATGGTAGTTTCAGCTGAGACACAGTAGTCCCTGTTTATCTGTGGGGGATAGGTTCCAAGACCCCCAGTGGATGCCTGAAACCATGAGTAACACCCAACCCTATGGATATATGTTTTTCCCATACATGCATACTTATGATAAAGTTTAATTTACAAATTAGATACAGTAAGAGATTATAAACAATAATAATAGAAGAAAAATTATAATGATATACTGTAATAAAAGTTAAGTGACTGTGGTCTCTCTGGACTGTATTCACCCTTCTCTTTGTGATGATGTGAGATGATAAAATGCTGTGTAATGAGATGAAGTGAGGTGAATGACATCGGCATTGTGACTGAAGCTTTAGGCTCCTATTGACCCTCTGACAACAGTCAGAAGGAGGATCATCTGTTGGTTGATCTTGGATCATTGAGCCATGACGATGTCAATGGTTAGATATCAGGAGCTGACCATGTCGCTGGCTGGGGACCTGGAAGGGAACAGAGCAGAATGTACAAGGTTTCATCACCCTACTCAGAATTGCACACAATTGGGTAAAACTTATGAGTTGTTTTATTATTGTTTTTATTTTATTCAATTAACAGGAGTTATTAATTCATTATAAAAATGAATCAATATTTTTGGGTCACAGTTAACTGTTGGTAACCAAAATAGCAGAAAATGAAACCATGCAAGGGGGAATTAATGTGGTGACAGGGAGAAGTGGATTAATTCCAGAATTAATAAAAAGTATTATTCCTACTTGTGAGGAGGGACTGTTTATCATTTTCAGTCCCAGGTTTCTGCAGAACCTGCTTCTACTGCAGGCCCTCCTACCCGTGTGACCCCATTGCCCCCAGGATTCCCAGTCTTTGGTGGCCTGGTTGGAAATGATAGGCAAAACCAGTGAGAGTCTCCTCTCATTTTTTAGGATTATGAGAATTGAGACACCAAAATACTGAGTCAGTGAACATTGGGAACTTGATCTGAAAAATCATATAACTATTGATAAATAAGAAGAAAAAACAAAACCAAGCAAAAAGACTGATCATCAGAGAGACGGAAAATGAAACAAATTTACAGATTATGCCAGAGACAAGAATCTATTTCATATCCTGCTCTTAAATTACCAAATACCAAGTATATGTACAATAACCATACCATTTTGTACTTGAGCAAGTTAGGGTGAACTTTTACTTGAATTATTTTAGTTCATCTCCTCTCCTGCCCCTCAGCCACATAATTTGAGATTCATATGGTGCTAACAGGGTTGCACGATGAGTTGGTTAGGGGCCTCTGAGCCTTTAACTGTTTTATCGCTTTGTTTACATCAGTCTCAACTTATGCATTTAAAAGTAAGGAAATATCATGCCCTTTTCATGATCATAGACTCAGAACTCCAGGTTTCTAGGTTTGAGGTTATTGGTTTCTTGGCTCCCTGGAAATCTTTATTTCCATTTACAAAAAGGTTATGAGACTGACCAAAGCAGATTCACTCAGCCTTTCAGAAGCCTTGTGACCGGACAAGAGGACATGTTTTAAGTTGATGTGTTATTCAAAACACATCATATTTTCCTAGGGGTTGCTGCCCTGGTTGTGGAATGGACCATGGGAAGTGATTGTTCCATTTGACAGTAAGAGGAGAAAGCATGAGGGATGCTCAGATTTAATGTTCAAACTCTGGTCTTTTCAGAACAAATGTGTTGCTACAATCTGAAGACCCTGAAGCTGGTAAATGGAACTGAAAGCATCATAGAGCTCCTTGTTGACACCACATGGTCATAAACCCTTCAGACTCTGCAAAGAGGTCGTAAAGCAAATTGCTCCTTCACAAGTAAACCGATTAAATGGAGACAGAGCTTAGACATCTTGGAGCCTAATGAGGGTGTTTCAGGGAAATGATGCTCCTTTTCTAGAACAAATGATAAATTTTTGTTATGTGTGAGAAACAAAATTGCTCATAGGAATAAAATCAAGGGACAGAGTAGACACTATATTCTATTTTCGGTTAATACTGGGCTGGAAATGAGGAGACTTGAAATTCCAAATCTGACATTAACTGGGTGACCTTAGGAAAGCAAACTAACCACTCTGCTTGTCTCATTTATAAATGAGAATGCCCATTCACTCAATAGACATACATTGAGTACATATTATTAGCCAGTTGCTTTCACATTTGTAATCTCACTTCACTGTCACTAGAATTCCATGAGGAAACCGTTGTTATTCATTCAAACTAATAAAGAATCTGATGCTCAGAGGGTTTAAGTGACTTACCTGACACAGTAAGTGCTAAAGTGATAGTTGATAAGTGGTGGAGGCAGGATTTCAACCCCAGCTTTCCAAGTCCAGTGTTATTCCTGCTATGGGAAGCTTCTCTCCTTATGATACAATAGCATTTATTAACATATGTAATTATATTTACTAATGTTTGTTATATCATAGGAGTTTTGGCCAATCTCCTGTGTATATGCTTATTTTCCCTTAAGTTCTTCAAAGGCAAAGATCCAAATGTTCATATCTTTGTTGCCTGCCTCCTTACTTCCCACAATACAGAATACTGATCTTCATTCATTGATTCATCATTTGACAAAATACTAATCAAGTGCCTATTATGTGGCAGGCACTGTTCTAGGTATCTGGAAGTGCACAAAATAGATGATATCTCTGACCTTATTCAGTTATATTCTAGTGGAAGGAGAAGGAAATAAATAGCAAGTGGCATAAGTCATGAGATGTATTCAGAAGTGATGAGGGCAATAAAAAAGTAGAGCAGATTAAGGGGGATTGGGAATGTGGTGAAAGGGTAAGTTTGCAATTTTAAAGAAGGTTATTAAGATAAGCTTCATTGACGGCTGCATATTTGTCACCTAAATTCACTGGGGAGTGTCCTCTGACAACCTCAAGCCTCAGCTTTACTTGTGTATAAGGAAGAGATGGCACCAGGCTTTGGCCTTAACCCCAAATTCACTGACATGCATTCATTTCCCAGCAGAGAACTTTAGATCAATATCTTCCATATTAATCTACAGAACCACCAGGGGTAAAAAGTGGAAGTGGCCAAGGCATAGCTTGAATTTATGTCATGCCCTTTAAAACAGACAGCTAGGCATTGGGGCATAGGGCTTAAGGTAATGCTGACCTTAGCTAGGAAAAACACAAGTCTATGAGCCTCACAGATGTGTAATCAATAGTAAAGTAACTGGCTACAAGGGATTTTACACATCTGTCAGCTAAATCAGAACCCTAAAGGGCAAATGCTGCTCTAAAGAACATTAGCCAGATTTGTGGTGCTGACTCAAGGAGTTTGGGTCTATAAACCAGTGCATACATTACAAGGAGACATCAGTATGACAGTTTTTTCATTGGTGACAGTCATAATCTTGTTTCAGTCTGGTTTTCTAGTTGATATTCATGGGAAGATGTTGGATTGGCTGCACTGTCATCAGGAATCATTTTGTTTTTACTTTATACTTTCTTTTTATTTTTTACTTTCTTTTTATTTTTTTCCCCAACAGCTTGTAGCACTTTGTTCTTTGTCCCTATTTTTCATATATTATCTGCTTGTTCTTTTCTTATCTTTTCCTACCTTTTAAAAGTTATCTGCTTTCTTTCTGGCTTTGCTTTTTAGTTTTTATCACTGTTCTTCCTCCCTTCCTTTTTCCTCACCTTAAATATTTATCGTGCATCTACCATGTACTGGGCCAGGCATTGTGCTGTGTGCTGTGTTACAGTGGTAGAAAACAGAGAATCCTCCTTATGGACCATGCTGTCTATTGTACAAGATGACATTATACTTGTAAACTCACAAATCAATCTATATTGAATAACTATGGAAATTTTTATAATGAAAAAAGAGGAGGCTATAAATGAGAATAACTGGGACTTGTCATACACCAGGTGGTAGAGAAGGCCTCGCTGACAGAAATGTTGTGCTGAGACTGGAAGGATGGGAAGGATCTATCCAGGCAACGTCAGGCAGGAGCCCTCCAGAGAGAGGGAACAGTGGGAAGAAAAATCCTGGGGATGGCCAGAGCTTGGAGCATAAGAAGCTGTTCAAAGACCGTTGTGGCTGGATCACACTGTGGGAGCAGAGCATGGCGTAGGGAGATGGGGAATTCCAGAGGCCTTTCTCCTTGTTTCTCCTCCTTTGCCTATACCCATTTAGGTTGGATCTGAATAAGGTGTTTATTTGAACATATCCTTTGATTTTCTAGGTTATTGTCTGGCCAAAATGTGTACATAACATATGTTTATATATTTATTTATAGATGAGACAGCTGGGTTATGTTTTAGTGATTGCATTTTGACCACCTCATTGTAAATGAGTGATGATAGAGTACTAAACACAATCAAATAGTTATGAGAAATAAAAAATGTCATATATCATGAATTAGATCATAACAGAATTCTCTGTAGTTACCAGCAACAAAACAAGTATGCAACTATGGAAATACGTATGCATTCTTTCTGGATTTAACACTTCAGTGAAGTGGTTTTGCACAACTTATGAAGACATTTTATCCACAGTATGTCTTCTGAGCAGAATAATTTAGGAAGTGACATCATGTTGTGCTCCTTCCTAGAGACTGAGTTTAATTTACTTAAAGTTACTGAGAGAAGAAGTAATTCTCTATTTATTGATTCCCTTTCTTAGAAAGTATTAAAAAATAAAACCAATAAAATCTTGCATAATATAGCAAACATGATGTAAAAATATGATGCAAAATAATTAGATTTGATGTTTGGATACCTATTATGTGCTACATTTGTGTTTTCTAACAAAGGAGGTATCAAAAGCCTAGGTAGTCACAGGACATAGGATGGGTTTGAGGGTCCCATGTGCTTATCATAATTGATTATTATCTCTAAGAGTAAGAGATAATGCAGATCAGAACCAAGCTGTTGTCATAGGAATGGGGATAATAGTAAGGAAAGAGGGCTCAGTGACTGATTTGATACGGTGTATTAAGGAGAGGGAATAACTGAGAATAATGTTTGTGGTTCTGTTTTACATGATTCATTGTAGAACAGGCAAGAGAAGGTCAGGTTTATTGGGAAGGCAGGGAGTTGTGTGGTGAACTTGGTGGACTTCATCTGTCTATTGCATATCTTGAGAAAGACCTTGAGATGGGAGCTAAATTTATAAACCTGGTGATTGAAGAAAATGTCTAGGCTCAAGTAAGGAATGTGAAAATCACTGGCACATAGGGAGATGTATCTGTCCAGAATTACAGAGGTGCAGTTTGGTGTAATGGAAAAAAGCAATGGACAAAAAATTATGGTATAGACTTGATCACATCATTTAGTAACTGTACCATTTAGACATGTTACCTAGCTCAGTTCCTTTTAAATGATTCTCAGAATAACTCTCTTATCTTTCTTAAAAAGTTGTTGTAAGATTAAAATGTCAGTATAAGTGAAATATCTTTGAAAGTCATATGTATAACGTAGGTGTGTTTGTTCATTCGTTCATTCCTTCCTTCCTTTCTTCCTTCCTTCCTTCTTTCCTTTCTTCTAGTCATCACTCATCTGTCTCTCCAGTATTCACAATGAGCAAGGGATCTTTGGGGCTGAGAGCAGGGGACTGAGACTTGCCTAAAGGTGTCCTTGGAAATGTCCATCGGCTGGGTTCTAAAAATTTATCTTGAGAACCCAGGAGTTCCTCTTTCATATAACTGAGGGTCATCTGGAAAATGAATTTTGGAGAAGGTCTAGGGTACAACTGAAGACCTTTAATGGTTTCTTAAAGATCTCCCATATATTCAACCAATATAGAACTAATTATGTTACTCTCCTACTCTGAACTTTTAGAATCTTCCTTTCAATTTATTACAACTTCTCCAACTGGTATTTGGTGATCACTCCTTTCTGGTCTACTTTTCTATACCTATCTATACTTTTACTAAACAAAAATCATTACTATTAAGCAATTAAGCTTTGTTTTTGATTTCCTTTTTCTTTTCTCCTGTCATGTCCTTCCCTCCAACTTCGCCTGTTAAAATGCTGCCTAGTTTTAGAAACCATCTCTAATATTATCTTTTCCATGAGCTTTTAATGACCCACTCACTCTATTCTTATGAGCATTATTTCATATCTCTCTTATATACTATCTTATTTGCATACTTGTGTTATACCTTTGCTAGCTTGTGAGTTCCTTGAGGGTGTGGACGCCATCCTTTTGTTCTTCTATAGCTCCCAATCTGGCAGCTGGGATGTGAAACATCAGGGAATATTTGCTCAGTTGATTAGCGAAAGCAAATGTCACAAGGTGACAAATGGTCACATCTAGGATCAGGAAAAGCATATCCTGCATCTGTGGGTTTATACTAATTGAGTCTGTTTTACAAAAAGAGTCAAAAATAATTTTAAAACTTAATTTTAAAAGAAAGAAAGAAAGAAAATTCTTCAAAATAATTAGAGGCATTGTGCAATGGAGCACACTTGGCTCTAAAGAGTATTTTAAAAAGTGCAAGTAATCCTGTGAGAATTACTAAAAGTTCTGTTTTCTTTTCAAAGCTCTCTGACAAGATTTGCAGTGAAAAACAGTAAGAATCCTAGTAGCCCAGGAGGATTTTACTCAGTAACAATTTCTTCTTTCCAAGTTGGATTCTGAATCATTCTTGCCTACTGTCGTAAGTATTTTGTTCTATGTACAATGATGTGTTGAAGTGAGTTGAAGAACTAAAACAAACGTTTTAGGTTTAGGGTATCTATGCCTCTTTGTTCTTTTTTCCCTGAAGGATTTTCATTGCTTCTATTTAGTACTTCATAAATACATGGGCATGGTCTGGCTGCTGCTGACAAGGGTAGGATTTTCTATGTGGATTGACAATATTCTGTCCTGGAATGGCCCTATCAGCCAGCAGCATCAGTTTTGATCTGCTGAATCACTTATAGCCAATATTTCCTGCTGTGTACACTATCATCTTTTTCTTGAAATTTCCAGAGTCTGTGAGTCACTCTTCAAATTTATTGAGTGGCTTCTGGGTACAGAATAAGAGGCACTGTAGCAGGAACTATGAAATGTGTTCAGAGAATGAGGGACTGTGCATACATCTTGTATTATAGATTATAAATGGAAGAAAATCATCAACCTCCCATTGCTAGAATAGTAAAGCCAGGTACTTGCCAGTTCAAAAGCCCTCTTCTGGGAAGCCTCAAACTGCCTGTTTCATATCTAGGTGCTTTATGATGCATTCCTAATGAAAGGATTGATATAATCTGCACCTCATATCTCCACCGCCTTGGACCCAGAGTAGACCGGACCCAAATCCCATCATCTATTGACTGGTTAATGGCCTATTGTTGCTCAGAATGACCTCAGGGGGAGTGTCAGCATCCTATACTGTATGTCAGTTAGTTGAGTAAGACCCAAACTCAGGGAATTTAAACAGGCAATGAGTCAGGAAAAGCAGAAATAATAGATGGAGGGATGGGGGCTGGCTAAGTCACCAAGGTAGAGCTTGAGTAGAGAGTAGTCAGTGTCTATTGTGAGAATAGACACCAAGGTAGAGCTTGAGTAGAGAGTAGTCAGTGTCTATTGTTTATATTTAGACGCTGAAACTGCTAATAGACTTCAGGAAATATTTTTTGGGGCAGAATTCTGAGACATCATTTCCTCATTCTCTCAGAGTATCCCTGAGATCCGGCTAGGGCAGGATCAAACTCATTGAGGCATTTTATTATTTCCTCCTTCCTTGTTTACTTTCCCACACCTGCATAGTTCTTGCTGAGCTCACCCCCCAAATGCGCTACCTATCTTAGTGCCAGCTTTGTGAGAAGTTTAAACCAACATGTTCTCCTAAAATTGTGCTATTCCTCTTTGGGGAAGTAAAAATACAGGGACTAGTGTAGGACATGGTCATTCGAATGGATGTTAATCCTATCACCTTATAGCACTGCCATTCTTAACAGAAACTTCCTAGGCAGAAAACTGAAGAATGTAAAGCACTTCTAGAGGTGACTTTTTTGGCTAACACTCCTATCAGGCCTCTTGAATTAACCAAGCGAATTATCATGTGTTAAAATATTATTTAGCTCTTAAATACTAAGATTAGTTAATAAAGTTATAATTTTTATTAAAATGGACAAGGATTCTATGCATGAAGTCTTTTAGGAGGGATAATTTGGCTTACTTCCTGGATTTTACTGTTGATTAGTTATTCAGTTGCAATCTATTTTCTTTAGAAAAACCTTCAGTCTAGGATTTAACAAAACATTTCAAGTCAGTTATGTTGAATTTTTTCTCCAAAATAATAAAATCCATAAAATATGGAAACCAATTAACAAGCGTTGTGTTTTTATTAATCAAATAACCTGAAGGCAAAACAATGATGATTGAGTTTACAAGTCTCCACATTTATGTGAGGAGTAGCTCCTACAACCTGCAGTAGACAGGGGGACTCAAAATGTGTGGGTAAATAGACAGAGGACCCCACGGAATGGATATTTAAGGTAAGCTGGAAAACTTCTGCAGAGAAAGTTAACTGGGAAAGCCAAATCTGTTTTCTAAACAGTAAGTTGTATAATACTTTGGACATTTTTTTATTCCACATAGTAAACTTCTCTGTGAGGTAGACCTGTCATTTAGAGCTATACATGATCATGTCTAAAATTTTCATAGTATGAAAAAAAATGTACAAAATATAAGCATTCTCAGTAGTTAAGATGTAGATATGACAGATCATTTGCAGGCTTTTGAATAAAAGTTGATTTCTCATTTTGCTTTAATTATGGCTAAAGGCTAGGAATCTTAGTTTTACTTTTTCTCACCAATGACAGCTAATGGATCATTGATCAAGTTCAACAATTCATATATTAATAGTAGGTCCAATAGAAACATTATACACTTTTTTGGAAATTAAAATCAGAACAGTATTTTCATTCAGGTTCCAGAGCTGCTTTGTGCCTAAAGTGTGTCCTGCCTATCTTTCCGAGTCTTTGTCTATCTCTGTCCTTGCTCGTGTTCCTTTCATTGTCTTCAGCTCAGTGAGGCGTCAGCACATTCATTTTCAAAGAGAATTATATGGTGCATTCCTCTAAGCCCTCTCTCTAACATAGCCGACTTCTAGCTGTAAGTGACTTTAACAGGGGAAATGTGTCTTTATTCATTTGTGGAGTCACAGGATCTGTATAATGAAAGCTCTGGCATTATGGTCCAGGTAGGTCTCGTTGTTCTCACACAATTCTCCTGTTATCAGCTTAATTGATCCTACTCTTGTCAGAAGGCAATTTCTGTCTGCCCAGCACAAAGGGAGACAACCAATAAAAGGCTATACTCTTTAAGGTCAAGTTATACACTTTCACAGAGCTGCTGTCACATAGATTTATATCCTTTAGCATTATGCAGGGAGTGGGGAAAAAAAAGATAAGGTAAGATAAGAGAACTGTTTTCTCAGTGGGCCAATTAGATGAGGAGGTTGGATGTGAAAAAGTGGACAAGTTGAATCTCTTAGGTACAGACTACCTAAAATGCAATTTAACACCTATAACACATAGAATTATCATTAATTCATGAGTAATGATCGGGGTGAAAATTCACTTTAATGCTTAGAAAGGATAATGTGGTGTTGTAGAGTTTGTGTAAAAATGTTTCAAATGTGTGCAGTAAGCCTAATATATCATCCTTTTTGATGGGGAGGAGAAAAAAGTTGTGATTAATATTTGCTTTATATACAATGTAAGGACTGGATTTTTCATAAAGGAAAATAAGACTTGAGATACTTAAAACTTTTTTTCTTAGATGATCAACATTTTGGCAATGAAACAAAGCAAAAGAAAAAAGAAAAAGAGAAAGAAAAAGAAAAACAATGCCAAAACAAAAAACAAAGCAACAAACAAAACACTGAATGACCTGGTAAGCCAAAGTTGGACAGATGAGAAATTTGAACTCTTGGAGCCACAGCAACTTCATATGCACCTGATACTCACAAATGCACAAACACACACAGATGCACACACTCACGTGAACAAGAGTCACCAAGAACCTTTGATGCTATAAAACAATAGATTTCTGGCATGCAAAGCTCATGTGTAAAAGGATATACACTTTTATGGAAAAATCATTGCCTTGTATTTTTTAAGTATTAATTCCTCAAGAAGGAAATCAGTCTTGTTTGAGGATCGTTTTCTGCTTGTTAGTGTGTTTGTTCTGGCATTCCTCTGGGTAGCTTTTCATCAGAGGGATTTGTCTGGATACTTCCCATGAGTTTTTCAATTCTACACACCTATCTTTGGAATTTTGATTAATCTTTGCACGACTTAGAGGTGATCTTAATTTAAAACTGAATAGAATTAGAGATAGACAATTCTTGCAAATTTGAAGTTAAGACTTCTCATCTTAGGACTACACTAGTGTAGGATATTATTTCTATCTAAAAAGAGTTTTTAATAACTTCTGTTACAAGTTGCGGACCAATTTCAAGTGACTCACTGATTCTCTTTTTCTTTATCATTTCACTACATTCTTCATCCCATTTTACACAGATTGAGCACTCATAATGGATACCCTTTGTGGCGATGGATAAAATATAAATTATAGTTTCCTGACCATAAAAAACTTAAAATCACTTACTTCAGTGTATTTCTTCCTGCAAGGAATGTGTATGTCAGTTAAAGAACTGGAAATGAAATTGAAGATAGGGAAGGAATCTCTTCTGGTTTTTAGTAAAGAAAGGTTGCTTTCTAAGACTAAGATTTAAATTTAAAGTATTTATTAATGGAAATGTACACCTAAGTATCTTCCAATACTTAGTTCTTCACTTAATGTAAGAATCTTTGATTATACATCGAACATCTGAAGAAGCAGTCAATTCAACTTTACCCAGCATCAATGTATCTGTGCTAAATAAACTGACCTGAATGGAAAAATAATCTGTACCAGAAACAGATAAAATCTGTGAAAATTTTCTACTCTGGTAATATTTCCCCTCAATTTTATAACCTTTCCAGGAATATCAGTTATGTTTTTAGTAAAAAACAGAAGTATAGAAGCAAGAAGACATTTCTTAAGATATATTCACAGGCATTTGGCAGAATGATATTTGCAATATTAACTTATGCATTCCTCCCCCTCCTCTGATGTTTTCCAAATTGCTCTGTGACCTGCCCTTATTCCAGCAGCTAGACAATGAGGCATCCAATGTGTCAAGGCAGTCTTGTTACAGCAGAAAGCAGAGTATATGAGTCAAGTTTTTAATTTTTGTATTAAAAAATCAAATATAATAGAAAAATCTTTTGGAAAGATATAAGATAAATAAGAGCCAGGTTTTGCCCGTGTCCCACTAACTATATGAAGAATATCCATACTGGGGTGTGGTGGGGGAGAAGCAAGAGGGAGCAAAGAGCTCTCAGTCTCTTGTGGATTCCAGAAAAAGGGCCATGTATACTTTTTTCCATTCTCCATCTCAGTTGTCAAATCAAAGAGAGGAGAAACATCCCCTATCCCCAGGTGGACTTGGTGAACTTAGAGAGTGGAATGGTCCTGTGCTCTTTTTTTCCAGGCAAATCCTAGGAAATAAAGGGCTCCCCAGCTTCTCTGCACCCCAAATGGTGCAGAAACATCTGTGTGAATGTCTAGGTAAATGGGCCTGAAGCAGCCCACTAGAATATTCATGTGCCCCTGCAGAGCTCAGGGAGCAACAGAAATATTTTCTGAGTGGCAGAGAGCAGTGAGGCCATGGCACAGAGAGCCAATGAAACTTCAAATACCTTGTTTTCAAGACGAGGAGGCTATGACAGTTATGTGCATGAACTGAAGACAGAAGACTGCTTGAAACACAAACATCTAGCTGATTGCAAGGTATTATGCATATAGATGACAATGGAAGATGCCCAGTTTCTACCCACGTACTCCATAACCTATCTCTATATAATTCCGAAAAAATTAGCAACTAGCTCAGGGAAAAGATGAGAAGAGACACTGAAATGACAATGTTAGAGCCACTGAGTGATGTAGATGCTTTGAATACAAATTAAATTTAGTTATAACAAAGGAAGTTACATTTCTTGAATATCTTATTTGGTAGAATGTGATTGATATTCACTATGTATATTTTTAATATAACTCTTTATCTTGAATATGTCATTGGTATTTCTATCTCTTGTAATAAATAGTTCTAAATATTTAAAACATCTAAATAGTTCTAAAGCTTTAATTAAATCAAATACCCAGGGAACTCGTGTTGCTCCTTTTTATTATGTGTAGTGGTGATGGAAGTCATTTAGTGAAAGATCTCTCATTACAATTTCTGGCAGCCATAGTAGTTTGAACATTTTACCAGATATAAAGCCTATCAGAACTGCAGACATCAGAACTTCAAAGGTTGTAGGATTGTAACTGAAACTCTCATGAATGAGATTTTTCAACCATTTTAATCGTCTCACAATTATTTCACACTTTTATCAAAGTTTGTTAAGTATTTAAGAATTTATTTTCATTCCTGTAAAGAAAGAAAGAAATATTTCTAGAAAGCAAGGAATGTACAATGGATATCTTATCTATTTTTCTCTGTATATGATTTAAAAATCCTCAAACATTAGGAAAGAGTAGAAGACAAAAACACAACTTATTAGGCCCCATTTCTATGAATTAAATTACTCCAGAGAAACAATCTCAATATCCTCTCATAATGTCTGCTTTGCAAAAACACATCACCTTTCTTTAGGGACCACTCTTTGAAGGATTGATGCTATTAGAAATTCTCAGAATGACCGTGAAGGATGTAGAAGGGAAGGAGCCTGCTCTCTTAATTATCTCCCTCGACCGGTCTGGTAATGCCGTCTTTCCCTTGATCATTCCATTATAGTGAAACCTTATTTCCTCTTAAAATGTTATTTATTTATTAATAATATATATATTTTTTAGAAAGAAACAACTACTGTGCTGAAGGCAAATTAACTTGACTCTTAAAAGTTTGATGAAGCTGCTCTTTACTCATAAATTTCAAATTGAATCAAAATTAGGTGAAATTAATTCTGCTTCCCTAGGTATTTGTAGGCTTAATAAGATGAAGCATGACTAATTTTAGGGTGATAATCTAATTTGATATATGACTAATGAGTAACTTTCTGCTGGCATAAATTATAAAACACTTTAGTTATCTATTAGGTTAGTACTGAGAAAAATATATTTGGACAATATGAGTCATGTTATTGAAAATAATCATGATTAATCTGATTACAAATAATTAAAATACATAAAGTTATGTATTTAAGTTCTTTGAGGAGACTTTTTGTTTGTTTGTTTGACCTGCTGCTTCTTAGTTACTTGGTCAGATTATTTTTGTTATTTTTATTGAAGTGAATAAAGGCTCAAAAGGCATTTTTGCAACAAATAGCATGTTTCCTTAACCGTGGACTTCATACTTTTTCAAGTGATGATTCCTGGGCTCTGCTTCCTACAGTTTCTATTTCAGTAGGACCTGGTAGGAGGTGCTTCCAGGAACCTGGTTTATTGGGTTCGTTGGGCACATTCTTCTGTAGGATTCCTAGAACAACATTTTGAGAAATATTAATGTAGAATCTCCTCAGTAATTACTCAGTCTTCTGTTTGTCATCTTAGAACTCAACCAAAAATATAATATATTCACCATTAACGGATTTTTTAAAACTTTGTATTTTAGAACAATTTTAGATTTACATAAAAATTGAGTGATTAATTCCCATAAACCCTATACCTAGTTTCCCTTATTATGAACCTTTTGCATTACTGTAGTATATTTATCATAACCAATGAATCAGTAAAGCTATATTAAATAAGCCACACCTTTTCCTTTTTCTTTTTTCTCCTTATGTCCTTTTCCTGTTTGGAATCTTCTTTGGGATGCCATATTGTATTTAGTCATCATTCCCTAGGCTCTTCTTGGCTGCAGCAGTTTTCTCAAACTTTCCTTGTTTCCTTGTTTTTGTATTGTTTGTCAGTTTTCTTCAGTTACTCTTCTTTCCCCTTTTCATATTCTTTGAAAGGAAGTTTACACTTAAGATGTGAGGAATTATATTCTACCTCCTTAGGAGAGGAGTATTTACCTAAATGACTTCAATTCTGCATAGAATATTTATTTTTCTCCTATTTATTTATTTAGTTAAGTATTTATTCATCGGTGTGGACTCATGGAGTATTCATTTTACACTTTGGATTATAATTCAATACTACTTTATGTATTTTGTTGCTCAAAATTTTCCAGCTTTGGCCATTGGGAACTCTTTCCATTGGTTCCAGTGTCCCTTTTACATATGCCCATCGTTTTGTTTGTTGTTTGTCTTACTGTTTATTCAATTTATTGGATTTAGCACTTCTTTACTTTCCATTACTACAGGATGGTCCTAGCTCATCTTGTTTCCTTCTTACTCAAGTTCCAGAACTAACCATTTCTTCAACGAATCCTGGTTCCTTTAATTGGATGGTAATATTAAAAACCAAGGTATGGGTGCTAGGTGCACAATTATCTTTTAAGAGAGTAATAAATGATGTACAATGTTAACAAAATTAATTTATGATATTTAAAAATAGTCTAAAACAGTAAAATATCAAGCCTTTTGTCTCAGGATACATTAAAAATCATTGAGGACCTCAAGAAGCTCTTGTTTATATAGGTTATGTCTATTGATATTTACTGAATTAAAAAGAAAAATTGAGACATTTAAAAATGTTCATTTAATAGTCTTTTTAAGTGAAACAATAATAAATCCAACACTTGTTTATGTAACTAATATTTTATGGAAAAATAATTATGTTTTGAAAACAAAAAAATTATCAAGAACAGTGTTATTGCTTTACATTTTAATATCTTTTTAATGTCCAGCTTAATAGGAAACAGCTGGATTATCTGATGTACTTCTTCATTCACTATTGCAATTTGTTGTTTTAGTCAAAGTCTATGAAGGAAATCCAGCATTACACAGATAGGTAATTGGGAATGGGAGAACTTTTAATAGCCTTTTCAGATAATTTTGGGTACATTATGTAACTTCTGGGAAAATCTACCATATCTTTATGAGAGAAGGAGAATGAGACAGATAAATACTATCTTAGTATTGTTATGAATGTGGTTTTGACTTTGTGTACTTCCCGAAAAGTCTCAGGAGCTCATAAGGGTCTCCAGACCACACTTTGAGAACTATTGGTCTTAAATATAATGTTTCAAGAGGGAGAATAAAGAAGCCTACAGACTGAGTCTTGTACTATTACTTATTCAGTGTCCATTTATTTAATTAGTGATCATTTTCACAGGATGATTTTTTAATTTACTTCATTGAGGAGGAATTGGCATAAATGCTACATAGTGGTCAAATGTTGAACTAAATGTCAATGTAAAGTTAGGCAAGCAAGTAAAATTAAATAATTTATGGCTGGACAATTCATCTTCACTTGGTATAATTTCTCTTATGCCTTTTCCATTTTATTTCTATTTACACATTATAACTTGTCTTACTGTCACACTGTCACATTCTCAGCTTGGATTAGGGCAGCTGTGTGACTTGTCTGATGAGGGGTCACTTGGAGGCATTTTTCATGCTTTGCATTGACCATCAATCAGCCATGATGAATGCTCATGTGAACAATTTCCACCATGAAAACACCTTGTGCAGCACTTGAGAGTAAAAGAGGAAAGACAGGTTTGGCAAGAATGAGGAGACAAGAGAGGGAGCCTAAAACCAATTTTCTAAATCTGTTGCTCTGCTGGAATGATTGTGAGAGATGATGGATGACTGATATCACTCTCAAGTGTCTTTTATCCCTTAGGATAATTTTGCCAATTTTCCGGTGAACTTAAATGTCCACAGATGTTTGAGATGAAACCTGCTGATTTGTAATTCAAAGTCTTTAACTGCCAAATTGTTGGAGACTGTCAATGGAAACTGGCAACTTGACTACAGTGTCAGCAAAAGACCGTTGAGTGTCCTGAAGATACTCTTGTAATTTGTCATTGGCATAAATGTCAAGTCTAATGATTTTTTTTTTTAGTAGATTAGAAATAAGAATGGAATGTTAAGTGTTGCTAGTCTCAGCTCACACTTGGTGAATATATAATTCAAGGAAAAAATGTTATCTAAGAAGTTAGTTTAAAACTTTGTTGCATTTTACGTTTATTAAAATGATTGTGAATACTAAAAAATAATTTTAAAGAACATGAAACTAGGGTTTTTTTTAGAAAAATCATCACCACTTATATGAAATGGGTATTAGCTGAAGTGAAAAGGATGTTTCTGGTTAAAAGATTTCTCTGAAACTTGTTGAAAAAGAAGTAGAAATTGGCCTCTCTGTGTCTCTCTGGTGTGCAGACCTCATCCCACTTTTGTTCTGTCCTTTCCTTAATGTCATTGCTTTAGGAAGATTACTAAATGCTGAAAAGGAAGACTTGCCTTTGTTTCTTCGTATCCTCCATTAGCACATTAAATATTTTAACTGCAGCTCAACCCTTTTATTGAAATTAGAAACATAGGAACTTTATATTCAAATTTTAAAATATGTATGGTCTAAGTTTCATAGTAAATTATTTTTAATAGTATTATTTTCTATCTTTGTTGTCCTTTGAACATGCTAATAACCATATTTTCCCACAATCTTAGCCAGAATTTCTCAACCTGATTGTATATTAGAATACCTAGGAACTTAAAAAAATTATATACATGCCTGGATTTTGAATTATACTAAATATAGACCAAAATGGATTGGAATCCCTTGAAGAACCGAGTATTGATATTTTAAGGAAATTCTCCAAGTGACTCCTAACACACAACTATAATTGAGAATTACTGGTCTAGGTTATGAATGACAAATAAGTTTTCATCAACCAATTGTTAATAGCTGTTAGAGAACTATGTTAAGAATAATGCCAAGGTCATATTTGGATTTAAGGTAAGAGCACTGTGATGTACTCATGATGCCTGCCAAGGACTCTAGAGAGCAGATTGATTAGTGGCTCACATGTCAAGTACTTGCCATCCCTCAACATGGCCTTCTGACTTTAAATTTCTTCCCTTATGAGTACTGGATCCATTCCCCAATTCTCTGGTATGTATCCATAGTATGAGGCCCACCATATGTATCTCATAATATTGATAATGAGAAATTTTATTTAATATACATTTTTTTCTAGTAGTTTCACTAGCAAAAGAGTGGATTCTAAGATTAAGTACTACACACACACACACACACACACACACACACACAGTACACTTTACGTATTGCCAATGTGAATATTTATTATGGCCACAGTATAAGACAGAATGTATCCTTTTTTGCCATGACAATTGTCGATATATATTAATAGTTAAGAGTTATGAACTCAAAAGTGAAGGGGAAAAAAATCTTCTTATAGTCCTAGTTATTCAACTTACTATGTGACTTCTGCTTGCTATTTAAACTGCCTGAACACTAGTTTTATTATATATTAAATAGATCTAACATTATTATGTACTTTATAGTAAGAATGTTGTGAGAATCATATGATGTATATACTTGTAAATGCTTTGTACAATCAGAAAACATGAAACATATTTAGTTAGTATTATTGGCATGTGGATCATCTGATTATCCATAAAAATTTGTCAGTTCAACTAGGTACTATTGTACATCATACTCCACAGCTACCTCTAACAAATCATTAATGCACAGAATATAAAACATTGGGGGGAGATTAATATGCTATAGAAACATCTGGCTACTACCACATCTAAAATTACTGAATAATCTATTCAAGGTCATAAAGCAAGTGGCAAAATCAAGATTCAGTCCCTAGATACACTTTAAGCTAGTCGACAGACAATGCTTCACACTTTACAAAGTCTACTGATTTATATTATCTCAATTGCTGTTTATAACAACCTGTGAGATAGGTATTGAGATCATTTTACAGATGAATAAACAGAGGCTCAGAAAATTAAAATGATTTGTTTTAGGTGGCTCAGCTAATCTTAATTAAAATTAGAATTGTTTAAATTGTAGCTGTAGTGTCACAGATTTTTTATTTCCACAGCTAAATGTCTTCTTTTAATGGTATTCAAAAAATGTATACTTTTAGATTATCATAACATTAGTGCAAAAAGCTCACAACTGATAGAATTTATTTTATTTTTGTTGTGCAAGATTCTACCTTGAAATATTATATGTTGTTTTTTATAGTTTGTGAAAATTGTAAGATGATGGACATTTTCTTTCTGATGATGATTTAAGTCAACTGTCTTGTCTACTTTGGAAAAAAAATTGGAATGGACAAATATTTCTATTCCAAATTCAACTAGTTGAGATTACCTCTTGTGTAGAAAGAATGAGATTTCTTTCCTTTTTTACAAGATGACCATTTCCACCTATATTTACGATGAAGATTTGTAGTTTTGTGAGATGTTATCATATCCTGTATACTACAGGTGTTAAACATTTAAAGGTCAACATTTCAAAGAAATGTCTAAATTTCTGTGCGTTTGCATATGTTTTCTCATGCCCTTGAATTAGTCATGCATGCATAAAATGCATGTGCAAACCATATGGCAAGAGATATATGTGTCACTTCAAAAAATCTCTTGCTGCAAGGATCTGGGCTGCACACTAGTGGAATCACAGTTGAAGCCTATGAGGAGTTGGATTCTCAAATGCCTGATTCATGATCAAGCATTGGATTTATTTTTAGAATGAAGGAGTAGACTCTAAGAGTACCCAAGTGACTCTTTCAGTTAGAAATTTAGGCACAGAAGCAAGAGTGTTAACTCTTTGGGAAACCATGTATTAAATTTTATCTAAATGCCCCCCCTCTCAAAAAACCACATTATCTTAGGCAATAATAAAACTACAACAGAAACTCAACAATAATAGGTTAATTGACTTACTATTTTTTAATGGAAGTAAGTGAGGAATCATATGCCATGAAGAAGTATGGCTCAAGGGTTATGTATTTGGTTTTCTTTACTGGTCATGTACTTTCTTGTTTGCCACAGGCCTTGCCACTTCTTGTGTGTTAAACCCTGCTCAGTACACACATTTCGGTTTCTAGTCTGGCTCCTACTGGAATTTGAGTTTGTAACTCTTATAGGTGACCAGGCTTATAGTCCTCCACAACCCCCTCCCCACTGCCCTGTATGCATTCTAAACTAAGTTAGTTTGGCTCAAGTTTCTGTACTCAGAATAAGTTAAGTGTGTTTTTTCTCATAGTGAAGCAGTGGTACTTTAGGAAGACCAGACAGGAGACTTTATCAGTAATCCTTCATCTCAGGTGAGAGGTGATGGTGGCTCAGACTGCAAGGTATTAGTAAGATGGTCAGATACTGAATTTTTTTTGAAACTAGAGTCAACAAGTTGATGATACATTAGAATTAAGATATGAAAATAATTAGAAGTGAAGCTTACACCAAGGTAGTTGGCTCAAGTAACTGAAAGGATGGACTTAACATCAAATGACATGGGAAAGGTAGTGAATAGAACAGTTTTAGGTAGAAGAATCAGGAGTTCAACTTTAGACTTACTGGGTTTGGAATATCCATTAGATATCCAAGTGTAAGTGTTGAATAGGCTGTTGAATATACAAGTTTGGAATTTGAGAGAGAAGTCTGGGGTGGAGTTGTGTATTTTTCATGGTGTTTTTCCATATTTCTTTCATTTTGTCTATCTATGTCTGGGTGATTTCCTGAAATATTTTTTTCAATTAATTGATATCCTGTAAGCAATATCTCATCATCTATAGTTGATCCATATAGAGTAATTTTTATTTTAATTACTATATTTCATAACAAGCCTTTTGGGATACTTTTCAAATCTGGCTCTTCTTGGTCCATAATTTTCTGTCATTGTTTTGTGGACTTAATTACTTTATATATCTTTTTAAATGTTAGATATGCTTATTTTCAATATCCTTTTAGGTTCTTGTATTTGCTCCAGTTCTTTGGATGAAATTTTTTCATTTTTTAAAATCTGAGGGCGGTATTGTTTCCATTACACATGCTCATATGTTTCATAATTATTAATAAGCTTATCTTCCCTGGATATTTTCTTCCTTTAAGAATCTTTGAGCGCTGAGGATAAAATAACACCTGCCCCTTGAGTTAATACTGGATATACTTCTAATTGAGCCTCAGCATTTTTACCCATTCTAGCCCAATTGTTTTAATATATTTATTTTTATTGAAGTATAATCAGCTTACAGTGTGTCAGTTTCTGGTGTACAGCACTATGCTTCAGTCATACATATATTCATTTTCATATTCTTTTTCACCAATTCTAGCCCAATTTTTATGTCAACTTCTTAATCCAGGCTTTTCATAATGCACATAGCATGAGTTTATACTTGATCTCGTAAGCTGGTAGATTTGAGATCTTGATTTATTGAAAGGAATTCTGTCTTTACACATCATTTAATCCACTTCCTAAAATATCTCTGAGTCAGTAAGCAATTTTTTTCTGGTTTCTTTTTAGCTTTGATGCAGTATTTTTCTTGCTCATGATTCTTTCTGTAAGTGAGCTCATTTGCTCATTTGCATGGGACTCAACCTCTATTCCAGATCACTAACAGAAGTTAAAGTTCCCTGGTGAATAATGTGCCCATATGTAAGATACTTCTTCTTGTTGCTAAGACTATGAATATAGGACATAACATTCATGCATACTATCTGAGGTAAATATTTGAGAAAGAATTATATAAACAAAACAAAGCAAATGAAACAGAAGTGTCCTAAAAATACAGGGAGGTGAAGAGGAAAATAAGTAGTGGTAAATAATAAGGTACATTGTATTACAGATAGAGCTATATAAATGAATAATGATAGATAACCTAAAATTTAGTAAAAAAAAAAAAAAAGTAAATAAGAACTCTTAGAAGAAATGGGGAGAAAGATTTCAAGAATGGCTGAGTGAGAAATTCAGCATATCCTGTCCATAAAAAGCAATGATAAAACTAGACGAAATTGTCCAAAACAATTTCAGGACTCTGGAAATTAAGTAAGGAATACAATAAATTTATTTTATTTTTTCAAGAAAAGCTACTGAAACTTGGTAATAATAGTAGGATTCTATGGCATTTTAACCTGGGACTTCTTTCATCCTCTTCTTGCCCATCCAGCTCAGGCAAAGACTATTCAGTACAAATCCAGACTTCTAAGCTAACTTTCAACATAGATATACATGGTTCAGTGATTTTTAGACTTGGTTTAAATGGTAAAAATTCTTAACAAATTTCCCTTATTTCTACATCACAGCATGTTTTAAAAACTGGAAGTGAAATCAATAGTCAAAATTAAACATCTTTTTTGTTAGTACTAGAAAGCTAAGGATAACTAAAAAAAATCCTATTCTTTAAATATGCTATATATTTATGGATTTATCAACTGCTAAAAACTAAATATCCTTGGAATTGCTATGGAAGTGTCAGTCAATCAGCCAGTACTAATTGCATGTTTATTATTTCTCAGCATTAGTTCGGAATGATAAGGGATACAGAAAAATTAACACCTGTTTCTAACCTGTGGCTGGATAGTTCTTTTGCTGCCTTCAACTGAGCTCATTCATGCAGCTGCATCCAGCTAGAATATTGGCTGGGGACTTGTCCCACCTAAGATGTCTAAAACAGCTTCATGTCTCTCTCCGTGTGGTTTTTCATACTCCAGAAAGCTAAACTGGGTGTCCTCACATAGTGGCAGCAATGTTTGAGGAGCTCAAGACTCAACTGCAGATGCTTATCAAGCCTCTGCCTGAATTACATTTGCTGATGTCCCACTGGTAAAAGCAAATTCCATGAGGGAGGGGATTTCCTAAGAGTATCTTTATAGGAAGGTATGATTCATTGGTCTCCATTTTGGTACCAGCCTGCCACATTCCAACCCCTGGCTTCGATGATTCATATCTTTCCCAAACACAAAATACACTCGTTACCTCCTAAACAGGCTTCATCCAGTCATAGCATCAGTTAAGAAGCCCATGATCTCATACACAGGATCAGGTCTGGATATGGATGAGGCAGCTTGGGTGGAGCTCCTCTTGATCCAAATACTCATGACCTAAAAAAACCAGTTATTTGCCCCTCACATACTTAACATAGAACAGTGAATCAGGAAAAAGTAGCAGCAGTAGGCACAGCAATTCAAAAGAAAAAGAACAGAATATAGAAATCACTGGACCATGATAATTCTAAAAGCCAGGTAGACACTTAGTTATCAGGGTTCTCTACACTGGGGACAAGGAATATTCCTTGATTAGGGCCCAGTTTCCCCCAGGGAGTCAATCTCAAAAACATTGTTCTCTGTTGTGCTTGGCTCTTGTCTCTGAAAACTTGGTTCTGGTCTATGAGACGTCTTTCTTCTTTTTTATTAGAAGTGACCTGAATTTGCCACTGAGTAGTTTTCTCAGCCTACTGCCTTTAGTAAATTGGGGAGCCAGAAGCTTCTTTTCCTTTTAAACTGTCTCTGTCTCTTTCAGTCCAAACTGATAAATTCCCTTATAAACTTTGTGATCTTTCTCTAAGTCAGACTGAAGTTCATTTGATGACCTTGAAGCCACATCTACAATTATTTTAAAGGCAGACCTATTTATTTACTTTAGACTCCATATGTAGCTGCTGTGAAGCAATGCTTTAAAGGATTCTTAGAAGCATTTCTGTCTAGAGGAGACTGTCTACTAGGCACCTCTTTAATTCTTTTTGAGATCTTAACAGAGGGTCTTACCATCACACCACTGTTTGGATAATTACTGTAAAGGCATATATTTATTTGAGAATCTTTTGCTGGCTAGAGGGACAGAATATGTGAAATAATATTATTTTTTCCAAAGGAGAAACTTTGGCTTCAAAAATATATATATTCTCTAAATTCACCATGCAAAGTCAATTTCTTTTTTATCTCCTCTTTTTCTTCCCTTACTTTATAATACACAGCTAAAGGAAGAAGACTGACACTTTTAATATTCTATCTAGAATTCTTATCCAGACTTACAAGTTCATTATTGAATCATTAGGCATATGCTTCATCTTCCAAAATATTGCAGAAGATAGTTTTTCCATTGCTTCAATGCTATAACACATCTTCTAGTGTCTCATAGCAGGTTCCTCCACACTGCTCCAGCATTCACCCATTGCCTAGTTCCAAAGCCAGTGCCATGATTTTTCGGCTTGTGTTATAGCAGTCATCCAATTTTGGTACAAATTTTCAAATCAATTGTCTATTGGTAACTTAAAGCAATGAAAAATTATTATTATTATTTCTTAAATTTCCATGGGTTGCTCAGTCGTTCTTTTGTAGCATTATCTTGGTCTCATTCATGGAGATTCACTCAGCAAGAGAGCCTATAGAGAGCTCAGCTAGGCTAGGACATTTGTAATGGCTGCTTCCACCTCTATGTGGTCTTTAATTCTCTGGAAGTCTGGAATGGGCTTCCTCACCTTGGTGACAGCAATATTTCATGAGGGCAAGCCCCAATGTACACATGCTTTTCCCATTGGCCTAAGAAAGTCACTTGACCAAGTCCATGTGGGAGAGGAACACACAAAGATGTGTCTACTGAGCAATGTGGTTCATTGGATTCCGTTAGCATAGTAATATTCTACAAGATCCATCATCTTGTCTTTTACCTTGGGCTATGTAATCACATAGAAATCTTATAACAGGTGATAAGAAGTTGAATTTAAATTTTCTCAAAAGCCAGGTACTACATTTTGATATTACTTATTCCTACAAGGAAATAATTTCTGTCAAATTCAACATATTTTCTATTGTTAAAAGTTTGACAAATTCTAGTTTATGATACTAATCCTTATTTAACACAGACTATTTCCTATAGAGTAAAAAACAAAATTCAATTTACTTTTTAGTTGTTC
Organism: Camelus ferus; assembly: GCF_009834535.1. Classification (NCBI taxonomy): domain Eukaryota; kingdom Metazoa; phylum Chordata; class Mammalia; order Artiodactyla; family Camelidae; genus Camelus; species Camelus ferus. Next base: position 66,381,846 of record NC_045698.1, read on the forward strand.
CTTCTGTATTTAAATTTCCTCGTCTAGGTAGTTAGAAGCTCTCCAGTCCTTCTTGGTTCCTATGTTTTCTAAGATCCTTCCTTACAATTTCCTTAGGTTTGATATCACATCTTTTCAAATTAATTCATTTTATTTAATTAATTAATTAGATTTGCCTAATTTACTCTGACTTAATTTTTTGTTACTTTTAAGAACCTTAATCATTTATTTTTAAGAACAGCAAATATTTTCAGTTGCCAGGAGGTCATACAGGTTTTAAATTGTTTATGGGAACTAACATGAAATTCAGGAGTCAGCTGAAAGTTTAAGTTTCCAAAACATCTTCTCTGACTTCCTCACCCCTAGTATAGAATCAGTCACTCCCTCATCTATGTCCTCAGAAAGCCTGAGTCATTGCAGGTCTGTGAGTCTCATGAAGATGCAGAGGAAAGATTATATTTTAGAGAGCAGAAGTAAAAATGGATTTACATTATATTACAATTGGTTGGTTTCCTATGTATTTTTTCCTCCTAGATTATTACCTGCTTGAGGGCAAACAGCCTCATCTTGTACTTATTTCGTATATATAGTACCTATTTCAATGGTACCTATTTCAATGTCTGGCACTATTAGCAAATCACTAAATATTTGTTGAATTTATTTTTTCCCCAGAGGTATGCAAGGATGTTTCTTTTGTAAATTGTAAAAATAATGCAATAATAGGCTTCATAGCCACTGAAGAAATAGTGTGTGTAGTGTGTGTGTGTGTGTATATATATATATACACACGCACACATATATATATATATTTTAAGAGAGTAGTTAAAATTATGAGGTCTTGAATAACGGAAGTGCCATAATTCATGCCAATGTTCTCATTTATGATATTTATTTTTATTCCTGACATGGAATAAAAACTCAACCCGATGGCTGGACTAATGTTGTAGCAAGCTCCCTTACACATTTGGAATCAGCATGTCAATATGAAGCACCCAGAGGTTGCATGGCAAAGTACTGGGATTTAGAACTCTTAAACATTCTATTCCTAGTTAAATAGAATTTTCATTATCTAAGTTAGTGTTCTTGTGAATATCCTAACTGCAACTAATCTGGAACCCTAAGGTTTCTAAGGAAATCTGCTTCTCTGAAATTACTTCAGACTTTGTGAGAGTTGTTGGTAGATGACAAACAAAATAAGATTCCCACTCCTTTTATTACTTTAATTCACTTTGGTTGCCTATTGATCTTCAATGAATTTGAAAGCATAAGAAAAGATTTCTGAGGATCCCTTATGTTTTGCAGGTAGAATTCAATTTTGATCATGTTTGTCTCAGTTTAATTAACACAGAATAGTGAGTTAATGAAGTTAAACCCCGGGGTTTAATTGCCAATATGCTCGACTAAGCTCCAAGTTGAGAAAATCACTGCTTTCAGATGAATAACAAAACCACTAGACAGAGAGAGAGAACACAAGTTTGAATTTTATTTCTTCCACTTACTGTGTAATCTTGGGCAAGTTAGTTACCAATTTCAGGTTCAAGAATGAAAAAATAGTATTAAATGCACCTGTATTAATTCTTAGAGACATTGGAAAGATCTAATGTAAAAATATATGTAAAATTAATTTAAAATTAATTTTAAAACTCTAAAACATAATGAACACATTTATTATCATTATTGGGACATGACTGGAAGATCTGGATAGAGGTATCATAAAATCCGTCACTTTTACTATAAAAATAGTTAATCACATAATCTGTATGATATCATCTATCATGTGTCAGTTATCTACGAATGATAACACATTTGTAATATTTTAGTTAAAAATTTATTGGGAAGTTCTAGAATTTTAAGTGAGCATTATTTCTAAATATACTACTCTATGTGTATTATTTTATTATTTATGATCAGGTGTAACAGCTATCAGAGAAGCTCAGAGCCCATTCTTGAAGCCAGGTTTAGGGAAATAGATGCCATGCGGGTTTTCTGGCTTATAGCTTTGGTCTTTGAGGAAAACTTATATGGCAGCTTCTTGATTTACTACCACATTTTGTGGTATTTTTTAGAGGATTTTTAATGCACCAGAAAAGTACAAATAATAGTATGACAAGTATGTACATTCCAACTATCTATATACAACAACAATTATTAATTTTTCAGTTATTGTAAGTCAAGCACCATCCAGGCCAAGAAATAGAACTTTGCTTGCTACCTCAGAAACCCCTTCAGAGTCTTCATTTCAGTCACAGTGCCCTCTCCTCCACCGTAAATAATCAGCTCTCCTGACAGTTAGAGTAATCACATCTTTGTGATTTCCCTTTTATAGTCTTATCACTCCAGTATGCCACTAGATACTGTCACTCGACCTTGCCTGTGATTATAATATCATAGAGATCATTGGGCTGTTGGGGATTTGTCTCTACCCTCTTGTATTTGGGACTTTGTGGAGATACCGTGTCACATAATTTGTTGTAAATGATTTCCATTGGTTTTTAGTTTTGTTATCTAGTTGTTCTATCTGTTTTTATGTAGGGATTCAGAAAGATTGAAAAACTTTCTGTCATTGCTGCCGCCATCTTCCCAGACATAATTGTCATTTTGTCATCTTTTTCACGAGCCTTTGTTTTTTCTTTCTGCTTAAAATGAAGTATACAGATGTAGCCAAAGTCTCTCCTTTTCCAGTATCAAATATCTGTACATACATAAGTCTGTTCAAAGCTTTACATTTGGTTCCAGTGATTTCCTGATCTGTTCATATACTTATATATGTAGCATGTTGTTTTTATGCTATTGTTTCAAAGTTTGTTTAAATCTTGGCCATTTTTGCTATGCATTTTTCCCATTATGTATACTTGGATATTCACAGGGTTTTTTTTTTTCACAGAAATTTTAGAATATGTCTATTGAATTCTTTCAAAAAGCCAATTAGAATTATGATTGGAGTAAGTTTATTAACTAGGTGAGAATTCTGTTCTTATGGTATTAAGTATTCCTATCCAACAGCACAAAATCTCTCCACTGCTCTGCCTTCACATCTTTAGAACAGTAACATTTATCTTGATTTCAGCAAGTATGTTTAAATTTCTTATTTACATGAATGGTTTTTCTATTTATTTTGCTGATTTCTCTATATAGATAATTCTCCCTTAATAGCCCTCATACCTTTTATTAATTTTATTATAATTATTCTGTTGGCCATTCTCTAATAAACAATACTGGTAATAATAGATACCCTTGCTAATTCTTGATCTTAAAGGGCTTTCATATACATTTTTTTCCCGTTAAATATCATTTCTACTATAGTTCTCTAAATTATAGTCTTTTCCAAATTAAGGAAATTCCTTTCCATTCCTAGTTTACTAAGAGTTTTTGTCCTAAATAGGTGTTGAACTTTGACAGTTGCTTCTTTTGTGTGTTTATTGAGGTAATTTTATGATTTTTATCTTTGAGTCTATTAATGTGGTAAATATTATTGGTAACTTTTTTGATGTTGGTAAACTAAAGCATGATTTATTATTTGTAAGTATATTTATTTTATAATTTTTCCTTCTATGTTCATAATGAAATAAACCTCTGATTGCTTTTGTACTTTGACCTTATCTGATTATGGATAATATCACTAGTTTTATTAAATCAGATTAGCATTTTTAACCTTTTTCTCTATACTGGAACAACTTTTATTAGATAGAAATTAACTGACCACTAAAAGATTGATAACATAAATAACAACAGCATTAAATATTTAAATATTTAAACCTATTCTTCTAATTGATTTATATTTGTATTTATTAATTTGCTTCATCCAACAATATACAATAGATACTACTATTATTCCTTTTTTATAGATGAGGAAAGTGAAGTGCGAAAAGTTAAATAATTTGCCTTTTGTAGGTCCTTAACCTAAGGTCTGTGAACCAAGGGTTACATGGATAGACTTTAGGGTATCTAAATTTTGGATGGAGAAGAAAGTACATGTTTATTTTCACTAACCTGAAACTGAATTTTAGCACTTTATCATCTGTTACTTCTCCAACAACAGTATTTAGGTATAGTTTTATATAACTTTTCAGTTATTATAGATATCTCAAAATAATATTGAAGCTCATCAGCCTTTTCAAATTATGGTAGATACCAGAATCATGTTTAGAACTTTTTTACTGATTTACTGCACTAATGAAGAAGCAGGATATGCACTTACTTTTTATTTAGCACTTAATATTAATAGTTGTGTTTTAATGTAATTGCTTTCTTTGCAGTTTTGTATACAGACAGTCCTTGCTTTGCATACTTTTGTGGCAACTGACAAAGACTCTGTATTGCCACATAGTATGTATTGTGCAAACCATGGACTGCTTGTATTTACTTTATGCATATAAAAACATTGTTCTGAGGTGGAGTTCATCTTTTTCACCGCAAAAATGAGTTAACGTTATCTCCATCAAATTAATTACTAGCTGAGTGGTAGTGTGGGTATAGAACTCACTACTCAAGAACTAGGTTGTTACGAGAAATTCTTAGATTAATATTTCAATATGTTTAAAATTATGTTTCTTATTGAGCCAATTTTGCATTGTTGTATTTTGCTGAAACAAATCAATTTAATCCAAAATTTCTAATTTATAAGTAAATAGCTATTCAAAATTTTATTTTACTACATTTTACATCTCTGTTGTATCTATAGGAATGTATCCATTCCTATCTCTGATTTTTTATTCAGTTCTTCATTTTTTCACTTGTTTGTTTTTGTCAGACATCTGACTTATTAATATTTTCAAAATCTCATTTTTTGTTTTGTTAATTTTCTGTAATTTTTGTCTACTTTTATTTATCTATGTCCCTATTTTGTTTATTTGGTTTTTTATTTCAAATTTTTTGAATTGAATGATTGTCATTATTTTTTGTTTCAACACTTTTTTGTCTGATAAATGTATTTCACCTTAGTTTTATTCCCCTATAATATTAGATCCTGTAATATTATTGTATTTATAATTCCTAATCATACAGTTCATTTCTCTGTGAATGCTGCCAAGAACAGTTCTGACTGCTTGGATTTGATTTTGATAATTTTAAAAAATAATTCTTTGCCTGAATCTGGCCAGATAGGAATTTTTTAAAGTAAAACTTTTAACATTTTTTTTTGAAATTCAAGAATTAAAAGTCATGCAAATAAGGACTGAAATAAAATAATAAAAACTAATAGACTTTTACCAAAATTGGTTGAGATGAAGTCTCTGGCCACAGATCTCATTTTGCATGAACCATCTGGGCTTAATGTCTGAGTTCAGAGAGTTACATCATTGACAGGAAGAAACAGGAAATAAATGTAAGCAACATCTGTTTTCCTCTTTAGACAAATTTGTCTGTTTGGATCTCATCTTTTATAGCTGTTTTCCCTTTTGTTTTATAAACTTTATAATTTCCTGGTTCTCATCATTCCTCTGACCTCAGCAATATTGGATGATGACATACACAGCTCCCTGGATTCCTTGGTCAGTTTACTTGACCATGAGTACCAAATTCCAGATATCATTATGACAGATGCACAAACAATATTAGATTCAACCTAAAGTCAGCACATGATCCGAATTTATAATAGTAAAGTGAATGTCTTTCTTTGTTCACCCAAAGTTTATACTGCTTTTCACTATGCCAAAACAAAGCAAAACAAAAAAATCTCAATAATGCTGAAGAAACAATATTCTACTATGATTTTAATTTATTCTTTTAGGTGCATTTCTTGGTTAACTCAAAGATATTTTCATATGCTTTGTAAGAATCAACGTATTTTTTATGTATTATCAGAAGTAGAACTGAAGGTACAATCTGTGGTTTGGGAGATGGAATTGAGGACATTAGAGACTACATTTTCACTGGCTACACTGCCGTGCTCCCTGCTTCTTTTTCTATCCACGTTTCACGGTGCTACTTGAAGATGCTAGTTCTCCTACCCCTGCCTGGTTCTCTCCCTGTTTCTTTAAACTAAAGAGTATATAGCTTTTTTTTTTTTTTTTGAGTGCTTAACAATGTTTTCTTGTATTTTTTCCAAATCATTTTTTGTGCACTTCTCCTACTTGCCACCTAGCTCATAATCTATTTGGAATCCTTAACATGGCCAGGAAATGCCAGCAAACAATAGGTGCTTATATACTTACAGAGGAGTGAAGATGGATGCAAGGAAAATAGTCTCATGTGGCAAAATAGAGATATATCAGAATTTTTGTTAAGTAAGATTTAATTGCCACACTCTGGAATATCTGAGGATTTCAGTCATTGTAGCTTTAGGAGCTGAGAATGCAGTGAGGAAGCTAGAGATGAGGGATAAATAGTTGGTTGACTTCTCTCTCAGGACGCACCTGCAGTACTCTGTGGCTGTTTTATACAGAGCTGGAGGAGCTGCTGGATAAACCCTCTGGTGTAAATGCCCTTTAACTAATGTTTTAATACAAATCCTTTTGAGTTTTCATAGCTATGGCCTTGTTTTGGGGCACTAATGCCAAGATTTTGTCTTGTGGTAATATTCAAAATGCCACTTTCTGATATTCTCTGTTTCATAAAATGGCAAGCAACACATTTCTCTGGGCAGAAAACAAAATTATAGCAGGTAAAATATACCATGATTAAGGAGTCGAGTCTTTTCTGCAGCAGCCATGTACATGCACCATTATTTCTTTATTCAATAATTTATTCATGTAGTTATTATAATATTTAGGGAGTATATTTCAGACACAAAGTTAGACAATGACATAGTGGAATTACTGATTAAAGGAAAATCAGAGCTTATGAAGCAGGCACAACAGCCTAGACATGGATAAAGAGAGGTACAAATAAATGTTTTGGGAAGAATTGGCTGTTATTTTCTTCTTTTTTGCTATCCCCATATTTCACAAGATAAAGATTGAGAACAATAGAAGTGTTTAATTGACTCCTTCCTAGAATAATCAATCTTCAGCACTTCCAAGAAGAGAATCCACTATAAGTAATATATTTCCTTTTTTAAAATACATTGCTTGAACTCAAGGAGGACTAGAAAAGAAGCCAAACGTGCTTGTGTGCAGGAGGGGCTCACTGATGCCAAAGGAAGGGAGAAGTGCCTTAATAGTGCTAGCCCCCAAATTAGTGCCTGCCCTAGGGAAACGTCTTTTGTTTAATCTAACAGGTTCGATAGCCAAAGAACTAGACTGAGCTTTCATCTTGTCTTAGAAGAGGCATCAGAAGTAAAAAAGCTGGAGGGGACAATTTCAGACTGGACCATAGAATTGGAATGTGTGAGCCCCTCTACCTGCTACTCTTCTAAGGGACTTCTATCACTGGATGGCCTTCAAAGTCCCAGGTTCCTTCTCTAGACAGAACGTCATAGACTTGGGCTTACATATGGAGTAAGAGTAGAATGAATACCGGGAGCAAGAGCCTATTTGTGGTTTAAGGTGGAGTTTCTTAACACAAGATGTGTGCAGTATAAGAACTACTCGAGAAAGGCTCACGGATAAAAATGTCTTCAGCTCTCAGGGTAAAGGAGAGAGATTAAAATCCAGGGAATCCCTATAAAGGTACTTCTAATTCCCTAAAACCTTTCACTTTGGAACTCTGGGAAGAGTCAAAGTTAATAAGAACTTTACATTTCCCTTCCTACTTGTAGTGGCCATTGATATTATTCTGTGTATTTATTATACATATACACTGTGCCAACACATTTAATTGTCTTAGGAAAACTCAAATGATAGGTGGCAACATGAAAGGAAGTCCTGCTTTATCCTACCTCCTTCAAAGGAGAAAGCTTGTCTTCCTATTTAGATGATTTGGGAATATTTTGATGGCTGAGTAGTCACCCCTGACATTGAGAAGAAAAGAACTGATGAAGTTGAGGCATGATCTTTTCCCTTAATGATTTCCTTAGTGCTTTTATTGGAATGTGACAGGTTTTGAAATGGGGAGACGGTAGCTTATCTAGACAATAAGTTAGAAAAATTAACAAATAATTAAATCACATATCGGGTAATTCAGAAACATTCATTAAAGTCATTATCATTAATGTTATAAACTGAAATAATGAGATCTTAAAATTATATTAAAAAGAACATAATTTTAATACAGAAAAATAATCTTAGAACATGGGTGTTAAATACTGGCATAAACAATTTTTTTCCTCTCTGAATGTCTTTAAAAGTATTATGTATCTTACCTGCGTGGAGTGGTTTATGATTGAGAGTAAAATCTGGAAATGAGATTGAGAGAAGGAATTTTAAGGTTTTTAACCCGCTGTGTGGTCGGATTTTTGTTTTAGGAAACTCACTCTGATAATAATGGAGTCAGGGACAATAGCCTGGTAGCAGAATTACATATGGCTCTATATAAATTAAAATTGTGTATCTAAGGCACTAGCAGCGGGAATGGAGAAGATAGATAGAGCAGGAAAATGTGACACGATTGAGTAACAAATGGTATTGCAAAAGTCTGGGATGATTCTCAAGTTTCTGGCTTGGATGACTATATGAGTGATAGTTCCATTCACTGATTAAAAAAAAAAGATTTTAAGGAGAAGAAAAGCTCTATTTTGGACGTATGAAGACTGAAGTGCCTAATGAGGTACTCAAAGGAAAATGCATAGTAGGTAATTGGTTACATAAGTCCAATTGCCCCTCATACCACAGAACTCCTTAGAACTACTAATATTTGCTGCCTTGACCTCAGGCAACTCAGTTGGTCAGGGATTGTCAGGAAGAAATAAACACGGGTTTTAACCCACTGGCTCTCCACTGGGAGGAGCAGGGGTGGGGTGACTGGCAGAGGAGCGTGCACCTGTTTTCAGTAGCTCCCACTCTGTGGGCTTTCAGGCTGCCTGATGTTTCTCTCCTGACTCCACAACTACTGTTGATATCTGGAGTGGCACAGGCTACAATTGTCTCAAGAGACTCTGGGGGATAAGAAAAACAGAACTTAAATATTTTATCCCAGCCCCTCCTTCCACCAGTGTAGGGACAATTTGCGACAGGCTTTCCCACTATTCTCACCACTCTTGAGACCCTACACACACACACACACACACACACACACACACACTACACATACGTTCACACACACACATGTTCAGGATTGTCTTTTGTTTCATTTTCTAGTACTGGCTTTCCTGAGGGCTTTGCATTCTTTTAATGTCAGTTCTTCAGATCCATGTTTCTATCTTACTAGCACAGTTTCTCCCAGGCTGATTTTAGACGAGTGAGCCAACAGCCCATGCTAGTTGACCATCTTGTCAGGATTTCAGGGCATTATGAATCAGTAATGTCCATCTCATTTGTAATTCTTCTGAAGTAACAGTCACTATGATCTTATCTGAAGTTCAGGCTTCTCATTATCCTTAACCTTACGTAGTATTTACCACTCAATGACAACTTTTCAGCTCCAATTCTGTACTGTCTTGGCATCTAGAAATATATACATTTATATATATATATATATATATATATGTAAAACTAGGAATGTTCAATGCCAGCATTGTTGTTACCATTTGTTGAAAATCAATGACACTTAAATAAAAAGTACCATATGGACCATATGGTAAATATTTCCATTTAAATGAAGAGTAAATTGGCATTTAAAGTGACATTGTGGGTACATGTTTTTAAGAAATATCTCTCAAGAAATATCTATTTATTAGGTCCATTTCAATTTCAGAAGGTTTTCACATGGTACATTGGACCTGTAGTAAAAAGATTTCTGAAAGTGTAGTTTCTATTTTTATCTGTAGCGTCAATGAGAAAAATAGAGACTATTGCAAATTTATTTCTCCGTTTCTTACTGAAATATGGCAGAAAAACAATTTTTATCCTCCTCAGTTCTTTTGTATTCAAACCGCTACTCTTTTGTCAGCTTCAGCACTATAGAAGTCCTTGCATTTCTGAAGCATTCCTGACACTCCTATAAAACCTGAGACATCAGTATATCTATATTTTTGTCTGCTAATAAACCCCTAGTTTTTGCTTTCTTTTTTCTCAAATTAGCCAGGCCAACTATATTCATTATCTGTTGCTGCCTAACAAACCACCCTACTTATTTGTGACTTAAAACAACAACTATTTATTGTTTCTCACAAGTCTGTGTCAGCTGGATGCCTCTGCTGATCTGACCAGGATTAGTCGTAGCTGTGCTTCTCCACTTATCTGTAGTCAACTGGCAGTTTGACTAGGGCAACAGGGGTGACTGAACTTGGCGCTGTTATTATCCATCAGGCCAGCCCAGGCTTGTTCGCACGGTGGCCATGAGTTTCAAAGAAAGAGCTTAGAAGCATGTATGTCTCTTGGGGCCAAGGCTTAGCATCGTCACATTTCCACTGTTGGTCAAAGCAAATCACAAGACCAGCTCAAATTCAAGCAAGTAACATAGTCTCCTTTTGATGCGAGGAGCCTCAGAATTACATTGGAAAGGGGCATGGTTATAGGGAGGAGAATAATTGCACCAATTTTGCAAACCTCAGCAAATTATTGGATGTTAGGGACAAGAAGAGAACTGGATGGTTGTGGTGCTCCACTTTCTGATTTTCCTCTTTTGCTTTTCCCTGGGTCTTATCCTTATAAGCCAGTGAATTAAATGATAATCAGAGAGGTTGCCTTATAATATAAACATCAAATATAATATACAGGTCTGGAAGGCAGAGTCTGGACCTATGATTTTTTCTTCCTTCTAAAGCATGTCTCTCTGGATTGTACACAGTGCGGATATACTATGCTTTTTTCTTTCTTTTACAGAAAACAGTTCTGATTGGGTTAGTACCCAATTTGGTCAGTATTTGCACCATATGGAAGGTTAAAGATTTTGAATATTGTCCCTGATTAAATACATATATATACTTGGTCATTGATTAATAATTAAATAACTCACTAAGAAATCTGGAACTCAGCGCTGAACTGAAAGCACAGACCCCAGGTAAGAGTAGGTAGGAACCTCGTTTCTGACCCTTTCTCCCCAACAAGGTCCTTCTGCCCAGTGTCATTCGAGCCAATAAAATGAGACTGAGTTTGGTTCAGAAACAAAGGGAAGCTTTATTCTCTGAGCACAGAATGGAAGGATGGGAGCTAGCACTCTAGAGTCCACGCTCACACTGACGGGACGTGGACGGGGCTGCTGTACCGCGGTCTCCTCCATGGGGAGGGGGTGGTGTTCTCACAGGTCGGGCGGGGCTGTGCAGGGCCCTCTCCAGGGCAAGGTGCCCCGCCCAGTGTCTCTGCGTGCGCAGCGTGTCTGCGCGCGCAGCCCCTCTGCACGCAGCCCGCCGCCGCCGCCACAGCCGCCACAGCCGCCGTCGCCATCTTGAACTGCTGTGTGGTGCTTTCCCACACTGTTGGCGGAGCTGAGGTGTTAGCACCGTCATTTCACACGAGGAACTCTGGTCTGAAGTGCCAAATACAAGGCTTCTGCACACGGGACCCTGTGAGCAAGTGAAACTAGATGCAGCAGGAAGGAAACGGAAAAAAAAAAGGTTAGACTTTATTTTATTACCCAGATTCTATTTTATTTCCCAGGAATTGTTAACAGGCTTTGCCTGTGACAACCTCACTCTTTTTCGCTTAAGAGTCTACCCTGTTACTCCTGTTTCAGCAAAGGTCAGAATTGAATTCTATATGCTGAATATAGAACTCTGGAAATTACATTCAGGCAACTTTCCATCTAGAATTATTTTACAGGAGCAAAGCTGTTTGACTCCTCATACTGCACATGCCAGACAATTTATATGAATGCATCAGGGCTTGGCACCAAGTAAATAAAAGCTCTTTCACCTATCCACTGAATTCAATTTTGCAGCAACAAAATGTTCAGCTACCTATATTCATCATTTTTAATGGTGTTCCTCTGAAGTGCCTCATGGTAATTCTCTAAATGTGTCCTTCCCGCAACTGATTGGAAAGCCATTTTTTATTTTAATTAGGAATTTGGGACTTGCACGCCATCAGAGAAAATCTTTTTTACCTCGTATAGATAAAGAAGATTTTTCAATTAAAATTGTCCCAATTTTAGTACTGAAGAAACATAAACATGCTTAATTAAAAAATAGAGGCTTGAAATGAAACTACAGTTTATTTTATTCGAGTAAATGTTAACTTAAATAAGTTTTCATTGTTTTCTGCAGAAGCTCTTTCTTGTGAGGTTTAAGTAAAGGAAGATTTTGTGTTTTCATTGCTGTTACCTTAAAGTGGTTGACCTGACTATGGTTAATAAAATGTATTTAAATTTAAAGGGCAGACCCTGACTTTTCTAAGACAGAGCTGGGTCTACCTAGTCAAGTAGGAAGAGCTTGCACATGGTATCCATGGTCTCTTTTCTCCAACATTAACCTTTCCTATTCTTTTCCAACTTCCTCTGAGGTGTTGTGGCCACATGGTTTTGTTCCATCTTTCCCCTGACATGAAGAAGACGATTAATATGCATTAGAACAGTTTCTTCCAATGGTAGATATGTTTTAGTCTGTATTCTAGATCATAATCTACTGTTAGGGGTCCCTAAGTGTTGGCCTGCTGCCATCATCTGGCTTCCAGATGTTTTTGAAATGTTTTGAACTAGTTGGTAAAATTTAGAAGTAAGGAGATTTCACAAGGAACTCCAGATATGTGGTAGCTCTTGAAAGATTTGAATATCTGACAACCCTAGGAGCACCCTCTGAATGGCAACAGCTGGGTAATAAAGCTGTCAGTAAAAATACAGGATGTCTGGTTAAATTAGAATTTCAGTAAACAATAAATAACGTTTTAACTTAAGTGTGTCTCATACAATAATTGGGGCATATTTATGTTAAGCAAATAGAGGTTTATCCCTTGGTTACCTGAAATTCTTTTATTTATTATTTTCTTTTTGGGGGGAGGTAATTGGGTTATTTATTTATTTTGGTGGAAGTACTGGGGATTGAACCCAGGACCTTGTGCATGCTAGGCACGCATTCTACCACTGAGCTATACCTTCCCCCTCTGAAATTCTAATTTAACTGGGCATCATATATTTTTGTTTGCTAAATATGACAAGCCTACCTGAGGGTGAGCAGTGACTTCTCACCTTAGATGGGGCAGTTCTCAGCAGATCCACTGAGCTCGTTTTACTTTATGTCGCCTGCGTGACTTGAAAGCCTTCAAGGTTTTGCCGCTGTCTTAAAGAACTGAGTCTCTAATAGTATTTAAGTCCTTAATTCTACAAACTCTGACTATTTTAGCTAAAATCATCTCATGAAACTTCAAACCTGTCAGATGTGAAGGTCCTTGTGCCTTGGGCTCCTTCCTATCCTTTCAAAGTTCTCAGCAGTGACCACTACAGTAGGGCCTTGGCCTCTATCTATTCTGACCCTCTTCCAGCCTTTTCAATGGTTATCATGTCAGGATAAAACAACAGTGAGGCATCCTGGTTTTAGACCAGTGAGAAGGCTTTAAATATTGAAGGTTTCCTTTTAAGCCAGTAATTATGCCTTTGTGAATAGATTCTAAACCTAGAATCTAGGAAAAAATGTTAGAGGGATAAGTATTTATGGTATTAATATTTAGAAGTACTAAAATTTGGAGCCAATCATAGTGTTTAACAATGTGGGAAGAGTCGAATAAATTGTGGTATATCTTTTCTGTGGGCTAGTTTATCCCTATTAATCTCATTTGTGAAGTGTTAAAATCATATAGAAAATACCAGAGTTAAGTAAAAAGAAATCCTGATGGGAAATTGTACGTAGAGTATTATAATATGTAAAGAACCATATGCACAAAATGAAAAACAAGATGGGAATAAATCAAAATGATAGATCGTTAGTTGTGGTTGCTAGAGATATGGAGCGTATTTTCTTCTTGTTTTTTTCCTGTACTTTTTTTTCTAATTTTTCTATAATGAGTATATACTAAAATTATTTCTGCAACTACATTTTGAATTTCTAGAGATTGCTTGATTTTTTATACCTATATTAAGATGCTAAAATTGGGTCTTTATGTCTCAACTTTGGCTGAGGTCTGGTGACAGCAGATATCAGAAGCAACAGTGAATTATAAGGTAGACTACCGTGAAGGTTTTGCAGAAAGTAGGTGGCCAAGCATTTGTTATATAATTCTTAAAATCCTTTATGTACATTGTGGGTGTAGAGAGTTGAGAAAAGTGTTTAGGAAAGAGCTTGTGTTTTGGAAGAATCCCCTCCTCCCACCCTGGGAAAGGGGTCAGAAATTTCTGCCTGCTACGTTAAACCTGGTAAGAAGCATCAGTAAAACCATTAAGAGAGTTGCATATACAGCATGCCTTGTGGTTGGAGGGATGTAGGGGGCTAATGTCCAACTCCCATATGGGAATGTCTAAAAGTAAAAGTGGGCTGGTTCGCTGCCTCAGTGGTAGAGGCAAGGAGAGATGGCTACATGCGTCACCTGTATTTTCAGTTTGTCAGGGTAGAGGGATCAGGAAAGTTTTCTGTGAATGGATGATGTACACATGCACGACAGAGGACCAGCTTGGGAGTGATCATAAATCCTGCCTGATAGGGTCTCCTGGAAAGGTAAACAAACCTCAGGACAGAGAACCAAAGCCAAGGATTTCTTATGCCTGCAAGAGAGAAAGCTCTGAGTCAGAAAAGATTGTATCAAGGGCCCAGTGGGAGAGTGTACAAATGTCCGTTAAAGAGCAGGCTTTATATGTTGTCCATGTCCAGAGAGCATTTGACACATTTCCAGCTTGTGACATTTCCAGACAAGTCAGAACTTTCTAGTCTCCTCTATCTCCTCTCCTTCCTATACTCCAACTTTGGAGGGCTTGGAAACTAGAAGTAGCAAAATAACATGGGGAAAGGAATTGGGAAAGAAAGACAGTGAAGGTTACCTTCCTAGGGGGAGGTGGAGTAGCCATAATTTTGGTTTATATTGGGAGAGTTGAGTATTACATGGTACTGGGCATTTTAAGTACAGAAGTAAGGCTGTTTTGTGACTTGAAATTACCAAAGGTGGCAGACACAGAAGATGGTCTGCTCATATTTCCTCAGTTTGCACTATTATACTGCATAACAACCTGATAGCTTCCAAACAGAAGCACCTGCAACTCTTTAACTAAAGGCTTTTTCTGATGCTGATAACTTTCTTCACTTGTGAGCAGGGCAGGCTGGTATTGCCAGGTAGTTAATACTTATTCCTCCATGAACAGCCCTTATTCAATGACTAACTGATGGTAAATGATGGAAAACTATCCCAGCTCACTGGCCTGAGATGGGCTAACCTAAAGTTATGTGTTACATTGTTACTCAGAATTTCAAACTGGGATTGAGCTCCAGGAGTCTTTTGCAGTTACCTGCTCCATATGGCATCATTTGCTGCTTTCTTTTCTTTCCTATCTCATTTCCTACCCTTCTATTTGTGCTTCCTGGAATCATCTTGAAAATAAATACTTTGATTAAATTTGTGTTTCAGAGCCTGCTTCTTGGGAAAGCCAGTTTACAATAGGTAGTACCAGAAGTTGTCTCAATATGCAGGCCCTCAGGATAGGATTGTGGAATTGAATCACTGATGGCTACATGGTAGCAAATACACTATTTCAGGTGGTCCCTGAAGTGATGATCACTCCTGGCATTCTGTCACATCAGAATTACTAAAACTCTCATTTATGGGGAACTGAAACTGAGTATATGTAGAAGATGTCTTAGTTGATGCAATGTCTCTAATACTTGGATGATGTAGAGAAAATGGTAATTCTAAGACTTGAAGTATTGTTGGCTCTTAATTGCCTTTGAAATGTTGGAAGAATAAAATGAAATTCTCAGTTCACCTAACTATCAACTCAAGGGTTAATCATAACCTCCCTGGCAGCATTTAAAGAGATACTTATTTCATGTAGCCAGAGAACATACTGTGGTAAAAATCAGACCCAGGTGCCAATAGTGAGAGAGGCAGGGTATTAAAGAAGTTTGAATTCATAGTACTGGCAAATTTCCTATGCTAAAATCAGAACCCTGATAGGGAGGAAGTGAAGCTCTGAGTCCTGGAGTAAGGATATTTGGGTTGGATACACTTGAGAATATTAAATTCCAAGATTTTCCTGAATCTTATGAGCCAATGTAAATGGCCCCTTCCCCTTGATAGAAAAGAATGTCTTCCTAATGTCTGAATATCATGCAAAGACTTCATGCAAAGACTTTATCTGAGGTCAAATTTTCCCAAGACGATGCTTTTCTTCCTCTGAAACTGTCCTTGAATCCTTTCATTGCTTCCAAACCAATAGCTAGGGTCAAATCTTATTAGGGAGGTATTGACTCACCAGAGAAGTCATGACCTGAGTAGGCAGGTACTGTCTCTCCTGCAGAATGAGATTATTTATTAAAAGAGCTGCAGATCTGGCTAATATATGCTGAAGAGAACCAGGACAACACACCTGAGGATAGATTTTAACAGTGCTGGACCTCAGGTAACTCAGAATATATTTTGGATGTATAAGTAAATGAAGTAAGTCAGATAAATACCTTGTGATCTTTCTCATATGTGGAATCTTAAACAAACAAACAACCAAGCTCATATATACAAAGAACAGACTGGTGGTTCCAAGAGGTAGGGGGTGAGCAGTCGGAGAAATGGGTAAACTATTTTTTTTCAGTTTAGCCAAATTGAATATAAATAAGCAAATAAGTAAGTATGAGATGGGGTTACCCTCCTATGACTCAGGATTCAAAAGAAGGAGAATTAAAGCCTATCTCGTTCTTCGACTGGCATTGCTCTTTGAAGTGTGGAAACAACAATGGCTTATAGTAAGTGAGGTAGTGCTGGTGAACTGCCTTAGAAAAGTAGTGATCAAGTGGTCATAAGTCTCAGAGAATAGGAATGTTATAAGTGATTAATAATATTAGGCCAGAGAAATAGAGCTGACTGTGTGCCTTGGTAGATACCGCATACTACTTTCTTCCCATAAGAAATATGAATGCATCAGTGATGGGGACACATGCACTGCTGAGAAGCCAGTAGTAGACTGTTATGAATCTGGGCTTGGGTATCAATGGGATGATAGGAATACCAAGTAGCAGAGGCAAGGTGATAACACTTAACAGTCAGAACCAGGATGAACTACAGTGTGAGGGAGAATGGACAGGATGGAAACCAGAGAGTCTTGACTGACAGGAATTTATGGATTTGGTTTATAGATTATAATGATCCTAAGTCTGAGATAGTTGAATAGTAATCCAGGAAACTGCTTGCCTTAAAGAACCAGAAAAAAATCAAGAACAAAAAGAAGGTTAAATTATTCACGGCAATGGAAAATTATTAATTGTTTTCCCAGGTTCCAGATATGACCTTGTTCTCAAACCCAGAGAATGAAGGAGAGGCTAGTCCCTTTGGAGAAAGACCCTATATCCCATAGCATGTCTTAGCAGTTACCTCAGTCCTTCTGCAGAGGGATCTTTCCAGAATAAGTTGGCTTTGGAAAAAAGGCAATACCCAAATCATTTGGTGATTGTTGGAGATAAGATCTAAGCTTATTTTGATTCAAGGAACCCGAAATGTCATCCCCCTCTTTAAAATGAAGGCATATGGAGGCCCAATAATGATGGAAGTCTTGGTGCAAGCTCATTTCACAAAGATTTGATGAGTTTTTGGACCAAACCTTTGGTCATTTCCTTTATTTATGAGTGCATAGTTGGAATGATTATAGTTAGCAACCAATGTAGCATTCACATTGGTTTCATGAACTGTAGAAAGGAATTATCATGGTTGGAAAGTAAAATTGGAAGCCCCTGAAAGTAACCCTGTTCTGACTGTGACCAAGATAGTAAATCAGAAACAAGGCAGAATTTCTGTTAGGAAAAGATTTGTTTATAATTAGTGCTATCTTCAGAGACTTAAAGAATGCATGGGTTGTAGCACCCACTATATCTCCATTTAATTCACCAGCTTAGTTCCTTTCAAAACCAAATGTATCATGGCTGATGATAGTGAAATTCTGTATAGTTAACCAAAGGGTTACCTGAGTTGCTGTTGCTGTGGCAGATATGACATCTCTACTAAAGCAGATTGATATAGCCCCTGGAACTTGGAATGTGGCTACAGGTCTGGCAAATAAATTCCCCCCACCCCCAGTTCCTATTAGGAAGAAAGATCAAAAGCAGTTTGCATTCATCTAGGGTAGACAGCTGCAGGTATTCATAATCTTGCCGTAGGGCTATTTAAACTACCTGCTCTGCCACAGTATAGCCCAAAGAATGATAATAATCTCGGCTTTCCACAAACGTGTTTGTCCACTATTTTGATGGCATTGTGTTAATCAGACCTCAAAATAGTTCTTGAATTTGTTTTTATCTTATCCTGTTACCACTCTCCTAGTTTACTTGTTTATTGTACATATTGCAATATTTTTGTGGCTAATCCCTCAAATTTGTCTTTCCCTACTCCAGTGATTCTCAGTAGTGTCCCCTTGAAGGGACATTTGGCATTGTTTCGAGAAATTTTTGTTGCAATGGAGGGATGCTACTGCCATCTAGTTGGTAGAGTACAATGCTGTTAAACAGCCTACAATGTGCAGAACAGTCCCCCACAACAAAGAACTGTCCAGCCCAAAATGTCATTAGTGCTAAGGTTGGGAAACAATGCCCTGCTCAGTCTACTCTTAACATTGCAATCAAGTGTCAAGGACTGTGATGAATGTGATGTTTTACCTCTACTTGCAAGCTAATAAGTTAAGCTACCACAGTTGTTTTGATGCTGGCTGAAGTCCATAGTTAGAAAGAAATTGATTCCAAATGGCGCAGCAAACATAATAAGCATTAACATATCTGCATTGATTCTTCTTAGCCTCAAGTCCACCAGAATGACACAATGAACTTAGATAAATTCTACTCATTCAGTGACTTTACCTCTCGGCTGAGAGACCCAGGAACCCAGAGGCTTTGGGGCAAGCAAGGCACATTGTAGCAAGATGCAAACAAGCCATCCCCCTTTTCTCCTCTGGACTGTGAACAGTTACACAGTAGATACAAAGAATTGTAGTTGCCTTGACCTACTTGTTTTCCTATGTGAATAACTACAGGTATTGCTCAGTATCTGGAGATGTGTAAACCTTGCAATTTGGTAGAATTGGCAAGAACATGAAAGAATGCTTAGAGACTGGTGAATTGTCTTTACTCCACTGCTATTACAGTGTAAAGTTTATTCTACTTCATGTGGCAACATAGACCCTTTATGACTTGACTTCTAACTTAATGTCCATTTCTTAGCTCAGACTTCAGACATTATCAGTAATGACTTGAAGTTATGTCATTTTACCGCTTTATGCTGAAAAGTTACCTTTTTGCTCTTCCTTTTTCACTCAGATAAATTATCCTTATCTTCCAGGACTCATGTCAGGAATCCTCTACTCCAGGAAGACTTTCTTGAACTTTCTGAATGGGTTAAACAGTTCTCTTCTGACTCTGGTATTACTCAGAATCAATTACTTCAATCATTTGTCATTGGACTTAAATTCATGGTGTTGGAACTAGGTCCTGTTCCCTGTATATTCCTGGTGTTGAAACAGTACCTGCAACATAATGGGAATGTAAACATAGTTTCTTGTTATTTTTATTATTACTATTACTACTATACTCAGCTGAATTTATGGTATCCTCTTACTACACGAACTCACCCCATCCAATTTTCCTTGCTTTCTTCATGCTCTTTTTCTGCGCGCGCGCGCACACACACACACACACACACGCACACACACACAGAATGTAGGATGCATTTTCATAATATCTAGCTGGAACTCACATGCCTCAAATTCTGAGCTATCTCCCTACTGCCAAAATACATTTGCAAAGAAGATATGCTGAGAAAAGTCAAGTCCCTGAATACTGCTCTCAGATATCAGCTGGCCGTTGCCCACCAAATCTTGACCTGGATTAAACCATGTGGAGCATTGTCTAGCCTTGTTCTCCAAGCATATCCCTGTGTACTGGGCCATAGGGTGCCTGTGGTAGATGCTCAGACAGGCACTGAGGGGTTCTAGGTCCCTTTTTGGCTCTCTCTCCCTCACACTGTTTGCCAATTTCTCTCTTGCTACAGTAGAGATGTGACTATTATATTTAATGTACAGCTACCATCACTAAAGAGTGATGATGGAACAAATAATGATTGGAGAGTTATTTTATCATGACTATTTTGCTTTCAAGTTGATATGTTCATTGCCTACAAAGAATTGCAAAATGGCACATTAATTCCCTCTCCTAACTGCCGTATTAATTCAAAGTGCCATGCAAGCACTGTTGAATTTTTAAATTGCTTTTAGTTTTTAATTTTGAGTTTGGCTTAGCAAAAACTAAGAAGAAAATGGAACCTGATAAGCTCTTAACAAATTAATACGTCCCCTCTAGTTATGCAGTACATTCAAGTACACAAAAACAATTACTGCATAAATTGATGCAGATTGTACTCTTTCAGATTTTGATAGTACTGTAACTGATACAATGGGAGTGCCATGTTACTCTTTTCTTAGCATCTGACTTTTAAAAAAAAGTCCATCTAAACTAATGCTAGTGAGTAATACCATATGGGGTGGGTTTATTCATGTTTTATTCAACCATGAAGTAGCCAGATGAACATTGTGTACCTTTCAAATCTTCATCCCTTCCCCTGTTCTTCAGCCAGTGAGAATGACATTGTTCATTGAAATATGAGCTAACCTGCACTCCAGGTCCAGATTTTGTCTCTATTTTAAAGCTGTAATATAGAACATGGCTTTGAAAATTTGGATCAAGTTTTAAAAAATAGAAAAATGATAATAAAATGTGTTCAGGTATATTTTCTTTTCAAAGAACAGAATTTTTGCTCTGCCCCTAATAAGATGAAAAATCAGCTACAACTGCCAGGACAAAATTTCATGGCATTGCCATTTGATACAAATGTTCAGTTTCTCATTGAGAAGAATCTCCCCTGTACAATATGGAAGATATATTAGATTAAGAGAGACAACATAATTGCCCCAATTGGATCAAACATTTGGGCCTTCTTAGTCCAAAGGTGAATAGAAATAATACTGCTGTGCTTTTGGAAGTAGCTAAATTCAACCCTTTACTTAATTCTCACCACCATCATCCATTCATGCAAGTATCTTCCTATGATATTTGTTTGTCAGTACTCCTTAAGGCAATAGCAGAAACAATATACCTATTTAAGTATCTATAAGATATCTTCTTAATATATATAAATCAAACAAATTCCATGCTAATAAAACACCTACTACTTGTCAGATTCTGGTTATCATACTTAATTTCTGTGAAGTCAGGAATAATACCTCTCTTTTACAAATCAGAAAACGATTCAAGAGGTTTAAGACTATGTCTAAAGTCATACAACTAATATGTGTAGATCTGATATGGAGCATGTGATTTATAAAACTAATATACAGTGGATTCAACTCAAATCAGTTCAGTTAAATTTTTATTATTTTTCTTAATTTTTTATTATGATAAAATATACATAAGTTTACTATTTTAGCCGTTTTTAAGTGTACAACTTTGTGGCATTAAGTACATTTGCATTGTTCTGCACCACCATCCATATCCAGAACTTTTTCAAGGTAGGAGGTATTTTTCCTCCCTATCTTTCTTATCTTGATCATTCGTTTATTTTTCATACTACAACATTGAATCAAAATGGACATTGACCTTGCTCTCATAGAGCTTCATTTTCCTGGAATTGATTCAGAGTAATCAGTCATTACACAATTATTTGTTATTTCCTTATTTGTAAGGCAGTGTAACATACTCTGCAAGACCCTAGACATTCAAGTTTGGTAGATAGATAGTAATCACAGTAATCACATAAATAATTGTAAACTTTATACCTGAGTAAGGAAGGAAGAAGGGGAGGGCTGGGTCATGAAACTATAAAATAAAGGGATCTGATTTAGCAGGAGAAAGTGTAGCTTCTTTATTGAAGTAATTTTTTTTTTTTTGGCTTAAACAATGTATAATTATTTTCTCATAGTTCTAGAGCTTGGAAGTCCAAAATCAAGGTGCCTTGAAGGTTGTTTTCTCCTGAGGCCTCTCTGTCTTGCAGATGGCTACCTCCTTTTCATGTTCTCATGAGGCCTTTCCTCTGTGCATGCACATCTCTGGTGTCTCTCCCTTTTCTTATAAGAACAGTAGTCCTACTGATGTGACCTTTATGACCTCATGTGATCTTAAGTACCTCTTTAAAGGGCTATATCTCTAAATACAGGCATGTTGAGGGGTAGGGCTTCAATATATAAATTTGGGGAGACGAAATTCAGTTCATAAGAGATTATGTGCTAGGTGGAAACTCCTTTGACCTGTTTCGGTGGGGACATGTTAAAAAGGATTGCTGCAAACTGGGACAAACTGGGCCTTTATGCCATCTAAGTGGAGCAGCTGCCATGTAGGAATATAGAATTTCTGTGGTCAGAGCCTCTGATTTTTTTTTTTTGAGAAATACTGGAAATACGAATTTATTTTTTATGAAACCTCTAGATTTGTAAACAAACAAAAAACAGATAAATCAGTTGTTCTAGAATGTACAAATTAAGAATAAATTAAATAGTTGATTAAGATTTAAAAAGAGGTAGGGCTTTTTGATATGGGTAAAGAGGGTGATGCAAGCAGAGAGAGGCTGAGAGAAGATGCAGAGGAAGCCAGAATGCCAGGTTCAAGGGTTAAATTGCCACCCAGGAAATGCTGAAGAAGCATGTGGAAAGAAACAATGGGGACTGGCCAGCCAGCCATCCCATGAGAGGCAGTTTTCACCACCACGTTGCTAGTGAGCACCAGGTGACTGTCCAGTCTACAATCAGGAGGCATCTTGCCCTGATGGCTGGAAGCACTCTCAGCAGCTAGACTTCCAGCTGATGCACCCCCAAACGTGTCAGGACTTCGCTTAGCCCTTTTGTGTATGCCATGACACCACATCCCAACAAGGCTCTCAGGACAATTATAAGACTAGAAGAATCCTTTGACATCTAGCAGAGTGGTGGCAGGAATCATACTTGGAGAAGAGGAGGCCAGGTTCGAATGGTGCCTTTTCTGGAGCCTGATGTTGGGACCACCAGTGGACACTGTTTCATACAACTAGTCCCATAGGATGTTGAAGAGGTGCCGTGGGGCCAAGGAGGAATCTATAGTTTAAAGTGTTCAAGAAATGCAAAATCACATCAAACTAAAACTGTGTTTATTCAGGGCACCTCAGATAATGTCTATGCTAGTGAATTTTAGAAATCTGCAAGGGTAGGTACAGCATCTACTGAGTTTCTAATTTACATGGCTGTGGAACTCTATCTTTAAGAAGCTTCTGTCTTAGAAATCTCAAAATGGCAGCCTCACTGATTTGTTTCATTGTCCCACAAAAGTCTGTTGAAATAACTTTTGAGCTGAGAGCTGAGGAAGAAGCATGTGAGACAAGCGGGTGTGGGTAGGAAAATCTTTACAAAGGAGCTTCATGTGCAAAGGTACAAAGGAAAGAGGGCAGGCTATTCTAAGGACCCAAGATAAAGTCATTATGGCTACTGTCCAGAGAGGGAGCTTTCTGTGATATGAGCAAATGGGAGTCAGACCACAAGGTGTCTAAAGGTTCATGTTAAAGAATTTGTCCTTTAAGGGCAAGGGGAAGCTTTAGAAGTGTTTTAAGTAACAGAGTAATATAATCAGATTTTCACTTCTAAAACATGGCTTTGGCTGCTTGTACAGAAAAGACTGCATGAAAGGCAGTCCAAATGGATGGTGGAAATTAACATCTCTTAAAGCAGCTCAGGTGAGAGTATGGCTTGGATTCTGGTAGAGGCAGAGAAAATGGGAAGAAGTAGAATGGAAAGAATTGATTATGGGAATTAATGGTACATCCAGCGAACATGTTAGTGTTTATACTGTCAGTTTGAAGTCCTTCAGGGGCAGGAAATGTAGCTTCTTAAACTTTCTTTTCATAATAATCAGTATAATTACATTTAGAAATTGAATTGCTGTCTCTGATCATTAAATCATAACCTTATAAAGGCTCTGAAGACTTGTTCTACTTTGTTTCCTTTCCTTAGGATAGGAAAATAGAGTTTCTATTAAAAGTGTTTTTATTCTTCTGGTCATCTAGTTAAGAAGGTTTTGTATTAATTTTGGAATCCTTCTCTAAAACTTCCTACCATGGGAAAACCCACTGGCATTTTTCTGTTCTCCACTGCAACTTGGCTTTGGATGCTCTTCATGATCCTCCTGGGTTGTTTCTAAGAGCTTCTTTGTCAGCTTGTTTGACTACAACTTTACAGTGGTGTAACTAAATAGAAGTTAATTTTTTAAATCACGTAACAAAACTCTAGAGGTAACATGACTGCTGATTTTGTTAATTTTATGCATCTATATATAAATACTTCAATCATATCAATGTCTCAAAGCACATCCATACTCTAGTTTCTGTTATCCTCTTGAAAACCTCTTGGTTTTCACAGTGAGACCACAAGATGGTTGCCATTGTGTCTTCGTCCCTGGTGGGAAAGTAGAAGGGTGTAAGAAAGAACACAGAGTAGCAACAGTATCAAGAGAGCTAAGGATTTTCCAAATAGCCTAAGAGAACTCTTGTCTCATTGGCCAAGATTGTCACATGATTTCTCCTATGTGGAAAAGAATGTTGGAAGATTTTTTTTAGCTCATTGTTTTTTATAATTAAGGAAGGCTAATAAAAAGGAGATTGGAACGGATGCTAAGACAATCAAACTATACAGTACCTACCACAGTTTCCTGAGTAGTATTTGTTTTTTTCTGATTCTTTGTGTTTTCAACTTTCCTTTCCACCTATACTTCCCAATGCAATGCCAAGTCTTATCAAATTAATTTTTGCAAAGCATCACTTTGGTCATATAATTTCCCAGGTACCACAGGAAAAAATAATCCTTCTTAACCTAGCATTCAAAGATCTTTACAGCTTGGCCTTAAGCTACTTATTAAAATTTGTCTCCAGTTATTCTTATATATAAATGCTCTGCTCCAAGCAATATCTGGCATGTTACTGTCTTATGTCCTGTTTTCCTAACTTAATTATTTTATGTGATCTTGACCTTACACAGAATTCCCCCTTCTCTTCTTTTACACATTCATCATACACAAGTTCCATTTTAAATTCTGTCATACCCTGCCCTCCTCCCCCAGCAGTAATTACCCCTATCTTTCAACTTATGTATATCTACTTACTTGTCTTGTGTTTATACCTTGGTTTTATTATTTTATATAGTCTACATTTTGCCTTTTCTTGTGCCCATATATGCGTATAATATAATATAATACAGTATTATATTACACAGCAGGAACAGAATACATATTTGTATGTTGAAACAATTTCAGACAGAAAATTATTTTTATTTAAAAATCTTTCCAGTAGTGCATCAGAGTTTAACTACCTGTTTTGTCAAGAAACCTCCCTTTAAGTTTAACCAATTTTCTCCTATGTTACCCCAAATCAAGATAAATAGCCATATTATACTAGGTTATTTTAAAATTAATTTACAACTAGTAAATGTTTACCCTTTCAAGATCTGATCAACTGCATACAAGATCAACATTTTACATTTATATTGAATTTTCTTTGTCATATAGTCTTATTTCCTTAATCATTTGCACATTTGATAACAAAATTGACTGTTATTACATATAAAAGCTTCACAAAACAGAATTCACCTCATGACCTTTTCTTATTGTGTTTTAATGGTTTGTATGATATAAATTGATACAATTATGTTGGAAAATAGCAGAGACAAACAAATCATATGATCCCATAATATATACAGTGATTTGGGAGCTAAGAATACGTTTTAAAATTTATTTATATTTTGGGGGATAGCTCCCAAAGACTCCATTATGATGAATTGAAAAACATTTCAGGGAAAATGTTTATTTCAGAATAGCAAAAGCATTTACTACTGGAGGTTTTCAGACAAGACAGATTTAATTAGGCTAGCCCAGAGGCAAGCTGATGAAGAAAAGAGCTGGTTACCCATTCATTTTCCACTTGCCAGCTGAAATTTCAAATAAAGCAACTTCTTTCCAGGTCAATTACAGGTGTATGGAAATAGATGAAAAGCAACTATTTATGTAACGTTATAATATGATGATTTGCATCATGGACTAGCACAGTAGGAGTGGTATCAAACAGATGCTTAATTTGTGAAAGGAGTTATCTCGAAAGAGACATTTTCTGAAATAATTTGCTTAAAAATACTGATATGTTAATTTCTACTCAACAAAACGTTTTCAGTCTTATATTAAAAAGGTGGCATTTTCAATCCAAATATTTGTAACAAATACAATCCAAATATTTTTGTTTGTATTTTATATTTTATTAGGGTTGGTGATTAGTTTGTTTCACTGGCATACCAGTTTCTGTGGCTTATACAAAGGTTGCAGAGTGTGGCTCATAGAATTCAGAATAAGATATCTAGGTGTGAATCTTTTATACATTACTTATTAGTGTAGACTCATTAATCTCTCTGAATCTTGATTTACTTGTTTATAATCACAGTGTGGCTGTGAACATTAAATTAAAAAAATACTCGTTTACAAATAGAATAGTACATGTAATTGTTGATGCTTAACAAATGTTAGAATCCTTTTTTCCTAGAAACTCATGCTTCCAATATATTAAGTTCTTTCCTAATTGCCACCTCAGGGACACACATGGCCCAGTTACAGCATCATTCAAAACAAAACAAAAATACTGGCACATGAAAAAGGTAATTGCTACATGATATCAGTTTAACTTGTATCTCTCAAATAACTATAAATTTTAATAAAGTTTGTGTCTCATAAAAATACTTCCAAAAATCATCCTTTTTTCCTCCTCTTTTTGGTGCACAGCCTACAGGTTCTGATAAGTCTCTTATTTTCTGGAATCTTTCACCCTTCCTCTCCAAAAAATTTGCCTGAACTTCAACTCATGAAGATTCTTCTATCCTGTTTTCTTCTTGCCTCATTAGTCTTGTTTCTTTCTACCCATTCTTTAAAGTCCCTGTATGAAATTTGAGAGAATGGGCTGGTAAAGTTACATTTTATTAAGGGATGAAGGATGGTAAAGGCAGGAAAGAACAAAAAGAAATAGAAGAGCATTGACATTTCAGTACATCTTGTTTTCAGCCTTCATCACAGGTGAACAAACTACCTATTTTAAAATTGTGTTAGGCAACAAAGTTTTCTTCTAAGTTATCAACTTTATCTTGAACTTCAAAACCGATTCTTCTTATGATTTAGATTAGAATACAGAACTGTTAATAAATCCTATTTCCTAGAAATTAAAAAAATGTTTTTAAGATTTTTCATTTCTTCTTCATTGATAAATCAAGGTTGCTCTTCCATATGTATTTTATTCTTCCTATTTTTTCCAACATTGTCGTTCAAAAGTGTGTTCTTTCCAGGTTTATTCTATTCATAAAAATTATAGAAAAATCCCCTCTTATTTCATGTTTGTCTGACATTGTGATTCAACAGTCAACAATCATTTACTGGACTCTAGATATATGTTAGGGACTGAATCCTTTCCTAAATATAAAAAGTCAAGAAGGATAGGAGCTCTGTCATTAAGGCAACTGATGGTAACCTCCATGTTGTCCTAGTCAGTATATAAGTGGGTGCACTTTTTGAGAAGTTACAATTCCTAGATGATTCATGATGACACATACCCAATTATACTGACTTAAGCCATAGTCTGGTAGTAATAGGTGCTTCTTACAGAAAACAAAAAATTAGAAGGATTCAGAAATGCCCACCCCTCACCAATCCCCAGCAAAATAAAGCCAACTTTGTTTTGTAATATTTTTGTGGAAAGTTAAGATGTTGGGAAAGAACTTAGTTGTCAGGGAGAAACTTAGGAATCAGGAAGGGAGTTTTAAAAGGCAAGAATAAATTGTTTTAGTAGATTTTGGGAGGTAAGAGCCAAACTACTCTTTTGTTTTATTTTGTTTTTTGAGAGAGAAACACACTTTTCTTGGCTGAAACTCAGTTCTACATGAATTGGAACTTAGCTAAGAAAAAGAGAGTTAAGAAAGGAGAATATAGTTAATAGAAAATTTAATTGTGAAAATGTAGTAGTTAAGTTTAAGGGCTCATCATTCATTCATTGATCCAGCAATATTTATAGAGTGTCCACCATGTGCAAGACATTGTCTCAGATGCTGAGAATACAGCAATAAAAAAAAAAAAAAAGAAAAAAAACAGACACCTCTCTCGTCTTTGGGAGCTCTCAGTCTAGGAATATAAATATGTACTTTAAAATTTTTTCTAAGTGTTTAGTATCTACAAAAGGTTCTGTGATAAGCAGGAACTTGGTGAAATATTCAAGAGGTAAGACCTGAATGTCATTCAATAATTATTTGCTGAACAAAAGACACATTCCATGATCTTAAGAAACAAAACCTAACAGGAACTCGACATTTATTGAATCCTTTCTGTGTGTTAAGCGCTTTATGTTGATTAAAAAAAAATTGAATCCTTGCTATATAACTCTGTGAAATAAATACTGTGGTTATAGATGAGGAAAGTTGTTTAGATAAGTTAAGTAAATTTGTCATAAGATTTTATAGCCACAGATTTGCAGACCTAAGTTCTGAAAGGAGCAGGAACTCCAGGGACTCTTAACCACTATATTACATTGGGTTCTACTGCCTCCCTAATATGATTGACAGGTTCTCAGAATCTAAAAGTCTTGTATTTGTTTACTCTCCATTGTTGATATTGTTACAATACAGGATATAATACAGAAGCTAAATTAATTATTGCATTAATTCTATGAAAGTTGTCTTATAGTGGTTTATGCCCAACTAAGTCAGCAGTCATCAAATGGAATAGATTAAGATTATGTATTTAATTGGCATATTGTCTCAGTCAAAAATCATAAACCTACCACTTCCTGCTTGTCACAGTTCTGGTTGTAAGTTACATTTCTGGGATAGGACCTTAAACTCTCAATTAAAAAATAAGTAAGCAAAACAGTATGGTATGTCACAAAAACAGACACAAAGATCAATGAAACTGAATAGAGAGCTTAAGAAAAAGACCCACACACATATGGCCAATTATGAGAAAGGAGGAAAGAATATGCAATGGAGTAAAGGTGTTCTCTTCAGTAAGTGGTGTTGGGAAGATCAGACAGCTACATGTAAAAGACTGGACCATTTTCTCATACCATATATAAAAATAAACCCAAAATGGATTAAAGACTTAAATGTAAAACATGAAACTATAAAAATCCTAGAAGAAAATATAGACAGTTTGCTCTTTGACATCGGTCTTAGCAATATTTTTGGATCTGTCTCCTCAGGCAAGGGAAACAAAAGGAAAAATAAACAAGTAAGACTACATCAAACTGAAAAGCTTTTTGCACAGTGAGGGAAACTATTAACAAAAAGGCACCCTACTGAATGGGAGAAGATATTTGCAAATGATATGTCTTATAAGGGATTAATATCTAAAATATATAAAGGATTCATAAAACTCAATGGCAAAAAATAAACAATTCAATTAAAAAACAGCCAGAGGTCCTAAATAAACATTTTCCCAAAGAAGACATATAGATGGCCACCAAGCATACAAAAAGATACTCAATGTCACTAATCGTCAGGGAAATACAAATCAAAACCACAATGAAATACTACCTCATACCTGTCTGAATGGCTGTTTTCAAAAGACAACAAGTAAGTGTTGGCAAGAATGTGGACCAGTGAACTCTCACGCATTGTTGGTGGGTATGTAAGTTGGTGCAGCCTTTATGGAAAACAGTGAGGAAGTTCCTCAAAAAATTGAAAATAGAACTACTATATGATCCAGCAGTTTCACTTCTGAGTATTTATCCAAAGAAAACTAAGACACTAAGTTTAAAAGATATATACACCCCTACATTCACTGCAGCATTATTTATGGTAGTGAAGATGTGGAAGCAACCTTAGTGTCCACTGACGGATGGATAAAGAATGATATATATGCACAATGGAATATTACTCAGCCATTAAAAAAACCTTGCTATTTGCAACAACATAAATGGACCTGTTAAGTGAAATAAGTCAGAGAAAGACAAAAGCTTGTTTTCACTTATATGTAGAATCTAAAAAATAAAACAAATGAACAAATATGATAAAACAGAAACAGGCTCACAGATGGAAAGAACAAACTAGTGGTTGCCAGAGGGGAGGTGTGGTGGGGGAGGGATGGGTGAAATAAATGAAAGGGATTAAGAGATACAAACTACTAGTTGTAAAACAAGTCACAGAGATGTAATGCACAGCACAGGAAATATAGTCAATAATATCCTGACAACTTTGTATGGTGCATAATCTATAAAAATATTGAATCACTATGTTGTATGCCTGAAACATAATATTTTAAACCAAATATACTTCAATTAAAAAAAAGGAAAAATAAGTTTAGTTGTTGTGGTTGTTTAAATCCCTTGTCATCAACTATTTTCCAGTGATTTTTGAAAAAATTCTACTCAGTATTCTGTTCATTTAATTTACACAATGTTCAGATCATCTTTATTTGTTAGGTACTGATTAGGTACTGGAAATGCCACAGGGAAAGAAGCATCCATGGTCTCTTGGAACTATATTGTGGGTGGGAGGGGTAAGAAGACAAATTCAATCAATCAAGCTATCCACCCACCTACCTATCTACCTATCTAGGAGATGACAATAAATATTAAGAAGAAAACTAAACTAGAATGAGAGAAGAAGACTGAAAGAGAGTGCAGTTAATAGGTAGATTAGGAAAAGCCTCTTGGTTGAGGTGACATTTGAGCACATACTTGCAGGGAGGGAGAGTTTGCTATGAGGGTATCTGAGTAGAGTCTTCTCGTCAAGGAGGTTTTTCTTTTGTGGATATGAGTCTTCCACAGTAATGTATGCCAGCTATGAACACTTTATTTCTCTATGTATTTCTTTGTTCTTTTATTATTTGCTGTTTTCTGTGGTTGCAGATTTTATACTGTTTTGTCTTTTAGATGTCCTAGTGCGCTGAAAGGTGTGAGAACTTAGAGTTTTGTAACCTGGAGGAATTTTTAAATGACCTGATAAGCCCTTGCATCTTAAGACTATTCTGAATAAGTAAAAGTTGAAAAAAAGGTTTATTTTGCCAACAGTGGCAAGATTTATCACTAATAAACTGGTCCCAGATCAGGAAAGTAAATCATATTACAACTAGCAATTATGGCTGGTTTGTGAATACTATAGCTAGTAAATAGTCCTTCTTCTTTTAAAAAAAGACATGAGAACACTTTTGAGATAAAAGAGGCACTGAAGCTCATTAGAATAGTATTTTAAGCAGTTAAAAGTGGGAAAATTACCTTGGCAAAGAAATATAACTATGTAGAAATGACACAACTGGCATTTAAAACTATTACCAAATAATTTAGGAATCTTATAAAATAATAACAATTACTTCATTTAAATAGATGAAGTCAGAAATCAGTGCTACCATTTTGTCTATACTTTTGTTTAGATACTTGAGCAACCTTATAGGGCTGATTTTTAATTTACAGTGTGGATGACACTGAAGTATGCAATTAGATTAGTCCCATTTATGATAGTAAATCACAAACATAAAGAGAGTAAATTTGCCAAATATATTAAAACAAGCCATAGAAATGATATCCTGCTTGCTTGAATCTGATTTGTATCTATATATGCACCACCCAGGCACAGAACTTATCCTTACTTCATGAGAAAGATGATTCCATCTGGAACATATCCAGTCCAAATTTAAATTCTTCTGATATCAGAATTTTTTATTCTGTTTCACTTTGAGAAGCAAGTGATAAACACACCTGTTTCAAAATAGTTAAGGTCAATGATCTTTTGTCGACCTCAGTTAGATTGTGAATTT
Source organism: Camelus ferus (assembly GCF_009834535.1). Classification (NCBI taxonomy): domain Eukaryota; kingdom Metazoa; phylum Chordata; class Mammalia; order Artiodactyla; family Camelidae; genus Camelus; species Camelus ferus. The sequence goes on from NC_045698.1 coordinate 66,413,620, forward strand.
AACACATCAAGCAACATGTTAAAATTTAAAATTATTTTGGATTTACTTTGATGGTCTTTTTTTTTTTAATCATCATAAGGTGCTTTTGAACAAAAGTTAACTACCTCCTATGTGCTTTTTTTTTTTTTTTGTAGGTTGCTCTGGAGACATTTTACTTTTAAATAAACTTGTCTTGATCTATATGAAAATACACATATCTTATTATATAATAACAACTACGTTAGAAAGAATGTTACCGATTAGATAATCAAAAGTAATACAAAATTGTGCAAAAAAAAAAAAAGTTGAAAAAAGTAAACCTTGTTTTTGGTATGGAGTTACAAAGGAGTCTGAGTTCTCTTTTAGTACCAAAATCTCCATCCAAAGGAAAAAAAGTATATATTAAAAAGTAAAAATCAAAATAAGGGGATAATGAAATAGAAAGAAATGTATATTGGAGTATTATAGACAAAGCTTCATTAGGAAAAAAAAGCTTATTTTTTTGTCCTTTTGAAGGATATGAGATAAAATAGGAGGAATTTTAAAGAACATTTTTTTGTTTCTTTTGAAAAGTGCTATGTCCATAATAAATAATTAAAACAGTAACAAAATGAAAAAGTTAAAACCAAGTAAGTCATCTTCCAACAGCTGACCTAGATCTGTAGAGCTCTCCTAGAGGTAATCCTTGCAAATAGTTTATTTGGCTATATCATTTTAGAAATGCTTTACACGTATGCAAACAAATAAATGTCTACATATATATAAATTGAACACATACAGATGCATACTTGCATTAGAGACAGTGTTTTGTGCTTGTGTTACTTATGTATCTTGGAGACAGTTCCAATTCTGCACTTAGAAATACACTTAATTCTTTTTATTTTGCTTTAATTTTGTTCCTTTGAGCAAGTAATAGAGACAATGTCACAAAATTAAAAACTCGCAAAAATTATAAGGCTGAAAGTTAGTTGCCCATCCTCCAGCCACTCAGTCCTATTCATTAGCAATATCCATGTGATGTATTTCCAGAGATTTCCAGATATTCCTTTTAGTTACAAACATATATAATAACCCCCCCAACGCACATACTCAAAGTTTCATAATATGCAAATTGATCTGCATTTTAAAAATAAAACAAGTTGTCTTGGAGATGTTTCAGCATGTATAAAGCTGCTTAATATTTTTTTCACAGCTGCATGATATTCTCTGGTATATAGTATCATAAATTATTTACTCAGACCCCTTTGATAAAAATTTTCCATATTTTATTACTATACAAAAGACCATTGTACACACTTTAAAATATACAACTGAGCATATGTAAGAGTATATATTAAGATATACTCCTAGAAGTTGAATTGCTGGAACAAAGTCTTATGCAAATAAAGTTTTAATAGATGATATCAAATTGCTCTCTGCATTTGCTGCACAAATTTGCACTTCTACCAGCAAGCTACAAGATACTTTATCACACCCTTTACAGCATAATCTAAAACAAAAATTACTTTTTTTCTGATCTAATTGACTTTTTATCATTGTTACCTCATTTTGGCTTTATTTTGTATTTCCTCTTTTTATGAGTGTAGTTGAGTATCTTTTTGTATTTTTAAGTCAATTGCTTTTCCATTTCTGTGAACTCTTCCTATACTTTTCCCACACTTCTTTTGAGCTGTTGGTCTTTCTTACTGATTTGGTGGAAATATTATATACTGAAGTAATTTACTGGGTATTTATAATATAACTCTATCTATTTCTTCCAAGTGTGTCATGTGTTTTTTGACTTTGCTTATTGTACTATTTTTCTAGCCACACTTTTTTTTTAATGCTCTAAAATTTTAATCTTTATTTTATGGCTTTGTTTGGGGTTTAGGTTATTTAATAGTCTGAACTTTAACTTGTAATCAAGTGTGTTACAGAAATACATTTTTCCCCAGATAATCCACCAGTTGTCCCAACACCATTTGCCAAATGATAAATTTTTAATGTAAATTTGAAATGTCAGCTTTATCATATTCTCAATTCCCAGAGGTATCGAGTACTATCTCTGGATTTTTATTTTATTCCTTTGATTTTCAGTCCTTCTGATATCACATTTATTTATTCTGGCTGAATAATATTTAATATATGGTAAAGCTAGACCCTTTACTGCCTTTTTAGATTTTCTTGGCTCTTCTTGAATGTATATTTTTCCAGAACTACTTTTGAACTGAACCTCTAGTCAAAAAAAAAAAAAGAAAAAGAAAAGAAACGTAGATAATCAGATATAGACATTAATACAGAAATAATAGATACTGACATTTGGGGGTATTGAATTATATTTATTGATTGGGTCAGGAAGCATTGACAGTTTTCTGGTTTCTAGTGTTTCAATCTAATAAGGTAGGTTATTTTTTATCTGCATTAATATTCATGCAATCCTTTTAGATAGTTTTTAATTACTGTTTTCTAATTGATTTTTGTGTATTTTCAAATCATCAATGTTATATTATTAGATTCTTTTTTTTTTTGTAATAGTATATTCTTATTTGTAATAGTACTTGTTATTATTAGTGGTAGTGGTACTGGGTGTAGTAATGATAATAATAATGATTCTTTTTGCTTACCCAAGAAATCCAATAGCATTTGCAAGTAATGATAATATTTATCCTTGGATATTTCTTGTTATTCTTTCATATATATGTTTGTATATTTATATACACATATGTACATATATACAAATATATATATTATATATAAAATATTTATATGTCTATATTTTCTCTGTCATAATCATTTAAGAAGGACTTCAAAACATTTCTTGTATACTTGTTTATGTTGATTGTTATTAATTTCTACTTTAATTGAATTATGCTCAGAGGACATTGTATTAGCTTTATTTTGAAATTTATGGAGAGTTTTATGAGGCTTATAATAATTTTTGTAAATGATCTTGGGGAAGCTAAAAAGAACATGCATTCCGTGCTTTCAGATTTAACTTATTGAGTATGCTGTTTGGGCCTTTGCATATGTGCTTAATTTTGTTCATATGATCTGTCACATACTGATTGAAAAAATACGACTCCCTTTTTCTTTTTTCTTCTTTTATTTTGTGATGTTCTTGGGTAAGAATATTGATGCTATACTATTTAATGTATATTATATTTTTAAATTCTGGAACTCACTATTGATAGTACTCTTCGGCAATAGAAACTGCCTTTTCTTCCTTCTAATGCTCCTTTTCTTTGACTTCACATTTTTAAATATTATAATTGTTTTATATGACTGTTCATATTTTTATCTTTATCATTGTTTTTGTTTCTGTGTTTATAAGTACTTTGTGATTTACTCTGAGATTTCTTTCTCATTTTAAGGATGTGTTTTCCCTGTTTGCACTTATTGATTTAAGTGAAGAGACGTATTTCTAGTCCCAGAGAAACAGTTTATAAATACTTTCTGAGTGTACTGCTTCTTTTTGAGTCTTTCATTCCAAGCAATATCTTTTTGTCTGTAGGTTATTTTCTGTTTCTCCGGAGATTTTGTTCTAGTGATCACTTTTATAATTACACCTTTATATCACTGCTACTCAAAGGGTAGTCTGTGAACTCGTGCTGGTCTGCAAATTGTTGGTTACTGATTCATACAGATATGAGTACAGAATTTGTGAATATGCTTTTAGAAACATATAGGAGTCAAGTGATGCAACATCCAAGCCTGTGATCAGTTAACAACTCTTGATGAACCGGATTTTACAAAGCAGTTTGGATGTTATTGTGCCCATGCCATGAGTCACAAATAGTCAGACATGCATACTGGTTTCACTCAGTAAGACTGTGATACAATGTATAACATCTTAAGGTTAATTTGTCAACAGTCATGGGTATATAAATAAACTGAAGAAAGTGTAAGAATTATCAACAAAAGTTAGGAAATTATAACAGAATTTCTCCAGACAGTTATTACATATTCTACAATTTAAACAATTTCCAGTTGAAATTGGAAATCAGTATTTGTAGTGAAATTTATCATCAAACCCCTATGCACTTGAATTTTATTTTCAATCAAAAAAATCTTGATAGATAGGTAATTCATGTAATCATTTTTGTTATTCATAGATTATTTAAATTTAACTTTTACATTGCAGAGTAAATAGTTGGACTGACTACTGATGAAGGATTGAAGATAGAGTTTAAAAAATAAAGAACAAATAAATAATAATCATTTTAAATTGATTTTAAAAGTATAAAATTAAATTTAGAATTTTAGAGTTATAAGGCAACATCTATCCCATTTTAGAAAGAAAGTAAAAATAAATTTTCTGATTTTCTTAATATGACTTTAAAATGTCTTCTTTCTAGTCAATATAACTTTCAAGATTGGCTTCTACTACTAAGACTGGCTTTTACTACTATGAATTCTAGTAGAGTAAAACATAAAAACAGTTTATATGTACACTATCCATTTTTAGTAGCATTATTGTCAACCCAGTCTAGATGAGTTAACAAGCAAGAAGCAGATGCATTTGTCATGTTAAAAACTTTGAATATTGAAAAATAGGATTTATCTAAAGTGTCCATTTAATAAAAGGAATCATTTAATATGGGGACTCACTCTAAAAATTAGAGTATAATAGCAATTCTCTATTAATTATATGCATATTTTCAGGAAATAATGTATATAGTTATGTTATTTCCTATTTTTGTTGTTCATATTTTTAAACTTTATTTATTAAAATGTAATGTCATATCTTTTGAATCTAACAATATAAAAGGAGGTTGTATTTTGTATCTGTCTTATTTTCTGGTAATTCATTCTTTTTATTGAGGTATAATTCTCATAGCATATAGTTCACTTACTATAAATCTACTGCTTACCAATTTTTCAGTAAATGTATACAGTTTTAGCAACCATCACCACAATCCAGTTCCAGAACACTTACATGACCCAAAAAAACTTCCCTCTTGCCCACTTGCAGTCACTTTGTGTTCCCATCCGCAGCTATGGGAAAACACTGTTCTGGTTTCCTTCTCTAAAGTTTTGTCTCCCCTGACATTTCATGTGAATGGACTCATACAATGTGAAGTCTTTTGCATCTGGCTTCTTTTGCTTAGCCTAAGGAGTTTTTGAGTTTTATTGATTTGTAGCATGTGCTAAGAGATTCTTTCTTTCTTTTTTTAAATTACTGAATTATATTCCATTGTATGGCTTCACTAAATATTATTTATCTATTTACCAGTTGATGGCTATCTGGATTATTTCCAGTTATTGGCTATTATGAATAATGCTGCTGTGAATATTGAAAAATACATGACAGTTTTCAGTTCCCTTGAATACATACCAAGGAGTAAAATTGCTGGGTCATATACGATAAATGTACATTTAACTTTATAAGAAACTGCCGAACTCTTTTCCAAAGTGGCTGTGCTTTTTATCTTTGAACCGATTCTTGTTTCTCTATATCCTTACCAATACTTTGTGTTGTCAGTCGTTTGTATTTTAGCCATTCTAGTGTGCATGTCATGGCATCTCACTGTGATTTTATTTATGTTTCTCTAAAGACTGAATGATGCTGAGCATCTTTTCATGTAAATCAATCCACCCTATGTCTATCAATAAATGTGTCAGTTGGGGAGCATATTCAGTGTTTGGCTATTTCTCACCCGCCTGACTCCCAAAACTTCTGGTTTGGACCTTGAGTTGGTAAAACTACTATTCTCATAACAGGGCTGAGAGTGGGGATACAAGTGCATCCAGGCAAGAACAGAGACTTCTGCTGTTTTTTCTACCTGAGGCTCTAGGAATTCTTCCAGAATAAGCAGTTTGATTTGTTATCTATCCTTCATTAATTTGTAGATCCCAGAATGGCTATTTTGACAATCTTGTCCATTTTTATAACTGTTTCGTGGTGGGGAGTGAAGCGTGATGTTGGAGGGGGGATCTGCCAACTTCATCACATTACCATAGCTAGAAGCCTCATCTTTGGTAATTGTTACTATATATTTTAGTAAAATAACAGTCTATGATGGATTGGAAGTTTTAAAAAGAAGGAGAAAGAAAACCGGATATTTCACCACAGATAGCTTAAGAAGCACTGCTTCCTATTAGTCACTTACATTTGTGTCCTTTACACAGTGTCTCTTTACTCACCACTGTGATTACTGGCATAATTGGTTATTTTAATTTTTCCTCCTTTTCTCCCTCCCTTCCACATTTGACTTCAGAAAGTTAGTTTTTTTTTTTTTTTTTTTTAGTATTTAACTTTATGGATACAAATTTATACAGATATTTTTATTATCACTTTACCAACTTTTAAATGTTAATTTAAATCCCAGATACTAGAGATGACACAATCAACCTATCTGCACTTCCACTTGTCTGTCTTTATTTCTTTTTTTTTTTACATAATGATTTTAAATAGCTTATTCATAATAGTCCCAGATTGGAAACAACTCAAGTGTCTATCAAAAGTTTAATGGATAAGGAATATTCATACCATGGAATACTTCTCAAGAATAAAAAAAAGAATGGACTAGAGATACCACAAATAACATGGATGAATCTTAAAAAAACATAATGCTGAATGAAAGACTCCATTCAAGAATATGGTCTGATTCCATTCATATGAAGCTCTGAAACAGAGAAATACAATCTATAGTAGCAGAAGGCCTATCAGTCCACTTGTCTCTAAGTTCTACTTTTGAATTTTATTAATTATAAGATGTCTGTATCATCAGTGTTTATATTCACAATCTCTTCTGTAATCATAATCTCATTTATTTCGGTATACGACCTGAAGTAAATGATCGCTACCGGGTTGGTTTGTTGTTTGTTTTGTAGGTCCGTCGACATTTGGTTAGCTGATATAAATGTTAAGCTTTTCTTCAGGAAGAGTAGAAAATCTACTTCCTGGAAAGTATATTATGAGTCTTTTCATGTTGTCCTATTTGTTGGCTACTACCCACATATGAATATGACCAAATTGTTAGGTCACCTTTTCTTTCAGTTTAGAATGTGGTAGATAATGCTTTACCAGTGTTTAATATTACTCTAGAATAAAAGGCTACTGACTATTTTTCTTTTGGGAATAGTTTGAATTTTGTGTCTGGATATCCAATAACTTTATTAGGGCGTGTTTCAATGTTGATCATTTTGTATCAGTGTATTTTGCAGCATGGAGTACCTTTTCAACCTGTAGATTAAATAATTCATTCATCATAAATATTTCCTTTAAATTTCATCTTCACATATTTTTTTGTGTGTCACCATTTTGGTTCTTCTATTTGGGGGAACCAGAATGTGCCACGATTGGTCTCTTTTGGGCTTATCTTCCTTAACGTTTACTTTATAATCATTTTCATTATTCATTTCCATTTCACTTTATTTACTTTTTTCAATCCTGTCCTTTATATTCTTTACTCTCTTTTTAGTGGTATCTATTCTGCGCTCCTTCAACAATGTAGTTCATTTCTGTGATTTTATTTGTTCTCTTTCTACTTTTTTTTTTTTACTGAACTCTGACAATGAGCTGCCTCCCATGCAAACTTGGACAATTACATCTGCTTTTATTCTTTGTTATAAAGTAATTGATTTCTTGATTTTTAAACATTTACGAGTTTTATATGGTAAAATTTTTCATTTGTTCTTTGGTGACAGTTTTCTGATGTGCTTTTTTCTTTGGTTATTTGTTTCTTTTATTTCTTTCCTCCTTCTTCTTATAGTGTCTTTGCATAGTTCCTTTGGAGTTAATTGAAGTTATAAAAAATAGTGATAGCAATAACAATGAGGAAGAAGAGAAAGTCATGCAGGAATATATACGAGGCTATTAGTAGTTTTTCTAATGTTGCAGGATAGTGTGTGTGAGTGAGGTTCTTTAGCCTTTGTGTTTTGACTGCCAATGGAAATCCTCACGGCCAGTTCATCCACAATGGGAATTCTCTCTCCTTTCCCTGTGTTATGGTCATCTACAGAGACATGTGGAGTCCCCTGCCTTGAAATTTGATTCAGATATTGTTCTCTGGGGAGAGCCAGACAAGCTTCTGTAAGCCCAAAATGACTTGCAAATGCAAAGAGACTGAATCTGAGCTTTACTGTGGCTCAAGGATGGGTCAACAGTGAGAGTTCCTACATACAAGCAGTGGTTTGCACTGGTTTGAATCTCCTGCCAGCAATGCAGGAGGGAACCCCGGCCTTTAAATCAGATTGCTTAGACATGAGGCACAAGGAAAAGAGGGTAGGAGTGGCTTAAAAGCTGTCAAGTAAAAACAACAACAAAAATGGAGTCAGACTCCTCATTACACTGCCACACTGACAGAGTACTTCCTGTAAATGTAGTTTACATGTGTGCTTCCATGTGGAGCACCACCTTTCCATACACAGTGTTTGCTGAGCAGGTTGTACAGCCTTCTAGTTCACTCTACTTTTATTCTTCCAAAGGGAGTATTAGTGATTCTGTGTCTTGCTGTATACCACTAGTCACTAAGTAAGTCTGCCAGAGTATACACAGATCTGCATCGGCCGGCATTCTCTCTCCACATCCTCCCATACTTCTTTTAATCTTCATTGTTTATCAGCCTCCCTTCTTTTAATGGTTCACTGTGGATGAACCAGCCTTGAGGATTTCAGTAGACAGTGAAAACATAAAGGCCAAACAACCTCACTCACACACTCTATTCTGCAATGTTAGAAAAATTACCAACAGCCTAGTATATGTCTCTGCACTAACTTCTTCTCACCATTGTTGTATGTAGAATGACTTAGAGAAGTTGTATGAGTAGTACTAGAAATAGATAAAGGTGGCTTGGACTGAGGTGATAGCAATGGAGATATTGAAAAGACAATAAATATGAGGCATTTTATTGGTTATCTATTATTTGCTGATACTGAGTGCTTTATTCCACTTAATTCATATAATTCTGTGCAGTACTTCTTACTAACCTTAATTTTCAGATGAACAAACTGAATCACAAAGAAACTAGGGAATTTTCCCAAGATCATTTAATAAAAGCTTGAGCTGAATTTTGACCTCCAACCTGTCTGAGTATAAGTTTTGTTCTATTTTGTGTTTATTTTTAAACATTAAAAGCTCATTATTTAAAACAAAACAGAACAAACAAAATATCTGTATCATGGAGGAGAGAGATGTAAACACAGATTATCCATACCAACCCAGTATAAACGTTGAATAATTTCAGTGTGTTTTTCTATATGTTCTCTTTTTGTTTTTGCTATTTTTCTCCTGTGTAAATAAGTATCTTTCCTTTCATACCAGTTTTGTTTTGTTTTTGGGGGGGAAGGTAATTAAGTTTATATATTTATTTATTTATTTTTAATGGAGGTACTCAGGATTGAACCCAGGACTTCATGCATGCTAGAGATGCACTCTACCACTGAGCTGTACCCTTCCCCCTCATACCAGTTTTTTATAATCTCAACTTTCATGTACAATTTTAATAAAAATTTTTAACATCACTAAAAATTTTTGAGGAAGCTCAACAAATAAAAAATATATATACATATATGTGTTCAAGGCAGTAATCTGAAAAAATCCTTGAAATGAAAAGAGAACTAAATCTATATATCAAAAAGCAAAATTAAATTCTGATAAATGTTAATTCAGGAAAAAATAAAAAATATTGATATATCCTATGAACATTATTGTAATTCAAGTGAAAACAAAGGATTCTTCAAGCAAAAAAATCTAGAAAGCTGTAAAAAGGAAAAATATCCAGTTGACTTTAGATTTTTGAGTAGAAATACTCAATGGTGTAAGAATTAGAATATATTTGAATGGAAATAGAATTCACAACAGACTAAAATTATTTTAAGTCAATATATCATTCAAGTTCAGAAACAACTTATAAACATTCTCAATCATGAAAGACTCTTGTAATAATGTACTCATAACTCCCCTTTGAAGGAAACTGAGATTAGAGATAGATTTAAATAAAGAACTCAGTGATGACTTTTTAGAAAAAGGACTGTTGGTGAACACTGAATTTACTTAAGTCTAAACAACTGTGGGAGAAATGGTTACAAAATAGAATGCCAATATAATAAACATCAACAATCATGAGGCTGATAAAAAATTGAGATGAGGAAAATTTTTGGTAACAATGTGAGAATGTCAATTATTTAATAATTCATAAAAAGTAAATATATACTTTCTGCATTTGAAATATGTAATATGAAAGCATGATTTCATTCTCAATTTTTATACTATTTCTTCTAAGTAGAGGTTTTATTTTAGATAATAATATTCTTATGGTGTTAGCATTTCCTTCAGTTTTACTTCAAAATATTTCTTTCTGCCCAATTGAAATACAGTTATAGTATCTTAATTTTAACATAACTTATGTAATATAATCCCATTATTTATAAAATTATTTCTATCTTTGTATCAATTTATCTATCTGTATACATATCTCTCTGAAATATTAATAATTTTGTGTGTGTGAATGATTCAGTTTGGATAATTTGAAAAATGTCTACTTTGGAATTCTCTATATAGACTGACTTTTTATAATGAGCTGTATTACTTTCCTAAATGTTATTATTTTGTTGTAAGAGGTATTAAAAGTTAAAATTAAAAGCAGAATTTTTAGTTAATGCACTATCATCTTCAAAAGAATGAACCATGGTTTATTTGATCATTAGGCTATAGAAAAATTTATGTTGTTTCTGTTTTTTGTGTTCATTCATTCAAGAATTATTTCAGTATAGCTGTGAAATAGTCAGTTTAGTAGTCGGTTCTTGTCACAAAATGTTATGTAACAATTCACCCCTAACCTGACCAATTTAAAATCAAACCATTATTTTTTTTCACTCTCAAGTCTTCAGGTTAAATTTGACTGTGCTGAACTTCACTGCAGGATGCAGATTGGAGGGTGTTTGACTCCAGGCATTTCTCATTCTCTGACTATCCAGTGCACATTCTTCTCAGGAAAGGAAGGAAAGATAGCAAGATAGTGGAAACCCGTAATGCTAAAGATCTCAGGTAAGGCAGGCACACCTTGCATTGATTAAACAATTCACATGACCAATCTCAACAACAGAGCAGGGAAAATACACTCTGCATCAAGGGAGATGGTAACAAATATTTGTTGAAAAATCAGCCAGTCTGTCAAAATCATTAGTCAAATGTTGAAACCAATGAATGTGTCACTATAGCCCAGGTCTAAGGTTGTATTATCTATTGTGAGGTAAAGGTAATGTGTTTTAGAGCTCACATATGGCCAACAGTAGTTAGGATTTCATTAGGCAGATAGGAAGGAGTGAAAGTGTTTAACCAAGTGGAATAATATCCAAAAAGACTTGTTTATGAAAGGAACATAATGTGTTGCAGGGCCATATGTTAGTGTGGGTAAAGCATGGTGAGAGAAAATGACAATTTGATTTTAAATCAACTTTCTGGGGGAGAAAATATTCTCAAAAAGCCAGTATGCCAAATGATTGATTTGTTGAAAGGTAATTTGCTGAAAATCAATATTTACCCAATAATTAAGTCACAATTTTTAAAATTTCATGCAGAGCGTATAGCAGTTTATGTTATATGATGGCTTCTATAAACTTTGAGGATATTTTGAATGTTTTAATTCTACCTTTTAATTTATTACTGCTGTTTTACTGAGACTGGCTAAAGGTTAGTATATTTGTTTTATTTTCTGCATCTTGGACATTTAGAAAATGAAAATATTTTACATACTTCTAATTTTAGTATTTATATGCTTTGAATATTAAGGATTTTCCCCCCAAATCACAGAGTTTCTCTCTTCTAATAATTTGCAACTCAATCTTTTCTTTATTTTCTCATATATATATGTAAATATGTATATATATGTAAATATGTATATATATATATATGTATAAATAAAATAATGAAGTGTAGTCAGTTTACAATGTTGTATCAGTTTCTGGTGTACAGCATAATGTTTCAGTCACACATGAACGTACATATATTCGTTTTCATATTCGTTTTTACCATAAGTTACTACAAGATATTAAATATAGTGCCCTGTGCTATACAGTATGAAATTGTTGTTTATCTTTGTATATATATTAGTTAATATTGGCAAATCTCGAACTCCCAATTTATCCCTTCCCAGCCCCTTCCCCTCTGGTAATCATAAGTTTGTTTCCTATGTCTGTGAGTCTGTTTCTGTTTTCTGAGTAAGTTCATTTGTCTTTTTTTTTTTTAGATTCCACATATAGGTGATATGGTATTTTTCTTTCTCTTTCCGGCTTACTTCACTTAGAATGACATTCTCCAGGTCCATCCATGTTGCTGCAAATGGCATTCCTTTATTCTTTATTATGGCTGAATAGTATTCTGTTGTATAAATATACCATATCTTCTTTATCCAGTCATCTGTCAATGGGCATTTAGGTTGTTTCCATGTCTTAGGCTATTGTAAATAGTGCTGCTATGAACACTGAGGAGCATGTATCTTTTTGAATTAATGTTCTCTCTGGGTATATGCCCAAGAGTGGGATTGCTGGATTATAATTTTTAGTTTTTTGAGGAATCTCATACTGTTTTCCATAATGGCTGCACCAAACTACATTCCCACCAACAGTGTAGGAGGGTTCCCTTTTCTCTACACCCTCTCCAACATTTTTCATTTGTGGACTTTTGAATGATGGTCATTCTGACTGGTGTAAGGTGATACCTCATTGTGGTTTTGATTTGTATTTCTCTGATGATTAGCGATATTGAGCATTTTTTCATGTGCCTATTGGACATTTCTTCATTGTATGTCTTCATTGGAGAATTGCTTGTTTAGGTCTTCTGCCCATTTTTGGATTGAGGTTTTTTGTTTGTTTGTTTTAATTAAGTTGTATGAGCTGTTTATATATTCTGGAAATTAAGCCCTTGTCAGTCTCATCTTTTGCAAATATTTTCTCTCATTTCATAAGTTGTTGTTTTGTTTTCCTTATGGTTTCCTTTGCCATGCAAAAGCTTATAAGTTTAATTAGGTCCCATTTGTTTATTTTTGCTTTTATTTCTATTGCCTGGGTAGACTGCCCTAGGAGAACGTTGCTGAGATTTATGTCAGATAATGTTTTTCCTATGTTTTCTTCTAAGATGTTTATACTGCTGTGTCTTATGTTTAAGTCTTTAAGCCATCTTGAGTTTATTTTTGTGTATGGTGTAAGGGAGTATTCTAACTTCATTGATTTACATGCAGCTGTCCAGTTACCATTTGCTTAAGATACTGTCTTTACTCCATTGTATGTTCTTGCCTCCTTTGTCAAAGATTAATTGACCAAAAGTTTGTGGGTTTATTTTTTGGCTCTCTATTCTGTTCCATTGATCCATATGCCTGTTTTTGTACCGGTACCATTCTGTTTTGATTACTGTAGCTCTATAGTATTATCTGAAGCCTGAGCAGGTTATTCCTCCAGCTTCATTCTTTTTCTTCAGTATTGCTTTGGCACCAATCTTTTCTTAAATGTATTTTAGTTCGTATGTATCTTGAGTTACTTAGTTGAATGAATATTTTACATTTATTGTGAAAATGTGTTTGAAATGTGAAATATACTCTGTGGATATACTTTATCTAGGTTGCACTGATAATCCACAGTGAGTCAATGTTGCGGAAACTAAAACACAGCTAAAACGATAAAAAAAAAAGTTTGAAAAGACCATTAACTTTATTCCATGAAGACAATTCATACAATATTGTGTATAATAAATGAATGCATATTTTAAATTTGAGGATGAAGAAGTGTGTGTATGTGCAAATTAAAGTGAATCTGATAACTCTTTTTAGTTTCACTATTTAAAATACACATTTTCCATTTCACAGAAAATTTAAACCCACCATATTTTGTCATTATATTGTGAGCTGCGTGGTTGCCAGTATGTACCAGATACTAGTTTGCCTCTGCTTTACAAATGAGTCCCAAGACTAACTTTACTTTCAAAGTTGATTTAGGTTCACTGGAGCTCATGAATGATTTATCATTAAAAGATTCTTCTCCAGTTTTAGCATTCAGATATCCAGAATAACATTGATATGTCCTCCAATTATCCCCCCAAAGTGAAACCACTAATCAATGATCCAACAAACTGAAACATTAGCAGAAGAAGCAATCTCAGTTTATAAATAAATTTCATTTTGTTCCTTTCTCATCCAGTCTCTGTCATTCCTTTGGAAGTGTTGCTTGTGGTGGAATCCACTGCTTCTATTCTTGATGATGACAGGAACCCTGAGAACCACTTAGAGATATGAGACTCTTCTAAACGGGAAATGACTCCCATGACCCATGAGTACTATATATATAGTCTTTAGGTTTATTTTTTTAGGTCTTTCACACTATTTTCTTCTCTAAGACATTTGGTGCTTTTTTTTTTTTTTTAAATAGAATCAATCTTTTCTCAGGACTGATGTCTCTGTGTGGCCTCTTGCTATGTGCCAGGGACAAGTAGGCCATTCCTCTGCTCCTCAGGAGTCTTGCTTATATGGCTAGCACAGGAAGTATCCTGCCTGCTCAGCAGTTGTATCCTGCTGTCCTGTGATACCTCATGTCTGTTTTGAATAGGACTTCTCGCTGGTCTTTGATGCTCTAGCCTCTCTTTCAACGTAAGGCAAACTTCTTTAGCTACTTTTCTACATCATGACACTCCTACTCACCATATCCACTTTTAAGAAAATAAATTCGTATGCTTTAATGATTATAAGGAGGAACATATGGAAGAATATTGTGAATTGACATTTTATTGTGTATTCATATCTTTTAACATGTATATATAAAAATACCAGGATTTTATTATTTTTAGCCTGAACTAATAACATCTCTATTTAAACATTTAAAACAATAATAGCTATTTTGCAGATATCATTGTCTGTCCTTCTGAGTGCTCCCTGGGTACAGTAACATAGTCATTTATGGACAACCTTTCCTCAAACAGAGCAACTCTTTAATTTTGAAATTATTTACCCAATCCTCCTTTCTAGTTAAGCACAGATATGTATGCATGCCTATACATATATTACATAAATACATTTTATAGTCTTTGGTATTTATATTACATCAATGAATGTAATTGATAAAATAACACATTTATTTTTTTTTAACTTTTTTTTTTATTGAGTTGTAGTCATTTTACAATGTTGTGTCAAATTCCAGTGTAGAGCACAATTTTTCAGTTATACAGTGAACATACATATATTGTCACTTTTTTATTCTGCTGTGAGCTACCAATAACACATTTATTAATGCATTGTTGCCTCCCTTTTAAGATGCAGTTTCTCCTCTCCCTCTTACTGTATAAATGATTTGATAAGGTAAGAGCCTCTAGTGTTTGGACTGCCATTCACTGCATTGCCAGAGTGTCTAGGAGTGAAACATCTGTTTGAAATATGGTTTGTTTTCTTTTTATTTATACTTGTTAACTTTGCTACAATGTTTTCTGAGAACCATGAACAGTAACACAGTCATTTTCTCTTTTCCAATAGTTACAGTTATTGTTTCTTTAATTAAATCTTCACAAACTATGAATTATTGAGTTACCTGCAGTTATTGGATTTGTGTTTCTTGCCTCCAAGAACTCACATTTCTGAATCACAGAGCAGGCTGTGTTTTTTTTCTGCATATCCCCTCCTTCACTATATTTTACCTTATAAAACCAATGTAAAAATATGAAGAGATCTATAATTCTAATATAATTACTTGCATTTCCTTTTTTATATAGAAAAATCTGCATTTGTATTTTATTTTTATATTATTTTCATTTCTTTCCTGTAATAATAATTTTTCTTAAGGGATCTGCTGGTATCAAAGCCCCAAATAAAACCCTTTTACTCACATTTCAAATTTCCTATAGATTTTTAATATCCTATAACCTATTTTGGTCTCTCCCTTTCATAAAACACTTTGCTCATTTCTCGCATCCCACTCCCTGTGCTAAGTTCATGCTCCCTTGGGTCATGTGTATATATTCAGTTTTCCATTGGAATTTACAAGACAGGATAAACTGAAGAGCCAATATTTTTGTTTAGGATACAGATGTGTTTAACACAAGCTTTATGAGTTTCATTAGTCCCTTTTCAAGTTTGGTTTTATTTGATTGTTAAATTTCTATACATTAATTCTTCTTAAATTTTATTGTGCGTCAAAATTATTGTAATAATCTGTTTCATCGTCTGTATTTTAAGACTAAATTATATTTGAGTCTATATTTTCATATAAAATTGTATGTCTTTTAACTGTTTTTTAGACAATCTTGAATGTATAATTTTTCCTTAATTTTATTTAGGCTCACTAAATTGTCATTCTCTTTTATTAAGATATTTTTCTTTCCAGTTGACATCAGCCTGGCTAAATTGCAAAATTTTATTATCCCTCATTATTACAAAAGGCATATTTCAGCCATCATAAACTTCTTTTAGTATTTTGTTAGCTATCTACAAGTTTTTGTTGGACTATTAGTTATTTATATCAGTGATATTTTAAAATGCATGTTACATGAAATTTTTTTGTCTGTTAAAATCTTGGTCAGTTTCTCTTAGATAAATACACATCGGTTTTTTTTTTTTAATATTGAGAGTTACATTTATTCAGTTTTGGAAAATATTTCATTGTCTCCTGGTTTGCATTGTAGATAATTATGAACCTGCTGTCAGTCTAATTATCATTTCTTTTCTCTCTGGATAGTTGTTTAAAATCCATTCTTTAATTCTAATTTTCCACAGTTTTACTTCTTGGTGTTTAGTTTTGGATTTTAAAAAATCATGTTTCAAGTTTTTGTATTACCTGAATTTTAGGATTTATATATTTACTTAATTTAAAATATATATATATATATATATATAAACTCCTAATTTATTCCTCCCAACCCTGCAATACCTTTCCCCTTTGGTAATCATAGTTTGTTTTCTATATCTGAATCTGTTTCTTGTTTGTAAATAGTTCATGTGTTTTATTTTTTTTTAGATTTCACATGTAAGTGATAACATATGATATTTGTCTTTCTCTGTCTGACTTACTTCACTTTATATGATAATCCCTAGGTCCACCCATGTTGCTGCCAGTGACATTATTTCATTCGCTTTATAGTTGAATAATACTCCATTGTATTTATATACCACATCTTCTTTATCCACTCATCTGTTGATGGACATTTAGGTTACTTCCATGTTTTGGACTCTTGTAAATAGTGCTGCTATGAACACTGAGGTGCATGCATCTTTTTGAGTTATAATTTCATCTGGATGTATGCCCAGAAGTGGAATTACTGGATCATATGGTAACTGTATTTTTAGTTTTTTAAGGAACTTACATACTGTTCTCCATAGCATCTGAAAGAACAGGGGCACATGGGCGTATTGCCAATCTGGATCACTTAAGTTCACTTTTTGGAGTTTATTTTTTTTCCATGTGATTTTTCTGGACCACAAAGGTAATATGTATTCAAATTTTAAACTCATTATGGAAGGCCTCTAGTTCCACATTCTCAGAGAGTTTTTTCATCACTCAAATTTTAGTCTACAGTCTAAGATGATTAGTTTTTTTGTCTTTGTTTGATAGCAGGGTAGTTTTATCTCCCACTGGCATAGGTCAGGTTCCCTAGAAGCAGGATGTGAAATGGAGATCCTTGTTAAAATGATTTATTGGGGAAAGTTCTCTCAGGAAAAGAAGAGTGAAGGGAGCAAGGTCGGGCAGGTGAACTCATCTTGCAATTTGCATGTTTAGTGACTCTTTTCCATGGGATAGTCTCTCATGGAAAATGCTCATGCTTTGTACCCATTCTCAGTTCCATCCGCATGCTTCTTCCACAATCTTTCAAAAGTGTTCTTTTCAGGCTCCTGATCAATTAGGCATTTGCCACTGTTCAAGGATCTGAGTGTACCTTTGGCCACTTCTTTTTCTGGACATAATGGATAACCGCATTCACTGTCTAAAACATAGCCCTTCAGTAGGGTGTTCTCTCACTGTGGTTCTTTAGGTCACTCCTGATGGGGTAGTCCAATAGTAGTTCATTTCTGGTTTGCATCCACATACCAAGTGGTCCATCTTTGGACTAAGTTTGATCCCTTTCCTCCTCTGTCAATTTGTCATAGAGAACCCCGCTTAGGTCCATTCATGTGAGCGGAGGGAAGGGCATCAGTGAAAGAGTGATAAGGGATAAGGAAGGTCCTAGTCTTCTAGTTTTGAAACTTACTTGTAGTCTCTGGACCTGCTTAATCACAATTCCAAATATGCTTCCCTAACATGACAGATTGTTGCACAGCTTCTTGCCTTCCCTCATCTTATAACTTGGTGGGTATCTTAGTCCATTCAGGCTGCTATAACAGAATATTCTAGTATGTTATAAACAACAGAAATTTCCTTCTCACAGTTCTAGAGACTAGAAGTCCAAGATCAAGGTGCTAGCAGATTTGGTGTCAGGGACCATGTCCTTTTTCACATTCATCGTCTCACTGTGTCCTCACATGATGTAAGGGGCAAGAGAATTCTCTGGGGTCATTTTAATAATGGTACTAATCCTATTCATGAGGGCTCTACCCTCATAACCAGATCATCTCCCAAAGATCTGCCTCAGAGTACTGTCACATTGTGAATTAGGCTTCTAACATATGAAATTTAAGGGGACACACACATTCAGTCTATAGCAATGAGTTTGATAATACCTATTCATAATGAGCACTTCTGGCTACTTGGTCACTTGATGTCCTGTGGTCAGTCACTCAGCTTCTGTCAGAGCTCATTCACATGAAAGTGACATTTATCAATTGGTATATAGTTCTTTCCTATGGATGGCATGGTTTTGCTTGAGGATCCAAGTGGTTGCATGGCATATATCCTATTAGGATTTGCTGGAGCCTCCACATGATACTTCCTCTGCTGCAGGTGCTCACACTACCATGGAATAATTTTAATCATATGTGCTAAGTTACAGGGCCCCCTTTGAAGCCCAATCAGAGCAAGGCCCTCCTGTCTCATCTGAAAAATGGGCCAGGGCAATATTGCTAAGTGTGATATGTGCTGCCTCCAAATCTCCGAGTACTACTAACACTAAATATTCTGCTTCTTTCTTAGTGCAATGAGGTGCAAGATGCAAAACTTGTCCTTTGACTTCACTGTTGTACCAGGTCTGTGAATCATTTTAGGACTTACTTCTCAATGTTTAGAGTGCATGTTTCTTATTAAGGTGGTCAGAAACCCTGACATTTCTTATTCATCAGGATTAATTACATAATATATCAGTATAATGGATTAATATATTATCCACTGAATGGATAATTAATTCATATGCCCAGGTAGTTCATATGCCCAGTGATAGAGAGTAAGATAATTAATAGCCTTCAAGTAAAACCAGGAGCATATATTTTTATCTGTCTTAGCTGAACACAAACCAGCTTTGATTTTTCCTCTTAATGATTATCAAAAAGAAAATTCTCACCAGCTCAATATTCACATACCATGCAAACAGAATTGTGTTAATTTGCTCTAGAAGAGACACTACATCTAGAACAGCAGTTACAGTTGGGGCTATCATTTGATTAAATTTGCAGTAGGCTATTGTTACCCCCCATGATATATCCAATTTTTGCACTGACCAGACTGGTGAATTAAATGGGGCTACCATGGCTGTATCATTTAAGTCTGAGAGTAGCATTAATCCCTGCTGTTTCCCTAGGATACGTTATTGACTTACTATCTTAGCAGAGGGAAGATATTTCAAGGGCTTTTACTTGGCTCTTACTTTGCAAATAAAGGTTTTGCCTTGAGAGAAATTTGCCTACATCTATGTATGACCATTCCAAATATACATTTGGGAATTAGGGAAATGATCAATGGATTATGTCCATGAACCCAGTGAGCTCACGGAGAGACAAGGCACATGAGGAAACAATCATGTTACAAAATCAAAAGCAACAAAGGAAACTGTAAAGATTCCCACAGAGGATCTAGGTGATGTAGTGTCAGTTACAGACCTTAAAATCTCTAGCTTAGTATGATCAAAGGAGTAGAAAACAAACTCAGAATTTTAGTAGAGAATTAAAAATATAGTATGAAATGAGTATATACCCTAAAATTTAAAAAGTAAAATAACTAAAGTAAATAATGCATTTGATATGGTTAGTGGTAGATTCAAAACCTACTACAAGAAAGAACTGAAAAAAATAGCAAAATGAAGCACAGAGAGACAAAAAATGGAAAATAGAGCAGAGAAGGTGAGTAAAATTTACAGAGGAGATTTAGTATTTATGTAATTAGAGCTCTAGAAAGAGGAGTAAGAGAATAGGACAGAATCAATATTTAAGATAAGGGCTGAAAAATTTCCTAAAACAAAAGATTTTAAGCTACAAATTTAAGAAGACTTATAGGATCAGAAGCAATATAAATAAAAAGAAATCCATATCTTCGCACTTCATAGTAAAACCAGGAAGTAAGAGAAAGAGTAGATATTAAGTGAAGCCAGGGGAAAAAAGAGATTATCTTTAAAGAAATAACAATTATCCCAATATAGCTGACTTCTCAGTGGAAACAATGGAAGCAGAAGACAATGGAATAGTATCTTTAAAGTCCTGAAAGAAAATAACCTATCCAGAGAAAAACATCCTAAAAGGAAGCTCAGAGAGCATCATAAAGAAGCTTGTAAATGATAACAAATTTAAAAACTTGACAAAAGATAATACCAAAAGAAAACAATTGCTGGGCTCTGAGAGACAATTAAACAGGGAGGAATTTGCAGGGCTGCGGTAAATCCTTGAAAGAATTCAAGCACTAGAGGTGAGCTTCACACTTACCATAAATTTTCCACTGAAAGCCTTTTCTGGTTTTGGGGGGGCACTAGGGAAAATGTTTAAACTTACTGCATTTTTAGTAGACTGGGGATACCAAGATTAGAGTTTGGCGACAACAGTATGACTGGAAATTGAGGGGCACAATCCAGGAAAGAAAGGAACCAAAGAAAATGCTTTTTCAAGTATAGGCATTCTGATGTGCTCTTATTCGTTATCCCAACTCCTGGGCTTTATGTCGAAATATATTTTCTTGAGTATGGAGCGAAATGGGCCTTCCTTTGTTTCCTTTTCCTTTCCTTTCTGTAGGTCAGAATTCCTGCATGGGTCTCACTAGGCTAAAATCAAAGTGTTAGCAAGGCTGTGTTCCTTCTGGAGACTTCACTGGTCACTCTGTTTCCTTGCCTTTTCCAGCTTCTAGAGAATACCAGCATTCCTTGGCTCATGGCCCTCCCCTCTACCTTAAAGCCATGTGGTAGCATCTTCATGACTCTCAGACTTCTGCTTCTGCCCTCACATTGTCTTCTCTCTCTGACCCTCCTGCCTCCTTCTTATAAAGAACCTTGTGAACCTGAGGCCCACTGGGATAATATAGAAAAATCTCCCCACCTCAAAAATTCTGAACTTAATCACACCTACAGATTCCTTTTCTCCACGCAAGGTAACATATTCACAGGTTATGGGGATTAAGATGTAGGTATCTTTGAGGAGCCATTATTCAGAATACCATATACTCCCTTTACTCTCTTTTTTCCTGCCAATGTCTCCCATTGGCCCAACCTGGCTGGAAGCCAGAGGGTAAAGAAACCCAGTGATGTAGTCTGTATAGATTAGCCTCCCAGTGTACGGTGCTTGATGGATTTGGAAGTGTAATAAAATATATGCAGAGATGCACATATGTAGTCATTAATATTATTACTATTGTCATTTCATTCTACCCTACATATTTTACAACCTGAATAGGTCCTTTCATTTATAACTGATTATTTTAAAAACATGCACTGTGCCTCCACTATATATTTTTTAAAATTCAAAATAACCTTAAACATGAAGTAATTGTATGGAAATGCCAATATTTGCTTTGATTTATTTCAGTTTTATTCCTCTCAAGTAAAAATCTCCTAGAGCCAGAAAAGCAGGGTGGGAAGGTCAGCTCATTACAGTTTTCTCTGACTTCAGATGTTTTAAAATATACAGTCATTTAAATAACTTGAACAAACTATGATAACTGTGTATTTGATGCAGTGGACAGAGATTTTTGTCCCTCCCATTTAAGATAATTGTACTCATGTCATTGAATTCTAGAGAAATACTGGAAATTTAAAGAAGTATGTTCATATTTATGTGGAAAATTCTTAGACCAGGTATAGATGAGTATATTCAAATATTTAAGGCATATAAACCCAAGAAGTATATTAAAAGTCATAATTTAAAATGAGTAGGAAGGATATGTTAAGGGATAGTTCAAAAAGAATAAAAGGGAATGGAAAGATTTCTTGATTTGATATTGAAAAGCAAAAGACTCATGTTGGACTAAAGCAGTGATTAATTAAACAGCCAAAATAATTCTTGTAACAGTTATTTACCCACCAACTGGGTGTTGGATAATTTAACTTCCTTTTGCAATCTGGCTTCTCTGTTATGAAAGACTCTTGGTTTACATGGTAATAGATGTTATCTTATGAAATGTGGTTCAAGCTCTTGAAGATGTTTGTGAAAAGTGTTATTGTGGTTATGAATCTTCCTAGTACTGTCAATATCTCTTTATTTTTAGGAGTTAGAGGAAAATGACTCAGTTAAGCCAACCTAACTGATGTAGTATGTTGGTTAGGTTTTATCATTATGGGCCACTGTTCTTGAATATTGTCTTTCTTTGGTGACACTCCTTTTTTGGGTCACATTTCCCTAGCACATGATGGTCTTTCACACAAATTATTTCTTCTCCCAAGAAGCTGACAGACGTTTCCCTTAGGAATCAAAACATTTAAACATGCCAGATTCTATAAGTAGGTTTACAGGTACAATCAGGAACCCGTCTCCTCTGTCAGCATTTCCATAAGTCACACATAAGCCTCATAATAAATTATAAACTGGGAATCATTAAGATACACTTTGCTTCCAGAGATCTGATTAGTTTTTTAATTCTTCCTTACTCTTAATTTTTCTTCTGACATCTAGGTGCTTGGTGGGTAAAGCTTTCTTTTGCACTTAGGGATTGGCAAAATTATTTACCTCTCAGGAAAATTGCAATGTTCTTTTCTATTTTTCCTAAGTATTTTCTATATTTTTTCTAAAGTTGTACCATTTATCTCATTCTGTTACAGTTCAGGGTGATACTGGGGGAACAACATCATTATCGATTGTCTATTAATTGAAAACTTTATATAAAACTACATTTGTACAAGATCGACAAATATCTGGTATTATTTTACATCAAACAGTTATTCAAGATTATTATAACTATTAAAAGATGAGGGCAGAAATGATTTATTTTTCTTCATTTTCATTTAGTCATTTCATAAACCTTATCAAACAGGCACTATGTACTTGCACTGTAATATCATGTTCCCTCATTTTGAAGATGGATATGTTTAATTCATGTTTTTTTGTTATCACATTACAACTGAAATGGATATGTTATGTAGTTTTTTATGCTCAAAGATGAGGATAGGTTTAAGGTGAATTTAGCAATCAGTGGTATTTGTGCAATCGAGGAATGCAGAGGATGTAGGAAGAAAAGTCAAGACAAAGAAGGGTCAATGAAGAGATTCCTTTACTTTTTCAAGGATAATTAAGGCCAAGGGGGAGGAGGAAATGGTGATGAACTTGAGAGGACATTGCATGTTGAAAGAACAGAAGTAGGTTGTCACAGGTGACATTGAGGATCTGAGAAGAAAGGGAGGCTGGCTCCCAAGGAGACCATCGACCACATCAGGGTCTTGTATGTTAAGCCAGATATCCCTTTTTAAGCCTATGGGATGATGTGTGACTAGTGACATGGTGTTTACCTCTCTGTGCCTCGGTTGTCCTTATATGAAAAATATGTATAATAATGCTGGCTGCCTCATGTGGTACTTGTGAGAATAGAATGATTTTATATATACTTCCCATAAAACAGTGCCTGGCATAGTAAGTCCTGGATAGATGCCAAGTTAACTATTAAAGAATTTAAAGCAGGAAAATGTCACCATGTATAAAATCTCATCCAGAACAGGATGTCTTTCTTTATGACATGTTTGGTATTTCCTTTATCATTATGAAATTTTTCTGGTTTTCTTGGAATAATAGAGTAAACTAAGTGAAGAACTGCCTAATCACCAGGAAATTCATTAAAAATGGTTTCATTGAGATTTAATTTTCAGACCACTTAATTAATATCACTCAATCTTGTCCTTTTAAGGATAATTTATTATGTTTTTCCACAGTCTATATTTGGACAGCTACCATAAACACAGCTTGATCAGCTCAATATTCTGCATAAATCTAACAGAAACCAGAGACTCTCTGGCTATATCTGTTTCCTAAAGAGAACAGTTTATGCCAGGTTTCTGTAGCAGAGGTCAGTACTTAACAGATACTGTGGTATACTTAATAACCCTATGAAGTCCTGGATGTTAAACCACAACTTGGAGTCAGAGCTCTATTTTTCACGTATGTTCTTTTGCACATAGATTTAGGTGCAGAAATAGATTTCCTAAGCATTTCCACTTCTTTTTTCCCCAAATGTATCTAATCTAAAAAGCTATGTTTTTGAGTTATTTCCACCAGTGCTGCCTTTGTTTCTTTCATTTACACAACCTTTCAAGGTAAAATTAGAAGGTCAATAATTGCAAATAAATTGTTTTGTTGGGTAACAAAGCACAGCTGTTGGGGCTATTCAAAATTATGTGGGGAAAAAAGATAATGGCAGCTTGGCTTACGGCGTTGCAAAGTCTTTCCTTCCCTTCCCTTTCCTATTTCTCTCTATATATCAAATCATCCCTGTAGACAGAACTCTGTATTTATTTCCATTAAGATTTCATTGTTTTCCAAATCATTATCCACCCAAAATTATAAATGAATAATTGGAAAACAATAAAATATGTCAATACTAAAACATTATACTTAAAGAAGCATTTGAAACTTTCATATAGCATGTTTACCATAAATTGGGTCTTGTTTATTGAGATGAATGTATGTTTCTATGTTAATTAGGGCCATAAGATAATTTTTACAGTTTTAAAGATGCTCTATTCTACTCCATCTGTTGCCTCTTATATTTAAGCACAAAAGGAAAGAGCAATCTCAGGTTCATAAGACTGGAATTTGAGTTGAGGCTGTATAGAATATGGGTAGTGCAGTGTAACTGCCAGAGATGCTCTGTTGATTTCATATATATTGATTGAACAGATTGCACTGGAATCACATCTATGTGCAATCAGATTACAGCTTTGAAATTAAAAATGGAAATGATTCAGTCCAATTGGAGTTTTAATAATGTTCTTAAACTGTAGAACTGGAAAGGACCTGGGAGATCATCTGGCCGTAATCCCATATGAACAGGTGACAACACTAATGTTACTGAGTCCAAGCTGCTTCCTACTGCTCGCTGCATGACCAGCCAATAAACTGAGAGACGAAATGTTGGTGCAAAGAATAGTGACTTTATTTGGAAAGCCAGCAGACCAAGGAGATGCTGAACTAGTGTCCACCCAAACCATCTTACTGGAGTTTGAATATAGGCTTCTTTTATACTAAAAGGGGAGGGGATGTGGCTGCTTGTTGCAAACTTCTTGGTGTCAGAATCCTTTGTTCTTGCATAGATCTTTGATCTATGTAGGTCTGGTCACAATGTTCCTATAAACCTCCAACAAGACAAATATTACTCTTTTCTGCAACTTTTTGTATCTATGTGAATGAAAAATTTTATACCTTTAAAGGTCAAGCCTGAGAGGCAGAGCCTTGAGAATGCGCTATAGTGTACATTTCAGGCTACAGGCAACATTCTTTCACAAAGATGCAGAGTCTGCATGAATAAGCACAGGCAACAGAACACAATGTTTAGAGCTAAAGGAATAGATCCACTAGGGAGTCAAGTTTGTTCTTTATTACACTAAGAGCCAGGAAAGTGAGGTTATTACCATGGTTGTTGGAGTTTGGGGTCCATACCTTAGACGAAAGGAAGAAGCGTATCCAGACTAGTGCTAAGTCCATCTGGTCTTTCCTCAGTTCTTCTCGATGGTCATTCCTTTCAACTTTAGAATATTTGTAAAAGTAGTATGTGCATTTCTGTAAAGACAATGAGTTCTTTCTTTCTCACTCAGCGTTCCCCAGCAGCCTATTGTGAGGAACTTCAGCTTTGAGGAAATGGTGACAAAATTCAAGCACCTTCCATTTACCCAGCTAGTCATCTTCCAATCTCTTTATAGCCTTCATTTTATAGTGCATACTTAGAGAAGACTTTCATTTGAATAGGACTTGAAACCACACAAATAATGTTGGGCACTGCCCCCTCTTTTTGACTTATAATGGTTTCTTTTTTTTTTCATTTTTCTAGTTAACTTCTTTTATAGTCAAAGAAATAAAAGGCTTATATTGTCACCCTTCCAACATCAGTGTCATATTCTGACTAACCAATGTATTCCTGAGAACCAGAAAGACAATTCTGGAATGTAAGGTGGAACTTGATTTAGGAGTGCAACTTTTATGTCAGGCTCTTGGGAAGCTTTCAGGCCAAAGCAGGCTGACGGAGAATTCCCACATCTTGTAGGAGGGGCCTGCCTCAGTGTTCCTGCCACTCAGTCATTGGCTGGGAGCACGTGTATAGTAATGGTGCGGCCTTTGTATGTATATAGTGCTGTCTCACGGGGCAGCAGTTGAGGATGTCAGTCAATGACTTTCCCTGTGGCAGAAGATCCAGGTGTTGTATTTTCATGAGACATCTGGGCTCCTGAATTTTCACAGGCAAGAAGCAAGCAGACCAAACCACTCAACTGCAGACATGGGCAATATCTTATAGAACATAAAACAGATAATGGAGCCATGCTCTGAGGAGAACCGTACCTGGGAGCAGAGATGGACTGTAATCACTGTACACTCTTAGTCTCTAGAACAGTAGAAGTTGGTGACATATGCTCAGTGGATTTTAAAATTATTATGGATGAGTGATTACTGTATGTCTCCTATTCCCCTCTCTTTGAATGAGAAGATCTACTTTAATTATTCTGTCTTTGTTTCCCCATTATATGCTATGTGACAGTGGGAGAAAACAGCTTTTTGGTTTTTATTCATATATCTCTGCAGCTAAGGTGCTGCACCCAAAGAACTGTGCTTGAAGAAACCTACTCTCACCTGGACCCAATTTAGATAAAGAAATCCTGGTCCTCAAGCCTGGGCATGATGCTGTCATAGAGTGAAATTTTGAAATTTTGGGGAGATAAGTGAATGTATTTTATCTAATGGAAGAAATTGTGGACAGAGGGCAGAATATGTATTTCCAAAATTGGTCTCAAAAATGCTTCTCAACCCACATGCTAGTTTGCAGTGTGCCTTTTCCTTGACTTTATTAATTATGAGGTCTGTTTCTCTTCTGTGGGAATCTGAACTATCCCTGGTCCCTACTTGACCGGTAGAATATAACAGAAGTGACTTTTTGAAGCTTTCCAATCTTGGCCTTTAAAAGTCTGTATTTTCTGTTTTTACCACTTGGAAGCCAGTGGTCTTGTAAGAAGACCCACTATCCTAATACCACCATGATGTGAAGAAGCCAAACCAGCCATGTGGAGAGAGAACAGTCATGCAAAGGAACCCTTAGACACCAGCAATATGAGTGAAACATTCTTGGATCTTCAAGCCCAGCCCCGTTACCAGTTGACTGCAGCTGACTTAATGACCCTTGTGCAGCAGCAGAACTGCGCTGTCCCAAATCCTGACCCATATATTCATGAGAAGATAAAATGATTATTTAAAACATCTTTGGAGAAGTTGGTCATGTAGCAATAAAGTAACTTCCAGCCTTATACCTCCCTAGCTTCCCCTGGATCAGTTGTTCAGTTTCCTTAGTGTGTGCCTTCCTGCAGTCGACAGATAAACATTGTCACTATGCTTATTGGGGGTACTGATTCATGCACCTATGTGATTGTGGTTTTTAATCAATTATCTCAATTTGGGCCCCTCCTGCTATTCTGACTTGTTATATTTATCAACTCCAAGACATTTCTTTATGGAAAACAAACAGAACAAAATACAACATGAAACAAAACTTCCTTCCTTTGCTGTATTTTTCTCCTATAGGTACTTTTCCTTCAATCTTTCTGAAATAATGTCTTAATTTTAGTTCAAAGTTTAATTTCCCTCCACCCATTCTCAGAACTTTAATAAAGTTTGTTTGTAATTTAATAAATTTACAATTATTCAATATTAGGTAGGAGGAATAAACTTGAGTATCTAATCTATGTTCTGTAACAAAAAAGCCATTTATCTACATTCTAATCATCATTTACTCATTTATTTCCTTTATTCAACAAAAGAGTTGTCTTACATAAAGCATCATAGTATGTCTTAAGCATATTCTATAGGAGCTTACAGTACAGTGAGGGAGGAAAGCCTTAACAGGTAACTAACTCAAGTCAAGGTGAAATGAGAACTAGAAGGAAGTTGCATGCAATGTGTAGTTTGGTCACAGAGAATGTAGCTCTTAAATCTGATGTGGGAGCGTGTGGATGACTTCACAGGGAAGGTAACGTGGGAACCTAGCACTGAGCACTCAGCATAGTGTGCTCAAGTAGGCATTGTGAAGTAGATTTAACTGCAATGTTTAATGAAGAATCTTGAGTCTTGTATAAGTATGCCTTCAATAGGTAGAGAAGATAAGATGGATTTTCATATCCAGGGAAAAGTAGGAATAATAGTTTGAAAGAGTCAACAGTGGTAGCGGGAAGTTTTCTAACATATCTGGAGTGCTGGATTTGTGGAGTGACAAAGTGACCCATTTGGTTCTAAGAAGACATAGAAATTGATGGTAGAATATAAATTTATAAGGACACACACACACACACACACATATATATATACACACACACATACATACATACATACGTACGTACATATACATATACATACTTCTTTTTAGTTGATACTGGAGAGATCATTAATAATCTTAAATGGGGCAGTATCACTGAGTCCAAGCTCATACTGTTTGCTGCACAACAGGCTTTAAATTGAGAGACTAGTTGTTGGGACAAGGAATAGTGACTTTATTCAGAAAGCTAGAGATCATCATTCTAAGTGAAGGAAGGCAGAAAGAGAAAGAAAAATACCATATGATATCACTCATATGTGGAATCTAAAAAAAAAAAAAGACACTATGAACTCATTTACAAAACAGAAACAGACTCACAGACAGTAAACAATCTTATGGTTACCAGGGGAAAAGGGGTAGGGGAGGATAAATTTGGGAGTTTGAGATTTACAAATGTTAGCTACTATATATAAAAATAGATTTTAAAAAGTTCCTTTTTTATAGCACAGGAAACTATGCTAAATATCTTACAATAACTTTTAATGGAAAAAAATATGAAAATGAATATATGTATATATATGCATGACTGGGACATTGTGCTGTGCACCAGAGATTGACACATTTAAATTAACTGTACTTCAATTAAATAATAAATAAAAATAAGAAAGCTAGCAAACCTGGTGCTGATGGCAAGATGATGAACTAGTGTCCTGAGAAACATCTTGCCTAGGTCTGGAGGTTAGGTTCTTTAAAAGCAAAAGGGAGAAGAGGTAAAGTATTAAAAAGGAGGTAAGTTGTTGCAAATATTTCCTGGTTCCAACCAGACTCCGGAGGGATGTCTTAATTTCTTCCTTCTTGCAGCCATCATTGATGGGCCTGCCTGGTCAGGATGTTTCCTGTGAGCTTAAACAAAGATATTTTAGTTTAATGCTCAGGCATGAGAGGCAGACTTCCCAGAGATGGGCCATTATGTGCACTAAGCTATAGGCAACATCCCTTTAGTGATTAACTTGTAGCAAAAGCAACAGAATACAAAGATTAAAGTAAAAGAAACAGACCTATTATGGAATTAAATTTGTTCTTCCCTATTACAGTAGTGGTAATAATGAGAAGAAAATAATGATGGGATTATATTGACTTGGCAGTTGTTAGAATTTGAAAGATAAAGAATAGATGAAAAACAAGAAGAATTTACAGTTTAGGGAGTAATATTTAGTTATTTTAGCAATGAAAACAGGTGATAACAAACTGTTAAGTATTACAGAAAAATCCGGATCAGAGCTTTCCAATTGAAGCTGTTTACATATAATATGATCAACATGGAAATTGTGGCAAAGGAGCTTGCTGTGGGTCAGATGCTTACTCCTCTCCTCCACAACTGTGATCACATGACCTAGATTGTGAAATTGAGCTGCCACTTTGTCTAATTCATTAAACAGTATCCTAAAAATAGACAGTGAAGTAGTAACATGAAATCCTTGCAAATGGCTGTTAATGGAGGTCTAAAAATCCATTATCTGGTAACTTACCCATATATTATTTTTTTTCTGATAAAAATGGATTTTTCAGACCATAGGTAGCTTTTAATTGCATTAAAACTCACTGAAAGAACTCATTTCTAGTGAAAATGCAATGAAATTCTTTTAGCCTTAATCCCAAGAAAATAATAAAAATGTGGTTAAGTAGTATTTCAGACCAAACTAATGTATTAAATTCTATGGACAATTTAGAAAATTTTATACCGCACTTGTTCCTGAATTATCTGAAAAGGAATTCCACTGGATTTACAATCTTAATAATAATTCTAACCTGTTTGGTGTTTATTTGGTGCCACATGTTATATTATTATATCACTTAAATTTTTTCTGTACTGTTAACTTACTTTCCAAGCCTTCTCACTCCAGGCTTCTTACCTTCAGGTCTTCCTCCCTTGAGTATACAGGTTCTACCTGTTGTCTAATAAAAACTTCCTTTCAATAAGAGATAGAAATTTTATTCAATGTTACAAATGAAGAAGAGATAAATAGACCTCTGGTTGTCCTGAGCCTTGAAATCCTAGATAAAAATCAACTTTCTGAACTGCCAAAAAAAAAAAAAAAATCCTCTCTCTCTTCCTCATTCCACTCTGTCTTCTAATGAAACTAAGTTCATTGAGGGCCAATGGTTGATATTTCTCTCCGAGGCTATTTGCATTTTAAAGGCTTTTTGAACAAACATTGAAATAAAAGTTTTTGAAAGATCTTGAAGCATGAAATTGCAGGAAATACGAAAGAGATGAGAGGTGCTTAACTTGAAATGTTATGAAGTAAGGCTACTAGGGAAAGGAACTTAATAAATAAGGAACAAATTTGGAGAAGAAGAGTCTTCCCAGAATTTGGAAATCACATCATACAGGCAACTATCTACTCTTCTGATTATGATCAGCTTGTATTTATGTTATCTTAGCCAAGACCACCTGAAATTTAGTTATAAAGCAGACTAGTGAAGTTATCAATTATGAGGAAAAATCAAACAGGAAAGATACCTTTACTCAGAGTCAGTGGGAGTATTAGCACTTCTCTCTTATGAGTGCCATGCTGTGGAAAGTAGAGATAACTGACAGTGTAGCCTGGAAATAAGGTCGTACCATTAGATACGGATATAGAAAAAAATGCACTGTATGGATTTAAGCTATTAACTTACATTAAGGGAAATAAAATGGCAAGTGGCAGTGTTTTGCTATTGTACTGTTAAAACAAATCTCCCAAATGTCCAGCACAAACAATTCCAATATTAAGAAATCACATTAGTAGTTAATCATTAGAGTATATAGGCACAAATGAGATTAGAAAAAATATTTCTGGAAGATACTTGAGCTCTATATCTGCATGGACATAGAAATCTTGATCAAATTAACATGACCTATTGTAATTAAAACTCAGCCAAGATAGGGCAATAAAGATAATTTATACGATTGGAGCTCTGTAAGAGCTGCATAACCTGATGAATCATTTCCTCGATCTCTGCTACATTTCCAGGGCTCTCATTATAATTCTAGTGGTCAAAGCACCTAATGAAACAGCTCTAAGGAGGAAGCATGTTTATCAAACCTTACTAATTGTATTATCCTTTCACCATATACTAGCTCTACTGATGAGACCCTAAGGAAAGACCTCTTTGCCTACTATCAAAGAAAGAGTCCAATTCATGTCTACTTAAAAGTAGGGTGATTTTTCTCCTCTAAAAAGTCGGCAGTGAGAGGAAGATTATTCTTTTCTTTCAATCCAAGAGAAACTTGAACCTCAATCTGTAAAATAATAAAAAGGTGTCTTAACCACTTCTTTCCTAATTTAGGCCCTTCTGGCCATACTCCACTGGTTGTGCTAATAGTCCTAATTTCAGAGTGAAAGAAAAGTTGTGTGAGCTGTGTGTCTGGATTTATTTTTAACTATTCAACTTGGTAAGTTATATTAAAACACAAATACAATATGCTATTTCAATTAGCATTGGAAAATTTATACCCACTATTTTCTCCGTCTCTTCTCCTCATTCTTATACATAGATTCAGAGAAGCAAATGGAACTAAACATAAGATTTTTTTTTTCAAAAATAGAATTTTAGAGTCAAGTTTATTTAGGTATAATTTATGTACAGTAAAATTCATCTTTTTCAGGTATGCAGTTCCATGAATTTTGACAGACATACACCGTTATATAGTTACCACCAAAATCAAACTATAGAATATAAACATGGGCTATTTGTTTTAAAAAGTTTTTTAGAGAAGCAGTGAGACTTCTAGAAAGAACAGGTTTTATTAACTTTTTCTTTGCTTGCTTGCCCCTGTGTTTGTCTAAAAAAAAAAAAAATGTCTATATGTGGCAAATTTTGGTCCGAAAGGTGCTTTCCTTATAACTGAGTAGCGTGTTTGTAGATGAGAAGCTAAAGTACATCACCCCAGACTTCTCTGGCTGCCACTGCTGTCTGGAAAAAACTAGGAATTGTGCATGTCCAAACTGTACTAGGTCTGTTTGCAGCACTGGGCCCCTACTGTTTGAAAGGGAATAACCAGAAAGACCTAAGAAGTGGCTACATCCTTTACTGAGACATGTAACCTCTACTCCCCACAATGAACATCTCTTGCTCTTGCCTTAATCCCAGCCTGGTGCTCTTATTTACATTTCCTGCCTGGTCCCATTGGTACTGGGACCTATGATCCCTGCACTGAAGGAATTTCAGATCCTGTCAAACAGGTGTGGGAGTAGATTTAAGCTTAGGCCACTTGTCTTGGTGTTCAAAATCATATATAAATAGCTCTGAAGATAAACTTAAATTGATTCATTTTGGTTCTTAGAATGGAGTGGATAGGCATTCAGGACTACTGAACTGTCCTCATTTGTTTCCTTTCTCTTTCATATCCTATTATCTTATTCTTTCATATCTTCTGCCCCTAATATCACAAAACTAGGGATCCAGAGGCCTTTCCCCCTGCCCCTATAGTGCTAATGCTAACTAATGGAAGCCATCTTTAGCCCAGTGACCCAAGGCTTTAGTCAGGCCAGCAAGTAGGGCACCAGAACTCAGAGTTCGTAGATGTTTCCAAACTCCTCTAATGACTATATGGAGAGGGGAAGAATAGGGGCCCAAGACACAAAATTCAGCTGATAGGAAATAAGATCAATAGTCTCTGACTGTGTGTGTGTGTGTGTGTGTGTGTGTGTGTGTGTGTGTGTGTGTGTGTGAATTATGGGGAAGATGAAAGAAAATGCAAAGACATGGGGTCAGGGAAAATTTGAAGTTTAAATAATGAATAATCAAAATGAAAAGAGAGAACTAGGCATTACTTTCTATGCAAAGGAAATGGTCATCTCTGCCTTTGAGTAAGCTGTCACCTATGTATTCTTAAATTCCATCAGAATCACAATTATGTATATCGTTAAATACAAGCACAAGTATAATTGTTGTATTATTGTTTAAACAGAATTATCTCCCTTTATTGCCATTCTCAAAGTTTGTTGCTTGTTTAATATAGTCATATACAAACCTTCATGAGAAATTATTTACTTAAAAATATGTAAGATCCATAGCAGTAGGGTTTTTGTTTGGTTTGTTACAGTATCCCCAGTGCCTCAGTTATTTCTTGGCACATAATATGACTAGTTTTTTTAAATGAATGAATATAAATGTGTGTGTGTGTTTGTGAGAGACAAAGGGAGAGAAGTCTCTGAAAATTTAGGTGGAGAAATATACTAATCTCTGTAATAACATCTTTGTTGCATTACTGAGTAAAGTTATGGAATAAAATGTATCCCATCCAGGGGAAGCATACATGGAATCTCGTGTGTGCCAGGTCCAAGGACAGAGGCAGTGATTTCATAGGAACCTGCACTAGACCTGCCCGCTGGTTTTGGAGGGTCTCCTGGGGACATGGGGGACAGCTGTGGCTCCCTCAGGGGACAGAGAAGCTGGTGGCAGACATTCTATGAGTGTTAATTTACATGAGCTTTCCTGGAGGGTGACATCTTGATTGGATCATTAGCACTAAGACCTAGCCCCACCCAGCAGCCTGTAGGGAAGCCTCAGACCAACCAACATACAGGGTGGGAACACAGCCCCAGCCATCAGCAGACTTCCTGAGCCACAAAGGCCTCTAGGTACAACCCTACCCACCAGAGGTCTAGGACCAAGCTTCATCCAGCAGTGGGCAGGCACTGGCTCCTCCTGCCAGGAAACCTACATGAGCCTCTAGTCCAGCCTCATCCACCAGGGGCAAATACTAGAAATAAGAAAACAATAATCCCAAAGCCTGTGGAAGGAATTCACAAACACATAGAAAGATAGACGATATGAGGCTGCAAAGGAGTATCTCCTAGGCCCAGGCACAAGATAAAATCCCAGAAGAAATATGTGATGAGGAGATAGGTAATTTATCTGAGAAGCAGTTTAAAGTAATGATGGTGAAGATGTTTAGAGAACTCAAGAGGAGTATAGATGCACAGAGTGAAGTTTTTAGCAAAGAGTTGGAAAATATAAAGAATACCCAAACAGAGTGGAAGAATAAAATCACTGAAATGAACAATACACTAGAAGGAACCAAGAATAGATTAAATGAGGCAGAAGAACGGATCAGTGAGCTAGAAGACAGACCTAGTGGAAATGACTACTTCAGAATAGAAAAAAGAATAAAAAGGAATGAAGATAGTTTAAGAGAACTCTGGGACAATATGAAGCACTCTAATATTTGCATTATAGGGGTTCCAGAAAGAGAAGAGAGAAAGAAGGGACCTGAGAAAGTTTTTGGAGAGATAATAACCAAAAACTTCCCCAACTTGGGAAAGGAAACAGTCACCCAAGTCCTGGAAGTGCAGAAAGTACCACACAGAATCAACCCAAAGAGGAACACACTAAAGGCACATAGTCATCAAATTGACAACAATTAAGGATAAGGAGAAAATGTTAAAATTAGCAAGAGAAAAGCAACGAATAACGTACAAGGGAACTCCCATAAGGTTAGCAGCTGATTTTTCAGCAGAAACTCTACAAGCCAGAAGGGAGGGGCAAGATATATTTAAAGTGACACAAGGGAGAAACTTAAAACCAAAAATACTCTATCCAGCAAGGCTCTTGTTTAGACTTGATGGAGAAATCAAAAGCTTCACAGATAAACAAAAGCTGAAAGATTTCATCACCACCAAACCAGCTTTATAACAAATGGTAAAGGACTTTCTGTAGTCATTAGACCGTAAGAAAAGAGAACAAAATGAAGAAAGAGGAAAAAAAGAGAGACCTACAAAAGATTACTTTGGCTGTTTGGGGTCTTTTGTGATTCCTTATAAATTGTGGAATTGTTTGTTCTAGTTCTGTGAGGAATGTCATCATTATTTTGATGGTGGTTGCACTGGATCTGTGGATTGCTTTGGATAATGTGGCCATTTTGATAGCATTGATTCTTACAATCCAAGAGCACAGGAAATCTTTTCATTTATTTCTGTCATTTTGGCTTTCAGAGTGTAGGTAACCTCCTTGGTTAAGTTTATTTCTAGGTATTTTATTGTTTTTGATATAATGGAAATGTCTCTGCCAGTTATAAAATTCTGGTTTTTGAAGTGAAAAAAAAAAAAAAGTGAAAGGCCACAAATGGCAAAATATCCTCCTTTTTATGGGTGAGTTGTATTCTATTACATATATGTATGCTGCATCTTCATTATCTATTCAACTATTGGATGTGCACTTAGGATGCTTCCATATCTTGGCAATTATAAATAATGTTCCTGTTAATAGCAGGGTGTGTTTATCTTTTTGACTTAATTCTTATTTTGTGCTTGGCTTTATTCCTTTGATAACTATGTAAG
This sequence comes from Camelus ferus, assembly GCF_009834535.1. Taxonomy (NCBI): domain Eukaryota; kingdom Metazoa; phylum Chordata; class Mammalia; order Artiodactyla; family Camelidae; genus Camelus; species Camelus ferus. The sequence goes on from NC_045698.1 coordinate 66,449,652, forward strand.
TTTGAAAAGCTAAATCTCTCAAAGTTCTTAGAAACAATGAGCAGTACATATATGTAAATTAAAAGATGTATGTGCAGTAAAAAAAAAAAAAAAAGATCTATCAAGCCATGAAAGACACAGAAGAAACTTAAAAGTCGTATTACTAAATGAAAGAAGCCAGCCTGAAAAGGCTACAAACTGTACAATTCCAACCAAATGACATTCTGGAAAATGCACAGCTACAGAAACATTAAAAAGATCATGGTTTCCAGGGGTTTGGGGAGAGGGAGGAATGAATAGATGTAACACAAGGGATTTTTAGGGCAATGAAATTATTCTGTACTGATACTATAATGGTGGCTACATGTCATTATGCATTTATCAAAACCCATAGAATGTACAACATCAAGAGTGAACCGTAATGTAAACTATGAAAAAAGAAAAAAAAAAGAACTAATTCCTGAATCAAACTAATGCTAACAGATTTGGAAGAAAAGTAGAAACCATCAATGGAATCACAGAAGGAAAGGCCAGTGAGTTCATAATAAAACAGAAACAGACAACAAAAACAATTATAAAAATGGTAGAATGTATTGAACTGGAATCCATATCAAGGAAGCATTTCAAAGAGAGAGACTGGCTGTCAAATGAAGCTGATAAAGAAAAGTGTGGCTTGAGAAATCTTTTTTTCCTGTGATAGAATTGTTCTAAAATGGGATTATGAGGGAGACACAACTCTGCACATTTACACACACAAAACCCAAATAATTTTGTATTTAAATAAGTGAATTTATGGCATGTAAATTGTACCTCAATAATCTCTTTCGAAATAAGGAGTATTTAGCACATATCTACCCAGTAGAGCCGCTCCCAGATATTCATCTCACAGGGTAAATGAGAACAGATATTTAGAGAAAAGATGCATGCATATATATAAAAAAATTTATTCATAATAACCCACACTTGAACTAACCCAAATGTCCATTATTAAGAGAATGGATTAATATTTTGTGATATAATCTTACAAGGTCAAATTATTCAGCCGTACAAACAGAATGACTGGCATATTCAAATAAAAACATGTAGCTCTAAAAACATTACTTAGAGCAAAAGAGACAGACATCAAAGTATGCATTGTGATTTTTTTCTTTTTTATCAAGTTCAACCACCATCAGAGTGATGGGTGCATGTCGTGAGAGTGTGTGTTTTCAACTGAAATGTGACAGAGGGTATATATTCTGTGTTAATGGTTGTGATTCAAACATGTGGTTCATACACTGACTTTTCTGATACTGTTGAGGGTTAGGAATTTGAAAGATTTGTGAAATCATAAACTTTACATTGACACATTTTACTGTATTTTTATTGTATACAGATATAAACACAAAAAGAAAGAGATAAGAAGAAGTTACCATTAGACAATAATGGAGAAAATGACATTTTAGTTACAACCCTCTCCTCTGACAACCCACCTCCTCCCCACCAACAGTACCAGATAACTGACCAATCCAGGATGTCAGTTGCTGGTTGGGTTCCAGGTGGAATGTTGGGGTGTCCCCCTGGGGCTTGTTGTGGCTGGTGGCTCCACATTAAGTGGGCAGAGCCCTGTGGTGAATCAGTGCCATGGGAGGGCTGCTGTCTGTGGAGCATGGCTTTGGGCTGATCTTAGGAAGCTGAGTGTGGTCCTGGTTTTGCTGCTGCCCAATGGCCTGTGTTCTCAGTTCATGTTCCAGAGCCTCCACTGGGAGACGGTGTTGCGTCTGCCTGTCCTCACCTTATTGCTGGGTGTCTTATTTACTTTCAGATTTATTCAGTCTGTTAGATGTCAGCTTAATAGAAGACATGAAAAGCAACTGGCAAGAACACTGGCTGCACAGATTGAGGAGAAATGCCACCTCATTGACAAGCTTTGTGTGGCTAAAAAGGAGTGTGCTAAGATGGAGACAACTTTAAAGAATGCCTGGCTAGAGAAGGAGCCAGCAAATATATCCAGCCTCACTGACACAGAAAGTTGATGACGGTCAACCTGAGTTTCAGGACGGAAATCAATTTTCTCATCCAAGAACTGAAGAGAGAAAGATCCCTGTAGTCTATAAAAGAAGAGATGACAGAGATGCTAAAAGTGCTCAACTTCCTGGAGGAGGTCATGAGAATCAGCACATCACAGGGGCTTTTACAAACCAGCCAGGGGACCAAGCACCAAGCCTTGATGGTCCCTTTCCCAGGAGTGGGCCCTCATATTAAAACTGTGCTATTCCCCCCACCTCCACTCAGGCCTCCTAAACTGCCAGTCTGTATTAACTCACTCACTCAGATCTCCACCTGAGCTGCAGTGGATGGAGGGAAAGCCTCTCCTCTGGACCAGAGTTCCTCCAACGTTACAAGTGAGCACAGCAGTGAACTCCTTCATGGTCAACATCTCTCATCTGAAATAAATTGAAATTCCCAGAACACACCACGAAGCATGGGACTTTTTTTATATTCAGCAGGTGTTTGGATTATCTCTTATTATTTGTGAAAGAAATGTTGTAATTGAGACTCATCTTCTACGTAGTTTGAATCTGTATTAAGCCTCATTTCTCAAGACAATTTGGGTAACTATTATATATCAGCAATGTAAGTGAAGTGTACATATAGTTATTCTGTGTACAAATATTGTATTATAATTTGAAAATGTTTGCGATATATCAGTATAAACTTTTAGATGGCCATAACATTTATTTCTAGAGTTTAATTCTGAAATCATAAGTTTAAGTCCAAGAGCCTTTTTTTTTACCTGAGAATGTATAGTTTAAAAAAAAAGATGAACTTTTTTAAGATGAAGTTTAATTGTACTCTTAGAAGAAACTTTTCATTAAATTTTTATATTCTGCTATAACAATATCCATAACAAAAAATAAATTTAATAAATTAAAAAAAGTATCCCATCGAGTTCCTTTTTTTTATTGCTGAGTAGTACTGCATTGTGTGTGTGTGTGTGTGTGTGTGTGTGTGTGTGTGTGTGTGTGTGTGTGTGTGTATCCCCCATCTTCTTTATCCAGTCCTCTTTCAGTGGACATTTTGGATGCTTCCATGTCTTGGCTATTGTATATAGTGCTGCTATGAACACTAGGGTGCATATATCTTTTCAAATTAGTGTTTTCTCCAGATACATGCCCAGGAGTGGGAATGCTGGATCATATAGTGACCCTATTTTTAGTTTTTAAAGGAGTCTCCATATTGTTTTCCATTGTGACCAAATTACATTCTTACCAACAGCATAGAAGGGTTCCCTTTCCTCCACACCCTCTAAAGCATTTATCATTTGTGGACCTTTTAATGATGACTGTTTTGCTTCATGGGAAGTGATACCTTATTGTAGTTTTGATTTGCATTTCTCTAATAATTAGTGATATTGAGCATCTTTTCATGTGCCTCTTGGCCATCTGTATGTCTTCATTGAAGAAATGTCTGTTTAGGTCTTCTGTCCTTTTGGATTGGGTTGTTTGCTTTTTGTTACTGAGTTGTATGAGCTATTTGTATACTTTGGAAATTAAGCTCTTGTTGGTTGCATCGTTTGCAAATATTTTCTCCCAGTCCATAGGTTGTCTTTTTGTTTTGTTCATGGTTTCCTTTGCTGTGCAAAAGCGTGTATTTAACTAGAATGAAATTAAGTTTAATTAGAGTGAAATTACGCCATTTGCAGCAACGTGAATAGACCTAGAGATTATCATACTAAGTGAAGTAAGTCAGACAGAAAAAGACAAATATCATGATATCACTTATATATGGAATCTAAAATAATATAGCATAAGGGAACTTACAAAATTGGAACAGACTCACAGACATAGAAAACAACTTATGGTTACCAGGGGGGAGGGATAAATTAGGAGTCTGGGATTTACAGATACACACTACTATATATAAAATAGATAAACAGGGTCCTACTGTATAGCACAGGGTACTGTTTTCAATACCTTGTAATAACCTGTAATAAAGAATATGAAAAAGAATATATATGTATGATTGAATCAAAATACTGTATATCAGAAAGTAAAACATTTTAAATCAACTGTACGTCAATTAAAAAGTACTCCATTTCCTATGTACACATTTCTTTGTCTAAGGATTCAAATTTTTCAAGATTTGCATAATATTAAATATAGGATGCATATTGTTTTATTCACCAATAAAATTTTAGGTCATGAAATAAAAGTACCAAATTCTTACAGACAGTACTTTTTACCCAGTCTGCGTGGTGATAAACACAAATTCTGAGTTAGATCTTAGAAAGTAATGCTCTTCTTCCCTCCCCCAAACAAAATAAAACAGTTGGTGGCCTAATCTTGCAGTCATTTTCATATTTTTGTCAGGGAGGGTTTGAATATGAGATAGTAATTATTTAGTGAATACTTGAGTTCTTTCAGATAAAGATGTTAATTGGAACAAAATGCCATGATATCTAACACTCTTGAAAATTAATGTGCTGAATTCAGATCCTTATCACTTCGTTGACATATATGTCAGAAATCTAGCCCTGAGGACTCTAACATTATAATTTGTGGATTTTTCATATATATTATCCTTGTGTTAAGACTTTGAAATATTTGGAGAAAAAATAACATTGATTTTGACCATTCTGTCAGTGCGCTTCTAGCTAAGCATATGGAGAAGTATGAAATAGAGATAATAGAAATAAAAAATTCAGAGGATTGGGTACAAGTCCCCTGAAGGTAGAAAAAGGTACTTTTTCTTTTCTTTCTTACATCACCTACACCTCTTTACTAGTATAACAGTGCCCCTGCTCCATGTCTGCTCTGGCTCTGAGGAAACCTGGTTTACTTTGTCTTACAGCACATAGTCCTGCTGCTCTCCTCAGTGTCTGGGACCCTACCCTCCACTTAAGAGGGTTATGAGTGTCCTGGGCCGTTGAACAGGCAAATAGTCCAGCATAATAACAAATGGGGCTGAGAAAAGTCTCAGCACAGATACAACAGACACTGATCAGCAAACTGGGAAGTCCTCACCACACACCCCCATAAACAAGCCAGAATGTCTCTTTGCCCCGATTGATAAAAAGTGTACACTCAGAAGCATCTGAGCTGTGGGTGCAGTTTTAGCTTTCCTGAGACTCTGACAAAGACAGTTGATGGTGCAGGACTGGGTGGAGGTGGGGCACTTTCTCGTGATCATGTGGTCTTTTCTAGTTAGCTTTTAATTTTTTTCCTTACCAACCTCTGTTGTTCATCCCCTCCCTCACTTCCCCTGCTTTACTCTAACCTGTGAAATGTTCTCCTTTCTAGGGGAGAGATGACCTGGACTTTTTTGTTTCTCTTAGCCTATGTTTATGGCATTAACTTTGTGCTCTGAGTTTTTCAGGGCTTGAGACTTTGAAACTCACAAAGACCAGTCTCACTAATGATGTTTTGAGTTAGGTTAAGTTCAGTGCTATCTCTATAGAGGATGCAGTAATCGCTGTGGACTTAGAAAGAAATTTTGCTTACTTGATTTTGAAAAATGTAGTGTTTGATATAAGGTCATTAATTGTCAATTTAATATTCAATGACAATAATTATTCAATCCAATTAAAATGTCAGTTTATTCCAAGTAACATAAATATAATAGTTAGCTATTAAGTAATTTTGTAATAGTGTTTTACACTTCAAAGTACGCTTATTTACTTGGACAACACTTATGTATCAACTTTAGGTTTGTTATTTTATGAAAGTTACTGTTATCTGTTTTCTTAATACTAAATACTGACATACGTATAATGAAGGGGAAGGCCTCTCCACATAAAGGAAACTACAAAACTATTCAAGAAATACGAAGAATAAACACATCTTTGAATTAAAAGAGTGAGCAGATAACAGAGACTAGCAGATGGATGAAAAGAAAGGAAGGAAAAAATACCAATGGTTGGATAGAAAAGCATAAAATGTCAGAGACTGAGCAATTCTGAGACAAGTTAGAAATAAACACACATATTTAACCACAGATAAAGGAAAGGAGAAAGAAGACAAGAATAACCCACTGAGACACACAAAGAATGGGTTTAGCTCAGTATTTGATGCATATTAGAAACTTAGCACATGCTTTTTGAATGAGAAAATGGAAGAAATACAAGCATAGAAAAACAACCACTTGAAATAAAAGGATCCATTCTGTGACTTTGTATTGCATCTGAAGACTTAAATCCTGATATGATTTTGCCAAATATGTACTGTTTAGGCCTAAATGCCTTCAGTGTTTGAAATACAGCCTGGTTCATGTAAAATAAAAGCCTGTGCTTGTTTAACCATAGTCAGGTGTTGACAATCTCTGCTATTGCGAGAAGAAAAACTTGTAATTTAATACAGAAGATTTTTTAAAACTTTTTGAAAAGTACATCATGAAGCAGTGTCTATAGATACACATACTCAGATAAAGCATTTTTCTCTATTAATTATAATTTTCATAGGAAAAGACTGTTTTTCTCTGGGATATAAAATTATTGTGTAAGGCATTTTAGAAGACTAAGAAATCATCCTTGTCCAAAAAGTTATCATAAGAGTAAGTGTCCAAACATTGAGAAATAGTTTTGTAAATAATGATATAATGTAATTGAATTTCAAAAATTATGCTATCAATTATAAACATTCCTAAAAGAATTATGTTGCAACTATGTATGAGAGTGAATGCAAATTACACAGTTGAGAGAAAAATTAGAAAAAACATTTATATATTAAAATATTTTATTAATATAACTTATTAAATTAATATTTAGTTAAAATGGTTGGATTTGAGTGTTCCTGTTTTTATTTCTGACATATTAGTTCATAAAAAGTGAAGAGTTGTCAAAGACCATTCACAAAATTTGTTCTCTGTGGATGAAGTTCCCCAAATCAACATTTGCTGTAATGCTCTTTTGAAAAACTAGTGAAATTATTACATGAATTTAAACCTTCCAACTATGAGACTCACACTTTTTCAGTAGATGAATAAATGACTATTCTGTTGTTTAGGACATGTGAGATCTATCATTTACCTTTAGTACTTTTCAATGTCTGTTTTCTCTAGTGAATTTGTGAAGGAATCTAGGTCTGGTTTTTTCAAATCTTATTCTTCCTTCGGTCATATTTTGGGTTTAAAGTCATCACTCTGATGGAGGAGATGGATGATGGGTTCTTCAAAGGTGAAAAAGTAAATTAGTTTAAGACATTTCATCAATATTCTTTATGCAAATTATAAGGCTGTGTAATTTTTACTGCAATTATTGGTAACTAGTTAATTTAACCTTTGGCATCAGTTAAGGGCAGTGAGGTGGAGGCATTTATTTAAAAGGATAAATGTTCTTTTTCTTTTTTCCTGAAATATCATCCAATAAAATAATACTTACAATTATACAGTTACAGAATTCTTATTACTTAGACATAAAACAAAATGTCTCTTTACTATCAGCAGAAAGTTCAAATTGTGATAATAGTATTAACAAATAGAATTGACACAAGATCCTAGTGGAACCTAGCAAATATATTTTTGACTTGAGTAGTTGTCATTAACTCCACCTTGATTTATCAGTGCCATCAACTTTCCTCCCTGGTTTTCTGTATCCTTTAACAGTTCTTGAGATCTATGGCTCATGAGATTTAATGAGAACCTGACATCATCGGAGTCTTTCATAAACATATCTCAAGGTGAAGAGGCAGAGAAGAGGCTCTTGATTTTGTACTAATTAATTTTATTTATCTCAGTGATTAAATTTTATTAAACTTGAAATATATTTTTAGAATTTTAAGAATAAGGATATCTGAACTTGAATGCTAAACAAATTAAGCTGGTGCCTGGTGACAATGGGAAGCAGTAGAAGATGGGCACAACTAAGAGGATGACATAATTGTTGTAGGGCACTATTGTTCTAAAAAAGTATTTGATAAAAAGTTTTCTGATGTCTTGTACGTAGTTGGCATGATGCAAACATTATTTAGGTCAATTTAAGTAGTATCCAGCTTAAAACACTTAATTTAATTCTGCTGGTTATCAATCTAGTCTACTTTGTAGACTGAGGATCTGAGCCCCTGTTCATTTTGGTGGGCTGTCTTGGGTGTCATGTGAGCAAATATGGGCATTATAAGGGGAAGGAAAGGTTAAGTCAGGTCATGTTAAGTTCCTGAGGAATGTTGTTAATTCTACTTTAGTGCACATGTATTAGAGTATGAGTTTTAGTTCTGGAATTAAAATTTGAAAACACTATGAATTTTTGTAGAATTATCTCAAGAGTTCATATCCAAATTCTATATCTGATATGCAATTGTTTGACTATAGACAGCAGTTCACAGACTTCAGTTATTGGTCAGTGATTATTCTTTATTATATTCTGCTTTTCCCACCTCTGTGTTTTTATAGTTAGCGGCCACTTCAACAAAAATGAATTATTTTTCTATTTTTGTACACTCAGGAGATTTTTTTTTAAAGATCTGAAAGAATTACTTTTAACTATACAAGATTTAGAATTTTATGTATGTCTTTTTAATTACTCAGATTTTTAAAAAATTGTATTCTACTTGGCTAAAGATATTTGAAAGATGAATATAAAAGAGTTTATTTGGAGGATGACACTTCTCATTGAAATATGTATAGAAGTGGGGACTAGGGTTAATATTTAATCTGTCAGATGTAACACAAAAGATGATTTTCTTTGGAAATTACAATCTGACCTACAATTGCAATTCAGTTGTTTAATAAGAGTTAGTCAGAAGCTTATTGTGATCTTGCTTCAGAAATGCATGAAATAAGCATTTACATTTTTTATATAAATTAATAAAGCCTTTAAATATACCCTACTCTCTGAATGGTCTCTCTGAACACCTAATGCTATGAGGTACATTTATTGAAGTTCATCTTTTGATCCTGTAAAATGATGTGCATTTTATAGGAGATTTTATACACACACACACCTTTATATATATATATATATATAAACCCTTTTTTAGGACTTTGTCATAGTATTTCAGGCATGGTTTTTGGTGTTTACCTCTGGAGATTAAAAATAGTTATATCTAAACTTAACCCTGGAAATGTTTAATGGTTCTGGACTGGGGCCCAGAAATGTCTATTTATAAGAAGTTTTATGGGTTTGAGGAATACTGATGTCTATGATACCAGTAGTCCAGATATTTTGGGAATCATTTGATTATTACTTTTTTTCAATTTATTAAGTCACTTATTGTATATGTATGTGTGTATAGCTTTATATAACAGTATATATGTGTGTATATATATGCACATAGCTTTATATAATGTATATAATGAAAGTTATGTATAACTTTAAGTATATATATATCTCACCTATTATTTTCTGAGCACGATGGGAGCTAATTATAATTATGGATTGGAGGACCATAGTGTTAGTTTCCTGTAGCTGCCACAACAAAGTACCACACATTTAGTGACAAGAACAATAGAAATGTATCATGTCACGTTTCTTGAGGCTGGAAGTCCGCAATCAAGGTGCCAGCAGGGCCATGCTCCCTTTGAAGGCTCTGTCGAGATATCCCTTGCTTTATCAGCCTCTGGTAACTCCTGGCATTCCTTGGCTTGAGGCTATATACCTCTAATCTCTACCTCCATCTTTATATGGCCTTCTCCTCTGTGTCTCAGTGCTTTAAAGCCCCCTCACGTTTCTCTTGTAAGGACATTAGTCATTGGATATAGGGCCCACCCTAAATTTAGCACAATTTTATCTTGAGATCCCTAATGATATCTTTAAAAATCTTATTTCCAAATAAGCTGCATTTGTAGGTACCCAGGTTGAGACTTGGACATATATTTAGAGGGACACAGTTCAGTCCACTACAACCATATACTGCAAGTGATTATTTTCATTTTGAGGCAATTGACTTTCATCAGTCATTTGAGCAAACTATGGGTTTTTCAGATATTAAACAAAAATAGTGATTCATTCCTTTAAAAAAGTATCTGACTTACAAATCATTGATTTGTATTTTATCCAGTCCCTACTGAATACCTTGGATTATTAACAGCATTTTTAAATCCCTGCTTCTGCATGGACCATGCAGAATGTAGCATGTGAAATTCGGTAGATAAGGCCAGTATGTAATTTGCAGGATATTGGTGCATAGAAAGCATGGATTCCCTGTTGATACTAAGCTGCACATAATCTTTTTCACAAATGCAGAAAAGTGGAAAAGACAGACATCTGTGAAAGAAATAAAAAATGGTCCTGTAAGACATACATTAAAAAAAAGTCATTTTTGAAGTCATTATTTTATAAACTGTTAATAGAGATGTCATTATTTCATCCCTGCTTATCCACTCATTTTAGAGATGGTACCATGTCCTGGACATAGATAATTACAGCAGGGGAGAATAACTGGGAATTTCTGGTTCAGTCAGATTGTTTCTCCAAGAAATTTGAAAGTAACCTCCAGATACAGATCAGTTGCATGGTGTTAGGTACTGGGACTGAAAGATGTTAGTGAGAGCAGGCAGATTAGATGACCTGGCAACACAAAGTCACTTGAAAAATATAGAAATGGAGAAGCAAAACTTGAACACTTTGCTGAGGAACCTGGATCCACAAAGGTGAATGCATCCCACAAACATTAGCACAGGAGCATGCAGGAAATTCCATGTGATGTGGGAGTGACTGCCTGATCACTTCAGTTCCTGTGAGATGCCACATAACCTCCTACCCTTGGGGCCTGGAGACTTCTGTAGATTTTAATCCCAAATTTGACTTGAGTTTGTTTCTGTTCAGCCGCCAAACTATTCCTAAGATCAAGTTTGACACCCGAAGTTCAAAATCCTAGAAGTCCAAAATAGCTGAAAATGCATTAAGAATTGGAAAAAATATAAATAAAAATGGATTTAATACCTTGACATGACTGCAGTTACTTGAATAGTGAATATAGTTACCAATAGTTAAGTTCTGTCTTGCTGTATTAAGAGATACAAATTTTATAGAGAGTGTACAGTTGAAAGCAAATGGATGCCTACATTTTGAATAAAGTGTTTGAAAACAGCTTATCTAGCAGGAAGCTGAACACTTCCTCTGCACATGTTTATACTACATGGTTGCTTATCAAAAATTGTTTTGCAAATAGCTAAAATGTAAATTTCTATTTCATGTATGTCAAATAATCATAGCTCCTTACTTTTTATAATAATAATAATAATAATAATAATAATAATAATAATAATAGTGACATAGCAAAAATATAGTAGTAAGTATCATTTATTATTGAGATCTTACTAAGTACCAGGTCCTGAAAATACACCATGTCAGTAATACTCAAAAGAATTCTCTAATAGGTACTATTACTGCCCACATTTACCAGGTGAAGAAACTGAGCTTAGGAGGTTTAAAATACTAGCCCATAGATATAAAACTAAAATTTGACACAGCTGCGATATCACCCTTGGACTGTGATTGCAAATTCCATCTTGTACTGTCTCACTAAATATCACTTGAGTTTTCATAAAAATTCACATCAAACTTTTCTGTGATTTTATTGAAATTATATTCAGAAGAAAATGAAGAAAGCATTCAACTAGCTTCATGAGACGAATACTCAGAGTAAGTCTGGAAATATAGAAATAGAAGAGAGTTTAGAAAATATCAGCTCCCACAGCATCCCTCCTTTAAGATACTAAGCAAATGAACAGATGGTATGAATAAAGCTGAAATTTTGATTTTTAATAATGATGTGTATTGTTTCTTTAGAAATGAGAAAATCACCATTAGTTTAAATTGGATGCTGTCATAAACTAAAAGCTTCTCTAATAAGGATGTGGGGCCTGCTAGAAGGAAAGAGAAGCAGAGTTCTTGTCCCAAATTTACCGTATATGACCTTGAACATACCTACTAATTTCAGTAGGTCTCAGTTCTTTGAGTGTAAAACAGGGCAAATTAATTTTACTAACCTTGCCTAGGTTTTGTGAAGATTAATGAGTTAATCAAGTCCAGAGTACATTCTGTTATTCTTTAATGACAAAAATATGAAAAATGCTCCATACAATATTGAGACCAAGAAAGAAGGCTGTGTTTTTATCATGCATGCTATCTGATGGGCTGCCATAGGGGTTAGGATTAAGTTCTTTTCTTTTTAATATTACTGATAGGAGTAAACACCTCATAATTACAAAGGCCTGTGAAAATGTCTGTGAGGTGGCTGCAAGGGAGTGTGCCACTCAGAGTAACAGCTGTCTTTGCAGTTGAAGTGTCCAGGTCCTAATCCTGGCTCTGCCACTAACTAGCAGCTGACACACAGCAAGTTCCTTTCTGAGCCTTGGATGCCATAGCAGTAGAATGAGAACAATAAAGTATATCTCTGATGGCATTTATGCTGGTTTATTTAGCACACATTCATTATCTACCATACATCAGGTGCTGCTTTGGATGCAAAGGACACAGAGAAAGAGAAAATATTCTTACCTTAATAAAGCTTATGTTGTGAAAGAAAGATAGACAATAAATAAAGGGAAAGTAAACAAGCAATAAGTTTTCAGAAATAAACTACAAGGGAAATAAAACAAAGTAAGGGGGTAGGAGAATGATGTGAGGGAGAAAGTATAATTTACATATGGTCGGGATGGTCTGAACAATACAAAGAAATAGGCCATATGAGGGAATGGGGGATACCAGACAGAGGGAACAATATAGAAGTCTCTGAGGCAGGTAGGAGGTTGGCATGTTTGTGGAAAAGCAAGAAGGCTAGTGTGATTGGAGCAGAGTGTGCAAAAGGGATATTACGGGAGATGAGGGGAGAGTGGCGGCTAAGAGCCATGTTAGGTAGGGCCTCCTGCTCCTGGTAAAGAGTTTCCATTTTTATTCCGCGTGTTGTGAGAATTGATTGGAAAGTTTTAAGAAGTTTTATAAAGATTTTTCTGGTTGCTAGGTTGCGAATGAGAGCAAGGATGAAAACAGAGTAACTACTGTGTTGATCCAGATGATAAGATCATGGTTAGCACTTGGGGAACAGTTAGTGGCAGTAGTTGTGAAACTCGGAGTGTATTCTGAAGTTTGAGTAGATAGTTTGTTTTGATGGGTTAAGGAGAGGAGTAAGAGAAAAAGAGGAATCTCAGGTGGTGCCTAGGCTAGGTATTGGTCCTGAGCCTAGGAGGTAATGACAGCTTAAGAAAAATACATGCAAAAGTTAAAAAATAAAAAAACAAAAACATGCAGAGTTCTTTATATAATAAATAAATACTGACATTATGTGGTGGATAACAATTATAATTTTTGGTTCCCAGCTTGGCTTTTTACTTCTTATTTAAGAATATAGAATTATTAAACATTTTGGAGTGGGTAGCATGGGTGTGATACTTTGGATTATCAAAAATATATATACTTTTTTATTAATTAGGTATGTAGTACTGAAAGCATTTCCATTTTTTTTTTGTTTTTTGTAGACTATTTCTAAAAGGCAAGATATCTGTTAAATTTTTGTGTTTCAGTCAAGGACCCATAGTCTTTGCTCAGGATCCATTTTACCAATGAAAGTGATTCTGGTAAATGGAAATGGAAGTTCAGTATATGCATAAGATATAAAAATGATTTTGCTTATATCTGCTGCACATATATTTCAATTTTCATTAAACTGAGGGTGTATTTCTGATTCTTTTCACTTATAACAATCAAAAAATGTGAGCAAAAATGAATTTTAATATATTCTATTGGTTGCCCTGATTCAGCCTAAGCTAAGGACTGGTGTCTGTTTACATAAATAATTTATGTGAAGAATATGAGATAGACCTATGAGGAGAATATTTTCTGAACATATTGTTTGAGACAAATAAAATGTGGGGTGGAGGACAGACTAGAAGTGGAAGGAAGAGTGTGTAGTCCCAGCTAAACTCAGATACTTGTTCTGACTGTGCCAGGAAGAGAAGCATTTTCTGCTTTTCTCTCAAAGGCAGTGTAACTCTGTTCAGTGAGGAATGAAGAAAATGTAGTACAATCTTGTCACCCCTAACCTTCATGATTTTGCACTGGGTAAACATGGGGAAAATATTTCCTAAAAAGAGTAGTGATGTTCTTGGGTTGTCCATAGTGAGCATGAAGACCATGGTAAGGTACAAGAGAAGATAAACCCTGTCAGGAAGTAAGTAGCAGCAGTGGGATAGAATACCATTCAGGCATTAGTATCATGTAAAGTAGTTATTTAGTGTCTATCATGTACCAGACAGTAAACTAGGGACAGGAGATAAAGCAATGAATATGGCATATTAAATAAATATCTGCTGTCAAAGAGTTCACGTCTCCAGAAGGGAAGGGGAGAAGGAATAAACATGGATAAATATGTACATACAATATACATATTAAATACTATGATCAAGAAGTAGAGTGTGTTCTGTGAGAACATAAAAGGGGAAAATATCTAGACTTAGGAGGTCAAGGATGGCTTGTGGAAGTTCTATTGTCAGATATCTGGAGGTTGAATATGATTTTGCTGAGGAAAGGGGAGAGTATTCCAGATAAAGAGAACATCTTATACAAGAACAATTTCTGGTAGAAGTTGAGTAGAGACTTTAAGAAAATAAAAGTTGGGCTGGAAAGGTATAGTGTAATGGGTATAAGTGGTTAAAAATAAGAACAGAGATGCAGTCGGGTGCTGGATCATAAAACTGTACAAACATAATAAGAGATTGTTGTTATTCGAAGGGAAGTTAGAAGCCATTGAATGGCTTTATTGCAGACGGATGATTTGGTTAGATTTGTCCTTTACAAAGACAATGCTGAATGAAGTCTTGAGAATGTTTTGGGAAAAGGTTGGGGCAAGAAACCAGGATGCAGACTATTATAATAATAGCAATATGATGATCAATAATAACTCATGTCATGGGAAGAGTCTCATTGAGTCTGGACAACTCAGCACTGTGGCCTTGAGATGCTAGGAGCTATGGCTGCCACCATCAGTGCTGGATGAATTCTAAACCATCTCCTGCTTCTTTGGGCCATTCATTCCAGATTCTGAGGCCCTTGGTTTCTGCCCATTTCTAAGGCCTATTTCTTCAGCTTTCCTATTGACAATGATATGGATTGGGATGAAGAGCAAAGAATGGATATGAAATATGGCATGTAAAATGAGCATGACGTGGTAATTGGATGTTAAGGATGAAGGAAAGAGAGAATCAAAGGGAAAGACTCAGGCTTGTCATGGACAACTTCATGATTTTAGAATATTTCAGTGTGCTAAGTATTGGGGTTATAGTTGAACTTCATCATTTTTGTTTACCCACCATCTTAATACCAATTAGAGGAAAACTCTAAGATGGAAAGGAGATAGGGGAGCAGATAATTTTTTCTCCAACCTGATTGTCATCTAGAGTCCAAGTGTATGAGCTGAACTCTACCAACTGTATGCTTCCACCCATGCCTCTGAATCTGGAATTCGGGATTATCTGACAGTGTCGGATCCTGGAAGAAATGAGATACACAAGAGCCAAAACATGACTTTTGCTTTTAGAACAGATTTTCTCAACCTACACACCTTTTGAATTGCATAATCCTTTGTTTTGAGAGTTGCTGTCTTGTATTTAGTATGTTTAGCAGCATCCCTGCCAGTAGCATCCCTCAGTTGTGACAACTGAAATGTCTTCAGACATTGCCAAATGTGCCATGGGGGTGGTAAAGTCACCCCTGGATATTTGTGAGCTTGGCGAGAGTGGTTCACTGAAGTGACTGAGATGGGAGCTGCACAGCAGTGCGCTGAGGGGGAAGGTGGAGCAGAGGACAGTCTGATGGTACTGCAGATTGTCCTTCCAAACTGTTTTGCTGAAAAGTGGAGCTGAGGTGTACACTGGTAGCTCTAAGGGAGAAACATGAGCATGCATAAATGCTAATGAGAAGCCAACTGAGAAGGAGAAGGATGCAGGAGAGAGGATAATGACTACAATATCCCTGAAAGGATGGGAGATGCCATTCACTCATAAATGTTACTCAACTCAGGTCTAAGAACTGCTCCTGGTTCAATGACTTTTATTGATTTTTGATGCAGATGTAAGAAATTGAGTTTAAACATTTAGAAACCTTTATAGTAATTTGACAGAATAATTTTTGTTATGTTAGTTGAATCTAATGATGAAAAATTTGGCTTTCATTTTCATACCTGTTTTATTTTATATGTCTATTTATTGATTTTTGTTGAATATTAAAAAATACAGGCTCATGATGGATTGGCAATAAGAAAAATCTAATTGTTTAAAGATAATTTGAGAAACCCTGCTCTAGAGCACAGGTAGAGCTAATTAGACAAATACTGCAATCTAAGTCAGGAGAAGGAGGAAGGGAGGAAAGAATGGTACAAGAAAGTATTATGGCTTTTAATTACTCTGCAAAGTAGGCCAAATGTCATCTGCTGAAAGTGATGTAGGAAGTGGCTGAATCGATGATCTGGGGGAGTGGAGTTTGGAAAAAATACCGTTGGAGTACAAGAGAGCACCGTGACCAGAGGGCGTGGAAAATCTGCCAGGTTATTGAGGGCTCACTGAAGTCCATATCAATGTATTTACAGTGCTGCTGATTAAGATTCTCAGGAAGACTTCCAGAAATAGTTAGAAGAAATATTGCAGGGGGTAATTTCATGTGTGAGCAGGTGGGGAATAATAGAACAATAAAACTGGTGAATAAATGCTAACTTAACATTGGTTCATAACAGGCTAGTAAGGAAGGAAAAAAGTTCTTAAAGACTATTTTAACATGCTTATTTAAGTATATTACATGCCAAGATCAGTAGTAGGTGCTCAAAAGTTTTATTTTATGAAGCCTTGTGAAATAGGCATTTTAGACACTTACAATGCATGCAAAAATCAAGGTTAGAGAGATTAAGCATCCTTTCAGTCATGCAGCAAACTAGAAGTAAAATTAGTAAAACAGATTCCAGATTTCTGACTCCCTATTTTGAACTCTTTTTTAACTGTATAAAATGTTTTAAAAAGATAGAAAATTTCCACATACTGTGACAAAATAAAGGCACATGTTCTTTATAACAAAAGAGAGATTCTGGACAGTCTGTGAGTTTTCTCAAAATTATTTTTTCAAGTTTCTAATTTTTACTTTGTGTTTCAAAACCAAGACATCTGGGAATCAACTATAGGGTATAACATCCATTGTCTTCTAAGAATGCCACTTTACCATAGATTTGGCTGCCATTTGTCTCTGACAGTAATAATAACCCCTCACATTTATACGCTGCTTCACGGTTTCCTAAGTACTTTCATGTACATTTTCTTATATGAGCCTCGGCACAGCCAGTGAATATATTTACTGATGCTTTGTTTCATTCATGACAGTCATACACATTGATATTAGTCATACACATTTTCCTTATCTGTGTGGTTTGTTAGTGATGAAAAGCTTTAATCAGATAAAGAACAATATGAAGCAAAGAAAAAGTAAAGTGTTATTTATAATCTGAATTGCTTGATTTCCTTCTTTTATTTGGTTAAATCATCAAAAATATCTTAAGCCTTTCTAGGAATTAGCATTATTTAAATATGTATTCTTTACATCTAGTCAGCACTCAAGATTATTTACAGGGTACTGAATGAATGAATATTTAAAAACTGAAAGCCTTTTTTTAAGGTATTATTTGTAAATTTGAAACATTAATTATTTTAATAAGATTTTGAAAAATCTAAGAAAAAGATATTTTAGAGTTTTGTTTCTCATTCATTATGTAGGAAACCCATTTTTATCCAAAATTTTAAAATAATATGGTATTACTATTAATTAAAAGATTGCTTGTCAAGATTAGTCACAGTATACAATGATCTCTATTTTGCATTAAAAAAGAATGCGATAATATATTATAACTAAGTCATTGTAAATATAATTTATTCTTTCTTTAAAATTCAGAAAAAATATTGTATCTTGAATAATAACTAACAGCAATTTAAAATAAAGCTGGTTGAATTCTCAGGCTATTTAAACATTCATTTTTGCATAAAGATTAACTTTTTAGTTTTTCTCCCCCTTTTTTAGTTCAAGTTACTAATAATAAATAGAAAAATTGCAAAATGGACTGAAAAATCAATCTCAATGTTCTCTTCATTTATTTACTATTGTATGATCTCACAGTATTTTTATGAAATTCAAAACATGAAAAAATGGCTAACCAGTGGAGAGTTGTTGATTTATTATCAATATATCCCTTTCAACTTTGTGACCATGATATTGTTGAATATACTCTTAAACTGCATTAGGAAGTTGCATTCTCTGTATAGAATGATACTAATGAACATTATTTAAAAGAAACAATTGTATACTCATTCTTAATTAATTAATCCTTAATTATTAAATTATTTAGACGTCTATCAAAATTTTATTTCTAAAATATTACATCATAGAATTAGTTCTTGTGAACTAGAGGTAGGTCATAAAAATGTTAAACAATTCAACACCTTTGGAAAACAATTGTTTATAACCATTATGTTTCATTGGGTTAATAGAATGTATACAGAATGTATACAGCTTAATATCGGAATTTGATAGAATAGAGATCACAGATGTCATCAGACATGAAAAATGCCTATAATGTAAATAACAAAGTAACAAATTATGTCATAAATTGTCTCAAAATACTCTAAATTCTATTTTCCTATCTAGATTTGTATTTATCATAGAAAATTATACTTTGAATTAAAAAATCCATGTTTAATTTCAGTTGTACTCACTGTTTATAATGAGACATCTCTCTGCATACTTTTAAATTTGCATAAGTTAATTTTAGATGAATTAGATAAGACTCTGTAAACTTATAATTACTCTAAATTTTTATCTTTCTTTTGAAAATGAATCACTCTTGAATTCATTTAAAAATTAAAAAAAACTCATTCTCTGTCTTTGGACAAATTGGCCAAACTTGATATACACAAATAGACATTGCATAGAGAGTCAACTGCATAAAGAGTGGTAAAGTAGACTTTATGAAAGATGGAAAGGTTTTAAAGTATAAGATAAAACTATTGTTGCTTTGTGGATAATGTATATAGAGTATAGCATTGTGGATATTTGGGGATATACAGATGAGAAAAATTACCTACCACCTTATGTTCTTATTCCTTTAATGGTAAAGAAATAGTCTTAAACTTTTTTTAAAATTATGAATCCTCCTTTAAGCATCTGGTTAATGTCAAAATTTAAACAATGCAACAGTTATTTGGGGGGCAAAGTTGATTCCATTGCTGTTCTGTTGCTTCTTGTTCCAGCTGTAAAAGAGCAGATGTTTGACTCATTTATGAATTATTTCAATAGTTTTCATTAGGCCTTTATCTGTAGTTTGTCAATGTGGTTCTACAAATGTATTAAACCATCTGTTCTTTGGACCTGTGCTTCATGTGATTTACAGGAGTGTATTAATTTTATTGGATCAACCATTAATTCAATCAGAAGTTTGTTTGCCCTCAGGGTGTTCCAAAAAAGACAGACGCCATCAGTAAAAAAAACAAAAAAAACAAAAAAAAACCAATCTCTTGATAAATATTTTTTAGAATAAATATTCCTATTTAAATAAATTTTCTTATTTATTTTAAAGTCACAGGTTTTGTAAGTCTGTGTTTTTGTTTTCTAGACTTTAAAATTAATTTTTTTCCTCAGGTCTTCCCATGAGCAATACTCAGAAACATCCATAGACAATATTTTTAAAAATTTGCTTTTTGGGTCAAAAGAATAATATAACTTGGCATCTGTGTTATCACTTTCATTACTGAAATGACATTGCGAACCTTTATGGAACACTATGGATTTCTGACTGGAAAAATTTAAATGTATAAGATGTGATATTTATCATAAAGGCAGTTCTCTCAAGATCTCAGTTCCATAGCCTAGTAAAGGAGTTATCATAAGAAACAGCAGCAGTTCCCTCAGCAACTGGGCGGCTGCCCAAAACTGGGTGAAATTAATTCCATCCTTCAGAAATTAAGTTCTGACAGTGTTTGAGAATAACCTTAGATTAGGCCTTTTCCTTGTGTAACCCAGATATTTCAGTGTTCTCCATTTTCTAAGGCCATTCTTTGCTTTAACATTCTAAGATGATTCCTTGAATCGCCCAGCCACACGCTGTAAGTTTCATCTAATATTTCAGTGAGTTTCCAAGGGACTCGTCTCATCCTGGTCAGTCTGGTCTAACCTGCTTCCTACCTGTTACTCGCTCTCCTCCTTAAAGTGATTGTTCTGACTATTTCTTCAAACAAACTGGCCTGAACAGTGTTTGAAGCCATTTCCCCTAAGCTTCACTAACACAAAGCTATTTTTAGTGGACTATTACTGAAGGCTTGTTTGGGAATAATAGAAAACAATTACATGCAACAATATAAAATGGAACATGAAACCTCCAGCATTGCTGGCCATGGGAAATTTCTGCTCCAAGGCTGTAACTTTCACTTCCCTTTTCTTGAACTCCTTTGTATCTTTCTCTCCAGAAATCGCTCCTCCAAGCTCTACAATCTCATTTCTTTCTTATGCAGAATTATCAACTTTACTTCACCCATCCTAAACTCAGGACCTATTTTTATATTCCCCCCAAATAATGAAGGTTCTCTGCTAAACAAATGACCTTTTATTTGGGGTCCTCACCCTTCAGCATTAGTGAAGAAATTGCCAGAAGCTTTGGTATTCATTTCTTTCATTTATCAAATTCTTAAGCAGTGATCCCTCATTCCATTCTCTATAAGGGACAAAGATTTCTTTTCCCTTTGTCCAGAGCAAGTCCTTGCAGTTTTACTACCTAGTACATTCATCTGGTTGCACAGGCAGACGGGCTGTGTAGCTTTGAGAAATTTATTTCATTGAGCTTCTGTTTTCTTCTCAGCACACAAGCAAAGTATATAACTTTCAAAATTGTTGGGTAAAAATATTGATGTAATGTAGAACTCAATAGTATGACCATGCCTCCTTAGCAGAAGTGTCATTTTACTAATTAGAAATATTTTTTTCTCCTAGATATTGTATTTTGAACTTCCCAAATGCACAGAGTATCCTCATTCACAGTATAAGAAATTACTGACCCACCCCAGTCCATAGCCTGAGAAGTCACGTGTGTCAGCATTAGTTCTACTTGAAGCCAATTTGTGGTCTCTGCATGAAAAAATCCACGCCAACCCTGAGATTTTAAATTCTTTTGGAAGAATTAGATCTTTTAAATTTCTCCTCTCTACAGGTAACTTTAATTTCCTTCCTTCTTCTCTTCTCTTCATTACAGTTGAATTCCTACTTATATCTCATTGGTTTGGTGATTTTTAATTACTATCAGATTTAAACTCTGGATTAATTAATCCCACTAGACATAAGTATTCATAGGTATTACGATTCATAAGTATTATATTTAAGGCATTAGCCCTGCTTATAAGACAATCCCGGAATAATATTTAGCATTTCATCCATGGTGCTGAGTCTTCCTTGCCCCCAGTTTCAATCTTGACTGAGGTTTAAGGATTGAATGGCTCATAATTATTTCCATTTGCCTCTGGACGAGACCTGCTTAGCACACTTTGCCTTACTTTATACTCACATGGTATAGTTTTGCCAATAATTTTACACTAATTATTCCCAATTTCCCATACTTAAAAATTAGGTATAATGTAAGGATTCATATAGACTTATTTTTTTAAATGGAAGCATATGATTAGTATATCCTAGAAAGTTTCCTTAAATTATTGCTTTATCAAATGCTTTGGTAGGCATAATCAATTTTTGAAAGGTAACTGTTAAAACTTAGTCACAAACCAGAAATTTCTGAATAACTCAGAAATTATGAGTACAGGCAACTGCACCTGGCTTTTCCTGCAGGGGAGAGCTACCCTCTGGGTACCAGGACATTGACCTATCTCTGTGCCATTAATTTACCAGGATGAACATATTAAAACCCTAGTGGTGTCAATCATGAGAGCCAGTTGTGCATTTTGCTTCCCAACTCTTATTTCAGTGATATCACAGGTTCCTAGCTAGAAATTGGCTATAATGGTAGGTTGAAATTGGCAAAAACTACAAATCAGGTTTGGTTTTAGGTAGCCCCACGTAGCCAGTTGTTGTATCATTTATCAGCATACACTGACCCTAACAGGTGGGCAAGTGAGATTTATAAGACTCGTTTCTTAGGAGTATTGCATCTCTGATTTTAGATTGTGTGTGCAATAACTTCTCTGGTCCCTGTTGATGAGTAAGAAGCTCCAGAGAGATACTTTAATCAGAAATTCTCAAACTTTTCCGATCTACATGGAGCATTCTTAGAGAAGTGGTAAACCAAATAGCATGCCTCTGTATAACCTAACATTCCTTTGTTTTTAAAATGCTTGTGGTTATAATTTCAATGGAAAGATGATGCATGTGGTAGATAAAATTAGTAACAATTGGTGAATGTGTCAAGATCAGCACAGATCAGAGAGAGGGAAAGTTCCCTGTAAAACATTCCTTATTTTCTTTGCTTTGACTCTTTGTTAGCACTGAGAAAAAAATGTGATTCTCTATGGGGGTATAAACTTATTCCCAGAAACCCTTGAGCTCCTATCTCTGGCTTCCAAATGGTAGTAATAATTCACAGTTCTGAACTTACATGCAATGAGACCCACTAACATTTATACAGAGCTTCACGATGAACTGTGGTTAAATGAACCCATGGGAGAAATGTGGACACCACAGGCACACTAATAAGTTGGGGCTTCTTTAAATGAGTATTATTGGAATATTTGCCCAACATCTTTTCAGATGGAGGAAGCGTGAACAGAAAGGGGCATGAGGACAATTCCCAACTTTCATGCTTCACGCGTTAGAACAAAAGTATTATTCTTTACCAATTTAACCAGATCTGCCCCTTAGAGAATTGAGTTCATTGGAAGGCTGTTAATGACTGTTTTAACCTGGGTGTGCTTCAAGGAGCCTCACATTCCCTGACCCAAAGAGTTTTTATCAAAGTAATCCTTCCCATCTACCTGACAATAATCCTGAGATGAATTACAATTCCCCTTTCTCTATCACTTTTATTTTCAGAGATATTTTATTATTCTGCATAATTGTTAAGGGAAAAGGTTTTGGAATGAGATTTTGTAGATTTATGTCTCAGCTCCATTATTTACTAGCCTGGTGACTTTGGAAAGCTATTAAGACTTTATTTTGCCTCAGTTTCCCCATGCACAAACTGGGGATCAAAAAAATTCACAACATAAGCTTTAGGTAGATGTAATTATATGGTTATTAAATGATTGAACTTGCTACAATGCCTAGCATATAGTAGATATATAATTCAAAATATGGTAGTCACAGATTGGTGCCTATGTCAACTGCCCAGCCGATCTGTTTCATCTATGCTGATTATTGCTATGTTCTGGTCCCTCAGCTCTGCCCTGTTATTGCTGCAGTGACCTCTTGTATCTCTAGGGAAACCTCTCTATATATACTGCAAAGGAAATCCCCCAACCCCAAATTATTTTTTTCCATCACTTCTTTTCTCAGTGTTTTCCTATTCACGCAAGAACCTTTGATGTTCCCAGGCAATCTCCTTCCTCATAAATCTTCTGTTCTAGCCAGGACTTGTCTATTCAAAGACTTTGTAACTTTTTTCATGACCTTGTTTACTCACTCTTGCTTCCTCCTAAACATTTATCTAATCCTTATTATCCCTAAAAGTGTAACTTGAGTTAATTTATTATAAACTTATAAATAATATATATATAATTATCAGTGGTATGCTAATAAATATTGTATAGAATATATAATAATAAATATTATTCTATAAAATATACAATAATAAGTATTATTCTCTATAATAGATATTTATTTCCTTGAGACTTTTTCTTGAAGATAATTTTTAATTTATTTTACTTTAAGGCTGATAAACCTTTGCCTGCATTGATTATTTAGCACCTGCCTGATTCTCTTGTATTTGTGCAATCTTCTGCAAATTACTTCTATTACATTGTAAATTTTTCTACGGGCAGACCTTATCTTTATTTTTTGAGTTCTCCATTTACTTACTGGAGTGTCCTGTACATATCATTTTGATTATCAGGAATGGTATGTAATATAAAACTTAGACCTGCTTATTTTTTATGCAGCACTTTATCATGAAATTCCCAAACATACAGAAAAGTTTAAAGGTTTATGTAGTGAACATACGTGTATTTACTACCTAGACTCTATAGTTGTTGGACATACTCATTTTCTGTAACTAATGATGAGGTCTTATAACCTTCCTTTTTTGTTGACCTAATTTTTAAGCAGTTTTAAATTGAAGTATTCCATTTGGGGATATAATTCTTTATTAGAAAATGGTTAATTCTGCTTCATAAATTTTTTCACACTTTTCCTCCAAACTTTAGACCGTACGAAATAAATGTTTAATTTATTACTATAAATCTTGGTTCCTATGGTAATTTTATTGTCCACCTCTGGATCTGCAAGCTATCTATTGTTTTTAAGCCCAACAAAATTTTAATTTTTATTTCTATGGCAGTGCTATTTCTAAATAAAGTATTGCTTTTTGTGAGTATTTGTAATGTTTTGAAACTATTTTTAACAGTAAGTATAATAATCTTCCTTGTAAAAAGCGTTTTGTCCCACTGAAGTCATAAATAACCCTAGTAGATTTAATTAGTACAAACTGGTAAACTATAAACCTATATACTAAGGAGAAGATGTATAAGATTAAATATTGGGTATGGACTAAAAGTTTTAAGGCTCAGGAAAAATTTATATGTATTTTCTTTTTACACACATCCAAGGCATCCATCATGTTTAAGATTGTACTCTCCTGTAAGTAATATGTTGTTATTTGAATAGCAGAATACAATGAAATACCTCCTGATAGTTAATACTTATCAATACTTTTTAGCAACGTCAGTGAAAGTCACAACTTGCAGAAAATTTCTGGGAATACTAAAAAAAACTTTAAATCTCTTTATTTTTACCTTTTACTTATATTTTAATATTTAGTAATAGCACACTTATTTATGTATATTAAATGATCCATATTTATTTTCAGTGGGCATTTAAAGATATTATAATAATCAATTTGTGTTGTCTGTATTTTTAAAAAGTTGTTTGTATGATTTCATAGTTTTAAAAATTTATTGCTTCCTGACTATATCTTTTAGAGATGATTTTGTGGCATGCATTATTTCATCTTTTCTTGCTTTCTGAGATTAGGCACTGGCAAAAAAGGAAAATTCATTTTAAAATAAGTCAAATGGTATATTTAGATATTTATTCCGTTCTTCTTCAGAAAGAATACAAGACCTGTGCAAATGCAGTATGACTTTCAAAAAAATTTACACAAGTCTAATAAGCCAACAACTTAGGGTAAATACAAGTTAGACTTACACTTTCTGATATGGACATGTGGCTCCTGAGCACTCGAAATGTGACTAGTCTGAGATGTGTGGCAAGTGTAAGATAAATGCAGAATTTCAAACTTACTCTGGAAAAAAGGATGTACAATATCTTATTAACAATTTTTACATTTGTTAAATGTTGTAGTAATAGTCTTTTGAATATGTTGGATTAAATCCTTTTATTTTTAAAATTAATTTCACCTGTTTTTTTATTGTATATACTAGAAAGTCTAAAATTACATGTGTGGCTTCCATTACATTTCTGTTGGATAGTGCTAAGTTAGTTCGTCACTTCCTGGTGCCTTACATGTGTTTTATTCACTGATGCATTAGTGAGTAGTGTCATTATTCAATAACCGATGAACTTTCAAGACCTTTCTACTTTCATGTTGACTGTGAGAGGGTGTCCAGGCAATGAATTATTCATTTGTAGCACTAAGGAACCATTTAGTAGATCCCAAGAGGAGTGTTGAGCCAAGGGCAATTTTAGGTAGACAGGCTTCTGACATCTGTTTCAATCTAAGCATTTATCACTATATTCCTCCTATCACTCAACCGTGTATTTACTCTTAGAAACAGTTAGCCATTGCATTCCCATGTTCATGGAAAGAGCTGTGTTGACTAGATTTTGCTAAATTGTCCATTGTTTTTATTCTGAATCATTTTTCCAGTTTTATTGAGATATATTTGACATGTGACATTGTGTTACTTTTAAAGTGTATAATATGATTATTTGATATATGTATATATTGTGAAATGATTATCACAATAATGTTAGTTAACACATCCATCACCTCACATAGTTACAATTTTATCTGGGTATGGTGAGAACTTTCAAGATCTACTCTCTTAGCAACTTTCAAATATACAATACAGTCTCCTTAACTATAGTCACTATACTTTAGATTACATCCCCAGAATTTATTCATCTTATAACTGGAAGTTTCTACCCTTTGATCACCTTCATCCTCCCCCCGCCCCACTCCTGGAAATCACCAGTCTATTCTGTTTCTATGAGTTTGTTTTTGTTTTAGATTTCATATATAAGACCATATATAGTAGCTGTCTTTCTCTGTTTGACTTATTTCCATAGCATAATGCTCTCAAAATTCATCCCTGTTGTTACACATGGTTGGAATTCTTTCTTTTTCATGACTGAATAATATTTCATTGTGTATGCTAAAGACATTTTCTTTATCCACTCATCCATCAGTGGATACTTAGGTTGTTTCAATGTCATGGCTATTATTAATAATGCTGCAATAAAAATAGGGGTTCAGGTATTTCTTTAAGATAGTGATTTTATTTCCTTCAGATACATACCTGGAAATTAAATTGCTGTATCATACGGTATTTCTATTTTTAAATTTTTGAGGAAACTTCATATTGTTTTCCGCAGCAGCTGTACCAATTTATGTTCCCACCAACAGTGAATAAAAAGGTTCTCTTTTCTCCACATCTTCACTAATACTTGTTATTCCTTGTCTTTTGCATAATAATCATTCTAACAGATGTGAGGTAATATTTCATTGTGTTTTTCATTTGCATTTCCCTGATGATTAGTGATGTTGAACACCTTTTCATGTACCTGCTAGCCATTTGAATTCTTTGGAAAAATGTCGACTCATGCCCTTTGCCCATTATCTTATACCAGTCACAAAAATTAACTTAGAATGCTATTAAAGACTCAAATTTAAGACCTAAAACTGTGAAACTCCCCCCAAAAAAAACACAGGGGAAAGGTCATTTACATTTGTCTGTATTTTTTGAATCATCAAAAGCACAAGCAAGAAAAGCAAAAATGAACAAGCGAGATCACATCAACTAAAAACGTTCTGCACAGCAAAAGAAACAGTCAACAAAATAAAAAGGCAACCTATGGAATGGGAAAACATATTTACATCCACATATCTGATAAGAAGTTAATATCCAAAATATGTAAGGAACTCATACAGCTCAACAGCAGGAAAAAAAGCCAATTCTGATTAATTTTGATACAGTATTCTCGATATTAATGTGTTTTATTTGTAATTATTATTTCTTAGTGCTGTTATCCTTCCTGCCGATGTAGTATCCTGCCCAAGGGAACTAAAATATTTTTCATCAAAGAAAAAAAATCAAATGGCTGATGAGACTGACATTTGTAGAAATAAAACTGACAGCAAAAGCATAGGTAATTATCCAGGCTGCTTTGGCAGGGAAGATTATTAAAATGCTAACAAGATTAACAGGAAATGTGTGGAAAGTCTGGGTGCTCTCTGTCAGGGTCAGACACTGGTGTGCTTTGACTACAACTGTCGAGATTAACTCATTTGGTTATTTAAAAGTCCTTCATTGGGATGCTTGAAAAATGAATTGAAAAATTGATGCAAGCTATGCCCTTAATGTAACTATTCTGATCTGGTAGTTTCTCTGACTCAATATTTGTTTATTTAAAGTAATCCCAACACTAAAATAAGAACTCAATTTAAAGAAAGTATCAACCAGATGATTTCATATACAAACTAAACAACTATTGGTTTTACTTTCTACATCACTTATTAGCAATTCATTTATATATTCAATTCGATTTAAATATATGTATGAATATAATTGCATGGCTAGTAAAACAGCCATTCAGAATTTATTTTATTACCTTGATAAACAGGCTTTTTTATTTAATTATTTTTTTAATAAATTATTATTTTTTTAATTTTTGTGGGGTAGGGGGAAGGTAATTAGGTTTATTTATTTTTGGAGGAGATACTGGGGATTGAACCCAGAACCTTGTGCATGCTAAGCATGCACTCAACCACAAGCTATACCCTCTCTATTAACAGGCTTTTTTAAAGACCTGTCTATATATTGGTCACTAGACTGGGCTTTGTGGGAAATACAAGAGTTATTCCTGACCTTACATACCTCATACTCTGGCTGTGAGTTTTCTTCTACCTCAGTGGGAATGACTCTGTATAGAGCTAGTTAATAAATAAATTCTTAATTATTTAAAGGTGCAGCCATCTCTCATTTGTCACATAAAGAACAGCAGTAACTTAAAAAACTGAAATCCACAGAGAAACCTCAGTCTTTGAATCACTCGCATTCTGTATTAAACTTTTCTCTGTCTCTTTTTGGATAAAAGATATTTTTTAAAATTCATAAAAATACACTGATTTATATCGTACTTCATTAGACTGTGAAGGTGTAGAATAAGTTTTATTTATTGCTTGTCCCTGGCATCCAGTACAGATTTTTGTGCATTAGGTACCTCATCAGAAAAGCTGGCTCTGATTGCAGTGAGCAGGGATGTGGGTGGAATAAGGACATCTGGATGAAGGAAAACATAGTATACCAGTTGGCTTGTAGAAAAACCTTTCTGGTTTTTTTTTTTTTTAATTCACCCTTTTGTGTTTCTTAGAGCATCTCATAGGATACTGTACATACAACAAATGCTAAATGACATAGGACCCTGCTTAATTAGTGATAAAATAATAAAAAGTGGGCTATATAATATTGATGATTTATGGCTCTGGTGTGTTGGTGAAGAAAACAACCACTTTTATTGTTCTATTTTTCTTTTTTATTTCTTCAAGACTCTTACAGGGACTCCTTTATTTAGGGATATATATGTGTGTATATATCCCTGAATACATCTGTGTGTATATATATATACACACACATATACACATACACACACACACACACACACACACACACACAGAGATGTACTCAGGGATATATAAGGGATATGAAGAAGCTTCTATATATTTTATATTTAAGTTATATGGATACATATATAATATACAAATATATATATGATATATGGGAAAACTGCTATCTTATTTTTTCTGAATAAATCTATGTTATTAAATTGCCTGAGTCATGCAAGCCAATATTCCTTTTTTTGCCTTCAAGAATCCTCCCAAATTGTATTTAAATTTGCCCTGAGGATAAGCTAAAAACTTAATGGGTTTTGTAAGACCTTGTCAGCTGTGACCCTTGTTTCTTTTCCAGCCTTATCTTCTCCCTTTATTCCTCATCTCCATACCAACCAACTTGCAAGTACAATGTTCCCCTGTTTAAGGGTCTTTGCAGCCATTGTTTCTTAGCTAATTCCTACTCAATCTTCTGTCCATGACTTGTAATCACTTTACTTAAGAACCCTGCCCTTATATCTTGATCTTTAATAGGTGCCCACTTTATGCACCTTGTGCAGTACTCTTACCATAGTATCTGCCATACTGTTCATTTTCTTTGTTGCCCACAATAGCATTTTCTCTTTGATGGTAGGAACCACATCTTCTGTCATATACTCAGAGTTGGTAAACAGCATCATTCCAATTCAGCAGTAGTTGAGAAATAAATGAAGGACAAAAGACAAACAAACAAACAAAAAACCAAAATGACATGTTAATGGGCAAAGAGGGATGAAGCCAAAATGATTAAAATTCCTAGTGAAGACTGTAGAAATTGACCAGATTATTGATAATTTCTCCTTTTATTCTATAGATCTCCAGAGTAGCATTATATTCTACCTATTTCTATTTCTTGGCAGCAATTCCCACATGTTAATTTATTTGAATCCTAAACGATAACTTTTTATTACAGAAAGTCACTTTGAGTTGTAGACCTTTCACTTGTTTATGAAAGTACTCTATTTTTTTCTTTGGGGAAAAGAGTAATTTTCTCAACTTCGAAAGAGTATTATCTTCCATGGAGCATTAAGTTCATCATTCTAGTTTAAAGGAGTTTCACTGATGGTTATATCATCAGATGTTAAAATTGCTTCATTGTCTAACCATCTGAAACAAAAGCAGATTTTGTTAACCTCAGTTTTTGGAACTTTGTCTCCTTAGTAAAAAATGATCTATTTTATATCATAAGTCACATTCACAAATCAGTCCATGGAATAATTGAAAAATGAGTGTACTTATTTATGTTCTTGTACCCTTAAAATATAAAATATGCATGATTATGAAGTTATCTGGGGTGTAAAATATTTATGTTATTACTTTTACATGTTTCAGGTATCTGAGATAGTGTAAATATGAAGTTATGCAGTATAGAGACTGTTCTTTAGAGTAAATCTATCAAAAGGAAACTGCCTGCTACTAGCTACCTTAGGAAGACTAACAGCATACAGAATAAAAGCTGTATCTTCAATTAAGGTCACAATCTTATAAGAAAAGGCAAATTTGAACACAGAGATGCACAGACAGATAGGGAAGAAGGACATGTGAATATGTAGGCAGAGTTTGGAGTGATACAAATACAAGTCAAGGAACGCCCAAGGTTTAAGGGCAGGAGCTAGGAAACAGGCAGGAAAGGATGCTCCCCTGGAGCCTTTAGGGACAACATGACGCTGCCAACATTTGACTTCAAACTTGCAGCCTCCAGAGTTGTGAGAGAATAAATTTGTTATTTTAAGCCACCCAGTTTTTTTTTTTAAAGCCACTGTACTTTGTTATGGCAGCCCTAAGGATCAGATAGGTAAAAAGCAGAACTGCCTTGTGAAGGTGCCTCAGTCAAGCAGAATACAGACTGAAGTGGAGCCAAGTGAGGGCTTCCTGAGGACCAGTTCCCTAACATATCACTGAGAAGGATAGAGGGAGAGTGCTCAAGGCCTGTGGCAGGTGAAATCAAATTAAGGAAAAGTGATTTCTGGTACTCTGTGTCACAATCAGTTTCTTATCTCCAAACCTGGAGAGTGAGAAGGAGTAGAATGTGAAATTGGGAGAAGGGATAAACAACAGAGAGTGTAACAGGTTTTAAATTGTGTGGAAGATGTTATTAGGGTTGTACCCCTCATATACCCAAGAGTTGATTATGAGAGGGTAGCACTCATTCTCCAGTATTCATTACAGATAAAGTGTGAGTATGAAATTAGGGTCAGGATTTGGTTTTAAAAGTCACATGAGTGCAATTTAGAAGCAGTGAATTGTAATGTCACACTGATGTTTGTGAAGCTTTAGTTTCTTCGTGCTCCGTATTCAAATGTGGTTTTTTGTTTTTTGTTTTAAATATTTCACCCTTGCCTTGGATGAACTGGGAGAATTTATTTTGCTCATCTTGGAGGAGCCTCCAGCTTTCATTTTACCCAGTGTCCGGGTAAGAGAGTGAGGGTAGCTCTTTCAACTTGAGACTGAAAGGGCAGCACAGTTGCAACAGACACCAAGAGGATACAAGAGGGTCAGACTTGATGGGAGTTTTATTGTTTCATCAATTTAGGCCTAAGATTTTCCCACCCACTTCCAAATAGCCAGATGGCAAATGCTTTTGTTATCCTTGATATCTGGGTGGGCTTTCCCTGGCTGCTTGATAACAAAAGAGTAAGAAGTACAGCCCCAACGTTGGGAAGGTCTCATTGCTCCCTGCTGGAGTTCAAGCAAAGATGTAAGGGGTGACAGCTTGTACATTTGCTGTGACATTTTATCTGCCTCATGCTGACAACTCACTGGTTATTTATAATAATTAGAGTTTTGCCATTTTTCTGTGTGGCTCTGAAATGTCCTACTTATTTTAACCTTGATTGAATATCCCTTAATCTCATTCACATCCTAAGAACCACTTTTAAAAACTTATTCCACCGTAGACTCCCTTAGAAGTCTTCCATTGAGGATGGACTTAGACCTCCAGTGGGAAAATGTGTGACTGCCTTTAACTGTTTGCTACCACTCCCAAGGCACACCCAGATGGAGACCTGAAAATGAGCTTTATATTTCTTCTCCTCTTGTTTGTTACCTCTTTTAATCAAGGAGACTTTTTATTACCTAGTGTCATGGAGAGAGGAGTCTATTTAGCCCTAATATTTAGTAAATTGAGCCATATAGCTATAGATGGAGGAAATGCAACCTTTAAAGGAGAAAATCTTAGGCTTCTGAATATCCTAATGATAAACTATCCCTCACTGTGACATGTCTGTTGTTTCAAACAGAACTCTCTTGGATTTGGACTGATTTTATGTAGAACTGACAATATGTAACTATAAAATAAATAGATATTGGAGTTGCCAGATATTATAGCATTCATGTAACCTAATGTCATTTATAGTGGATGAAACTCAAAACAAGGGAAATTAAGGGACAGATGTATTTAACTAATCCCTACTTTGTAGACATACATGTCCCCTAGACACATTTCTAACATGGTGCTTCATTGAATTCATTATTTATATGTTAGGCTTTCTGATGGACTATAGTACCTGGAAAGCCAGGGGCCGTATGTGGAGTCCTGAAAGTTTGGATAGTGCCTATCTACTTCTTGTGTCTTGGGAATGCCAAGTAAATAACCTTAAGCTGTGAGTATGTAGTTCTTAATATACCATTATCATCTAATTCTATTTAGAGAAAGACTTTCTAGGAAAAATAAACATGAACACTCAGATGCCACTAAAAATATCAGGCTACCTAATAATTAAAAATAGATGTGTTTTATACTGTGTAAGAAAGAGCTATTGGTGTAAGGATTGGACTAAATAATCCTAGAAAGGTGTATTTAAATCTTTATTCTTATTACTTTAAAGCTTTTCTTGCATTATTTTAATTTTGATAGCTAATTCTTCTATATTGATGGCCAAGTTTAACAATGCAAATTGTATTTTGCCAAATATTGATTTATTTTCTGAAATTTAAATCTCTAGAGATATATTAGTATCATGTGAAAGCAACCATGCCCAAATCCAGATTTTCTTCAGTTGGATGCTGGTATTCTATATTTCTATGCCATCTTCTCAGTTCTTCTTTCTGTTTGATATAAATATATTGGGAAATTCTCATCATTGAAAATTGACCGCATGGTGCTTTTCTGACTATTCCTTTTGTGTGTGTGTGTGTGTGTGTGTGTGTATGTGGTGGTCTTTTTTTTTTTTTTTTTTTCTTTTTTTTTTAATTGAAGTATAGTCAGTTACAATGTGTCAGTTTCTCATGTACAGCACAAAGTTCCAGTCATGCATATATATACATGTATTCATTTTCATATTCTTTTTCATTATAGAGTATTACAAGATACTGAATATAGTTCCCTCTGCTATACAGAAGAAATTTGTTTTTTACCTATTTTTATATATAGTGGTTAACATTTGCAAATCTCAAACACCCAAATTTATCCCTTCCCACCCCCTTTACCCTGGTTACCACAAGATTGTATACTATGTCTGCAAGTCTGTTTCTGTTTTGTAGATGAGTCTGTTTCTGTTTTGTAGATGAGTTCATCAGTGTCCCCTTTTTTTCTTTTTTTTAGATTCCACATATGAGTGATATCATATAGCATTTTTCTTTCTCTTTCTGGCTTACTTCACTTAGAATGATGATCTCCAGGTCCATCCATGTTGCTGCCAATGGCATTATTTTATTATTTTTATTGCTGAGTAATATTCCATTGTACAAATATACCACAACTTCTTTATCTAGTCATCTGTGGATAGACATTTAGGTTGTTTCCATGTCTCGGCTATTGCTAACTATTCCTTTTGATTTTTTCAATTTTATCATGTAGCTCAATGTCTGACTCATTGCCACATCACAGAAATGTGAATGGAGCAAGTTGGAGAGTTAGTGACATTCAGAAAGTAAGGAATAGTAATGCATTTGGTATTTTCTTTCGAAGGATGTCAAAAGATATTGTAAAGAATCTGTTTGATTCTAAGTCTTAATCCTATGAAAACAAATCCTGCAATATTGACTAGCCCCCCTCCCCCTTTTTTAACCTTCCTTAAGAGTTTTCTCCTTGAAACAAATGTTTGATGATCTCAGATACCTCTGTGTTCTGTCTGACTTTGAGGAATTCTTCTAGGCCCAGATGCAGAGGTGGATTTAGACATCCTTTTTTTAGTCAGATTGGTTCCTGATGAGCTTCTCTCATTAAAAAATGTGGTCTTGTGTTCCCAAATTCAAGGAATGAATTAATGGCAGGCTTTGATTTTCTCAGCATTCATAGCTTTAGAGTACCTTCCGTTGGAATCATACATACCTGTTTCCCAAACTCCATACTGGGCTTAAAAAGAATTGAAAGAACTGTTCCCAAGCATTAAATAAAATAATGAGTTGGAGGAGATGTGACTTTAGACTAGGGGAGAGATGCTTTTACTGTGTGTCCTGGCCAAACCACTGATAACTGTGCAGGATTAACTTTCTGGGGTTCAGTTTCTTCCTTCTGATTCTGACAGTCCTTGATCAGTCATCTTCCAATATTTAACTTCTGTAATTAATGATCAATTAAAACAGCTAACATTTGCTAATTTACTAAAATAAGAATTGCTGAAGTTCCAAAGAAAGCAGTCAAGATAATACCTACCTTGACAAAT
Source organism: Camelus ferus (assembly GCF_009834535.1). Taxonomy (NCBI): domain Eukaryota; kingdom Metazoa; phylum Chordata; class Mammalia; order Artiodactyla; family Camelidae; genus Camelus; species Camelus ferus. Next base: position 66,484,216 of record NC_045698.1, read on the forward strand.
GAGGAAAAGATTTTCATGACAAAATATTCAATCATAAAAAGGTTGAGAGAATGATCTTTAATACAGCAACTTGGCCTCCTGCTACTCAGTGTGGAATTTTATATACTTTGCCAAATTTTATTTTTGGAACAAAAGATAATAACTCAAGGTTCTGATTTCAAGACACTTTAATTTTTATTTTTATGAGAATAAACACAATTTTTTATTGACATATAGTTGATTTACAATATTAGTTTCAGGGGTCCAGCAAAATGATTTGATTATATATATATATATATATATATATATATATATATATATATTTTCTTCTTCAGATTCTTTTTCATTATAGATTACTACAAGATACTGAATATAGTTTCCTATGCTATACAGTAAATCCTTGTTATTTATTTTATGTATAATAATGTATATCTGTGAATCCTAACTCCTAATTTATCCCCACCATTCTTTCCCTTTTGTAAAATAAGTTTGTTTTCTATGTCTGTGAGTCTGTTTCTCTTTTAAAAATAAGTTTGTTTTATTTTTCAGATTCCACATATAAGTTATGTAATGTAATATTTGTCTTTTGCTATCTGACTTACTTCACTCAGTATGATAATCTCTAGGTCCATGAGAATAAATACATTTTGATTGAGAACTGTTTCTTTTTTTGACTTGAAAAGCAGGAATTAATTTTTATTTAAATAATATTTGTGTGGATAATGGTATTTTCAATTAAGGAAATCATTTGGTGAAGGCTTTAGTTTCTGTACCTCAACCAGAATAAAATCAAATGCATATTTTTGGATGTGTTTATTGGCATTCTTTAACTTATTGTATTGATATAAAAACTACCAGAAGCTTTAATTTTTTTGAGAAAACAATCAATAAAAGAAAAGCATGCAGGGCATGGATGATGTCTGCTATGTCCAGTGCTTCTCCCCCACATACTCCTTTGGCTTCAATGATCTGGGGAACTGACAGACTTACTGCTGAAAATGCCATGTCCCTCACCCTAGGTACTCATCATGCCTGCAGATTCTTTACATTCTCCACCTAACATTATTTTTGTCAGAGTGTGGGAGATCAAATATCAACATCAGTGCAAGGCTTATAGCCAGTTGCTTTCAAGGAGAAAAATCATTCTTTTTTCATTTTATGGCATGCATGATGTTTAGGTATGAAGGACAAATGCACTGGCAGCTGTTACATTGAGCTATAGATTCTGGATTTCTCTTCAAGTTTCCAGAAATTATATCTTTTCTTTCTCATCCAAACTTCAGCCAGCATATCAAATTGTCTAGCAATTTTGGGGATAGGTGTTTTAAAAAATAGTTTATTGTTTGCTTTTGATTTCACATAGTTTTACTGTTTCTTGAATATAGAGGAGATACACTTTCTCTAGATTCCCGTAATTCTATCATTTGGAGAATATGAATTAGATACATGCTGTTTAATAATTTGAGTAAGACTTTGAGACAATATCAATATATATAAAGGGAAAAGGTTTTGAAATTTTTTGAGTATTTACTCTGTTTTGGGCTAATTTTTGTCTGTTTTTAACCAACATGTTTCATTGAATTTTCTAAGCAAATCTTATGAGAAAGGTTTAATGTTATTCCTTTTTACACACAATGCTGAGAAACTAAGAGAGGTTTAAGCAACCTGCTTATGGTCACTTCACTTCTAATAAATGAGGAATCAGGATTCAAACTTGAATATGGCTCCAAAGTCTGTGCTTTTAGTAATTCTGTGCTGCTTTCCTCTAGGAATTTATGGGCCTGTGGGAAAAGTGGACATACAGATATCCCAACAGTGCTGAAAAATGCAATATGGACTAAAAGTCCATCTGAAGAGTAGAAAATAATCATTTTTAAAGTCTGTTTCATGAAACACAAGAATCTTAGGAAGATAATTCAAAGGGCCCACAAATGTTTAGGTTAAATTTCATGGATGTTGAAATTTTTATGAGACCCTATCTGTCATCAAATAATCTCTGATTCCAATTTTTGTGATCATCAGACTCATCCTTCTCATTGATTGATTTTCTAATGAGGAAATAATTTAAATTTAGACATACCAATGAAATTATATGAATACGTAACCACCTTATTTCACTTTTCTTATACTTTTATCATAAGAATGTTAAAGAAAATAAGACTACTCCAATGTAATAGTTTTTACTTTGCATATATTCCTCTGATATTCCTTAACATGAATATTCATTTTAGCTGTAATCAGAGTGCATATGTAATTTACTATACTGCTTTTTGCACATGGCATCACATATGTATTCTTAGCTTATTAAAATTTAAACTAAAAGATTGGATGGTGTTTCTAAGAGAGAATAATAAATGTGGTACTCTCACAGAACGCACTTTTAAAATTTATGATTTAAATTCTTATGGTGGATTTCTTTTTGCTTTAAAAATATTTTTTAAATATAGAAAGCTATAAAGAATAAAAGAAAAGCAGCCTGTATTCTCCTCTATTGGATACTCTCTAGTGACTTTAAAATTAATAAAATATCAACCATTGCTGATTAGAAAGTTCATGTATTTAAGAAAGGTATAAAATGATGGAAAAAAAAAAAAACGAACTCCCTTGCATTTTTACACCTGTCTGCAAAAGTAAGCATGGCTAATTTGCTATTTGTTCTTCCAGATAAAAACAAGCACATATCACTGTGTCCTTTTATTTACACAAAAGTGAGCATGTACATATCCTGTTCTATGCATTGACTCTTTCACTTAATAACAGTTTTTAGGGTTCTTTCCACAAGGTACCAATAGTTGTCACATTTTTGAAGGCTTCATTTTGCATAATATTCCATTATATAAAAGTTTCTTATTTAAACAACCCCCTAAAATGAATCATTTTCCCCATTTATTCACTCTCATAGTAGATTTATGTTGTGCAATAAAAAAGCTACAGTCAGTATCCTTGCACATATGTCTCATTATTATGTTTCTATTAAATCTACGTGGCAAATTTTACAAGTTTAGTTGCTGGATTAAAGGTGTTGGCATTTAAAATTTTGGTGAATATTGCTAAATTGTTCTGCACATATGTTACAGCAATTTTTTCCCCCAAATTTGTGAACAGCAACAGCTAACCTTCCATAGTGCTTTGTGCCAGACACTTACTATTTACAGTATTGGACATACATTAATTCATTTTGTCCTCACATAACTCATAACCCTGTGAGTTAGATACTGTATCACTACTCACATTTTGTAAATATTGAACTGAGGCACAATAGACTGGCTAAATCACTTAGCCAAGATCATTTGGCTAGTAAATAACAGTGCCAGAGAATCAACTCAGGCAGTCCAGCTCCAGGATCTGTGCTCTTAATCCCTCTCACATATTGCTTAATAGTGCAGGAAAGGGTAGATGTTACCAAGTTATAAATTTTGATAATGATAAGTGAAAACTGTAGGTCATCTTGAGTTACATCTTTTTTTAATTAGTGAAATGAAGGATATTTCATGTTTTATTTATCACATCTATTTCTTTTCTTGTACACTGCTTTGTCATATATTTGCATAGTTTTATATTGGGTTACTCAAGTTTCTTAGTAATTCTTACAAACTCTTAATTAAAAAATAGTACTACTTTGTCATATGGGTTGCAGTAAATTTTTCAGAGAAAAGTTTTATGTCTTTATACATTTAAATTGATTGATTTTTGGTTTTAGATTTTATGTTCTTCTTGAACATCTTATTTTAATTGTTTCTGTTGTAAGAATTATAAGAATTCAGAGGAGGGAGAAATGATTTCTGGCTTTCGTAATGAGAAAGGTTGTATTTTAGATAATCCTTTAAGGCTGATAAGATTTTTGTAAACTGAGAATAGCTGAGAGAGGAAGGGCCTATGTTGGAAAGACCATATATAGATAAGGAAATAGAGCAATCTGCTTCTGGCTAACTGGGTGAATAGAAGGAACTGATCCCTGATTGATTATAGCTACTGTCTTCATGTGCACTGTCTCTAGACACACAGATCTGAGGCCCTGCTGTTACCCACTTTTATTGGTCTCATTTGTCTAGGAATGTAAGGCCAGAGACTGGGAAATGTACAGAAATAAGATGCAGAATTTAGTCCATGAAGACTAAGAAAATCTCTACGATCTTTGCTTGTGACCTGGAAGATACCTAGGTCTGTTGATGAAATACCTGAAGTTTTTTTCCTAAATCAATTTCCCCCTAAACAAGTACCAAGAACAGAGAACATCATTTGATAAAGAATTAGAATCCTCATGTAAAAATGGTAATATCCAGATAAAGTAACTTTGCTGTACTATGTGTATTGGTTTAAAGATGAAGAGACAGCATCATTTGGGAATTTTTCCTACTCTGACATTTGTTGATTTTAATATCCATGACTGGTTTCTAGCAAGCTGCCTTCTTCCCCATATCTGAAAAATAAAGAAATAAAAGATTAGGAGACCATTACTTGTTTTAACAATTTGTAAAAGCCCTACTATTACAACATTGAGTGAATTTAGATACGGGGCAAAAATTGGCCTCATCTGTCCAAGCCCTACTATTGTATTTTACCAATTATAGTTTATAGGAAAAATCAGATGAAGAAAATATTTGGCAGTGATGAAGCAGCTGACAGAGGGAAAATGAACATAGTTAAATTCTAAGAGCATCTTGTTTTTTCTGGTATTTATTCATAAATTCTATTTTGTTTCCTTTGCTTTTTTTTTTCCTCTGTCTTCTGATTATTCCTAATTTCCCTTTTTCTTCTCCAATTATATGAAGTATCAATTAAGACAATTTTTCCCTAAGAGATGGAGGCAATGGATAATTGTTATTAAAATTACACTTTTTTCCATTTTAAACTTTCTCTGAGAATTGACCCAGGTTTGAGTTAGTTCTGAGTTTTACTGGACAGATCTTTATACAAAATATTCATACACAATTCTCTAATAGGAAAAAGGCATCAAACAAAAGTCCAGAAGCATAGAAGATAGATAGAAAAGATTCTGTTGCATCCATGAAAGAAGTGTATTTAATTGGAAAAAAGCAGATGTGCACCAATCCAGGCTACTTTGCAGCCCTGTTCAAATTGAACAGCTTTACTGAGGTGTTGACGCTGGCCCTGGGGAGTTCCTACTCTGCGTGTGGAGCCAGTTACAAATGTGTTTTCAGTCAAACACAATTACTGGAGAACACAAACATAATGTTTGCCATCCAAGACCTTTGCAACATGAAACCCCAGATTACCTTGCACCGAAGGCCTTTCCAGTGAAGATCAGTTTGAAAAGATTTTGTGGGAAAGACTGTTTAGCTAACCGACAGAGGGATCTGACTCCTGATCTAGCTGGCAGCCTATCTTTCTCACAAGCACCAGCCACAGCTATTACATGTTTTCCTCATTAGTATGACAGAGATTAGCCAAGATAAAGAGGAGGGTGTTATCTCTATCTTTGCTGTACTGTCAGTGCTATGTTTAATATTTTGGGACAGAGGATGAGGTTCATTTTCCAAGGAGGGATTTATACCATAATGAACTTAATCTCTGTTTAATAAGGTTTTTGTTCTTTTGTGTTCACTGTAATGTGGAAGTAATTTCAATATGCCTACACAGCGATCCCCGCTGGCTCACACCACAGTAAGGTATGTGTCGGCGGTGCTCCAGCCAGCGTCACACAGTGGAACACATCGTCTCTGGTTGCATGTGGCTGACTACCTGTGCAGATTGGGTTTAAACTGATAGAGCATTTCTTCCCCATCTGATAAGGCCTGATACAGCTGGGTTTCATTGTATTAATAGTTTACTAATCTCTATAAAATCAGACACTTTCCAGAAATACTCTGTGGTTTTTACCCTACTTCATATTACTTATATAGTATGTACAGATTAATTTCCTTATTAAGACAATTAGTATGCTTGCCTTTGAAATATATATATATATATACACACACATACACACACACACACACATACATACATACACACACACATAAAAACATATATTGTGGAACAAAGGTAAGTATCTTAGTAGATCCTAATGTTGAATTTGTTGAAATTTTCAAAATATGGAAATTACTAAAAAGACCATCATTAAAAACTTAGGAATTCCATTAAAAATGATATTGCAAAGTGAGTTCACTGTTTTGCGTGTCAGGAGATCTAAGATCTTGTCCTAGTCAAATATTGGTTCTATGACATAAAGTAAGTCACTTAAACTCTCTGAGCCTTCATTTCTACTGTGTAAAATAAGACAGTTGAACTAGCTTATCTCTAAGCTGTTCTCCAGGGACAAAGTGCAGTGATCACAGCTAAAAGGATCCATTAATGAACTTCCCATACAGAAGATCCCAAGTTGAGAACTGTAATGCTTCTAGAGGAACACTATACTACTGAAAATTATGTGTAACACTACAGGACTTGAGAAGGACTGGGTACAGGAAAAATTTATTTTTATTTGCACTTCATTATTTGTCAACATTTATTGAACTTTGCAGGGGCTTTCTTTCTCTCTGATCCTAAACTATGTATTTTTTTGGATACGTGATATAAAATCCATGTCCCTAAATACAGTTCCATAAAATCTCTATAGCTTATTTAAGACTGTTTCAGTTACCTATTTCTGTACAACAATCTATCCCCAAATTTAGTACCTTAAAATGACAATCATTTTGCTCACAATTCTGAGGGTTAGGAACACGAGAGTAGCTCACTTCTGCTCCAGGGTGTCAAGGGTCTCACTTGGGATAGCTCAAACAGCTGTGCACTGGCTGGGATTCCTTACATGGGACCATGTTTTTGTGACCTTAGTTCTTGCAGTTGGCTGAGGTCTGTCACTCCCTTGGCTTTAGCTGATAGCTGCGCTGGTTGGAAAAGCCAAGAAGGCTTCTCTCATATGTCTGGAGACTCAGTGCTTCCTCCTGTGGCCATTCTCTCACTCTGTGTAGCTAGAGTGGGCTTCTCACTGCATGGCAGTCTTAGTCCTACATGTTAACTGCCTTCCAAGAAGGAGGAGACAGAAGGCACCGATCTTGCTAAAGATAGGCTAGAACTAACATAATGTCATTCCCACTTTGGTTAGTATAGCCAGATTCAGTGAGTGAAGAAGTGATCTCCACCTCTGGATGGTGGGGGCGGTCAAGAGTTTGCCACAGTAACTACTCCTGATTATTTATTCCTCTAGAGGCAGATTTGTTTGGATTTTGTCACCAATGTGGATATCTGCTCCTTTTTAGTTATTGGCAAGTTTAAATATCCAGATTTTTTCCCAAAGGGATATTAAGCCAGAATTGGGGTATAACTAATATTCAGTAGGCCAAGCACATGCCTGGCTTGCAGAATTGCCCTCAACAGCTCAATACAGGCACCAGAATGAAAGTGCTTTCTGCATTAGAAATCTGTACTTTGACCCCCAAGTTGAGATCATCTCATTTGGAAAAACTCTGAAGCCTCACTATTGATGGACAAATAATCCTGTAGAAACCCAGTGTATTAGTTTGCTAAGGATGCCATAAAAACGTACCACAAACTGGATGGCTTAAACAGAAAGTGATTTTCTCACAGTTCTGGAGGCTGAAATTCTGAGATCAAGTTGTGGGCAGAATTGGTTTCTTCTGAGGGCCATGAGGAAAGAGTCTGTCCCGGGTCTCTTTCTTTGTCTTATAGATGATCATCTTCTTTCTGTGTCATCACATTGTCTTCCCTCTATGCTTGTCTATGTCAAAATGTCCTCTTCTTATAAGGATGTCAGTCATATTGGTTTAGGGCCCACCATAACAACCTAATTTTAACTTCATTGTCTCTTTAAAGACCTTGTCTCTAAATTCTGAGGTACTGGGGATTAGGATTTCAACATATGAATTTTGAGGAGGAGAGAATTCAAACCATAACACCCAGATACACTATACTAGCTATCTCTTCCAAGCACCCTTGTCTGTTCCCAGCACGTTAGCCTCAAAATAGCTATATAGGGAGTGATAGACAGGGAGGGGAAGGAAAAGGGAAAGGGAGAATTTAAATTATGGCCCTACAAATAGGCCTCACACTGGAGCAAATCTTAAACCATTCTACCAGAACCTTTTGTTCATAAAACATTGTTTCGAAGGTTGAAAGAATGTTCCCTTTTGTTTCTTTTAAGTCCACTTTACCTGCTAGTTAAAATCAATATGACATGTTTGACTTACTTGATTTTCTGGGTTTATTTGCCAGTGAATTATTTGTTTTCATATTACAGAGTAGCTCGGCTGTGCCTCATTTCACTCTGAAATCATGCCTGATAAGCGATTGTCTGATACTCACCAGGCTGCGTGTGTGTGCAGGCTGGCAAAGGATGCCCATGGCACAGATGAGGTGCCTTATGTGCAGTCAGCTTGCTTTGTCCTGCTCACTGTCAGAGCTTCTCAAAGGTCCTGTCCTAGAGAAATCAGAATGATATACAGAATTAAAGGATAATGGATTGGGGATGATGTTCAGCATCTTAATTAGGGACTTTTGGCAGGATATAATCATACATTTTGGTTGGATATTATAATTAGGAGACTATTAGAATATTCAAAGGAGAAAGATGCTTTAGTGATTCCGTAGCTAGCAAAATCCATTATTGTAGAGAATGTAAAACAAACACATAAATCAGACAATGTTTTGTAAAATAAACTTCCCAAGGTTTATCAGTTTCTTACTATAGAAGTTTGCTTCCAATTTACTGCAAATACTTAAAGCATTATTTATATATTTAGAAAAAAGTTATTGATGATTTTGTTGGTCTTTTGAGTCCTCCTTTGTTCCAAGATCTATCAATAGATTGATTAATTTAATGGAAACCTGGAAACTGAATGAATACACTTTAAGCACATTTTTTGGTGGGGTGCTGCATTTACTTAAATGAAGCTCTTGCTCCGACATTAATAGGACATCTACTTAATTTTTTTCCTTAGTAAAAATGAGTTTTTACTCTTATTCCACACTCCATAACTTAAGCCATCTGTAGATAATAATACATATCTGTTAAATAGATTCTGGGATGAGGGGTGGAGTGTGACAATAACTGCTTAAAGTAACGATTGAGCACATGAACCATAACCTCAGCTTTGTAGCACTGTCTTAAAATGGGCCATAGGACTAAACTGCTTGAATACGGCTCTGGATAAGTGGTATTGTTTTACAACCCAATAAACGATTTGCAATCATTATGACTTTAGAAAACAAAAACTCTTAAATATAAGGCAGTTATAGGAGGATTAGAAAACAAAATTTATTGGGGAAATAGTTATTTTAAAATTTTATTTTGTTATCTAATAAGCAGCATGATGAATAAGCCTAAGTGTTAAAAGTCAGTGAAAAGTGAATATATTTTGACAACCAGGCTTTCAATAGAGGGAGACTAAGAGCTGAACTCCCTGTCAGAATGGGTTGGGTTTATATACCTTGTAAATAATTTCAGAGCAGACTAGGGACAGACTGACACCCCGAAAACCTTGCAGAATTAATCTTTCATTGCAGTATTTGAAGAGTGCCATCACTGTCATTCTTTCAGCAAATAGTCACCGAGCTGTGACAAGCACAGTGCTTGGGGCTGTGGATAATGCAGTGCTATATAAGATAGACTCTGACATCAGGAACTGTGTGGTTTGTGTCACTTATTCAGCAAACATTAATTGAACACTACGTATACAGTAGACACTATGCTAAGAATGCCCTTGGGATTAGTTTATGATACAGTCTTGTCCTCAGGGATTTACCTAACTGCTTCACCTAACAATTTCTGGGACTTCTGGGACTAGGTTTATATGTATTCAAAGAAGACATTAGCTAATTGAAGAGAAACTTTCTGCAGTATTATTTCCTAGCCCTCGAGCAATCCATGTCTTCTTTCCCATTTCCCTTCTATATTCTTTTTTCTTAATATTTATTGTATTTTATTTTGGTTTTCTTTTGTTGGGGGAGGGTGGGTAATTAGGTTTATTTATTTATTTTTTAAGGGAGGTACTGTGGAATGATCCTAGGACTTCATGCATGCTAAGCACACACTGAGCTATACCCTCCGCCACCTTCTATATTCTTAATTTATTGCTTTGCCTAGTTTTTGAAACTGATGTTTCTTCTGCATTTTGGAACCTCTGCTCATGTATTGGTGTCTCCCACACTGTGCTGATGTTTTGAACTAATCCTGTTCTGTTTTGATGACAGTTTTCTCAGCTATCCTCCGAATCTGGTTCGTAACCTCTGCTTGCTTTGACCCCTCATCTTTATAAGCTATAACTGCTGTCTGCTGTCTGCAGATGTCTTTTTCAGAAAGCCTCGTTCTGGTATTCCACTTTATTGCAGCACTAGATATATTCATTGTCTGATCTACTTGTGAACTGAGTAAAATTCATACTGATCATATATTTTTAATTCTGATATGTTAAAATAAAAATGCTACTCAATTTTTGGCGTATTGAAGAAAGAGGTACTTGCATATGAAAACCAAGAAATTCATCTACTTAATCCTACTAATAACTGTTCCTAGGTTATTTGAAAAATAAGTAGAAGATTGGAAAAAGAGGTTTTGCCATTATTGAATTCAAAGTCAACAGAAAACAAAATTTTTTTATCAGAGCATTTTTTTGTCTTTTCAAATTTCCCATCAAATATTTGACTGCTGTTTGTTAGCCACTGGAATGTTCTGCATTCCCAGACATCCTATAGATTTTCCCAAACTTACGAGTTTACTATGCTTTTTGATATTAATTTCTCTAGCGAGGGTATTATTGAGTACTTTTTTTACATCAACTCTGTCTTACCTTGTTATAGCGACAAAAAGTGGTTTGCCTCTTCTAGTCCTACTTAGATGGGCTTCCCATAATCAAATTAAATCTCCATTTCACAAATTTGTGAAAAGAAGTCTTAAAAAAACTTGCTAGGAGAATCTGATAACAATTAATGTCAAAATTACATGACTGATTTCCAAAGGTCTGTGTGCCCTTCTATACTTTTAATAAGAATTTAAAAATCAAAATTGAGTTAACTGTTAAGAGTTGTATTTCTAATTGCATAAAGGGGCCTGACTGAGAGATTTTTAAGAAAATTGTGTAGAATTATCTTTTCTAGGTGGACCTTATAGAGCATGGGCTTTTCAAATTTTGTTTTTATGAGATCTGTATTCTCTATGAAATCTCTTTTCCTGGGTCTTATTTTAAACAAGATTAATAAAACTAGTTGGAAAAGGAGACATATTCAGCTGAGAAATTATTCCTTGGCCTGTATAATATTGAATTGTCAGTTGAAGCACTTTTCTACCATGCAATTTCTCTCTACTCTTACTGCTGCCACAATTTGTGTTAAACTGAGTTGATTATTATTTTTTTTTAATGTACAGATGTATGGAATTTTAATTCAGTGTTAATAACAGCAGAGAAAGGACCGGTTGCTCATTTATTTAAAAATGTGTTTATTAGGTTAATACTTTAGAGTCATGGTCTGGCCTTTTTGATTTCTTTGATTTTTTTTCCAGTGAAGAGTTTGCTGAAATCCATCTCTGGGTTACTAGAGCTATGTTTTCATAGAGAAACATAATTTTGGAAAAGTATTAGCAAGTCACTCAACCTCAACAGACTTTTGTTTATGTTCTGTTAACATTGGAACCAGAGTCTCACTTGTTCATGGAATTAATTTCTAAAAAATTGTAGTATACTTTTGCTATGCTTTTAGGGATTCAGTTAGTTCAATGATGTTTGAAAGTACTAGTGGGCATTAGTAATGGGCTAATTGCAGCAAGCTTTCAAAATCATAATATAGCATTTCCCTGCATATGATATGCCAAAGAACCTGTGCTTGAGTGGAATTGTACAGGGAAAATAGGCCCTAGTCCACAATGCCAGGCATTATTTCAGGCTCTACAGGTAAAGTGGTAAACAAAACAGATAAAAATCTGTGCCTTCTAATGAGGGAAGATAGAAAAAAAATCAATCAAAATGGATGATAAATAGAAGGGAGAAAGGGAGGGAGGGAAGAAGAAAGAGAGAGAGAGAAAGGTATATTAGTGATAAGTGTCAACAATACAAATAAAGAAAGTGATAGTGTAGGGAATACAGAGGTGGTATTAAAATTGTAAATAAAGTGACAAAGAAGGCCATACTGAAAAGGTGGCCTTTTATTATAGAGTGAAAGAGGATAATGGAACAAGCTGAGAATAATATTCTTCCCATAGGAAAGAGAAATTCAAAGACTCTGGGATAAGGGTGGGTCTGGTATGTATAAAGATCAGGTAAGATGTTAGTGTAGTGAGTTTGTTAATCTCACAGGTACCAGCTCCCCATGAGAAAAGTTAATTATAAGGAAATATCACTAAAATTTCTTTGAAGTATAAGGGAAATACTTTTGTGAGAACTCAGAGCCATTCATGCCAACTGTTCACTTTTTCCACCAATTTCGTGTGTCGATCTACTTTTCTGAAGCATAAGAATTTTTGTGTCTGTTTATATATGTCCAAGCTACTTGGAAAGAATTTTCTCATGACAGGCAAGATTCTGAAGGAGAATTGAGTCAAGACAGTTGTAATTTGCATTAATTTTGCATTAAGTATAGACCTTAGAATTTACAATCAGAAGATGATGAAAAAAAAATCTCAGATGTGAATTATAACACATTTTCACTGTTATTAGTCTGCTTTTTGTAGGCCAGTTATTTTTAAACATTTGGTTATGTAATATTTTCCATACACTATCTCCTATTTTGTTTAATGTCATAATCTTCTATAAATCAGGGCAGGAGAAAAATATATGTATATATTCATGCATATGCAGTGTAAGATATATAATAATAATTGTAATGGCTATTATGTTTTAGTGAAAGGCACTACTCTATGTATTTTATATCTGCTAGATCATTTACTACTCATAATAGCACCATAATTTACATATTATTGTTCTCATTTTATGGAAGAAGAAAATGAGGCCCAGAGAGGTTATGTCTTTGGCCAAGAATATCTAGTTTATAAGTGGAAGGGCCAGAATTTGGTTTCAGAGAATCTAAATAAGGCCTCAGTGCTTGAAAGAAGGAATGAGAGGATCAGGATGCATCTGATAACTACACCTAAAAAAAGTGGAGTAGTTTACTGTTATCAGAACCAAAATTGGGAAGGGCATGGGGCAGGAGCATAGATACCTAGAAAGTACACATAATCCAACCTCATTGTGCAGGGTAACAGGGTTCTTTGGTCTAGGTAGAATATGTAGGTTCTGGGTCTTACAGACTCTGTAGACTGAGAAAGATGACTCCTAGAACCGAGAATCACTGAATGTCATGCATAGCTTGCTAATAAACCAACTACAAAAGTAAAGAGGCTGACAAACCTATAAACATGGTAGTATTTCAGTTTTTGTATAATCTGTTACTGTGTACAGTACAATATTTGAGGGTAAAATTTTTAGTGCAAAAACATTTAAAAATGCATTTTGAATTTCTATTTCTGTAGTGTTTCTAGATTAGAAGTAAATTTTGTTTTATTTTTCGTCTGTTTATGCTAGCAGAAAATAATTGAGTTACTGAAAAACAAAACTGTTGACCTGAAACAGATAGACTGCCAGTTATTTATACAGCCAAAATGTGTTTATTCAAGATCAGCAAAGAATTCCAATTTGGGGTCTGCAACCATGGTGAGCCACACACAAGTCCCCAGCAAAAAAAGAGGAGAACTCTTTAGAGGAAAAAAGATGTTTGGAGAGCTGTAGGAAACAGAAGAATCCACTGAAGAAATTGAGACTTCAAAGAATAGTGACTTTTCCTTGGGTTGAATTGTAACAGTCTCTTACTGGCTAAGCTCTTGTCGAGCAAGAAGAGAATGTCTTTATTCCTCCTGTTGAGCTCTGCTATCATCATAGGACATGAGGACTTCCCCTTCTGGTCTCTCAACTCTACATAATTGAGGTTCTTTTATTTATTTATTTTACCTCTACCCCTTTTGATTAAGATAATTCTCTGAAAGCGTCACTGACTGAGAGTCAGGTTTTCTGGTTTCAATGGATTTTTACCCTTCAGTGTGAGAATGGACCTTTCCTGAGGGTAGTGTCCCACATCAGAGGGAAAATGTTGATTGGAAACCTATTGAAGTCACATTTGAGTAAGAAGGAGGGGAAGGAGGGAGAACTCTGAGGCCTTTTTTACCTTAAGTCTATGTATTATCAAGATCATAGACACTGGAGATCATTTAAAGCATTATGTAATCATCAGAAGTTTGGCAGACAGACTTCCAACAGGCCTGGTCCAGATATCTTTGGAAAGCTGTCTTATCAGATGTTTGCTTCAGTGCCAGAAAATATTTACTTTCATGTCACCTGGTGATTTGCAGGTCCAGTCAGGATTTGGTGCTTTCTTTGGATGTGTCACATGAATCCAAGAGTCTATTACCTGGGGTTTGGCAGCACAAGGGTGGGTTGACAGTACCTGATAGGAGCCTTTGCAATGAGTTTGGAGAGAGTCCTTTTGGAAGCATTTTTTCCAGAAGAAAACTCCTGGTTGCAAGTTTTTTATCTCCTGAGAGTAGACTGTGAAAGGATAGCTTTACCAACACATGATTATTTTTAATAGAACAATAAGGCCTTTGCAATATTAGAATACTCCTTTTATGATTTGTGAGTCAAAAGAGGCAGGAACCAAGTACATTGGGTGTCCTGTGACTATCTCAAAGGGTGAGAGTTTTTAAGTTCTAAAATGGATGGATCTAAGGTTTAGAAGGGCTAACAGCAATGATTTTGGCCAAGATATTTGGAAGACAAACTCTGCCAGTTGCGTTTAATGTTGTGAGTGCATTCAACTAAGCCAAAGGATTGAGGATGATGGGTACAATAGAATGTTGTAAAAGCAGCCACACAACATAGATTTCTCAAAGTAGCTGACTAGTAAAGCGTTTAGTCCATTTACATTTCCGGTAATTATTGATATGTGTGTACTTATTGCCATTTTGTTAATTGTTATGGATTTGTTTTTGTAAGTCTTTTTTATTTCTTCTTTTTTTCTCTTCTCTGTGGTTACATTTGAATCCCTCTTTCTTTTTTTGTGTATATATCTATTACAGATTTTTGGTTTGCAGTTGCCATGAGGTTTTGGTATAGAAGTCTTTATGTGTATATACATAATTGTTTAAGTTACTCATCTCTTAATTTCAAATGCATTTTAGATATCCTGTATTTGTACCCTCCTCCCCTCAGTATTACTTTTCTTTTTTCTAGCTGTGGCCTTTTCTTTTCTACCTAAAGAAGTTTCTTTAATGTTTGTTTTAAAGCTGGTTTGGTGGTGCTAAATTCTTTTAGCTTTTGCTTATCTGTGAAGCTTTTGATTTCTCCATCAAATCTGAATGAGAGCCTTGCTGTGTAGAGTATTCTTGGTTGTAGGTTTTCCCCTTTCATCACTTTAACTATATTGTGCCACTCCATTCTGGCCTGTAGAGTTTCTGACAAAAAATTAGCTGATAACCTTATGGGAGTCTCCTTTTTATGTTAGCTGTTGCTTTGCTTTTGCTGATTTTAATATTTTATCCTTATCTTTAATATTTATCACTTTGATTACTATGTGCCTTGGCATGTTCCTCTCCTGTATGGGACTCTGTGCTTTCTTGGGAAGTTTACTTTTCATAGTAATACTCTTTTTAAAAATAATTCTAGGTATATTTTCTAGTAAATTAAGAGAAAACTGAGAAAATCTTCCAAGCTTGCAAGTCAATCAGCCATCTGAATTACTACAAAAGAGAGGAACTCGATATAAATTAATACCAGATAGGGTATTGTGGAGGAAGGACCAAGTCTTTTGAATAGCAGAGACTAGGAAGTCTGCTTAGGGGGAGGCAGTCCATTGCAAGTTTTTCTTTAAAATAATTTAATTTTAATGTAAGGATTGGGAATTTCTATTTCTACCTTTGAACTGGCTAACTATACTTCTTATATATATATTTGGTTCTAGTCCTTGGAGAATTTTAAATTTAATAATTAAGCCTCATCTTTATAGCTTTTTAACCAGAGGTAATGATATATTTTGTTGTTTCTGTGTGAGGTAGAGAAAATATTGTTTCTCGAAACAAAAGATGTCATTTAATTATTTGATCTTCATATTTTTCCTTCCCTTCTTACTTTGCCAGCAGCTATATGAGACATATTTTATTATTTTGTTCTGATTGCATAGAACATTTTTGTTACAACCTGTTAGTTTTACTTGGTATTATTTCAGGAAGGTTTATAGAATACTCTATATATTTTCATTCTTCTCATTAAAGTAGATATCCTTTGGAGCTTATTTTATTTAACATTTTGAAGACGTAGAATACTTGCTTTGTAATAAATAAAACACAATTATAAAATTCTATTGTGTCATAGCAGAATTTGGAAAAAAATCTAAAATGATAAGGCATCATTTTTCCTTCATATTTTCTTCACCAAAAGTCTTTACATTTCATATTTATTACCCAAAGCTTGCTTGATTTGTTATGATTTAATATCTCAGATCTACTTATTTTTATTTAAATACACAAATAGACTTAGTTAAATAACCTTGGTATTAAACAAAATAAGCAGGTGAATGTTTTGAGTTGTGGTTTGAATTGGGAATCAAATACAATGTCTTGGAATTTGACATTACCAACTTTATTATATTGTTGTTCAGTGTTTGTACTGCAAACAGATCATCTCACTAGTCTGTTTTTGAAGAAAGAACAATGTTTGAAAAAATACTATAAAATTATATTTGAGAAATGAGTTGGAAAAAGTCGTAATTATTATTGTAGTAGATGTTTATCAAAACTGTTTATTGAAATTTGGAGGCCATCTCTTCAAAACATCCATATCCCAAATTGTTTATCTGGGAGAAACAAAATTAGGCATTCTCAGTTTATTGAGGGAAAGTAACTTTTGATTATGGCCATGGATCACTTTTCACAGTTATGGCTCAGTGGGCCCCATCCTCACTTTTAGGCATCATCTCTTATCATCCTTTCTTTCTTCTTACTCTCCTCTCTGTTCTGCACCTGCTCATTCCTTCTTTCCTTCAGTGCATACAGATATTTTGTGTGTGCTGTTCATTTGATTGGTCTCCCCTTCCCCACTTCTCTTTTCCAAACAAAATCCTCTTTTGTGATACCTTCTTTAAGCTCTCTTAATGCTTGGTAGATTCCTATAAATGTTTTGTAGCATTTATCAGACAGTGGTGAAATTGTGTGCTCTCTCTTCTCTCTCATTCTCCACCACTCATCTTTTTCCTGTTCATTTATGGATTACCCATCAGAGCGTCAGATAGCTAACAAATACTCATTAATGCTACTATAACTAAAATTACTAATGTCTTAAATAATAAATGCATGCACTTAACCATATAACCTCTGATTTCTGAAGCTTCTTTAAAATCTTCTGCTCCTATAGTCTTGTTCTAATGATTATTTATATATAATATGCAAATCATGACTTTGACCAAACGAAAAATGATTTGAGCTTAAATAGAAACTCCAGATCAAATCAAGAAAATTGTTCTGCATATTATCTGAGAATTTCTGATTTGTTTCAGCATGGAAAGAGATGTGGACGCACTGAGAAGCTATAGGCTAAAAAGCCTTCAAATGCCTTAAATAGGCCTGTGGGTAGTATATTGGGTTAAATAGTGTCCACCAAGCTTTCATGTCTATCTGGAACCTATGAATGTGACCTTATTTAGAAATAGAATCTTTGCGTATATAATCAAATTAAGATGAGGTCACAATGAATTTGGGTGGGCCTTAAATGCAGTATGACTAGTGTCCTTTTAAGAAGAGGGAAATATGGATATAGGACACAAACACACAGAAGAGAAAGCCATATGAAGATGGGGCAGATGATTCACCTACAAGTCAAGTCATGCCAAGGATTGCTAGCAACCACCAGAACCTAGAAGAGGGGGAAAAAGTGTTATTCCCTAGTTTTAGAGGGAGTTTGCCCATACTGGCATTTTAATTTCAGACATCTAGCCTCCAGTACTGTGAGGGAATAAATTTCTGTAGTTCTAAGCAACTCAGCTTATGGTACTTTGTTATGACAGCCCTAGGAAACTTGTACAGATAGACTAAATTAGTAATAAGGAAATGTTATTTTAGATCAGCTTGATTAACATTTATTGGGTTTGTATGGCATATGTAATGATAGATATTAGGAATATGTCCTTGAATAGTTTCAAAAAGCATGGGAAAGATGGGCATATCAACAGAAGTGTCAGTGTCACATATGGCAGACACTTGTTGGTTACCCATCCATCCGCCATTTCCTTCTCCTTTCTGCCTTTGAATATAGTTGGGTGAGCATATGAAGTTTGGAGCTATGCCAACCATCTTAAGAATAAGAGAATTGCAGAAAAACTGACCCAGATCTCTTTCATTACTAAGCTCCCAATCAAATGTGAAATGTCTTCCTGCTGGTCATCTTATTATGATAGATAATGAATTCTAATGAATGAACTATATTTAGTTGGATTCTTTAATAATTGCAGCTCAAATAATCTAATGAATGCATTGAAATATGTTCAAGGTTTGTGAAAGCATAAAAAAAGAACTCTTGTCCCAAACTGAAGAATCAGAGAAAGTTTTAGTAAGGATGGAAAGATGAGTAGAAGTTACATGGGTCAAAAAAATATGAGAATATCCTCTTGGAAAAGAATAATAGATAAGGCAGAAAAGATACAAAAGAACCTGTGGCTAGCCATAAGTGTTTTGACATTTCTGTAATATAAATGTATAGAAGCAGGTTGGGTTGGGTAGCTTCAAGTCATGAAAACTTCTGTATGTTCTGATAAGGTCATTAAACTTTATTCCAAAAGCACCAGGAATCTTCTGGAACATTTTAAGCAGAGTTTTGAACTTAATTAAGTTATAGTTAGATACTTCTCTTTATATTTTACACTTTATAGTATAAGACTAGAGTTATAGTAACAATCTCTCTGTAACAGTTCAGGCAAGAGATGATAATAACATAAAACATAGCTTGGTAGTAGGAATATTATGAAAGGAATATTTTCAAGAAATACTTGAGAGTAAAATTGGAAGTACATGATTAATACTGTATGTGTAGATAAGAAAGATAAAAGGACCTAGAATGAGTCTCAGGTTTCTGGCTTGAGGAAATGGTGGATAGAAAATAAGAGGTAAGGAACTACTTGTGACAATTCAATTTCCAAATGTCAAATACCTACATTTTTGTTTTAATCATTTTCAGTGGAAAGTTAAATGAAAATATTTCCCTGCTACAGCATATAGAGAATATTACTCAAATTTTCTTGATGACTCATGGTAATAATTGTGACTATCAAATATTGTTTGAGGCAGTAAAGTATTTATGCACTCAGGGGATTGGATTGATAAGATACTTTTCTATAATAGGTAGTTATGGAGTTCTATGGCATTACTTAAATTGTTCTACATTAATTTCATGGTTAATCTTTATTCTTTATAATTTTTAGGCTATAAGTTATTGCTTCAGTCATATTTAATCTAGAGTGTGTCAGACATTGTTCTAGACATGGAGGGTGCAGTGCTGAGCAAGACAGACAGTCACTCTTTTCAGTGGCCTTATCCTGTAGTGAAGACTGGGGGAAAATAAACAAGTGGCATAAAATATCAAGGTCATTCTACATAGCAATAAGTGCTTTAAAGGAAATGAATAGAAATGGCAAGGGATTAAGCTCATAGAGAGTAAGATAGTGAGGAGGGAAATCACTTTTCAAGAGGAAATTTTTAAGTGAAACCTAAGTAGATGACAGGGAGCTCATGATGCTAACCTCTGAGACGTAAGCATTTCAGAGCCAGAAGCCAATCAGAGGAAAGATGGAGAGGAGGACGTAAGCTTGCTGAATGTGAAGAAATGAGTGATTGTTGAAGCCGAGTGATCAAAGGGGCTGAGGTAGTAAGAGTTGAGGGTAGAGAATTGGACATGGCACAGATCGTGTAGAACTTGGAGGCTATTACAAGGAGATGAATATTATTCCAATTACAATGAGAAGCACTGAAGTATTTTAAGCATAGGAATGATGTAATCACGTTTGTATTCTAAGAAGACAATTCAGGCTTCCCTGTGGAGAATGGAATGTATGAAAATAAAAGTGAAAGGAGACCAGTGAGGAAGGTATTGTATTAGTCCAGGCAGACACGTAGCAATGGGAAGGAGGAGAAGTAAGTGTGCTAAATGTATTTTGAAGGCAAAACTGAAAGAAACTGTGGTGGATAGTATATTTTTCCCCTTACAATTTTGCTACTACTTTTCGGTAGATTATTACATTCAGATTATCAGGTAGCTATGATTATCTGAAATGGATGCTGAATGATAGTTTGAAGTTTCTTATAAGTAGAGTTTGAATTTTCATGTATTGTCTTTATGTCTTCATACTGCTTTGTGGGTTCTCAGAAGATTATTGGGGAGTAGCTTCTATAAAATACTGATATTGGTGTGCTATAATTTCAAGAGGTCATAAACATCATTTTGAAAGAGCTTGCTTGAGATTCTCAGTACACCAGAGCAAAGCAGTAAATGTTTACCAAGAAATTATATCTCCTGGTAGAAAGACCAAAATTTGGAAGGTTTGAGATAGTCTCATTTTCACTGATCATATACTGTCTGACCTTGCTCAATACATTTAATGGCTCTGTGTTACAGTTTCTCAATCTTTGAATGGCAATAATGATCTTTTCCATCTAAGCTGAGATATATTTGTAAAGTACATGGAACTAGCCAGCAGGAAATCACTACATACACGACAATTTATTGTTAGTTTTATGGCCAATTCAAATCCCAAAGGAATTGAAGTCATTGCCATTTGAAGGTTGTCCAGTTCATTTTTAAGATAGATGACTGACCCCGTACAAAAGTCACACACAGTCCCTGAACAATTATACTCAAACTCTGCCTTGGCTATGACAGGAGAAAAATATGATTGTTGAATCAATGTAGCTATAAAAATGACATGCATTTCTCCCCTAAGCAGGTGGGAAATGTGAGAAAATGCTTGGATTGGAGGACTGAAGAGAAGTCAGCACTAGTTTTTAAAATACTGTTTCAATTTTAGGGTAAAATAATTGACCACTGAAGTTTTTTTTTTCTTAAGTTTTTATGAGAAATATTTTTATTTAATTAAAAATGTACTGTGTACCTCATGATAGTAAAGTCAATCTGATGAGTATGATGAGAGATACTAAGTGTTTATAGAAGCATAAGTTTGTGACAATTATTTATGTTTGGTGAAATAAAGTAAGCTATATAGAGAAGGTGACATTATTAACTATTTCCACAGTAGAGATAAGAGGGAAGACTGCCTTCCTCCTAAGAAAACAAGGTGAGTCAACACACTCAAATGGAAATATAGTGGTTACTATATTTGAGGTGATTTGAATACTTTGATTTCACTGGAGTACACAGGGGGCAAAGGAACCAGATAAATTAAAAAAGAGTCGCTATATTGGAAATATCTTTAATGATATTCTTAGAATTTGAATGTTATATTATAGATGGGAAGACTAAAATTGTAATAATCTGATCTTTGCTTAATTAAAAAAAATCTTTTCAATGGTGTCTGCATAGAGATACCATTTCCTAACATTACCTCTCAAATTAATCATAAAATGTAGAAAAAAAGAATCAGTTTAAAGGGCTAGAAAAATTTATTCTACTTTTCATTGAGATATAAATCACATTCCATAAAATTTATCCTCTTAAAGTGTACAGTACACTGGTGCTTGCTGTTCACAGAGTGTACAAACATCATTGCTGTCTAATTTTAGAAAAGTTTCATCACCCCCTGAAAGATACCCTGTACCTAATGGCAGTCACTTCTTCCTCCCCCATCCTTATAGTCTATAACACATGTATTAACATGATATCACTCACACTAATACTAATTAGTGGTATAAACCACTAATCTGATTTTTGTCTGTATGGATTTGTGTGTTGTGGATATTTCATATGCTTGGAGTCGTTAAGTGTGTGGCACTTTGTGACTGGTTTCTTTCACTTAGCATAACATTTTTAGTTTCATCCGTATTGTATCACATAATGGTACATCATTCTGTTTTATTGTAGAATAATATTCCATTTTATGGGTATACCACATTTTGTTTACCCACTAGTCAGTCAGTTGATGGACATTTGGATTGTTTCAAATTTGGCTATTATAAATAATGCTTTGAATAGGAACATATAAGTTTTTGTATAGTTATGTTTTCAGTTGTCTTCAGTATATATCTCAAAGTGGAATTAGAGAGTAATAGAATAAGTCTATTTTTAACATGTTGAGGAAATGCCAACCTGTTTTTCAAAGTGGCTGCGCTATTTGACAAATCCATGAGTAATGTGTAAGGGTTCCAGTCTCTCCACATCCTCTCTAATATATGTTATTTTCAGTCTTTTTGATTTTAACCATTATAGTGAGTGTAAAGTCATACTTCACCGGGATTTTGATTTGTGTTTCCTTAATGACCAATGATTTGGTTGAACATCTTTTTGAGTGTTTGTTAGTGAGCTGTATATGTTCTTTGGAGAAATGTCTATTCAAACCCTTTTCACATTTTTAAGTAGGTCGATTTGTCTTTTATCGTTGAGATGCAAGGGTTCTTTATATATTCTTGTTACAAGTCTAGTATCAGATATATCAGATATATGACATCTGATGAAAATATATAATATTCTTTCTTCACTCTCTGGTTTGTCTTTTTCTTGATGATTTCCATTGAACTACAATTTTTAAAATTTAGATCAGGTTTAATTGTTACATTTTTTCCTTTGTTGGTCGTACTTTTGGTGTTATATCTAAGAATCCATTGCCAGATCTCAGGTGATGAAGATTTACCCCTTCATTTTCGTAGGGGAGTTTTCTATCTTTAACTCCTATATATGGGTCTTTGATACATTTTAAATTAATTTTCTGTCTATGGTATGAGATAGTTTTTCATACTAAATTTTTGCATGTGAATATCCAGTTGTCCCAGGACCATGTGTATAAAGATTCTTCTTTTCCCATCGAATTGTCTTGGTACCCTTGTCAAAATTCAGTTAACCATAAGTTTAAGAATATAATTCTGGACTTTGAATTCTATTCCACTGATCTATATGTCTGTCTTTATCCCAGGGCCACGATATCTTGATTACAACAGTTTTATGTATAAGTTTTGAAATTAGAAAGTGTGAGTCCTGTTACTTTGTTTTCACTTCATACATTGGCTCTTCTGGGTCCACTGTAATTCCATATGAATTTTAGGAATCAGCTTGTAATTTTTTGCAAAAAAGCCACCTAGGATTTTGAAAAGGATCATATTTTATTGGTAGATCAATTTGAGGAGTATTTCTATTTTCATATTAAATGTTCCAGTCTACGAACATGAGATGTATTTCTATTTAAACTTCTTATGGATCTTTATTTTCTTTCAAAGGTGTTTTGTAGTTTTCTGTATACAAGTCTTGTGATTCTTTTGTTAAATTTATTTCTAAGTATTTTGTACTGTTTGATGTGATATAAATTGATCTATTTTCTTAATTTCATTTTTGGAATTCTTCATTACCCAGTTTACAGAAACACAGTTGCTATTGTGTGTTAAACATGTGTCCTACAGCCTGATGAACTCTTAGTTTTAACAATAATTCTCTTGCCAATTCCTTAGGGTATTTTATACACAAGATGATGTACTCTAAAAATACAGATAGTTTTACTTCTTCCTTTTTAATCAGGACATCTTTTACGTATTTCTTTTTCTTGTTTAATTGCCTCATCTATAACCTTCAGTAATGTTGAATAGAAGTGGCAAGAGCAGACGTTGTTTTGTTCTTAGTTTTAGGGGTAAAGCTTTCAGTCTTTCACCATTTATTATAACATAAATGGAGTGTATTTGTAGATGCTTTTTATCAGATTGAGGAAGTTCCATTTTATTTCTAGTTTGTTTATTCCTCTTTGAGTGTAAATAATTTAAAATAGCTTTTCAATTTAAACAAACTGAATCACTTATACATGAAATTTAAGTTCTGCACAGCTCCTTTCTATATATTTTATACAGAAGATCCATGTGTCATTCTTAGTCCTATTAGCGCTTTACAAATTTAAAATTCTTTAAATTTAACTTCAAAATTAAATGCTTAATATAAATTTAAAGTACTATAGGCATTTGTTATTCACAAAAACATTATTGAAAAATGAAACCAAACACTGCTAGTTTACAAAATCCACTCTCCTTGATCTTGAGAAAATGAGCTTACAATGAAATGTTAACCACCCACTCTTTCTGGGCACACTGGGCCATGCAGCATTCATCCAGAAAGGAATGCTTCATAATGTATGCAGAATATATGTTGTTTTCACTTTTGCATAGAAGAAAGTGAAAGAGGTAGAGAAGAGACAGAGACAGAGACAGAACAGAGAGAATGAAATTATTTGGACATTTAACATTATTTTATTTCATTGTGAAAAGCCATCTTGGAAATTAATTGCCTTTAATCACAAACCGCATAGAAAATTTTCTCAGTGCACTGTAGAGTTCTAGGTCTTTTTTTCCCATTTAATTTGTAGCTTTTAGTCCTGTTTGGATAATCTGAAAGTCAAGAGAGTCAGGGTATGTGTTTGGATATTTTCCTAGTTTGTAGTGAGCCAACATTATATTGTAGTCCTTGGAAACATAATTATTTTAAAATAAATGGGTCAAAGTTCCTCCTCTTCCTTTTCACACATGCAGCCAGCTGTTAATAGACCCCCCAAGGGTACCTATATTTGTGGAAAAACAATAAAATTTCTTGGATTCATTGCTTGTAACATTTTAATAGTATATTTAAAATTAATAAAAAGTCAATACTTTGTCACAGTCCTTTGCAGCACTTATTTGTATTTCCCTGTCATAATTGGTAGTGCATGTTTCACACATGTCCTAATTATCCTATTCTGCAGTGAGTGATTTTAAACAGCTTTTACCACCTACTTTCCAGAAAGAAATAATAAGATGATTAATGAGAACATCTATAAAACATTCTGAATGCAGAAAGGAGCAGTTTTTAAAGCTAAAAATAATAAACTATTATAGGGAGCATTTTTAAATTTCTATGTCTATAGAAATATATTTGTTTTGGCATAATGATATGTGAATCCACACCTTCAAGATGCTGTATTTTAGAAAGACTTGTCCTCTGTTTGAGTGAAATATCTATAATTCTTGGATTAATTTCTTTTGAAATGAAATTTTGTTTTTATTGTAAAATAATTATATTTATAAAAACATTTTAATAAGTAAGAATTAAAATTGAAAATAAAATCTCTTGTATTCTCTCCTCAAAGTGACTACTGTTAATCTATCAGTAAATGTCTTTCTAGTTGATTTATCAGTCTATAAATCATACAGACACATATTAGTCTGTCACAGTAATTATTAAATAAATGAACAATGTGTGTAAAATTTTATATTTTTACAATGTAGTGTTACTACATTGTACATGTTTCTTTGCTACCACTTTTTCTCTTAATGATGCATTAAAACTTTCTATAGTTTTTAGAATTCTACCCCATTATTTAGTGGCTAAATGTGTCCTATAGCTAAACATAACCAATTTCCTATTGGTAAATATTTATATAGATTGACTTTCTTCATTTCATTTATAATCGATGATGAGACTCTTGTCATTTAAGCCCATTGTGTAACTTTAGGAAGAATTCTCAGAACCAAAACTGCCAGGTGTTCTGGTTCTGTGAGTACATACAACTAATACATTCTGGCAAAGTACCTTTCAGAAAGATGATGGCAGTTTACATTTCTACCAGCAGTGTGTGAAAGTTCCCATGCCCTGTGGCCTAGGCTGGGTCTCCATCTTATTTTAATTAATTGCCAATAATACATGAGAAAAAAGACATCTGACACCTCATTATTTCATTTTTCTTGAATTAAATACTGAATTAAGTATTCATATTTTCCAGTCTGTTTTATCTCTCTTTAAATTACCTGTTTTGCCTCTTTAAGTTTGAGGTTTGATTTCTGTCAATAACTGAAAAAATCAACAATGTAGGTTATTTTTCCCTAAAGTTGGGGGGGGAAAGCAAATTGTTGTCAAATAAATTAAATGATTTTTTACTTGAGGCATTTTTTAAATAGAAAAACTTAAAATATTTTATTATCAGTATTTTTTCCTTCAGATTCATTGGCTTGCAATTGGGATGGGGGCTGTATTACTGTTTTCAAATGTACTTCTTTTTAGGCTTATAATATTTTAGTTAATACATGGGATACATTATTTATGATTTCTTAGATATGGATACTCCAACAATAGTTTATCTAAAAAGTATGTGAATTACAAAATTGTTTATGATCAATGAATTTCTTTTCAATAGTAATCTTTCCAGAATAGATAGAGTATAAATTTCTAAAAATATTGATACAGACTATGTATATCTAAAATATGTTATGTCAAATGATGTAACTGTTGGTGGTCAAATAATTTTAAGGAGTGTGCAATTCATTTGATGAAATATTCTATAAGTTACATGTGTGTGGTTATGTATGCTTTACTTTATGGGCTAAATGTGAAAACTGTTTCCTGCAATGTGTGGCCTAAGGTAATGTCCATGCTGAACTATTTAATGAATTTCAGGTTATAAGAAAATTTAAGTTTGTAAGAGTTTGCTCTTTGCATTGCATTTTAGAGAATACCATTTTTGTTTAGTTTTTTAAGACCCTGACCACATCAGACCAATTTCCTATTGCTTACAATGTAACGTACAATTTGAAAGGTGTTGGACAAATCACCTCATTTATACCTATTTAGACTATTTGTTTATCTTTAATTGAACAACCAAAATACCGTATCTTTTATAGAATATGGATGTTTACAGTGAATCTCAATTTCATAGTAGTCTCAGTTTAAATAATAATTAAAGAAAGATAATAGAAATAAAAGTACACATTCTCCAAGAAAGCTTAGCTAATGCAGCTAAACTTCGAAGATACTGCTGATTCAGTTCTAGACCACCACAATGAAGGGAATATTGCAATAAAGCAAGTTACATGAATTGTTTGGTTTCCCAGAACATAAAAAAATTATGTTTACACTATAGTGTAGTCTGTTGTGTACAATAGCATTATATCTAAAAAAATCAGCATAGATACCTTAACTGAAACATATTTTATTGCTAAAAAAATGCTAACCATCATCTGAGACTTCAGCAAGTTGTAATCTTTTTACTTGTGGAAGATCTCACCTTGTTGATGGCTTTTCAGGATGGTGGTTGTTAAAGATTGGTGCTGTATCAATTTTTTAAAACAAGACCACAACAAAGCTTGCCACATCAGTTGACTCTTCTTTTATGAATGATTTCTCTATAGCATTTAAGGCTGTTTGATAACATTTTGCCCAAAGTAGAACTTTTTTCAAAATCAAACCCTGCTGCTACTTTATCAACTAAGTTAATGTACTATTCTAAAACCTTTGTTTACATTTCAGCAAATTTCACAGCATCTTCACCAAGAATAGATGTCATCTCAAGAAACCACTTTCTTTGCTCATCTGTAAGAGATAGCTCCTCATTAATTAAAACTTTATCATAAGTTTGCAGCAATGCAGTCACATCTTCAGGCTCCACTTATAATTCTAGTTCTTTTGCTATTTCCATCACACTGAAAATTACTTCCTCCACTGAAGTCTTGAACCCTTCACAGTCATCCATGATGTTTGGAATCAGTTTCTTCCCAACTCCTGTTAATGTTGCTATTTTGACCTCTTCCCGTGAATCATGAATGGTCTTAATGGCATCTAGAATAGTGAATCCTTTCCTGAAGGTTTTCATTTAACTTTGCCCACATCATCAGAGGAATCAGTATTTATGGCAACTCTAGGCTTTAAAATGTATTTCTTAAAGAATAAACTTGAAAGTTGAAATTACTTCTTGATCCATGGGCTGCAGAATGGATGTTGTGTTAAAGGCATGAGAACAATGTGAATCTCATTGTACATCTCCATCAGAGATCTTGGGTGACCAGGTGAATTGTCAATGAGCAATAATATTTTGTAAGAAATCTTTCTGATGAGCAGTTGATGTAAAAAGTGGGCTTAAATATTTATTAAACCATGTTATAAACAGATGTGTTGTCATTCAGTCTTTGTTGTTCCATTTATAAAGTGAAGGCAGAGTAGATTTAGCCTAATTCTTAGATACCCTAGATTTGGGGGATGCTAACTGAGCATTGGCTTCAACTCTAAGTCACTAGCTACATTAGCGCCTAACAGGAGAGTGAGGTAGTCCTTTGAAGCTTTGAAGCCAGGTATTGATTTCTCCTCTCTAGCTATGAAAAACCCATATGGCATACTCTTCAAATATAAGGCTATTTTGTCTACATTGAAAATCTGTTATTTAGTATATCCACCACCGTTAATGATTTTAGCTAGATCTTCTAGATAACTTGTTGCAGCATCTGCATCAGTACTTTCTGCTTCACCTTGCACTTTGATGCTTCTTTGGATGCATTTATAGAGATGACTTCTTTCCTTATAACTCATGAACCAACCTCTGCTGGCTTCAAACTTATACAGCTTCCTTATCTCTTTCTTCATAGATTTGAAGAGTTAGGCTTGCGCCTTGGCTTAAAAGAATCCTGTAGCTGATTTAACCTCTTATCCAGACCACTAAAACTTTCACCCTATAAGCAGTAAGGCTGTTTCACTTTCTTATCATTGTTGTGTTCACATGGAGCAGTAGTTTTAATTTCATTCAAGAACTTTCCCCTTGCATTCACAACTTGGCTAAGTGTTTAACATAAGAGGCCTAGATTTCAGCCTATCTCAGCTTTCGACATACCTTTCCCTAGTAAGCTTAGTATTTTCTAGCTTTTGACTTAAAGTGAGAAACATGTGACTCTTCCTTTCACTTGAACACTTAGAGGCCATTGTAAGATTTTTAATTGGGTTAATTTCAATATTGTTGTGTCTTGGGGAATAGGGAGACCCAAAGAAAGGGAGAAAGCAGAACAGCTGGTTGGTGGAGCAGTCAGAACACACACATTTATTAAGTTCAACATCTTATATGGGCATGGTTTGTGGCACTCCAAAATAATTGCAATAGTAGCATCAACATTCACTGATCACAAATCACCATAACAGATATAATAATAATAATAATAAAAAAGTTTGAAATATTGTGAGAATTATCAAAATGTGACACAGAGACAAGAAGTGATAAAATGATGTTGTAAAAATGAAGCCAATAGATTTGCCCAAAGCAGAGTTGTCCCAAACTTTCACAGTTGTAAAAAATGCAGTATCTACAAATTAATAATCCCTACAGGCAGGATTGTATCTTTAATTATTATTTTATTGTACAAGTCTTTTTGTAGGCATATATGTTTGTTGACCTTAGTAAAACAACTGGGAGCAGAATTGCTATATTATTGAATTGGCTAATTATAAGTAACTGCCAAAACTTTTTCCAGAATAGCTGTACCATTTACACTTCCATCAATAGTTCCAGTTGTTCCATATCCTCATCAAAATTCGATGTTTCCAGTCTTTTAAATAAGACACTCTAACTGTGTGTATAATGGCATCTTAGTGTTATCTGTTCAAGTTTTGCATATTGTTATTGAATTATTTGTCTTTTTATTATTGAATTGTGAGAATTCTTTATATATTCTGGGTGCAATCTTTGATGAGATATATTTATTAATACTTTTTCCCATCTGAGGTTTGCCTATTAATTTTCTTAATTATGTCTTTTGATAAGCAGAAGAATTTTAATTAATTTTTTTCCTTTTATGAATCTTATGTTTTATATCCTAAAATATCTCTTTATCCCAGGTAATGAATATATTCTTATGAAAGCTTTATAAATTTATCTTTTATTTTTAAGTCTGTGATCTAATAAAAAATATTAACTTTTTCTATACTGTGAGTTATGGGTTATGTTAAACTTTTTTCCTTTATATGCATATCCAGTTGTTCTAGTTCCATTTATTGAAAACACATTCCTTTCCCCACGGAATTGCTTTGGTGTATTTGTTGAAAATTAGTTAATTATATGAGTATGGATTAACTTGTTCAAGCATTTTCTTCCTTAATAGATTCTGTTAGTGTCAAGAATATTGATTGCTGAGTTTAATGCATAGCACAGAGGGATAATTTTTATATTAAATTTTAAAGTTATTATTTGTGGATTAAATATACTGTCTCAATTAAAAAATGTTTACATTTAAAGCTTTCTTATATTTGCATGAGGCCACATGAGAGATAATATTATGGACAAATACAGTGGAAATAAATGGCAAGAGATACAAATGAACATAAGATGTCAGAGTCAAAATAGTTAGGGAGACAGAGAAAAGGGGAGAGGGAATACGGGCCAATTACATGATACCAAAGAACTGGGAAGGTAATTTAAGTTTTGATTGAGAAAAATAGTTCTTAGTTTCTTTGTAATGTACCCAGAGATTTAGTTTTTTACCTTGTAGTTTTTAAATTGAATTCAGTTTGTCAGACTGACAAATGAACACAAAATGTTAGTCCTAATGCAAGGTCAGTTAAGCCCCAATTTAGTGTCATGCTTTTCCAGTTTGTTGTTTCAGCCACCAAAAATACAGATTTTTCCCCCCCAGAACTTGAATAGATGGAGATCACATTTTTGCCTTCAAGGTATTTTTCCATTTATGTGGATGCTTAGTTTTTTTCTTTGAAGGGAAACTACCTACTGGGCTGGATTTTATGGGAAATTTAAAGTTGCAGTGGTTTTGATAGAAGTCTACTTATAGTAAGTTATGATGGGATACTGATTAGCCACCTGTATAAATGACCCACTCCCATTTGCCAGGAGATTTCTTGTCCCATTCTCACCTTCTATACATACTCAAAGGTTCTGCTGGACAGTATGGATTGCTGTTAAGCAGGCATGTGGTGCTGTCAGTCGGTTGGTCATTTTCCATCTATTTCATCCACACGCTCCAGATATGCACTAAATTAATGAAAAATTGCTTGTAAGAAAAGATTTAAATTAAGTGTACATTCTGTTGATGTTTTGGGGAAAAAACTGTCTCCTTAAAAAATATCTATTGTTGGCAAATGGAGAGCTTATACAGGAGAAAAAGTTGGATATCTCCTGAGGTTGCTTATTGATTTAGATCCTCATCCTTCTCAGAGTGCCAATTATATTTTTTTAATTTCCTTACTTTCAGTCAAAAATAATATTTTTATTTGGAAATAAAATCCTTAATACAGCATGCATAATTATTCTTATTGAACATGATATTTTTAGGAAATAATAATAAAGTAGACTACAGATTACTCACAGAAGAAAAAGACATATGCCAGAGAGAATTTATAAGCCAAAAAACTTAATTTTTCTTATTCTGTCATTGTTAAATATATCATCTGAGCAATGACTTCTTTTTGTCCTAAAGAGGTGCTTAATTGCACTAAATTTAACTGAATTTTTTTTTGTATATGTAGTTAGTGTTAGTTCATTGCTTCATGTACAGTAAGTAGCATACTACTATAAAGTAGCAGGAAAAAAATTTTAATTGAATTTAATTTTAGAACGAAATAAAAATAAAATACTGCAGCCCTGTTTTTTCCCTACAGGGTTAAAATTTTTCATAGTTCGGTACTTTATGACATTAATTTTTTGCCTCATCTCAGGAGAAGGAACTGACTTTACAATCTATAAAATACACAAAACACGGACTTGAAAATATGTGTTTGTGTTTTTATAGCCACATTATTAACTGATATAGTTGATGGTTTTATTTAAAGATTTTTGTGATTTATTTATGGAATGCCATTTTTTTTAAAGGACTGTAGGGAGAGATAAGAAGTCTTGGCTCTGAAAACTGCTAGTGCCATGAGGAATTATTAGTTACAAGCTAGATCAGAGGAACATTTTTATCTTTTCTAACCATAACCATAGTTCTCTTTGTTTAAAAATAAAGTCAACATTTTCTACAATGAACATCTGGGTATCAAATGAGGAAGAATGGTGATCTGTAGGTAGGACTTCAAACACAACTTAATGAGGACTACTTATTCACAGCCTTACGGATTCTGTCCCATCATTACCATGCTTCAACTTGACCAATGGGAAGACACACACAAGTGGAATTACCTTCCTTCCCTTTCTTCCTGTTTCTACTGCTTCCCAGTAGATAAGTGGATTTTGTAGTAATTCTGTACCATTGTAAACTGGCAGGTTCTTATGATCCACCCAACAATCTAAAGATATATATATATATATATATATGTATTTATTTTTATGGAGCTGATCTTGTTCTCTCTCATTTAATTCAGACCTTTCTTTCCTTCTTCATTGAAGTATTGTAGAAGTCTTTAATAAGCTAATATTCCATGTCCACTGCTAAAATTGATGCCAAAAAAACCAGAAAAATACTGTTTCAGAGTTTTTAGGATTTTATTTAGAATGACTCTACAATGTAAAGAATTGATGCTCTGATTGTTTGCATTACCTCTTCAGGGACACAAAGACAGTAGCAAAGCCAGGATTAGAAATCAGATAGATTGATTTCTAGTCTATATCTTTATGCATTGTACTCACTATTGCCTTGAAATCAATTGATACTGTTTGTTTTGGAGATAGGAAATATATTCAACAAACAGATGCTAAAATATATAGTTTACTGTCAGAAGGAATGCAATAAAACTTCAGTAATATAAATAAGCCCTTCCAACATGTTATAAATAGGGACTAAATATCACAGAAAGTTGCCAGTGGTTACTCTAATCTTAAACATAGATGCCAAATGAATTTGGAAAACCTGAGTTAGACTTAAACTAGTTTCTTTACTGCCAGACTTTATGAAGTCCTATGTCAATCTACATTCCCACCAGCAACATAAATGGGTTCCACTTGCTCCATTTTCAGGTCAATACTTAGTATTTTTGTGTATTGAAAAAATTTTAATTATTCCAATATCTGTGTATTGGTATCTCATTTAAGTTTTTAATTTGCATTTCCCTGATAACTAATAATACTGAGCACCTTTCAGTGTACTTATTGGTCATTCATTTAGGTTCTTTGTGAAGTATCTGTTTAAATATTTTCATGATTTTTTTAAATTGAGATTTTTATTGTGTCATGTGCTAAGTAGAGTTTTAAGCATTGGACAGTGAGGTCGAGTTTTGGTTTAATATAAAGAATGCCATTCTTCCTCTTCCATAATCAGTATTGTGATTCTAAATAGAATTCTTAAAAATCATTTTACATACCTTTCCATTGCTCCTTTAGTTGGTTCCTATTCTTTTCTCTTAGTCTTTGTTCATATGAACATGTAATCTCCACGGTGGTTATAAGGACCAGACATAATTCTCGTTTACTTTCTAAATTTAACAAGTAACTAATAGCTTTCTAAGAGTATGAGGTATGAGCTTTTCAGTGATGGGCTGGGCTGACCTAACATCTTTTGAGTTTCCTACCATGAGGTCTTCTAAGCAGAATCTAGATAATTACTTGGAAGAGATAACTGTGGAAGTTATTCTAGCATGTATGACAGAGGTGATCCTTGCTTTGAGATGATGTAAAAAGAAGTACACTGTTGTGAAAAGAGGCCTGATGATTCAGAGGTTTGGTATTAGTGTTTATAAAGAGTTTTAAAGCAGCATTAGAAGCAAACTCACAGAAGCTTTTCTCCCAGTCTCTAATACTGTCTCCTGGTTCATGTTTTTGGATAATAGTGTTTTCTATTTTTTCTAGTTATTTTTTTTACCAATACTATGGTTTTTCCTTTCTAATATCTTCTTGATAAGGAACAGCTCTTCTCTTACAGAAAATTCAGTTAACTTGGGATCTTCCAAACATACTCACAGTATAAAACAATCTCCAAGAAAAAGACAAAGTTCCCGAATAAGACAGTGCTAAGTTCCTGTTTCTCTGTCCTTTTGTGAGTGAATAATCATGGTAAACAAGAGGGCAAAATTGAGCATAGAATCAGCAATATGTTATACTAACAAGACATATGAAATCTTTGTAAAAATTTTTCTCTGAATTGCACTTGAGACCTGTGACCTCTGTGACATGGTTAAAGCAGAGTCTAAAAATAATATTGTATATGAGATTTTTTATCAATGTTGAGTTATTCTTTGTATATTTTAAATTCAAATCCTTTGTTACACATGCATATTTTTTCCAATCTGTGCTTACCCTTTCACTTTTTAACATGGTCTTTGCAAGAGTAGAAGTTACTAATTTTTATTGAATCTAACGAATTCATTTGTGGTTCTTATTTTTTTTAATGTGTACTATATAAAAACTATACACTTTTCTAAAGGTCACAAAAATGTTCCCCCTGTTTACTTCTAGAAGTTTTATAGTACCAGTTTTACATTTAATCAATGATCCATTTTAAGTTAATTTTTGCATGTGGTATAAGAGTGGGCATCTGTGATCCTTTTGTTTTTTCTACATGATTGTTCAATTATTACAATATTATTTATGGTGAAAACTATAAATCACCATTGAAATACCTTGCACTTTTGTTGAAATTCAGTTTACCATATCAGTCTGATTATACTGCTAGACTGTCTACTTTGTTCCAAAGACATATGCCGATCTGTACACCAGTATCACAGTCTTTATTATAGTCATTTTCTAATATATCTTAAAATCAAGTAGAGTAAGTTTTCCAACTTTCTGTTTTAAAATTATTTTGGCTACTTTAGGTCTCTTACATTTACACATAAATTTTGGAAACAGCTTGTCTGCTTCTACATTAAAAACTTGCTGGATTTTGAGTTTTATTGCCTATAATCTATAAATGGATTTGTGGAAGACTATGGCTTTACAAAATTAAGTCCCTAGATTCATGAACATGGTACATCTTTATATTTATTTAGTTTTTAATTTCTCTCATTAATAATTTGTAGTTTTCAGTGTGTAGATTTTAAACCCATGAAATTTATTCCAGTTTCATGTTTTGGGGTTCTATCATAAATGACAATATTTATATTTCATATTTTTCAGTGCTAGTAAATAAAAATACACATGATATTGGCCTTGAATCCTATGAATTTGCTAAACACGGTTATTTGTTCTACTAGCTTTTCTTCTCCACGATTGTTAGGATTTTCTATATCTGTAATCTATCATCTGAGAATATTTTCCTAGTCTTAAATATGTATGATTATTTTTCTTTTACTAGTCTTATTGCACTACCTAAGACCTCCCATAAAATGTTAAATCTAAATAGTAAGAGTAGACATTCTTGTCTTCTTCCTGATCTTCGGGAGGAAGAATTCAGTACTTTCAAGTAAATATTATGCTATATGTAGATTTTACATAGATGCCCTTTATCAAGTTTAGGACATCTAGAATACTAATATAGTAATATCCAGTACAAATCTAGATTAACCCACTTATTTTCATTGTACGTTATTTGATTTTTACTGAGCACCATCTTTAAGGGAACTCATTTTTTGGGTCATAGGACAATCTCAATAAACATTATTCTCCCTATCCAATAAAATTTCTGTTAAATTTTTGATTTTTTGAATAATTATTGCCTTTGATATATTTCTTCTCATTCTCCACATATGTAGGGAATTTCCCTTTGCATTCTCTTGCAAGTTCTTACTCCCTCTCTCTCGCCTCCTTTTTTCAAGGATGACGTGGTTAACAGGTCACAAACTTATCAACTGTAATTTTTCTACAAAAATTAAACTTTTTATTGATGTGAGGTATAAAGTCTTTTAAACTAGAATGCTGCTGTAAAATTACCAATACCCTTAATGTTTAAAAAATTAAATGCAAACCAATAACTTTTTAGTAGCTAAATGTTTTCAAATTCTGATTCAAATTTTACTATTATGAAGTAAATCCTTTAATACATTTTTATTGACCAATTAATTCTAAATATTATAAAACATAGTCTATTATGTTGGCTGTAATTGCATGGCAAGGTGCTTTTACTTGAATGTTTGAGTCTCTTTCACTTTTTTTCCTGTTTTCCTATATTCATGTCATTTATATTAAAGCATCTTATGCCAATACTCAGATTTCTCAAATTAGTGAACGTATTTTTCTTTTTTTGACAGCATTACTTATTCCAGGAAGCCTTTAAAACTGTCTTTATTCATATAGGTTATAATAGTTTCTTTTCTTCTTAACCTAATTAGATAAAGAAGTGAGAAAGAAAAATGTCAAACTTCTCCACTTCTTCAGTCTGCTTGAAGATTACAGCTCTCTCTTCTCTACAATGATAAATTAAGAATGAAACAAAATTATTAACTTAGCTATCAAGTTAATAAATACATTCAATAGAAGCAAAAATAATATATTTGTGTAACTATTTCTCAGGATAGATCAACATTGAATAATTTTATCTACAATATTTTAAAATTTTACCTCTTGAACCTGATATATACCACTTTATATGGTACCTTAAATTTAATTCTGGACAAATAAATTTATATGTGAAAGAGTTTTCAGGTGTCAGATTTCCTCCACATTTTGTTATTTACTTACTTAAGAAACAACTGTTTATTTCCATCCATAGTAGGTAGTATAGTTCTAAGCATGCAGGCTCTAAGCATTTAGACTATTTGTGTTAACATCTGCTTCTTCACAAATTATGTGTGTTCTTGGGCTACTTATTTAATTCTTTTATACATAAAATTGGTTTAAAATATCATCTAAGTCATAATATATTGCTAAGATCAAATGACATATTTTTATAAAGTGAATGTCACAGTGTGTAGAGCAAAGGACATAATAATTTCTACCTTAAACTCATACATTATGTACAAAGAACTGATAAACATGAAAATAATTAGATCAACACCAGAAGTACTTTTTTAAACACTTTATTGTATATCCTTACATGCTTTCCCTATACAAATATAGACTGATATACATCTATTTATATTACAATGCATTATGAATAACTTACCATGCAAATAAAGATTATTTTTAGTAAGCATACATTCCAAGTATTTTTTCCAAGTTTATTTTTGAACATTGAGGTTGGTTCAATGTATAATTAAAATACTTCAAATTGTCACATAACTTTTAAAATAAGTATAATGACACTGTATCATGTACCTGTTGACATTAGATGAATATATATTTTAATACAATTACTGAGCTTACAGAAAAACAGAAAAATCCTTGTTTCCTTATTTATATTACTCACTAAAAGGGCCTTTGTTATGTTTTCACGTTTTCCTAAAACAAACTCTGAGCTGAATCTTGATGTTAACAGTTAATTCTTGATACTTTCTAGGACCTGAACTTTGAGTAATTACATTAAAAGAGGCATCAGCAATACTAAATAACCCTGATTATACTAAATGGGAGATGAATGATTAAAAGCCTGCACGAAGCATTAATTTACTACCTAATTTTCACATAATACCAATTGACTATTCTATTTATTTTTCCCTTTTGGGTAAATTTATTTTGGATGAAATAAAAATTACAGTGGGATAGTTTGCAAAGATCATAGATAGAAGCGCTGTAATTCATCAAGGGGCCTAGTTGGACAGCCTTGTCAAAATAGCGTAGGAAATTTTTCATGACTGTAGCCAGTGTTGCAACATTTTTAAAGATAGAAATCCATTATCACTTCTCTTCTGCCACCTGAAAAAAATCATCCCACAGAATCTGATTTCCTCCTGGGGTGACATGACACTGCTCAGAAGGCAATGAAACATCCTTTTTCCAAAATATCGACTATCAAATGACAAAGTCTAAGCCTGAGTCATGTTGTTAGGTTTGTCAAGCCTGTTGTGTATTACTAAGGAAATGGGAAACTTAACTTTGATTCTTCTGTATTTAGATTTAGTTTTGTTTTGATTATACCAGTAGTAAAAACAAAATCAGCTGCAATTATATTCTAAGAAATATAACATGCCCTACAGATGCCATTCAAAATAATGTATGATACATATAATTATATATAGTTTTTACATAAATATGTAGTTGTATAGTTATATGTAGGAAGGGTATAGCACTTGTTTTGTTGATATGTGCAAAGCCAATGAACTTAAGCCAATTGAAAGCTAGGATAATTATGGGGAAGATGCTTTTTTGTAACAGGAAGTTGGTGAGTTTCAATTTGGTAATAGCTATCATTTATTCAAGTCAGCAAGAATTTTTAAATTAATTGTGATAAAAACCTCTCTAAGGAGTAACTGAGACTAGGATTTGTTTTTTCTGGCGTACAAAGCTATTTAAGGATGACTTCCCTCAAAACTACTATATTTCATACAGTTCTTTTAGAACTAGGCTCTTAAAAATAAATTTATATAATGACACTCAATTACAAAGTTATACTTCTCTTTTTCTAGAAGAAAGCCTAATAAAAAGGACTTCATTTTATTAAAATGTTAGGATATTATCTGGCTATCATATAATATGGTGATTATGGCAGAGACAGTCACTGCTTATTCACTCTCCATGACAACCCCATATTTCACACATCTTTGGAGTTAGGCAAAGCCTTGAAACTAATTCTGGCCAATAGGTTGTGAGTGAAAGTAACAAGTGTCACTTTTAGGATGAAACAATTAAGAGCCAGTGGATAGCTCCTTAACTCCTCTTTTCCTTTGTCATCAAAACCACTGAGGCCATGGAGAAGCTACAAGATACTGGAGTTTCTGACAACTTGCATCACTGAGTGACTGTGTAGATCAGGGATTCCCCTAGCAGTTTACACTGGATATATCCTGTGAGCCAGAAAGAAGAAACCATTTGTTGTAATAAGCCACTGAGATTTTAGGATTGTTCTGTTACTGCAGCCATGATCTAAACTATCAAAATTAATTCAGTGAATTGAGCCAAAGAATGTATGACACAGAGATCAAGTTTCCCTAATAGTTTAAATATAGTTTAAAAATGAGAAGAACAAAATAAAACAAAGATGTATTAATTATTAGCAAAATGGGAACACTTTTCAAGAAAATTATGTGAATTGTCACTCCATATCCAAGAACTGAGCTGATTACCACTTTTAGAGCTGCAACCATGAATTAAGGTTTCCCCACCTG
This sequence comes from Camelus ferus, assembly GCF_009834535.1. Lineage (NCBI taxonomy): Eukaryota > Metazoa > Chordata > Mammalia > Artiodactyla > Camelidae > Camelus > Camelus ferus. The sequence goes on from NC_045698.1 coordinate 66,523,140, forward strand.
AGGGGCTTTGCTGCCCACAGAGCCACTGATTCAGGCAGCCTATGTGGGAGAGCAGATGCACTTGTGAGTCCAGGGAAAAGGTTTTCAAACTCAAGTCTGTATGACTGCTCTTCAGTTCTTTTCTACTCTGCTTCTCAAGTGGGAAGTGTTAGTGCTTGTCTTGTATGTGTCCATATGCTGTTAGGATTGCTCAAATAACTTGCTTTGGTTATGACTTTTCACTACTCTTGAAGGAAAAAAAAAAAGCCTAAAAATGTGCCATGTGTATGTAGGGAGCTACATTTTTTGCTGGCCATATGTTCTGCCCCTACATGTGGGCTTTTCTACATAGAGATCACTAGGGCGTGAATGTATACAGTGAATATTTAGGAAATGAAGGCCTGACACTGGCTGCTCGTGTTAACTTTTGGAGAAATTTGACTTATCTGACTCTAAAGCAGTATGTCTTATTTAACTTCAAATTTATTATTCAGGTTGTCTTCACGATAGCATCTGACCCAAATTCAAATTTATAGAATATGCATTTCTGGTCTTAGATCTCTTGATATGAAAATAAGCATTCTTTATATTAACAATGATCTCCCTGGAAATTTCAGAAGTATTTGCCTACTTATTTGTGAATACAGTGACTAGTCTTTGTGAAATTTGTGCAGTAGAGCACACATGCTACCTTTCTCCTGCCCCAGCCTCTTCCACAGCTTTGTTTCATCTTTTCCAGGAAAAAAAAAAAAGCATAACAACAATTACCTAAAAACATAACAACAATTACCTTCTGGTAGAAGGGGGATTTGGGTAATAATTTCCCATTCCTGTAGTTTACATATTAAACTCAGGTCTCTTCTTATATCCCAAGCAGGAACTTAATTGAATTATGTGTATGCAGCAGCATTGTTTTAACTGTGATGTTCATCCTACTCTTCAGGTTTCCTACTACCTTTTTTTCCCCATTTTTTAAATTGAAGTTTATTCAGTTTACAACGTTGTATCAATTTCTGATGTACAGTACCCTAGTTCAGTCATACATATACATACATATACTGTATAGCACAGGGAACTATATTCAATATCTTGTAGTAACCTACTATCTTTAAATTTTCTTCTTTTCCCTCTTTTAGATTTTAAGCAATTGTAATAAAATGAACAATAATCCTCCACTTTTCCCTTCTTAATGATTGTATATCTCTATCATTTTACAGGTAAAAGAAAAATATAAAAATTTAAAAGTTCTAATAGTTATTGAAATATAAGGATAATTTATAGTAAGTGAAGTCATCCCCACACACACCAAGTCTCTGTACCACATTATCAGGGTTAACATCCCTGCTGTGCCTTTGCAGCTGATTGGCACTGGATGAGAAATATCTTTTTCCTGAGAATTGGCCTCCTTAGATATTGCTTAAGGATCATCAGGTAGTGACACATTCCAGCTGTTGCTGCTACTATTGTTGATCTAGTGAACCCTCTACCCTTACCCTCAGCTCTCTCCTGACCCAGCCCCCACTCCTCATCCCAGTCCAGGGAAGGGGAGGCTTGGGTATGTTCTCGTAGACTTTGATTCCTCCCGTGACTTTCGGCAATTAAATCTTGTTCAGAGGAACTTATCCACAACTCTTCTTCCTCCATGTGGACCTACCTGCTAAGGAAGATATGCCATGCTTCTAGTTGTTCAAATTCCTGTAAGCAGCTGCACTGCGAGGAAGTGGGAAAGCTGTATTACATATGGACACCCAATTTAGAAATCTTTGAAGAATTGACAACTATTTTTACTTCTCAGTTCTTATAGCTATATAATTTGGAATGGAACCACCCGTTCTTGCTTTGTTTTCTCTCTTTCCCTCTGCGTCTGTCTCTTGTTTTTTAAATTTCTCCAGAGTAAACGTGAATCTGTTTCCAAAAAAGAGAGACAGTAGGAACAGGATCAAAGAAAGAACTGTAATAAGTGAAGATTGTGGATTTGGCAGAAGCCACTGAGTATTCAGGGAATCAGATGTGTTCATTTGAAAATATTGGCAATACTGACATTCTGCACCTGTCATATATATCTTAGTGTTCAGTGAGCACTGAAGTCTAATTTAGGCAAGAAGAAGAGCAGCTGGTAAGGACAGTATTAGTATTTGGAATTATGGAGATTAAAAAAACACACTTTACATTTAACTGAAAAGAAAGGATTGCATGCACTGCAGGAATCCTGATTCTTTAAGGGGCATTTTTTTTTATCTGTGACTATTCTCTATCAGGGCAGGAAAATTTCAGAGATTAGAGATACTCTCCCTTGATATTTCTTCAATTCTTAACAGGATCATGATGAGAAATAATGTGCAATATTTTACATATACCCACAGTGAATCCCTTTATACTTACCACATTGTTAGGAACCGTATCAGGATCTCTGATTCTTTGATACTAGAAATCTGCTTTTCCCTTGTCCACTCAAACAATGGAAAGTACATTTCCAAAATAAGTAAAATTGTATACAGCATATCACAATTTACATTAAAACACACACACGCATATATATAACTCATTTAGACATTTAGATAATCTCAGAAATTAGCTGACTAACCTCAGAAGTTGTACCTTACTTAAGAACATACAGGTGATAAATGAGCACACAAGGTTCTGGACTGATTCCAAATGTCATGTGCTTTTCACAATGTGATGTGGAGTATATACCACAGACGATATAGTAATGCACACCTTCAGTGGTCCACACCTGTCACAGATTTTTTGCCTGGATTTACTATTTGTGTTAGCGGACTTTCATACTTGGTCTTTAACTCTTGTTGTATCAGTAGGATGTCTTGTACATAGATAATTGCTTAGCACTTGTTTTCTTAGTTTTTTGTTGTAGAATCTAGGCTATTCTTGTCTTAAGAGGTTCTCTGTAAGCCTTTGCTAGGCTGCAGACTTTGGCTGGTAAGAAGACACATCAGAATGAACAGAATTAACAGAAAAATTTCTTTTAATTCATAATCCTAATAATAATCTTTCCCTCTATTTTTAAATATTTTGGTAGAAAATATTTCAGGTATACAAAGAAGTATAGAGAATTCTATAATGAATTCTATAATGAATGCACTAACCACCAGATTTTAAAATACACAGAATTTGGTTGTAGTTCTTTTAAATTTTTTGGTTTTGAGTTTTGAGAATAAAGCACTTTAGCAATTTATGCACTCCATTGTAATCCCTTCATATCCCTTCATATCTGCAGGTAGCCAAGACCCTGAAGTTGGCATATATATATAACACACTTTGTTTTTGTATAACTTTGCATGTGTTCATCCATATATAATAAATAATTTCATATACTTAACCATCTTAGACAAAGGATATTTTGCTATCTGTATTTTTCTTTTTTCATGATAGCTTTATTGAAATAATTCATATTCCACAAATGTCACCCTTTTAGAGTGTACAGTTAGGTGGTTTTTAGTATATTGTGCAAGTATCCACCCTGTCTAACTTTAGAACATCTTCATCACCCCAAAAAGACATTTGGTATTAACTGCATCACTTTCCATTCATCTGGAAGCAAATAATTTACTTTCGTATGTCTAATGATCTACTTATTCTGGGCCTTTCATGTAATGAAATCATACAGTTTGTTTCTGGCTTCTTTCACTTAGCAGAGTTTTTTCCCAAAGTTTGACCATGCTGTAGAATCATCAATACTATATTCCTTTTTGTAGTTGAATATTTCTTTGTTTATATATAGCACATTATATTCAGTTGATGGGCATTTGGGTTGTTTTCATTTTTGACTATTATGAATAATGCTTCTATGAAGATTCCTGTAAAAGTTTTTGTACAGACATGTTTTCAGTTATCTTGGGCATATACCTAGGAATGGAATTACAGGGCTGTAGGGTTACAATGTATAGCATTTTGAGGAGCTGCCCAACTGTTTTCCAAAATGTCTACAACATTTTACTATCCCAACAGCAGTGTATAAAGTTTCCAGTTTCATCACATCTTTACCAATACTTGTAACTGTCTATTTTTTTTTAATTTTAATCATCACAATGCATTAGAGTGTTATCCCATAGTTCTGATTTGTATATCCCAAATGACAAATGATGTTGAGTGTCTTTTCATATTCTTATTGGCTATCTGCAAAACTTTTTGGAGAAAGGTATTCTTAAATCCTGTGCCTGTTTTAAAATTCAGATATTTGTCTTTTTTTGAGTTTATAAGAGTTCTTTATATATTCTGAATAAAAGTCCCTTGTCAGATACATATTTGCAAATATATTCTCCCCTTCTGTAGGCTGCCTTTTATTCTTGATGGTGTGATTTGAGGAACAAAATTCTTAATTTTGATGAAGATCAACTTACTCAGATTTTATTCTGTCACTTGAACTTTTGGCATCACACACAAGAGTTGCCTTTTCAAGGTCATGGAATTTACTTCCATATTATCTTCTGAAGTCTTATAATTTTAGCTCTTAAATTTAGGTTTTGGTCCATTTTGAGTTAATTTTTTATATGATATATGGTATGGATCCATTTTCACTCTTTTGCATGTGGCTAATTATCCCAGCACCATTTCTTGAAAAGACTCTTGTTTCCTCATTGAATTGTCTTGGCACTCTTATTAAAAATCAGTTGACCATGAATAGAAGGTTTAGTTTTGGACCTTCAGTTCTATCCACTTATCTATATGTTTGTCTTTTGGCCAGTACCACATTGTTTTCATTACTGTAGTTTTGTAGTGATTTTTGAAATCAGGAAGTGTGTGTTCTCACACTTTATTCTTTATGCAGATTGTTTTGGTTATTCTGGATCCCTTAATATCTCCTATGAATTTTAGGATTTGTTTTCCAATTTCTGCAAAAAGGCACCTTGGGATTTTGATAGTGATTCTGTTGAATTTTTATCTTGAAACATTGCTGGATTTCTTCTTTCGTTAATAGTTTGTGTGTGTGTGTGTGTGTGTGTGTGTGTGTGTGTATGTGCTCATCTTTTTTAAATGAATAACCATAAGAACTGTAAATTTATTCTAACATTGGCTTTTTGATAGCATCATCAATTTTAAGTTTATATGGCTTATGGTGTTTATAGTTTAACCTTCATGCCAAAAGTCTTGGTTATAGGAAATATTAGAGTTTAATAGAAACTTAGAGGTTTTCTATAATACCCTTTTAGTCAAAAACAAGATACTCTGTTCCTGATTTACCAGTAGGGGACCATTCAATCAATATTCTCTTATACTCTATGATTTATAGATTCAGTAACAATTTTTTAAATGCCATGAGTCAGACACTATGCTAAATGTACTTTATATCCTATATATGGCAATTAATCTTCAGAACAACCTGAGTTCAGTATTTTCCTCCACATTTTATAATGACAGTGAAGCTGAAATGTACATATCAAGTATCCAAGGTACTTGTACAGCTAGGCAGTAACAGAGCCAAGGTTCAAATTTGGGTCTGCCTAACTCCAAATATTTTGTTGTTAATATTTAGAAAGACTTTACTTCTGTGAATTGAAATTTGTCTCTGAATTTTCCATCTGTTGGTCCTAATTCTGCGTTCTGAAGAATTACAGGATAAGTTTACTCCCTTTCGCACTACAGAGTTATTGAAATTTCTCCCATTTTTCTTATAGACTAATTATGAAGACTCTCTAGACCTTTTACAGTGTTGGACATCATATAATATACATTTTTGTATATCAATGGCCTTAGAAGATAGCACTCCCTAAAATAAAGTAATGTACTGTGCAGCCAAACGTGGTAATCTAGATGTGGACTGGTTATTAGTATACTGATAGATGACATACGTTCGCATAAGCTGGAAAAAAAATAGAATGTGTGCAGAGATGAATAGCAATTTTAAATTCTTTGACATTGATTCTATAGAGAAAATGGAAAGCATACTATTTTCTTTACCTGGAAAATATAAATTAAAATTAAATATACCCTTTTCAAGTAGAATTTAATGAATACTTTACTAAGAAATTTATTTCTCTTTATTGTGTACCATAAAGTTGTCTTGATATAACAAATGATGTATCCATAATCTACTTATTAAACTCACATGTAAAAAGTTATGAGTACTTAGGAGAGAAGATAAGACAAACTTAAAAATTAGAAGTTAATATTTAAAATCATTTGGATAACAAGTCCTTTTGGAAATGTCAATAATCTAAGGTATAATTTATTCAGTGATAAGTAGCAAGAAAAAAGTAAATGATTATAACCTGCCATACTGCTGTTTGTACCTCAAAGGAAATTTTCTTGTTGAAGCAGTCATTGGACCATTCATTTTGAGGGGATTTTCCCTAACGTTCTCCCTTACTGAAATAAAATTTAGAACTTTTCATCTGTGATACTATTTTAGTTAATTTTTTACTCTATAATTTTAATTTGTCTCCTTCATCTATTTTTTCTGATTTTTCACCCCTAAAATCCACATGTCTGCCTGTTCTGAAGCGAAGTACCAGTCTTTACATTCTATACTCAGAGTCATGTTTGCACCGATGGTCAATAGGTGTTACTTCATGTACTCAGAAAGATCCGATGCCACAGGCTGCCTGGATCCCTGTGTTTGAAAAGTTCCCAGATTAAGCTCTAATGCATTGGGAAAGAGTTCTAGATGCATATCTTTATCTCTCATAGGTAGGGCAGGGAAGTATGGAGGCAGGCTTGTGAGATACTTAACATTCCTACTCTAAATGCTCATTGAATGCTTAGGGTAGAAACAGATCACTTCAAGCATAATTACAAAATGTGATCTAAACTTAGTTCTCCAAACTTATTTGCTAAGTTCATCCCTCTTAATCCAAGCTTCAGTCAAACTGAAATTTAAAAAAAATGAGAAAATAAACAAGTAACTGACCAACCCCAGGTCCTGTCTACTCTGTGTAGTTTCATATTCCTTAAACTCCCACTCAGCCCTGTGTGATCCTTTGTTTGTTTCTTATTATTTATCTCTCTTGTTTTCAAAACTGGCTTGTGTTTTTATTATTTTCAACATCTACCTGCTTTTCCATATGTTTGGAGTGTGTGTGGATGTACATGCATGGTTGTGAGAGTGAAGGTCTGCATGGTCCACAATCATGGTTAAAAAAGCCACTGGCATTTCAGAAAATATATTTTTAACTGTTCTTTGTTAGGTGCTTTAAAATTCTCTCTTGCGTGTTATATGGTTAGTTGATTTTAGGTATATCCTCTAATTTATTCTACTTGAATAAACTTTTTGAAGTCAAGGGCTTTACCTCATCTGTAATTGTACAATGTGTAGTACTAAGTGCCATGCTTTATATATAATGCCCAATAATTTTTTGCTCATTTTTGTCTCTGGGAATGTGTAATACAGTCTCCCGTATAGTTTGTTATTTAATTTTTTATTAAAAGTAATTAAAATGAAAGATAAAGAAAACATTTTTTGTACATAGAAGAGAAATGGATTCAGCAAAAAAGGATTTTCACACTGAAAGTGACTTTTAAAAGGCTTGAGTAATAAAAGTTTAAAAAACCCAGTTTACTTTTGTTTGTTGTTAACTTTTTGTCTTTACTGTTATACGATAAGAAAGTAGATTATACTGCACTGAAAAAGATGTGTTTGAGTCTTAATAATAGAAGATATCCTGTGGTCTGTTATTCAAGTAACCCAAAATTTCAGAAGATACTATAATTGCAACATTTATAAACAATTAATTTTCTATTTTGAGTAAGGGAACACTTTAAAAAATGAAACCATATCCAGAAGATAAACAGATAAAAGCATAGTTGTCCTTGTTGAGCCAAAAGCACCCACTTCTTGATTTCCTTCCTGTGTCTGTTGGCAACACTCAAGATTCCTCAGAGTTCTAATCACTGCTATTTACAAATGCTTATTCTCAGGATACATCCCAGACAGCACCATGCCAATGGAGTATTGTGATGGGCACAATCATGGTTCTCCAAAGATGTCTGCATTTGAATCAGTGGAACCTGTAAATATTTACTTTATATGGCAAAGGAGACTTTTTTTTAGGTGTGACTAAGTTAAGGATCTTGAGATAGAGTATCCTGGATCATTCGTGTGCACCCATTATAATCACTAGTGCCCTATAAAGTAAAAGAGACAAGCAAGGATGTCAGAGTCAAGGAAAAAGTTGTGAGGGTGGAAGCAGAGGTTGGAGTGATACAGTTATGGCTTTGAATATGGAAGGGGCCATGGGCCAAGGACTGCTGGCAGCCTCGAGAGGCAGCAAAAGGAAGGGAAATATTATCCCCTAGAGGCTAGAGAAGTATTACAGCATTTCTAACACCTTGATTTTCACCTTCTAAGATTGATAGACTTCTGACCTCTAAAACTGGAAGGGAACACATTTTTTTTATTTTAAGCCACAAAGTTCATGACAGTTTGTTACAGAAGCAATAGAACACTAATACAAGTAAGAAGCTAACAACAGGTGAATGGGTATAATCTGGTTTTTGGCTATAACCAATCAGTAGGATTTCTCAGATTAGTATACAAGCCAATTGTTTATTTCCTTTAAAACATAAAATTAAAACATAAAACATAAAATTATTTATGGTTGTATCACAATTTAAAATATGCATAATGTAATGCAAGGTTGAATGGAATTTAATATTTTATTCCCTTAAAGTTATAAAATTGCTTTTACTTTGATTGTTTCATTTAATACGTACTGACACACTAATAAGAGGGTCTTAGGTACTATTAACCAATTTGACCTTAATCAAAAATTTTTTTATCCTTAGGGGTAGATTGCAATAGAAATCCATCAGTGCAAAGAATATACCATCTGCTGAATATACCCATCTCAATTTTGAAAACCTTCAACTTACTCAGAAAATTTTATTCTCTTAAAACTTGAACACCTTGTTACTAGTTTTATCCTTTGAGGCCACATAAAATATAGTTTGTGACTTACCTAAGTGAGGAATCTGAAGACAATCAGCCTGCTGTCTCTTCCTTTCATTGTCCTCTTATTTCCAGTTTAAATCATAATGACAACTACTTTCTCTTTTTAACTCCAGTTTTTGACACTTTATCCATTTTTTCTTGATTCCAAATAATAATCATAATCATCCTGAAAATGAAAGTTACAATAATAAGCTGTTCTGCTATCATTTATGCCTTGGCATCACTGTCATCATGTGGGCATAATTTATCAACTTCAGAAGACAGCCTGAGAGGAATTAGTTGATTATGAGTTTCCTCATCCATCTTGGACTGCACTTTTCTCTCAGTTGTTTTCATTTCACTCTTTTTCATGTGAAATTTATTTTTAACAGAAATAACCATAGAAAAATATGACCTGAAGAATTCTATTCCCTTTTTGTCACACATCAACATTTTATAATTGACCCAAGCAGTGACCCTGTGCTCTCTGATTTTATTTGAGGACAGATAGAATTTAAACTCATAGCAAATAAACAAATAAAATTCTTGGTCGAATAAAACGCTAAAACAAACAAATGGAAAAATAGCACCATCAACACCACCAAAACATTTTATGATGTGTTTTGCTTTTATTTTATGGTATGCAGCAACTCTGGATTCTAAGAAGCACTATTATAGCTCCCTGAGACCTTCATATGGCTTCACGCTAATGAGATGAAGGTAGTAAGGAGTGTTTCCTTCACTTTATAGGGTCACAAGTTGGCTAACTGGCTGTCATTCTTTAAGCCCAAGTCTAGTGATACTTCTTCCATAACATTTTTCTTGGTGGCATTCAAACTATGATGCATCCACATTTAGCATTGGATTCCTTAGGAGCCCCATTTCGGTGTAATAAATGTAAGTTACACAAGAAATATGCTTCTGATATAAATTTCAACTACTGTGAATCACTACTTAATATATCTGTTTGTTTGCCTTTCTTACTCATTTGTCCTCACACTTGGAGATGTAAAGCATGACTGATAAAATGCATGCTTCAGCCCCGTAGGGTTTCTTTAGGCTACTTAAAAATGATCAGAGCTGTTAATTGCCATGCTGCTGACTTTAATCCCCTCTCAGAGAATCTTGTCTGTAATGTTTCCTGCTAATCTCATTCTTTGCACAGGCAAGAGCTACTTTCTTTCCATTTGGCTTCTAAATATGCCAGTGTTCATTTAATTTATTTTCCTGCACTATTCAGCTTGGGTTTCCTACATCATTTCCATGACAAACAAGTGCGTTAATTTTTTTTTAAATAGAAAGAAACATCAAGTTACTTATCTTTCCTCATGTGTTGTGAATTTTTTTCTTTTCTATTCAGAAAACACTACTTTAGTAATTATGCATCTATTACACTCCAACAGATTTTCCCATCAATAAATTATCCAGATGGGATGAGTGTTCTTTTTTAAGTTTAGCTCTTTTTAAGAGTCCCCTGCCTCTTACAGGATGAATGCTTTTTCTCTTTCTTCATATATCAAAACAATTATATGGGAAAAAGTATTATTGGTTATGTTATTTATAGCTAATCATTATATTTATATATTATATTATTTTATATTCTGTTACTATTATATTCTGTTATTGTTTTCTGCAGCCTCTAAAGACAAAAAAATCTGAGGAATTTATTCCCAAGGGAAACATTCAGTTATGTGTCTTTAGGAAGATTGTATAAACTTTCTGGGCTTCATTTGTTTCATTTATGTATTAACTCGAGAGTAATTTGTTGAGCCTTTCCTATGCACTATTAGATTGGAGACTTGAAGGTAAAAGTCACAGCCACCTTGAGGCACTTACATTCTAGTGAGAGATGGGGTGTGGAAGGTGTGAGAGTAGGTGGGTGAAACATCTCAGAGAAGAGAACATCTGGGCTAAGTTTTAAAGAATGAGTAGGAATTAGCTGAGTGAAAAGGACATGGAGGTTGGGGCAGATGGGTAGTCAGATAAAGGGGGTAGCTTAACTGAAGCTGTGAGTGAAAGAGCGAGCCATATATCTAGGGGAAAATAAGCAGTGAGCAATAACCAGACAAGAAAGTCTGAAATTTAATACAGGGAGGAAAATTTAAGAGCGATAGCGATAAAATAGTAGTGAGTGTGTATACCATGTTAAGCAGTTTGGAATTCATTTGGTAGGTGATATAGGGGGACTGTTAAAACGTTTTAAGCAGGGGTATCATAGGATTATATTTGTGTTTCAGACAGATTACTCTAAAATTACTGTAGTGAATGGATTTGAGAAATCTAAAAACGTTGACAAGGTAGTCCTAATTTTCAATGTATCCGATTGTCTCCATTAATACATTTATGTTCCTCAGACAACATGAACTATATCTTTTGATTTAGTGAATGAGGACATTGTATTACTCTGAAAAATGAGGACCATAAGATCTGTATGATTAGACTGAAGGAAGGGGATTTCACCTTATGTGGAAATTCTAGTATCTACAATGTATGAATTTAGTGCAGAGTCAGTATCTTTCTGACATATTGAATGAATGAATACATTTCTTGAGTATCTGTGACATCTTAAATATTGTGTTAGGTCCTTTCATCTAGGTCTTAGTTTAATTTGCATAATAATCCAATATTGATGTGGTTTAATTACAGATTACTATGTGCTCGGTATGCAATAATAACTATTTCTGTCTTACAACAGAGCTGTTAAGGAATTGTGGTTATACCATTATATGGTTTGAAAAACTGTGATTCAGAGAGCTTTATGTAAGCTTTATATAACTAGTAAGTAATGAAGATAAAATTAAATTCAAATCTGTGTGCCATCAAAGCTCACTCTGTTATAGAACGTGTCCGCAGCGCAGTGTGTCGTACTATCCTTCTGGAGGAAAATTAGAAGTAGATTTTGAATAATTTAACCAGGGATTCATAGCAGATGGCAAAGCCAGTCCAACCCAGATCCTCTGATTTTAGGTACAGTGTTCTTTCTGTTGCATCAGAGCTATCTTTCCATCACATCCATGGAGCTGTGCTCTGAAAACCAAATCTCCTCATGAACATCTTCAGACTTTGGAGCTCTGATTGCATTCTGGATTGCCAGACAGAGCTTAAGGGTGAACATCTCCCACATCCTCATCCCCCTGACAATGATCAAAAAGTGATCATCTGATTTCTAGGTTAGATCTCAAAATACTCCAAATGTATTTTATTAACATCTAGTTTTTAAAAAATTATTGAAATGAAGTATAATTTGATTTAACAGACTACACTTTTAAGCAAAATGCACCATTCCCCAATCATTTACTATATGCTTATCTCAGAGAAAGCTTTAAAAAAATGTAATATTTTAGATCATTTATTTCCAATTTTATTTTTTACAAGGGTATAGAATTTTTAAATTTGTGTTTCAAAGCTACAATTTACATTGCCCAGTTAAGTTTTTCAGTATATCAGCCCTATAAATAAATGATAGCCATCCCCATTCCAATATAGGAAAATAAAATAAAAATATCTTTATTTGTTCCACATGCAAATCATCTGATTGTCTGCTCTTCATCAAATAAATTCTCCAAGAATTAGGCTCTTCATGGCCACCAAAGGTGCTATCTCTCTGTTGAAGGAGGATGTGACTGACAATGACAATATCTTAGGGAAATCAAGTAAAATAAATTTAGCTCTCCAAAACTATTTGCTAATAAGTTCATCTCCAATATCTGCTTCCATCTTCCCATGCCTTCTCTTGCCATCAATTTCCCTATGGCTCCCTCTTACAAAGGCACTTGAAATTAAGTTTAGAGCCCACCTAGGTATTCTAGGATAATCTCCTCATATCAAATTTTAATTTAATCACATTTGCAAATTACCTTTTGATTTATATGGTAATACTCACAGGTTCTGAGGATTAGGATGTGTGTATCTGTAGTGAGATGTGTATTATTTACTCTGACACAGTAATATGTCCTGGAAATCATTCTACCAGTCATTAGATAGGCAGCTTTTTCATTTAATTTTTGTAGCTGCATAGTATTCCTTTGTATTCCCCTTTACCATGGTTTATATAACTAACTTCCTACTGATGGATTTTTTTTTTTTTTGCTTTCATAGAGAATATGGCGATTGATAACTTTATAAATACAATATTTTGGACCTGTGCATATATATAATACATTATATGTAACATATCTAAATGCAGCTACATATAATAAATATATATATATAATATAAATATCACTTTTAGGACTTAAACATTAAAAGGAAATTTTTGCAAACACACATATACTAACGAGTTGGATTGACTTTTTATAATTAGCTCATGTTTCTGAGGATAAATTGTTTACTCATTAAAATAGATAGCATTCAACATCAATTCCATTCTATCTTTCTATAGTTGTAAACTCTGAGAAAACTTTTTCACACAAATAGGTAAAAATTAAAGGAGTTACAGCAATATCTTCAAATTCTTTAAGCTTCTTTTTAATCATTCTTAAATCATATAGTTACCTATCATCAAAAACTAGTAACTCACCAGTTGACAACTCAATTATGTGCTCTTTTAACTTTCTTTGAAAGCAAATAGTTGGAAACCACTGAGCAGCAAAATACTTATTATTTGTTGTCCATTCATCAGAATCATTCACTTATTCAAAATCAGAAGGAACAATCTGAAAATCATTTCTATGTTTTGTCCTTTTGGAGTTCTTACTTCCTAGAATAATGAAAGATGGTAAAATATGGGAAGCAAGAAATAAGAGCTAAGTTGGAGGATAAAAATTTTGAAGAGAAGTTAGGAAAGGGAGCAAAATTCCACTACATGTTTCTTCTTGGGCAGATTATTTTTGGTTATGTGTGATAAGAAAGTTAAAGATCTGAAAATTGATTTCTTTAAAATATTTCTTTTGCATACTCCTTGTCAAATCTTCATGTACCCATATGGTATACATATCCTACCCAATATTGAAGACTACAGCTCTTCACTACTTCAGAATGTATTTTCGAACATCAAAGGCTATACTTTAGTACTTCTTAATGGCATACATAAATTTTAGAGGTACTGAATTAGAGCAAAGAATCTCTCTCTTTAAGAGTAAGGATGGTCTCTTCTACTTAATAAAATTTCAAAATAACTCCTGGTGCTTGCCAAATATATGTAGATTATAAATGCTTATGGTTTGATGAAAAGAAATTTATCAAGAGTAAATGCAGTGCATAAACACCTAATTCAAATTTGGTCAGCTTGCTTTTCACCTGTCAGTTCCTTCTAAGGGAGTCAGAGTCTTGGCCCTAAATAGGAAGGGTGTACCCAGTTCAGCTGTCTTTATATAACTGTAGCAGGGTGGTAAGTGCGACTTTCCCTGCTGTTTTAGATGTCTGGTTGGAGCTCAAAAGCAGAATACAATGGGTGTTAAGTGCTCACACGTTCTACAGAGGTGCTAGACCATCTATGCAGAACTTGTTGGAATGTGGCCCAAATTGGTTCTGCAACACTTAACCCATCACCACTTCCAGGCTATATGTAAGAAGAGGTAGTAAATTAATGGGTGAGGACTGATGAATAAGGATTTCCTTGAGGAAAATTCTGGAGTGCTATGATTTTCCTCTCTCATTTCTTGAAGGGAAGAATGTGCTCCTTTTCAACTCAAGCCACATGAATAGGACTTCAACAAACCAACCAAAGCTTGAAGATATAGAAACGCATACCTGATTCCTCCTGGCAAAGAAATAGATAAAGACTGGCTAATATTAACTTGGAAGAAGGACAAAGAGAAAGGGATCCATAGGGGATGGCTCTTATTTCCAGTGTTTGGTGGAAAAGAATATGAGTTTTCCCTTAGATTAAGAGGTTGCACATAATGTCAAGCTTGAGCCAGGAAGATATGACCCCAGGAACAATAGGCTTTGTGGGACATTATTAAGAAGAGGACATCTGAAGAAAGACTCAGAGGTGGTATAGCGCCACAGTGAAGAGTATTAACATGAATGATATTAGAACTCGAGAGAGAGAGAGCTGGTGTTTAGATATTGACCATCAAGGGGACCACAGACTTTCAGATTTAATTTTCAGATTAAAATGGTACCAGTCAATTCAGATTCTTTTCTCATTTTTCAAATCAAATTATTTAGTCTTTTTTTTATTGAGATATATGAGTTCCTTATATATATCTTTTTTTTCATGGAAGATTTACAAATAACTAACAGATACAGATGGTGATCAGTACCAGTCATTAGGAAGTGCAAGCCAAAACCACAATGCAGTATCACCTCATACTTGTTAGGATAGCTAATGTAAAAAAGACAAGACGTAACAAAATTGGTGAGGATGTAGAGAAAGGGGGACCCTTATACAATGTACAATGTATATTGATACATCCATAATTCAAAAAGAGTATGGAGCTTCCTCAAAAAAGCTTAAAATAGAAACTACCGTATGATGTAGCAATCCCACTTCTGAATATATATCTGAAGGAAACAAAATCAGTATCTCAAAGTTATACATATACCCCCATGTTCATTGCTAGTAGTATTCACAGTACCCACATGGAAACCATCTAAGTGTCCATCAACAGTTAATGAATAAAAAAATATTTTTTTCTTTAATTTGTTTAAATATATATAATGAAATATTATTCAGACAGAAAAAGAAGGAAATCTTGCCATTCGAGACAACATGGATGAAACTAAAAGGCATCATGCTAAGTAAAACAAGCCAGACAAAAACAAATACTATATGGTATTATTTATATGTAGAATCTGGAGGAAAAAAAGCAACTAAACTTATAAAAACAATAGAATCGTGGTTACTGAGGCCTGTTGCCAATATTTTCCACCACTGCAATATACTGTTAGTAAATGTCAGTAGTTAAAAATATAAAATAGACTTGTCTCATGAGAAGAACAAACATATTTTCTTCTAGTAAAGTCATCTCAAATATTAGTGTTGAACGGGTTCTTTTTCTCCTTGATACCATAGTTTTGTTTTCTTTTCTTCACATCTTCAAGGAGAAAGGAGATAAAGCTGCTGATTTTCAGGGATATTTTCAGCTTCGAATTTCAGAGATACAAATGACAAGACAGACGTGGATAATCTACTAGAAGATGCTACTGAGGTAGGAGACCCAGACTAGGGAGAAAATGGAGGGAGCAGCTTAGATAGGGGGAGTGGTGACCATGCATGAAGAGGGAGTTATTTCTCAGCTTCCTCTGTGATCAGTGCAGATACACCTAAATGCTCCGGGTATTTGTTCCAGTTGATACTGGTTGGGCATGGCAAATCCTTTGTATTAACATGACAGTGGCATGTACTGTCAAAGCATGGATTTTATGAGGACTCTAGAGAGACGTGACCAGGTATGTTGGTTAGAAGCCAAATACTGCCTCTATTTATCATCTTCTTTATCCTTCTCTTCCTTAAGAATAAACTTTTTTCAAGTTAATAACTTAGTAATTGTATCTGTTTTGTGTGAGGCACTCTACCAAGAGTTTATGTATAATTTTATTCCAGAGTCACCACAGCTTTAAAGAGTTAGGTGTTATTATTTCTATTTTTCAGGTGAGTCTCAGAGAGGTAAAAGAACTTGAGTAGAAAGTTGCAGAATTAAGAATCGGACTCAAATGCTAGGCACCGAAAAGCATGTTTTTAGCCCCAAATACTAGATCACCTGATCTGTTGGGTTTAAGTGCGTGGAGAATTAATATCCCTCTAATAACAGGTAGAAGCAGTTGGGAGGACTGTTGTTATTTTCTTCTAGGTATGTCCTTGCTTTATTAAAAGGTATCCAATTATCTAAGCTGCCTAGTCTTAAAATCCAGGTGGCTAAGTTAATTCAAGTAACATGTAGCAAAGAAAGATAGAATATTATAAAATCGCTTGCTTAGCATGAACAAGACTCTTTATAAAAGTAGAGGTATTTACACATCTATTATCAATTCCTTAACATTCTCTAGAAAATAAAATAAAAGACACTAAAAATTAAAATTGAAAGGGATGTTAAACTGCTGATGAATTTCTAATGTCAATTTATTATAGATTTTTAAATTAAAATTAATACTTCTAAAATATTGCTGTTTTTAAGGGCTACAGATAATTGTGTATAGCTTGTGTTTCTTTTAAAATGAAAATTGGACATTATTTAAAACAATTATTAAAGAACATAAACATGACAATTTGAGATAACTGGGGATCACATAAAGCCAGATATTTTGTATTTTCAAATAATACTGATTTTTAGGGCCAGTGACTAATAGAAATAAATTAATGAATGCCCCTTCTGAATTCAATTCCATAATCTTTATGGGCCAGAGATGTCTATTCAATTGAGATTCTGAGGTGTGAAATGGTTGGTGGAGAGATGAACAGTGCTTACTTAACATGATGCTAATGATTCATCAGATTGTTCACACTTTACTCATTGTTCATGGGGTCTTCCAGATTCAGGCCAGGATGGCATATACTACTGATATGTGAAATACAAAGCCAAGTGTAGATTTTAAAAGCAGTGTTAGTGATGTTGTTTTTCTCCTATTACAAACTTCTCTTTTTGAAATTGTGTTGTTAAGAATTTGCATTTCAACTTGCACATTTTCAGATTTGCAGTTACAACATCTACAAATCCTTCAAGAAAGTTCATAATGTTTGTATATTTTCAGCTAAGAAATCTACAAAAAACTAAACAGTTTCATGTGAGCATAAATAGGGAAAAATACATCTGACTATTTTCTTTTTTATTCTCTGATGCTTCCCTTGGAAATATGTTGGAAAGAAAACTATCCCTGTGGTGCAAGGTTTATTCCTGTGTTCTATTTTCTTGCTCATATATGCGATAAAGTGATGACATTTATAGAGGCCTGATTTTTAATTTGTAGCCCTGATTTTCCTCAATCGATGTTTCTACTTCATATCAATATATTGATACGATGGAACTCAGTCTTGTATTTTAAAGCCTGATACTCTTCCAAGATTCCACACTATATAACTCCCCTTCTAAGCATCACTGAACTCTAGAATTTTAGAATTTAGGTGATGTTTGAAAGGTTAACATCATTATCAAGGCAAACAACCAAATAAGTATCATACTGTAGAGGGTAGGGGAAGCTATTGGGACTAGAATTTCCAAGGTCTTTTTACCCCATGCAGCAGGAAAATCTGAGTGGGAAAGAGGTAATTAGTATAGTAGTATATTCTATGGCTATTTAAAGTTTTGGTCCATTTTCAATAAAAATGAAAACATTTTTTATTCTCAAAATATGTGGGTTAAGTTTACATTATTTCATTTAGTGTGTCTTGAGAGGGCATTAAGATACTTCATTTCAAGCATTTATCACTGTTTTGAACATTATAAGTGTATGTATGTGTCTGTGTGTATATCAGCTACAAATATGGTTAATTACGTAAGGTGTGTGTGAACACGTACATGTATAAAGTTATTTATTGGCTCTTCCTGGCCTCATACCATAGGCAACAGAAACTGGACCTTAAGTTTGGACCTCTCAAACTAGGTTATATCACTTATTGTTTCCATTTTCCCAGATGATTTGCAATCTAAATAGATTTAACGCTGAAAGAAAAAAAATTAATCAGGACAAACAAAGATAAGGCAGTGTTATAGAGTCAGCTATAGTTCCAACATGACATGAATCAAATTTGTCCAAATATCTTGAAATATTATATTTTGATGGTGTGGGGGGTATTATCTCATATCTTCCCATAGGTGACATGACTATTTATTGTAAACCTGTAATAAGTTCAGATGAAGCAAAAAAGATAAATATTTCTCATCATATCTTAGGCCAGAAGTAAGAACATAATTGATTAAATACATAATAAATCACCCATTGGCAAGTTAAATTCTAACTACTTTTGTACTTTATTCCAACATCTTTGCAATATGTATCTTATATGGTGGGAACATTCTATTAATGAGACATGCATCTAGTTGTTGGCTAGTCATTACAAGTAATTTTTTTGACACAGATAAATCTTCTTTCCTTCCTTCCTTCCTCCCTCCATCCTTTTCTCCCTCTCTCCCTCCTTCCTCCTTTCTTTCTGTTTAAATGAATAAGTCTCCTAAATTTATGTGTGTGTGTGATATTTTTGCTTGTTTATAACCCCCTCTTTTGTATATATTCTTGTAAAATTATGCCTGCATTACTCTGCATGACACGGGGGTCGAGGAAGTTGAATGTTAAATTACCAAAGGAAATATTTCAAAGAAAATTGCAGACTTAAATGGATTCAGCCCTTCTCATAATTTAAAGCCAGAAATTTGGTGTTTTAAACTCAGAACTGATGACTCTACTTGGGAAAGTCAGTTTTTAGACAGGATAAGACAGCTATCTGGGTCTCTGAGCTTGAATTAAAAGTCCTTTGGGGAACAATTTAAAGGAGAGTCTGAGAAAATGAGGAGATAATAATTTAATCTACTGTTATCTACAGGCTTCAACATCAACTAGTTGCATTTTTATCTCACACCAGATTGGTCCTTAGAACAAAGCTGCAGTCTCCATCTTCCTGTGCCGTAGAACAAAATCTCACAAGCTCTTGGGAATTGTGTGGTTAGAAGAACTATTCTTAGGGTGATTTTTTAAAGGTCTCTGAAATGATATCTGCATTCTGCCCCTTCTTTCTGAGGTAAAAAGAACCACAATCTCCTTTTTTCCCCCTCTGATACACATTGTCTTTACATCCAAAATGGATATCCATAGTCAAATAATATAATAACCTCTCCAAAAATAAGTGGGCCAGTCACCTTCACATTAACCAGTGATTCACAACTTTTTTTTAATTACTGAGAATCTCTTCTATTACTTACTCCCCACTTCATGAACTTTGAAACTTGAAAAAATAAACAAAAAAAGATCTATATAGAGAATTTACTTAAAATGAGTAAGAGCTCTGTTCCCATTATTTTCTCCATTATATAGAGTCAATCAAAGATTCTGATAATCATAAATAGAGTCAAGGGTAAAGGAAACTCAAGATATGGTATAGCAGCCCTGTGAAGAGTATGAAAACTGAAAACTGGTTTTCTATCCTGGTTCTGTAACTTACTAGCCATGTAACTGTAGACTGTTTAACATTTCTATGCCTGTCTTCCTCATCTATGATAGCTGGGGAAACAGTGTTACCCACATAATGTCACTGTAGGGATTAACTGTGTTATATGTATAAAGCACTTAGTATCACTATGAAAGAGCTTGCTGCTCTTGATATTTTAATTAGCCTATGCAGACTTTGGACAGGTAGGTGTATGATTCCTATAAAGTTTTATTTTCCATAACTATTACATGTTTTTGGAAAATGAAAGATTTGGGAGGGGTGGTATAAGAGTTGTCAGATCAGAAATCACTATAATAGCATCTGCATCCCTGGAGAGGAGGTACTATAATTGCATTCATTTTCATATCCTTATGCTATGTAACATGGGCTTTTGTACATAGACAGTAAATCTGTCGATAAATTAATATTTTCATGATATTTTGAGGCAAATATTAAGTATATACATGATTTCTAAAATATTCCTGATGAAATTTGGTTATAAATCTTTATAATATACACTGTTCTAATTATTTAACTTTTATCATTTGAACTGGTTGTATTGTAGCAACTTGCATAACTTATAGTTAACAGTGGTATGCCAAATTTCCAAACAGTGACAGCAGGAAGAATGGGCCCAAACTAGAACTTGAGCAAAATATTTCTTTAATTAAACAATAGAGAAGTAGTTAAGAGCAGAAACTAGGGGAAACTAGGGAAAATAAAGGGCACGGAATAAGCTAAGCTTAAACTGTGAGAATACTTAATTCACATTGATTTATTTTTGTATGTTTGTAAAGCCCTCTGTAAACTCTTAAGTGTAATGTAAATGAAAGTGTTCCTTACTTTGATTTTTACTAGTAATATTTTCATGATCCCTGTCCCTAACCAAGCTACATCTGAGAAAAGGAATCATGAAGACAGGTTTCCAGATTTTAACTGCATTGGCTAAATATTTTCTTTCCCAAGGCTAAGAATAGCAGCACTATGAGGTTGAAATCTAATAGCATTCAGTGCACTGAGCCTATTATTGGTCATAATCAAGCATTCAGGCTTGTGACAAAGGTTGGTAAAGGCCATTCAGCTGGAATAGATAGCATTGTGTACCATTGGATCATGGCATGTTATCTAAGGACACATCAACCAGAACTGATTATGTCAAAGCAGAATTCTCTAAGTGAGAGCCTTGGAGTCAGCACTTCCTAAAAAATAAACAGGTCAGAATGTGCCTGTGTAAGGACTTAAGTCTTCTCTTGAACACTGAAGGGTGGCATTGAAATGTTCAGTGACTTAGTTAGACTCTGTATTGAACTTGTGGATATCTCCATCTCTTTTGCCATATCTGTGCATATTTCTTCTTAGTGTAGTTTGAATAGCACATTTCTTTTGAGATGCTCCAACAAGTTTGTTAACAAGCCTGTGCTCTGCTGTCACAAAACCACTGATGAATTGCATAGGTCAGTAGTTAAGTTCATGTTAAATCTAAGGGAAGGAAGACACTCAAGGAATATGAGGGCGAGGTAGGGGGAAGGGACTCATTAACATAGCGGGAGAATTCTTATCTAAGTCTAATCTACTTTATCCTCTGCAGTAATTACATACTCTCTATCACCACCATCTTTATCTTTAATTGTGCACACACAAATCTCATGCCATATTGTTAGTTTAGTCACATCACTTTCTTGTTAATCCAAAGAATTTCTCTAATTCAGTTTTTTTGGGTGGGTGAATATAAAACCCCAGTCAAATCTTCTGTTCAAAAAAGTATCTCTAATGTCTTATACAAAATTAAAGAATGCCCAGAATTTTTTTGAAAGAAGGCACGTTTATCATTATCATAAAGAGAATTTTTGTTTTACTACTGTTTCTTATGTCAGTATACTATAAAATCCACATAGAATATGTGCTTAATTTCCAGTGGAACTATGTTAGACTATCATGGATTGCAAGTGAGGAATGAACATTCTTTTTAATAACTATTTTAAAATTTTGTGTATGTATTAAATTGGTAATTACTATAAAATTATATATTTTAAATGTAAAAGCATTCTACAGTTGAATGTATATTGAAATAGTATATTGAAAACAGATTGTTCTCGAGAGTATCTGGTAAATGAGTGATAAAGATGAGTGTTGCCAGTAAGATATTTCTAAATGGAAATTTAATTTTCTATGAAAGAAAAGTACTTAACATCTCAGATCTGACAAACCAACTGATAAGACCTTCTAATGGAGAAGCAAAAGAGGAACTCACAGTAAGCTAAACCAACAGCTTTAAATTTTCAATGACTAAATTGTGTATTTCCTAAATTTACATAATTATGTTATTGTACACTGGTTTATCTGATCATTCACTCAAATAAAAATTATAATTGGGGTTTATTCCATAATAGTTAATAGCACCTTGTATAGAAATAATAGCATTATCAAACATAAAAAGTTAAATCCTTTGATTTGATTAACATTTTTCTTTGATTGCTTTATTTTCTGATGTATTCCAAATACCTTAGACAGTGACTAGCATGAAGTACATAATAAATATTTATTAAGAAAGTGAATGAAATTTTTTCTTGAAGTTCTTTTTTTTAAAAAAATTGACATATAATTGATTTACAGTATATTAGTTCTAGGTTTACAACATAGTGATTCAATAAATATTTTTGTAGATTACAGTCCAATTAAAGTTACTATAAAATATTGGCTTATATTCCCAGTGCTGTACAATATATCCTTGTAGCTTACTTACTTTACACACAGTAGTTGTGCCTCTTAATCCTCTACCTCTTTGTTTCTCCTCTTCTCTTCCCCATGCTCCTGGTAATCACTGGTTTATTTTCTTTATCTGTGAGTCTGTTTCTGTTTGTTATATTCATTCATTTGCTTTATTTTTTAGATTTCACATATAATAACATATAGTATTTGTCTTTCTGTCTGACTTATTTCACTAAGCATAATACAACAAAATATTTTTGTAAGTTTTTTTTTAAAATGTCTCTTTTAAAGATGTATAATTACCAGTTTGTCTCATTAAAGTAGTACTAATGCTTAGATCAGGCAATCAGTGTATTTTATCAAGAAGAGAATTGCTCCAGGTGACTATTGCTCAGTTTTCTCCCTTAAAAAATCTCCAAAGCCGTGTTGATCTTAGCCAATTTCAGATATGTTTGTTTGGTTGAGAGGGATTTTCAGTTTTAGTTGTTAGCTCTGGACCTGTGCTTCTCAAATTTTAGTGTGCAAATATTCACTTGGTGATCTTACTAAATTGTAGACTGGCTCAGAATATCCAAGACAGGGGCCCAGGATTGTGCATTTTTAACTAGCTTCCAGGTATTGCTGACATTGCTGGTCCACATACTTGCACTTTGAGTTACAAAGTCCTAAGAGATTTCTTCCTTAAGGTTTGAAATGCCATCATTGTTGTTGTATGGATATCTCCAAGTTAAATGAGTACATATCATACACTTGTCCAAATTCATAGAATGTAAAACACCAGGAGTGGACTATAATGTAAACTTTGGGTGATTATGGTGTGTCAGTGTAGGCTCATCACTTGTAACCAATGTACCACTCCTGTGGGGGATGTTGATAATAGGGATGGTGTGCATGTGTGGGGACAGATGGTATATGGAAACTTTCTGTACCTCTTCCTCAGTTTTGCTGTGAAGTTCAAATTGCTTTCTTCAAAAAAGTCTTAATTGAAAAAAAAATACTTAGCTGATCATAGAATACTTTATAATAGGATTTGTGACATTTTTACTTATCTTTTGTATTTTCTGTAAAGAATTCTTGCTTCTAATGATTTTCCTCATTACAGAATAATTCTCTCACTTCTGTAAATGGTGCCAACAATTTTTATACTTTCTCATGTTTGTGACATTGGAGCCATATATATTTCCACGTCTTATCTGCCAAATTCGATTAAGGATTCTTGCTTCCATCACATTGGTCCAAGTCATTTCCATCTGACACCTGAACTACACAGACAAGGCCATGACTTGTCTCCTGCATCTGGTCTGCTTGCTTCCTATTTCACTTGCACAGTGCTTTTTCCTCATCTTATTTTGCTTGCTTTGATCGTTTCTCTTTTCAGCCAAACACTTCTAATGGTCTTCTAGTTAAAAGTCTAAAATCCTTCCTTTGTCTTTCAAAACCTCTACAATTTGATCCTAAAATACTTCCTCAGATGCATCTTCTTCTCCCCTATATGGACCCTTCCTTTCTAGCCCCGTGCTTCTGCTCAGACACCCTTTGTGACAGGTGGAATAATGCCCCTTTCTCCTTCTTCCACACTCCCTTCCCCTGCCAAAGATGCTTGTATCCTAATCCTTGAAAACTACGAATATATTAGGTTATACATCAAAGGGGAATCAAGGTTACAGGTGGGAGTGAGATTGCTACTCAGCTGACTTTGAGAAGTGGAGATTATTCTGCATTTTCCCAGTAGGCCAATGCAATCGCAAGGGTCCTTCTAAGAGGAGGAGGGAGGCAGAGGAGAGAAATAGAGAAGAGAGACAGAGAGATGGCAGTATGAGAAGGACTCAGCCTGATGTTGTTGGCTTTATAGATGGAGGAAGGGAGCCAAGAAAATCAGATGACCTCTAGGAGCAAGAAGAGGAAAGAAACATTATCCTCTGGAGGCTCTAGAAAGGAACACGGCCCTGCTGACAGCTTGATTTTAGCACAATGAGACATATTTTGGACTTCTGACTTCCAGAACTGGAAGATAATCTATTTGCATTGCTTTAAACCTCTAGGTTTGTAGTAATTTGTTACACAACACAGTGATAGAAAAATAACATATCTTCTATTAAATTCACCCTGTTAATTACATAAAGCACATTTTACCTTTTGTTACTCCCTGCTTATATGTTCTTGTTTCTTTAATTATAAACTAGTGAGAGCAGGGAGTTAATATTATATCACTTGACTTGAGAGTACCCTTATATTCACTATATTGCCTTCGATATGGCAGATCCTTCGTTGTTTGTACTGATAATTTGATTAAGTTGGGCAATTTTTTAAATACTTCTGGTAAATATCTATCTTAGGGACCGTTTCTCAGAGAGAAAAGATATAGTGACAGTTCCCCTACATAGCATTCATATATCAATTTTAATGGTCAAGGAAATGTGCCATCTTAATAGGTCAACATGAACAGCCTCTCTGAGGGGTTTACTACATCAGTTTACTGAATTAGGAAACTAAGCCCTCATGAGGCAAACAGGATTTGCGTGTAATTAAGTAGTTACACAAGGAAGAATCCAAATTTATAGTTGTCCTGTGTATATAATTCCAAGTTCTTGAACTAGACTGATTTCCAAAATGCTTGCTTACAGAATTAAATGAGCCACTCAGTACTGGGCCCACCTATATGACTTTAATCCACTTGCGGGTTCCTAGGATTCTTAATAGACCATAGAAAGCTGTGGTATATTACATTCAGTGGTGCTACATAGAGAATACCTGAAGTATAAGAACCTCTAAATCAACATCTAGGGAGAAAAAAGAAGAAAAGTAAGTGAGAGGGAAAAAAACCTTGCTTATTTTATTTACATAAAAGAGCTATCTTAATTGCAAAATACAGTGGCCAGTAGGTATATACTAGTGCTAAAACTGGATTTTTATTGAACTTGAAATTATTTTCCCTTATTTAAAACAGAAATATGCTTTTTCAAAAACATAACTAATTCAGTCATGCTTATTGATATCAGGCACATTCATACTTCCTAAAACCCCAATATTTCAATCTAATTCATTTCTATCTTTGTGAAGGCAATTACAGATGTAACTCCTACAAGGTGCAAGAGATGAACTGGTGCCCCTAGAATCTCCTGGAAAGTCATTACAAACATATGTGCCCAGGCTCCACTGTCACAGCAGAATCTCTGGAAGTGCATCTGTGCCTGAGTGTTTCTTAATAGTTCCCAGCTGGTTCTAACATGCAGACAAGTTTCAAGAACCACAGGGATAGAAGATAAAAGATATATTCCCTTTATATAGTTAATCTTTTCCCTTTCCCTCAGCTACGAAAAAAAGAGAGAGAGTTCAGTTGTTGCTGAAATTGAGTGACAACCATCTTTCTGGGGAGTTGTTAAAATAAACGGTGATATGGTACACTATTGCTGTATGGTGCATGCTTACAGAGAATACTTTTGAGTATCTTGACAAAAAATACAATATTTGGGGAGGGTCCAATATGAAATATCAATCATTATAGAACATAATGTGTTCATAATTTTAATTTTTTTCTATAATACTGTAGAAATATTTGCCCTCATTATGCACCTGAAACAAATATTGTTTAGGGATCATCTAGTTGTATTTCATGTCTAATCTTGATTTTGGTGACAAATTCTGGATTCAGCAATTCCCTATGCAAAAATTAAGACCAGACTCAAAAACCATAGCCATCTACTTCGTGGATCAACATATTTATTTAGAAGAAAATATTCATGAAATTTCTATACTGGATGCTACATTTTCATCTCTTTCTGAAATAATTCTATTTGTTAAAAAGGAGAATGGTAAATATATGGGTAGGAATTTTAATAAAGAACATACAGAACATCAGAACATTAACATATTTTATCTTTATATTCTCATTTTAACATTCAAGTTTACTAAGTTAGGATGAATCCAAATAAGAGAGCATAGTCAAGTCCTGTAAATCTATAGTTGATAATGTAAGAGTTTGAAAAAAAATCCAGATTTCAACTATTAGTAAAGATCTGGTATTGGGTAAAGAAGATACTCCAAAAGCTACTTAATATCAAAGGGTCAAAAGGGAATCAACACCACTTTCAGTGAATTATAAGCAACAAAGCCTGGCCATTAAAACCAATGGCAATCAGAAACAAGTGAAAGGATTACAGAATCAAAAATGCTCCCGTAAGTTCTGAATACAGATATTACCTGGGCATTGAGAAAACTGTGAGTAGATTATGAAACTGCTCTATACAAAAAAAAAAAAAAAGGAGTTGAAAAATTGGCTCTTAAAAATAAATCACCTGTTTCCACCATGATACAGGAGTTCCACTCCTTCCAGATACTCACTCTTCAACTAAAAAATCGTTTGACATAACACAACAATAGACATATCAAGACACTGAAAAGTAGAAAGTCTAGGAACCTTGGGACTTGTGAAAGGACAGGGTGATGGGTTCTCTGAGTTTCCTCATTGCCTTCCTTATATTTGGAACAGAGCATTGCAGAAGTCTCAACCTGAAATTGCCAAGAGATACAGACTGAAAAAGTTCAAAGAAAAGTCAGTTCTTAGTCAAAGGACCAGGAAAAGAATAGCCTAACAACAGAAGGCTTTTTTGCATTACCTGCACTACTCCAGTTAACAGAAACATAAAAATACACACATAACACATCTTACAGTTTTAGTAAGTATATGTGCAGAATCAGTCTTCCACTCCCATAGACACAGATGATGTTCCTCTGTTCCTCCATCTGATTAGCAGGACATAGCTGGGAGCTGGTCTTTTATTCCCCATCTAGCAAGAGCAGGCAATGCTCCAATTCCTCCATTAAAGTAGTTTCAGTGGGGTCTAGTGGTAGTCTGAGCCTCCACAACTGCCCAGCAGCAGTGGGACTTGATGGGGTGAGAAATGAGGGTACTTTCCAGTAAGCCAAACACATCCTCCCTCCTCTTTATAAGGGGTGCCCGTGCTGAGCCTGCACCAGATCTGGCATTACTGAGAATGAATAAGTTGGTGTGGGTTGGGATTAGTACAGGTTCCACAATCCCGCTACCTGTGTTGCCAAGGATGCCCATTGTATGAACTCCCCCACCTGGCAGTAACAAAACTGAACAAAGCACCCTGAAGCAGAGCTCATAGACTCTCCTGTTCCTCACCTTCTCTGGTGTCAGCAGGACCTAGTGGGGAGCTGAGCCTCCATCCTTTCCCAGCACACTGAGGCAGAATGAGGTAGTGTGAGGAAGGTTAGTTGACACTCTGCTCGCCCCTATTTTGTGCCAGTATTGCCCATTGGAGAGCTATGCCTCAACCCTCAACTGATATCAAGAGGCAGAGCTAACGAGCACACCACTCCTCCCTCCCTTCTTCTGGTTTCAGAAGGGCAAGTGGGAGCTGATCAAAAGTCAGCGATAACAAAGTAGAATGAGTTGAGCCTACATATCCCCATATCCTGGTGTCCGTAGGGTCCAGCAAGGAATTTATCTCACACCACAGAGGCAATGAGGTGCTGTAAGTCAGTAGTGGCTTTGCATGTCAGCAGGTCTGAAGAGGGAGCTGAACTTTGACTTCACCAGTCTACAGAGAGGCAGTGTCAATGCCCCCACTTTTACCAAGGTGGTAGCAGTGGCACCCAGCATGAAGCAAAACATACACTCTCATCTAACCCTCATATTACACTTCAAAGGTGAGACTGAATGCAAAACAAACAGATAGATAGATAGATAGATAGATAGGATTATGGGATACAAAGTCTCTTAATGTGGTATCCAAAATGTTCAGGATACAATTTTAAAAAATCACTTGTCCCTCCAGTTCCTGGCAAAACCTGATCTTTTTATTATCTTCACAATTTTGCATTTCCTAGAATGATATATAGTTGGAATCATATAGTATGCAGCCTTTTCAGATTGATTTTTTTCACTTAGTAATATGCACTTAAGTTTTCTTCAAATCTTTTCATGGTTTGATAGTTCATTATTAAGTGCTGAATAATATTCTATTATCTGGATATACCACAGCTTATTTATTCATTTTCTCTACTGAAAGATACCTTGTTTCCAAATTTTGGTAATTATGAATAAAGTCTCTATCAACATCCACATGCAGGTATTTTGTGGACATAAGTTTTCGATTCATTTGGGTAAATACCAAGGAATGTGACTGATGGATTGTATGGTAAGAGTGCATTTAGTTTTGTAAGAAACTGTTAAAATATATTCCAAAATGGTTGGGTCATTTTGCATTTCCACCAGCAATGAATGAGAATTCTTTTTGCACCAAATGCTGAGAGGAAAAAGGCAATTCCATGATTCCTTTTATGTAATATTCTTTAAATGACAAATTATAGAAATGGAGAACAATTTGATTGCCAGGAGTCAGGAATGGGGGTAGAGGTGTACTGGAGGCAGGAGGTGGATATCGCTATAAAAGAGAAACACCAAGGATCCTTGTTGTGGTGAACGTGTTCTGTATCTTGAATATTTCATTCTCAATATACTGGTGGTTCTACTGTACTATAATTTTGAAAGATGATACCTTGAGATAAACAGGGGTAAAATATGTTAGATTTCTCTGCATTATTTTTTTTACAGTTGCTTGTAAACCCACAATTATCTCAAAATAAAAACTTAATTTAAAATGTTAATCAGCTGCACCTCTGTCGGAAAGCTGTTATAACAGATAAAGTTAGCTTTTTTGCACAAATTCTTCCATCTCCATGAAGAAATTTGCCCTTATCTAAAAATAAATGTCTTGTACACAGAGCTTATCAGTTTGCAAATTAGCTTCACAAATGTTACCTCATTTAATTTTTCAGTAGATGATGAAATTGAGAGAGAGGAGTTGCTCCAGCTAGTAAGTAACAGGAAAGACTCAGTGTCTACTGTGCACATAAGTCTTGCTTCTTTTACATAGTCACTCCCTCTGGCTTTCTTTCTCTGTTCAGATACCTAATCCCTATTCTAAGAGTTAGCTTCTGTGTCTAGATTTATTACTCATAGATTTTTACCCTTTCTATGTGGCCAGCTGCTGCTTCTTAGAAATATTCTTACTGACTACATTTACCATCTGGAACTTCTCAGCTCCAGCCTTACAATGGCTCTCCCATGGGTCTGTGAGCCTGACCTAGTTCTCCAGTGGGCCTGGGTCTCAGCCCTGAGTCCCTGTCAGGACCAACACTTTATGTTCACAGAAGACCTCTCCCAGGTCAAAACTCTCTCACCACACCTGGCTCCTTTTCTATCAGACTATGACAAAAATAAAGTACACATTTCTCTAAATGCATTATTTGCTTCAGCGTGCAGAATATAAAGAACAAGTGGCCCAAGGTATAAAAGTGATTCTGAGCAGTAGCAATTCAACATCTGCAGTCATACCCACTTATGGAACTCCAATTTCCATTTGGTGTGCCAGGCTTCTGAGGAATGTTGAAAGCGTTTAAACATTTGTGAATAATAGTAGGAAGAAATGTAATTGGCTCAAGGAAAGAACTCTTTTACTAGTATTTTTAAACTCTTGTATTCAACGTTGTAAATAATATATTTAGTATTCTTAAGAGACTTCCAAATCCCAAAAAGGATACCTTCAGGATTAGGTGACTTTTGAGTAAATCATAACCTTTCTTTAATATATATTACACATATATGTATAAGTACAGTCGATATTACATAATAAATAAGTGGAATTAGTGAATAAAATGTCAAATCTGTCATTTATTGACCATAAAATTTTCATATAGAATCATTCATGGAAGCTTAGGTTAATTCCTTTTTTCAGTATTGATAGTGAATTAAAATCAATGTGAATACAATCACTCTCAGATTTCTGCTTTATTCATTTACTAACTTATTCAAATTCAACTTGTGCTCATAGCAATACTCATATGGGTATATAGCAACACCCATACAGGTATGGGATCTTCTGAGTTTAAAATTAAAAAAATGATTTTCCTGATTTTTCTGCATCTAATATAAGCTTCAAACTATAGAAACTTCTTAGTGACATAAAAGATTGGAATTGGACCAAAGGATTTGCAAAGTCATTCTTGTCATCATATCTTGCTATTTTTACTGCTAATATTAACATTATCCTACCTCCCCTACATTTCATGATTTTGATGTCCTTTTTACACCTTCATGTTTATTCTTTTACTGTTCATTTTAATTATCACATTTTCAATGATAATTTTCTCTTTTCTGTTGATTCTTGCTTCTTTTATATTTAGAGAAGAACTTACAATATTTCTTTTAGGAGAGGTTTAGTATGGCTTCATTCTTTTATTTTTTGCTTGTCTAAGAAATTATTTATCTCTCCTATTCTAAATGATAATCTTGCTGGGTAGAGTATTCTAGGTTTCAGGTGTTTCCCTTTCAGGACTTTGAATATATCTTGCCACTCCCTTCTGGCCTGCAAAGTTTGTGTAGAGAAATCAGTTGATACCCTTATGGGGGTGCCCTTGTAACTAACTCTTTGTTTTTCTCTTGCTGCCTTTAAAATCTTCTCTTTGTATTTAACTTTTGCCATCTTGATTATAATATGTCTTGGTGTGTGTTTGTTTGCGTTGAGCTTCTTTGGGACACTTGTGTTTCCTGTACCTGGGTATCTACTTCTTTCTTTAAGTTTGGAATTTTCAGCCGTAATTTCTTCAAATGCATTTTCAATCCTCTTCTCTTTCTTCTCCTTCTGGGGAGAATCCCTATTTTGCATAGATTGGCATGCTTTATATTTTCCCACAGATGTCTTATATTGCTTTCTTTCTTCTTCTTCTTTTTTTTTTTATTTGTCTCTTGGTCTGCTGTTCTGATTGGGTGATTTCTATTATTCTATCTTCCAGATCATTTATTCATTCTTCTGCATTATTTATTTAGTCTGCTATTTATTGCCCTTAGCCAGCTTTTTTCTCAGCAAATGAGTTTTCTCATTTTACTTGGTTCCTCTTTATAGGTTCTAGTTCCTTGTTACAGTTATCTGTGTTTCTATCAATAGCCTTTCTTAACTCCTTTAGTATATTTATTATCTCCTTTTTGAACAAGTTCTGATAGACTGGAGAGGTCTGTTTCATTGTTTTCATTGTTTATTTTTTCATGGGATTTCTCTTGTTCTTTTAATTGGAAGTAATTCCTCTGCTTCTTCATTTTACTTATATTTCTCTGACTCTGTGAATTTTGCCTGTGCTCTCCTCCGAGCCTCTAAAGCTCCTTTTCTGTTCTGGCTGATCTCCTCGCTGGTGAAAGGGTGAGGGATACTTTTCTCTTTCACAGCTCCCTCCCAGGGGTGCATGTCCCATCCTATTTTTTTTCTTTCTTTTTTTTTTTTTTTTTTTTGTCCTACCTAATTACATGGAGATGCTTCCTGTAACTTTGATTGTATGAGATCTTCTGTCAGAGTTCAGTGGGTATTTTATGAGATTTGTTCCACATGTAGGTATTTTGGGGAGTAAGTGAGCTCTGCATCCTTCTATTTTGCTATCTTGATCTGACCCCTATAAATATATATATTTTTATTCAGTAATTCAGTATCCTCAGCTTGCCTAGAGGGACATCTAGTCCTAGTCACCTCTAACGTAGAGAAAGAAACAGGATGGTCCCACCTACAGAAGATGAGCATTTCTTCAGTTATGAAAACCAGCATTGTAGATCAGAGCTCTTTGTAGCAGATAGGCATTACCAAAACTTCACATTTTCTATGAGTGCCAGTAATTCATCATTAAAAAAAAAAAAAGTGTGTCGTTATTCTACTTTGAATTTTAAATCATAACTATGGTGATATTATATTAATAATAATAACAACAACCCTAGACTCTTTGTGATAGAATTGCTATGGGCTGTATTGATTGTCCATTTTACTGGATAGGTCCCAACTGGTATTTATCCCTTTACTACTAAAGAACTTATAAAACAGAAACAGATTTTCTCAGCAAAAGTAATGTTGTCTTCCCCCGATAAAAAAAATTACGTGTTTTTTTTCCACTTGCTTTACAAATTTTCGGCAAGAAGTTTACAATTGTGAGACTAACAGTTTTATGAAATGCGCTGAAAATACAGTTGTATTGTTAGCACTGCCACATAGCACATGTGAAAGTATAAGTTAAAAATAAAGTGCAACCACCACACCAAAAAATGCTGCTTCTTTCACTTCAAACAAATATTCTAGTATTACAGAAAACAAAATGCATATTCAGTGGAAGATGGTGGATTAAAACTTTTTTACCAAAGAAAAGAATGAAATGAAAATGAAAAAGCCTCAATTGTAGTGTACTTAGGAGAATACTGTGATTTTTTTTTTAAAGAATACTCAAAAATATGGGTAAAGCCACAGTATATGACTTAATAAAGTAGACTTATAGACACATCAGAAAACTTGGCATAGAGAATGTATTATCTCTTAAGAAACCATTATGAAGAAGACACTGTACTAAGTGAATAAAAAAATAATTGATATAAGGATGAATTCTACAAATGCGTGAAATAATTAGCTTACTGCTTTACTGAATTCCAAGAAATATGTGCTAGGTCAAATCCTGACCAGTTTGAAGTAGCAGTTTAATTTGCTCACACATTGTTTTGCTGAATTTTACTGGGCAGCTTCCTGATTTTTTATTATTGACATTGTTATTTTTCTGCATCAATAGTCTCATTCATCTATTAGAAGTGGTTTTAAAAACATAATTCACTAACATAATTGGGATATTTAAATTTAAATTTTATTATGTTCGTTACTATGGCCCATTCAGGTGCAAATGAAGAAGAAATGGTCCTTCATACTTTCCATTGATACATAAATTACAAGTGTATAGTCTTTAAATTGCCAGAAAGTCCTGTATGACTTTTAGGAAAATGTTTGCCCACTACAGTACTTCAGATGCTTCTAAATATGACTTGATGTTCTTACATCAGTGCTTCTAAACTTGGTTTAACATTGGAATCATCTCAAGAACTTTCAGGTGAATCTACCTACTTGGGCAGCACTCTACAGATCATGATATTCTCAGTTTTATGACTGCCCTGAGCATTGAAATTTGTTTAAAACTTCTTAGGTGATTTTTATTTGAAACTGTGATTTAGAAACACTGTGATCTATGAACTTTGAAGTCCAAGAAAACTAGTTCAGCACTACTATTTATTTTAAGACAGTTGCCCCTATTCCAAATCCATAGTTTACATTAGAATTCTCTCATTCTGCTGTGAATTCTGTCGTTCTGACAAACGTATCATGGCATGTATCCACCATTAAAAGTCCCCGGTGATGTGCCTATTCATCCCTCTCTTCCTTCATCACCCAAGTTTAAAAAAAAATCTCCATTCCATTGCCATTTTTTAAATGCAAAGCTATCCTAATCTCAAAACAAAAGAAAAACCACTAAATGAAATATTTTGGGTAATGATGATTGGTAGGGAATGGAGAGGGTAGGGAGAGTATACTTTCATAAGAGAACTAGTTTCTATGTTGACCCTCAAAATCAGGCAGATGAGATATGTTATATACAAAGTTTGTGTGTAGACACACACACACCATTGTATCAAGAGAAGAGGGAATTGTGTTTGCACCAGTGTGGAAGAGGAACGAATAGTTTCCCCTTTGCCATTCTAAGTTCTTGGATGAGTACCTCTGCCTCCATAATAAAAGACAGATTAATAGGAGAAAAACAGGAGACAACAGTTATAAAACAGAACATGTATACTTCCTGAATACATGAGAAAGAGTCAGGAAAACTAGATGACTCTCCCAAATTGGCTGAAGCCACTACCTTAAATACCAAGTCCAACTAAAGACAAAAGAAGATGTTGGGGGATAAGGGAGCCCGTTATAGGAGGCTATCAGCAAAAACACAGTAAAAAAGGATATCGTTGTTTTGCAGATTTAAGTCATTGTCATCCCATTGATAAGAGTTTCTAGAGATTTAATTACCCTTCTCTTTCTGGTAGAGAGAGGCAGATATCCTTACAAATGAAGATTTTTCTTAGAAATGTAAATATCTCTTAAAAAAATGTAATTTCTATTGGGCTTTTAGAGCTTCTTTTGTGTGTCTGCTGTTCTTAAAAATAATTAGCCTAAGATAATCTTTATGCCAAATAGATATATTTTGGAGTGATAAATGCTGCTCTCCTTCACCAGCAATGGTCAAAAAGAATTGTAGTGATAAAGTAGGAGTTTTTGTATCATAAAGACTGCATACGCTATACTTCGGAGTATATGGCTGCCATAAGTGCTCAATAAGTGTTTGCTGAGTGAATAAATTTATTTGTAAAACCTAAGATAATTTAACCTCTCTATGCATTGTATTTAAAACATGTATTTTGTAGTCAGAAACAAAATTAGTTAATCAAAAAGAAAATAATTCATTATTATTTTCATATACGAACATTTTCTTTAATCTCTCTCACACACAAAAAATGTCTCCATTATTTTATACTCACACACATATTCATTCCTACTCATGGGCTCACACATACATATGCATGCACACACACGTGTGTGGGTATGTATATACATACATATACATACTCATGGACTCACACATACATACACACACATGCTTTATTTGACTTTTTCGTTTCCTTTTTACTTCACTGAATTTATCACACTGCTAGAAACTATTTTGGATTATCTTTTATAATTGTTTGTTCAATCCATATAAAGAGGGCAACTGAGGTCAAGACCAAATTTATTTTGTTTTGTTTTTGGTTTCATTTTTTAACAGTTTAGTGTACATTGCTGATAAGGCATCGTAAATCAAATTCCAATTCAAGAAAACACAATTGTTGAATGAACACTTTGGCATAAAGTTGTTTCTTTGCATGCTAAATATCTAGCATGTAATTTTGTATCACCACTTTATCATAATATCAGTATCATAACTCTGGTAATAAGTTGGAAGCTTTGAGTGTACACTGAGCACTCTTCAGAGGAAAAAGCATTCTTCAAAAGCAAGCAGTTGTTCAACCTCAAAGAGATGTCATTCACATATTTGCTGAAAAGTATAAAAACAGTATTTTCCCATAAATTTGAAAGTGTTTCTATAAAAGTGTATTATATTTATATTTATAAAATAAAGAGATAAATAAGGTTTATATAATCTAAATGAACAGATGTGTTATATAGCGCTGTATAGGTTGAGATTTTAAAATATTTACTGATGATAAGGCTACTTATAATATCTACTTTTTAGTCATTCTCATTTAAAGTAGTAGTTATAACATTTTCTTTTTTTGTTGTTGTTATAGTAATACAATTTTTAATTGGAGTTTTATTTCATGACCTAAATGTAGCCTAGGGCAGGGTTGAGGGATGTTGGGGAGGTTCAAAAGTTACTTTAATCTGTTTTATTTGTATTTTTGTTACTAGTAAAACCAAAAGCTTTATCTTTTCCAATAATGATTTAAGTCAGTTTTTCCCACTTCCATTTGTTAATTCCTGCTTTATTGGCCCAAGAAAAGATTGTTTTCACCACAGAAAATTATCTATAACTTGTCCAAAGAGAAATGTTGGGTTTGCAGTTGTCTAGGGAAATGTGTGATTTTCTGATTTTTTTTTCTTCACATAGCTCTGTGTGCTCTTTGTTTCACAGACTTCTCATGTGGGAATTAAAATGAGTTGAGCATAAGAAACTGAACTGACCAGAAAGCTCATTTCATTTCATTTATTTTGTTTTGAAATGCCTTCGAGAATAGAAAAGATTAGATAGTGCAGGGATTAGGTGATAATCTTTATATCTGATATCTTTACCTCCAATTCAGTGAGCTCACAGAAATAAATAAAGTTTTTTTTTCCCCATGTTTTTGCTCCTGATAGAATTACTAAGTTAAGTTTGAAAACAAAGAACCCCAAAGAGCTATAGCTCTGTATTGGGTTAATTGACAATTGCTGTTGTTAGAACCACTGCCACTGCCTCTTCCCTACTCTAATGCAGAAAGAGTCTTCTCTGACTACCCCAGTAGGGTAGTCTATGCCGTGAAATCTCTCACTGCAGTTTGAATTACCTCATCCTCCAAAATACTGCTGACTTTTCCACTTATTTTCTCATTTAATAAAACACATATTCAGGTCTTCAATGATCCAGCCAAGTCCTTATTCCATTTCCGTCTCCATACTCATCTTAAATTTTGCTAATATAATCTGGTTTGAATATTGCTAAAAGACAAAATTCCACTGAGTAAATTTGAAATCTAAATGATTCATGAATTAGGCAGCATCCCTTCTATCAAATAGAAAGGAGCTCCAAAGAGCTACAAAAAAAGGACAGATTTTTAAAGGCATAGAGGGGTTGGGACAAGGAAATCATAAACCAAAAATTAAACGATTATTTTGGGCAAGGTTACCTTCCTTTGAGGGGACAAAAATGTCTATTAGGCAGATTACCTCACTGGTTCTGACCAGAACATTTCTAACTGATCAATGGAAAGTACATTCTTGGGGAAGGCTGAGACTTTAATTAGGTTAGGTAGTAAGTCTTGGTTTGGTGAAATGAGCTTAGCACAAGTGACTCTATTTTGGACCTGTTGCTTCTTTTTAACAATTCCCCCCTTTTGATCAGACTTTCAGATTAACTGGGAGATATAATAAAAATTTAAGGCATTAGTGCCACTCACAGTTATCACTCTGTAGTTCTCACAGCTTTTGTTGGTCCTTGGCATGGTATTCCCAGGTCATGACATATTTTGCTTAATCTCTGTGACATTCACAGATTATGACTTCAGGTTCACAATTTTTAAGTCAGTATTCTCTTTGTTCCCTTTTGACATTGTAGTCTAAGGGAGATCATTTGCTGATGGAAACATGCATTTAAAGCCCTTGAGAGATTACAGTGCACCAGGGCGAGTACCGTGATGATTATAAGCAGGATAATTCCCAGTGTTTGGCGTGCACTTCAAAGTCATGGTCCCCAGGATGCAAACCAATAAAAATCAAATATGTCAGAAAAGAGTCTGCTGAAGGAGTCACCTTTTAAAGCCAGCTGGATTTCTCAGTGATCTTATGTAGCTGAGTTTCATCTTCCCCAAAAGTGTTAATCCCGGTGCATCAAGTAGTGTTCATTATAACACAGACACCTCCCTGCTCAGCTAAAAGATAATCAAGGGCTGTCCTATTATGAGAGCAACTTTGGCCAGAGCATCTAAGGTTTTGGAGGTGCAGCTATTTTCTTAGCAGAGGGTTCTGCAGTATCTTTAAGAGTTAAGGGGAGATTTCTGATCACCTTCTAGATCCTTTCTAATTCAATGATGTAAATCTAGGGGAGTTGACCAGTGAGGTGTCTTTGTTCATGTTTGTAAAGTTAGAGGCACAGTGAGATAACGTGAGTCATTTACCAGCCTGTGCACCAGCCATCTGGGCATTCATACTGAGAATGATAACCACCATAGACAAAGACAAATGCTGTTGGGGCACAAACCCTTTTCACTAAGGTGACTTAATTAATGTATTTGCAGAGATTATTACATTTGTCCATGCAAGCCAGGGGTCAGTTAGGCTTTCTTATAGCCTGAAATAAAATGTTGTCTTGAATTCCAGAGGTTAACCCCCTTAGCACTGGCGTGGAAGACAAGGATAACAGTGTTATCATTACAGGCCAAAGCTGAAGTGAAGGAAAGAAAGGAAGAGAAAAGGGTTTCATGTTTAGTTAAAGTATGAAGTCTTGATCTGGTGTCTTGAAAGGAGACAATCTAACTTGGTGTCAACTGCTTCTCCTCCCAGCCAATTTGACTTGGAGGTCTCCAGCATTTGTGCAGGGCCAGTTGTCAGGGGGAGTCTACTTTAACAGTGAGATATTTATTCAAGGTTCAAATCCCTGAAGTTTGGCTGCCATCTAGGTTGGGAGGATGACCTGGGATAGTCACTTCCAAGGATATTCAAGGGCAGTATTTGTTCTTAGTGATTCCAAATAAGGAGCATGGAAGAAAATTGGAAATTTTGACCTGAAGAGTCATAGCCAGATACTTGAGAAAACTAGAAGAATTCAGGATCCAGTTCAGTTTACAGATATGTAACAAAACCTCAAAGACAATTAATAGGACTAGAATCTAATATTCACAAAAGGACTAGAATCTAATATTCACAAAGATGCAAACAATTTTTTTCTACAAATTATCTCATTTTCCTGCAAACACAGTCACAGCAAAGCTAATTTTTTTTGCATTAAGCTTGGCCTGATTATTTTTACAAGTGCAGCAAGAATAGTGATTGACTGTATAAGCTCCTTTTAAAACTACTGCTTTGTTGAAACCTTGTAAACAAGGTACCAAGTCAATTTTTCCAAGACCTGTTACAAGGAGAACAGATTATTATTAAGCCTATGCAAATCATTAACTGTATCTATACTGCCATGAAAAGAATATTCAAGATTTTCTGAATTTTGGAGGATCAGGTAAGGCAAAAAGTAAAAGTTTTGTCCTAATCTGCAAAGGTATATTTTATCAAATTGCTGTAAGTCATAGATAGCTTCAGAGAAAAAGATTCCTTAAATCTGGAAAAACAAAACATTAAGTAACCAGCAAAGTTTCAAACAAAAAGTAATAAGCGTGATAATTATCCTCCTCTGTGCATTCGGTCCCCTGATATTAATTCTTCCTCTGATGAATCCAGTTTTCTATTAGTTCTGGAAATTCTTACTCTGTTCAATTTTATGAGCTTAAAATTATCAAAAACCTGTACTTGTTGAAATCCTTTTCTTTAATCTCCTTGAAAATGAAGTACTTTTGCAGGAACACTTCAGCAAATTATCACAGTAAAACAGTAACTGCCTATAAATGACGAAAGGCTTTGAAATGCCCACTGTTAAAGCTCTAATAAGAATTTATTACAATAAAGTTGACATTTGGTTATTTCTCTCACACACATTTTAAAGTAATAACTGCAATTATGACTGATAACATTATAGTAGGACATATTAGACTTCTAGCAATTTCACACAATTTCTGGTACACTTATACACCTGCATGAATACAACATTAAGAAGGTTTAGTATTACTTACTTGACAATGCTCCTATGTAATTTAACATATTAAATTAGCTTAATTAGTTTACTGTCTCTCTCTTTCTTTTTCTTTCTTTCTTTTTTTTTTTTATAAGGAGAGGGAACAAATCTTTTGAGGTGTGCCAGCGACCCTCTAGAAAATCCTAAAGTTAGTTTGAGGTCAAAAATACTTTATTTAGAATTCTACTTTTGGGAAGTTTGTCAGAAATATCAAAAAGATTTTTGAACACGAGGTCAAAGAGTATCATATATCACTCTGAAATGACATTTAGCTATCTCTTGAACCAAAGTAACACTTCACAGGAAAGTATAGAAAGTTACACAGTTCAGAGAAAAACTTAACTCTTAATTTTGAGATGACTAGGTTTACCTAAGTAATCAAAGACAACATGAAACAGCTGATTATTTTGACAAGCCACAAGATTTTTGTTTTTCTTGGTAAATTATTTTAAGAAGTAAGGAAAAAACATTTTACAATCACTTATTAAGAGTAGATCAATAATCTAAATAAACTTTGTCTTTTTTACAAAGAAAAAACCAAATTCTGATTTTACACCAGCTTATTTTGATAGTAAAATTCATTCATTTAATTAACAAATTTAAATCTACATTTCATATATTTTTAGAAACATACTTTTTTCCCAGTA
The DNA here is from genome assembly GCF_009834535.1 of Camelus ferus. Taxonomy (NCBI): domain Eukaryota; kingdom Metazoa; phylum Chordata; class Mammalia; order Artiodactyla; family Camelidae; genus Camelus; species Camelus ferus. The sequence goes on from NC_045698.1 coordinate 66,563,344, forward strand.
ATTTCTCAGTATGGCACAGATATATTTACTAACAAATACAAAAATATCTTTAATTTCTCTGTAATAAGAACCCCAAAATAGATAAATCTATGCCCTATAATTAATTTTTCAGTATTTTATCTTATTTGGAAATTATCTAAATATTTAATGACTATTCATTATTTAATTTGGCTTAGCAAAACTTAAGGTTTCAGGTTACCAAAAGGATTTGAGAAAACCATTGACAAGTTCTCCTATAAACTTTTGTCCTACTTGCATGTATTTAATATACTTGTTCTTAACAGTTACATTTAGATTACCCACAAAAACTTTGTGAAACATTAGACAAAGTCAACAAACATCCCAAGCTATTTTTCTTGCTGACAAGTTTTATAGGAGAAATGACATGGACTAATTTGATGTCAGATTAGGTGGAATAAAAGTATTATATTTAATTCTGATAACTAAAAATATGCCTCTTTTAATTAAACCAACAAGTAGCTTTATTTACTAAAGATTTTTTTCAGATTATATGAACATGAAAGACATATGGGTTAGTTTCTATTGTATTTCTGAGAGTTTAATTCATAAAAGTGCTTACATTTTTTAAAAAACCAATTAAATAGAACTTCTTTTAGAAATTAATTTTGGTAATACCATCTGAAGGTAGAAAATACCACATACCTATGACACATACAAAAATATACATGTAAACGTACAGACACTGCAAATGAGACCTTATAGTTTCATTTAAAAATATTAGCCATGAGACAAGTATAATAATGCAAGAGTCACTAGCTTATGCAAGAACAGTTGGTATAAGTTAAATTTACCTGTTCATATGGCTAAAGATTTTTCTACTATTTGTGGAGAAGACACTTAAAATTTTTATTTGTCCTTGGCAAGTAAGCAAGTAACTTTATTTAAAAAGAAAATCAAGCCTATAGCCCCATAAACATTTATTGAAAGAGTGAAGGGATAAATTAATGGTCTTTAAGCAATAATGTGAGAATGACAAAATGTGACACTTTTTTCATGAATTTAAGTTAAAAAGCAATTATTTAGTCCAAGAGGAAGGGTGTGGAGGGTAAATCAATACCCAGAAAGATCATCATAGATTTGATTATTTCTTTTGTCCCAACAATGTTTAATTAAAGATTTGAGATCAATTAGATGATCTGATAAATGAGCTAGCTAGGAAAAACTTGTAAATGAACATGGCATTCAGGCTCACTGACAAAGAGATGTTTGGAAGAAACTACAGCATTCCGAATAGAAGTGAATACTTACTAGAACAGATGAATTAAAGAGACTGTGAAAAATACTTAATGGAGGTAACTCAGTAAAAATTAAATAATCAAATATTTGAAGACATGAAGCTTAAAATGAGTCAGTAACAAAAGAGTCATACCTGGTAGAAGGAAATAATAAATTTATATCTAGCCTTTGCTTTTAATCCTTGAGGTCTGTATATATTATATTAGTTTTGTAAGTAGAACTTTCATCATTTTAATGATCCATAGATAAATCAATTATTTTTTTAAAAAATTAACATTTTGAGTAACCTGAACCTAGGTTTTCCTGTAATCTGCATTTGAAATAAGTCTAAAGTTTTCAGACAAAATTTTGTACTTTACTAAAGCAACATTCTGTGTTTAATGCAGTTTTCTTAGTATTATCTAATCTCAATACAAAAATCTTGACTGCATTATACTGACAGGGGCCACTCAGTCTAGATACCTGTGGCAAAGAATAAGGTTTTTTTTTCTTTTTTCCTTTTTTTTTGGATGTCATCATGGTATCTTTCCACATTTTGTTATTCAGCTGTCATGAGCGGATCATTGCAGAAAAACCGTGATACGGTGGTGTTCTGATATCAATGCTGAGGTCTTCTCAGAAAAGCCCTACTGTTACAAAGATTTTTTTTCTCCATTTTAGTCTAGATTTCTTTTCTTGGATTATTTTGTGTTCTGGATATTATTCTTGTCCTGTGCTGTCTCTGGCCCAGACTGACAATTTACATGGAATTGTGTACTCTTATATATCAGGATTTTTTTTTACTCCCATACTTTACTCACACACTTTATTCAAAGTTCATTTCAAGTATAGTTTTTAATCAATATTATTGCCAGTGAGAGTTGTTGCCTCCAGTATGTCTACTGCTATTTTTTGGCCATTTCTGAAATAACAATGTGTGTGTGTGTGTGTGTGTGTGTATGTGTGTGTGTGTGTGTGTGTGTGTGTGTGTGTGTGTGTGTGTGTTTGAAATCTGAGTGTTGTATTGTCCTGAACTGTTGTGTTATAATGTTGAAGGTGGAAAGTAAGAAGTTACATTTTTTATTATGTTAAACAATGGTCACAATAAATTCCTGAATGTATCTTTAATAAAAATACAAAATTGCTAATGGACAGAACAAGTTGTCCTGACATGTTCTATGTTAAACTTCAAATCCATTTTCACAAAGGACCTTGATATTTAATTATTTCAGGCTCTCTGTTGTGGAGGACATACTTGTCCAACCACCTTAGCAAGTGTTACCAGTCATCAGAATGACAGCTACCCAGGCTGTAGTCACGGTGATCAGAAATATCAATTCCTCCTATAATTTTAATCACCTTTGACTGAGGGAAGTGCCACAATATGATATATGAAGGAAGGCACAGAACATTCATGAAGAAAGCGAACTGTATGTATTGTGGGTTTTTAAACAATGCAAATTCTAAGAGAGAAGAGAAAAAGGGAACAAATGACAACAGAAATATGCAGATGATCAGGAATAGATGGTGGTGGAAACAAAACTTTACATTTCAATTAACCCGCAGGATGAAATACCCTTCAGCTCTGGAGGAGATAAAATGCTTATAATAGGACAACCGACTTGGTGAATGTTGAGAGTATTGCTGCTTAGAAGAATCTTTATATTTCCTGGTTTTCCCTAGGTGAACCTAATCTGGATATGTTTTAAGTAATAAATGAAATTGTTAGGGTATGTTTCTATGTTTTCAGTTACCTAGAAGAAAGCAGCAATCCATGAAGAGTGTTTCTTTACCACCTGCAGTTATAGTGAGGTTCCAAATCTTTTCACGTTGTCTTGCGTAAGAGCGGCTTCCTGATAGATTCAATGTTTCAAACTAACAAGGATTTACTAAGAGAAAACCATATATAAATATATATACACACACAAATACATGTGTATATATGTATATGTATGCATATGTGTGTGTGTGTATTTCCACAAAGAAGACACTTCCTTGGGTAGTCCTGAGTTTTTCGCAATTTTTTGTTGTTTTTTGGTAACAGTTTAGCTGTAATAACACACTTTTTCAATATAAAAGGCAATAATACCACCACAACCACCACCATCCCCATTAAAATGCGGCGTTTGGTTGTGAATGAGCAATCTATAAGCTATTAGTTTAAAATATTTTCGATTTCTTCTGTTAAACAGTTGTTTTCTATGATCACATCTGAATACAAGGACAGGCAGTGATAACATTCTAAAAGTTATTTGAAGCTTCGTAGAATAACATAAGAAACAAAAGATTAAGATGGTTTGTGTAGAATGAGTATTTCTGTCCATCTTGCAATGCACTCTGGTGTATAGTCTTCCTGCTTTCAGTCTGAACAAGTTCTGATCTGAACTTGGCTAGTCAGTAGGATTCTTGGTGGTTTAGGCTTAGTTGCAAATCTTATGGCTCAGGGCTGTTAAAGTCCTCAGAATTGTTTTTGGAGAGTGTTAAGTTCTACCTACACACTTTAATTAAAAAAAATAAATAAAGCTACTAAAGTAAGGAAGACTCAGGTAACTTCTGACATGTGTAACACAAGTCCAAGCCATGATTTCTATACTTTGTGGCATTTCAATTTATCTAGCTCTAATGAAAACAGCACCCAGTGCTTCTTGCCCAAAGGCAACTTATCTTCTTGACACTTCTCATTTCCATTTACCTATTATCATCCTTCTCTCTGGAAACCTTATAATTATCCTTGACACCTCCTCCTTTCTCACCCTGAAAAATCAGTCCATTGCCAATTTTTATAGTTTCTCTCTCTGTCATGTCTCTCCCATCTATTCTGTCTGTTAGTTTTCAGTGCTTACATCCAGAAAAGAGTCTTAGTATGTCTCGTCTGGCCTACTCTGGTCCATTTAATTTATCCTCCTGACAATAGCCAAATTAAATTTTCTAAAATTCAGCTCATGTTTTATTACTTCCCAATTCAAAAAGCGTAAAGGTCTCTCTTCCTTAAATCTCAGTGATATATCCCCAGCCTTACTTTCTGTAAACCATTTAAATGATTTATTTTCAAAATATGGTCAGAATTCTTAACTTTAGTCTTTCTTCCCTTTTACCTAAAATGGCATTTTTCCTTATAAGTATCTCTTGTTCTAATCATAACCTTAAACCACAAACTGTTTCTCAACTCATTAAGGGTAACCTAAAATGACTCATAATCTAGAGAATCTTTTCAGACACCACTCACACTCAAGCAAGCCCTTTCTGGGCCTTTTAACCCTGTACATAATTATACTTCTCGTTGGCACTTATTTTATTCCTTCCTTATTATATTTTACTTTATTTTGTATTTGCTTACCCCTAGGTTCTCTGTCTTTCCCCAGAGCAGGAAGCAAATTCATCTTTGAAATCTATTGATAACATGAGTTATTTTACATGGAGTAAGATATAAATACATTTTTGCTCTATAGTTCAGGTGCTTCTACCAACTTATATTTTTCCTTGACAGGAACATTAGCCAGTGTACGCTCCGATAGTTTTCGTTTGCCATGATTTAATTATTGGTTTCTTATCACTTTTATTCAGAGGAAAAGATAAATCACTTACCTTAGAACCTTTTATCGTTGAGCTAATTTGGCTTATACAGAAATTCTGATTTGCTACAAAATGGCTTGTAAAATTACTTCAAAATAACTTTAAATAAAAAATCAATAAAAATAATACAGTGTTTCCACAGAAGAAAAATGACGGTAATCACTTGTGATTTTCTAAGGGGAAAACAACATTTAAGGAATCTCATTTTCTCCTGGTATTTACGATAGAAATGAGCTGAAGCAAGTCGTGAAACTGTTTAGAAACTGATTCTTCTGAACTAATTCAGTGGTGCTTTTACATTTTGGGGGGTAAAATTCACTTGTTATTTTAATATTTATTGTTTAACACACTACTCATAACACAGTGAGGTTTAAATTTTTAAAATTAGGAAACGGACTCAGAGATATTAAATGATCTGCAAAAATTACAGAAATAGAGAATATTAGAAGTAAAACTGAAACCCTGATCTTCTGCTTAAAGAATGCATGCTTATTCCATGTCACTGTGGGACTTTCCATGCAAACCAAATAATTCATCAGGAACTAATAGGAATTATTGACGTAAAGCTTGTTGATTTTCTATTGGAAAATATTTTTGTTTCAAGTAAACATCTCTTCCCAATTCCTGTCCAATGATTTAAGATTTATTTTTCCCATGCTGCGTTTCCTCATTCATTCATTAATTTTTTTGACCAAATTTTTATTGATAACTTACTATGTGCCAGAACAGTGTGGGTACTAGCTGGAATGATGAACAATGCCTGAGATAATGTAAGAAGTGTACCTATGATCCCAATATAATTATTAATGCCAACTTTTATTCTAATAAGTGATGTATTTGACAGTTTGGTCATTCTTCGTTTAAACGAAAAATTACCCACTGTCATATTGTTCACCTATGGAACATTGACTTTCTCTGGACCGGTTTGTTTTAATAGCATGTAGTCAGCTTTACCCAAGGAAATCTTTGCTGCACCAAGGAAAGTACACCATAATCAGCAAAAATATGTGGGTTATGGCGACTAGCTATGTTTACCTCTCTACTACAAAAGTAATTAAAAATGTCCATCCAACTCTGAAGCAGTATCTTTACAGCTGCTGGCATGTTTGTTGGTTTTAGCAATAATCCTAGAAGGTTTTTCATTTGGTTGATTGTATAGGAACTCATTGATTCTCTTTATAGCTCTTACTTCATATCCCTCCCTTGTTCACTAACCTCCTTCCCCCTGTCCCTCAAACAAATAAAGCTTATTTCTGTCTCAGAACCTTTTCAGGCTTTTTCTCTGCCTCAATAATTCTTCCCCAAATTTTTACCTACTCACAGCATTCTTGTCCTTTATCTCAGCTCAGCTCAGGTGTTTTCTCCTCAGATAGGCCTTTGTTAGCAACCTGTCCTCACACCTAGTCACTCTTACCCATTTCTACATTTTATTTTCTTTGTAGCTACTTACAACAAAATGAAATTCTTATTCATTCTTTCTTTAATTTACTGGAGTTACTTTTTTAGCATATTTATTGTCAGTCTCTGCCTACAGCATAAGAGCCATGACAGCAGAAACCTTGTCATATATTTAAGCACCATGTTTCCTGGATGTACCTTATTGCCTGGCTCAGAGTACAAGTTCAATGAATATTAAAATGAAGGAGTGAATTTATACCAACTCTACCATTTACAAATAATGTGACTTCAGGCAAGTTATTTAACATTTCTGAGGCTAAATTTTCAAGTCTATAAAATAGCAATGGTAATAATGCCTGCTTTATAGGGTTGTAAGGGTTTAAAAATAATATTACAATTAAGACAGCTTCATTCCAGGTAGCATATGTGCTCAATAAGTAGCAGCTGTTTTTAAAATTATTAACTGTAGGTAAGAGAAACATCTCACTCCTCACACTTTTGCATCACTGTTTGAAAATGCAGGATGTATAATAATAGACTTAAAGAAAATTGTGACCTGAAGGTTATTTATTATGTGCTTTATTTAGAGTAACCCAAATAACCCACATAAAAATAATAGCTTCTGCTGTTTTAAGGAACAACCAATCTGGTCATTTTCAGAGAATTTTTTTTTAAGATGCTCTTAGATCATTTTGCTATGTTAGAAGTAAGGACATTCAGAAGAAAGAATAATCTTTCTGCTTACCTTACAGGCATGTCTCAGATCTCTTGCACCTAATTTTTAACTTCTATTCGAAAAGAGTGAAAAAAATTACTCTTCTCTCAGGTTAGGCTGACAAAGCTTTGGGGGGAACCCTCAGAAATTGATCCCATTTTTTCTGACAATTTACTAGAATTATACTTTATTTTTAGGTGAGTTAATTCATTTTTTCTATAGTTATTTTATTATTTGAAAATACTCTTTCTAAAAAGTGATGCATTTGTTGTGGTTCTCTTTCATATTTATGCAAGAAGATTCCAATAAGAAGTGAAATGAAAAATAGCAGCTGACAAACCTTTATTTTTAAACACAAATTGCTGTTTATCTATAATCTGAATAACAAAATTCTACATATTATTTCTTATTGGTGGGACTTAATTGATGGAAGATAGAGGCTAATTGGAAAAGCAAAGGTGATGAATGGTTGTCATAATGAGGTGAATGTCAGTCCATAAACAGTATCTTTTTGATCATCACTCTCTTTCCTGCAGATTATCCAATTTGGCATGTTGTATTCTCTAATAAAAAGGGCATTTGCAGTAAGAGTTAAGAGGCTATTTAGTCTTCTGTCAATTTGCTGTTAGATCTTACCTGTCTGTGTGCATATTTTCTTACATTTAGTGTCCTAACTTTTAACAAGAAAATAATAACTTGATCTCTAGGGTGTCCTGAGAATTTAGCACCTCTAAAGTATATCAAGCTCTTGGACTTACAGTAAAATACAAAGAGCAAGTAATTCATGTAAAAAGAATGGATGGGAGCCATGTGTCAAGCTGTGACTTTCTTTAGCCCTTATGTTATAGAAAAATTAAGTTTTTAAAAACTGTTTATTTTGCTAATACCATTGATTGAGGATATTCGACCATCTTGGAGAATACTTGGGGAGGTGGGAGATGACAAGCTATCAGTGAAATATCAACATTAAATAATCCCATGGACAACACTACTTATATGCAGTAGTTTTCAGCCTTTGAGGCAACATGCTCTTCTGCCAGAGAACTTATGAAATGGTGACAGAAAACCTAGTTACTAGCTTTGACCAAATACAAGATCCTGTTTCCCATCCTTAAAACAGAGAGAGCTCTTTGTACATAGTAAAGGTTCAATATCTGTTCCATAAAAGAACTCATGATTCACCTGAATCAGTCCTTAGAATCCTTCGTAACAGTGAGTGATGAAGATGTCTCCAGCACCAGTGTAATGAATATACCAGAAAGCCTTACAAATTACAGCTAATTTCCAAGGACAATATTCTATCTTCTTTCTTTCTTTAAAAAAAATTTTTTTTCAAGATCCTTTAACCTCGAAGGCCTAGATTGTGGCAGTGAGTTGCAAGTCTGTTCTAAGTTACTAGGAAAATGAAGTTGCTCTTCTAGATAGGGCAAACATTATTAACGGATAACAAAGAAATAGATTTATTGAATAGATTTATTGAACCACAGTGCCTGGTGAAACATTTTTTGGGAACATGGAACGACAGGCCATGGGACCTAAGGACAATATACAACAGAGATTAGATTGTGCAGGAAAATTAGACTCTGAGAATTCACTTTACAATACAGTGAAATTTAAAAGTGAAAATAGTATTGCCCCTGTCTTATCAGTCTCATTTTAGGTATATTCCTTCATTCAATATTCCTTAGCTTCTACCATCCATTAAGTTATTCAAACTGACCTGCTCTTCCCCAGAACTAGAACTGTTCTAGTTCTGCCTATTCTTCCTGTATTTTGTGCAACCAGAGAATAAGGGTGTTTTTCTGACGCCTTATCTCACACAAACGCATTCTGCAAGTCTCAACCTAAATGTCATTTCCTTCAAAAAGGCAATTGCTGGTCCTTCCCATTGTTTCAACTCAGTCTACATTAGCTCCTCTACATTTTATAATATCCTAGATATATCTGTAAAAGTTATAATTATATACTAATTTTTGTGACCTGTATATCTCTGTACTATCCTGTAAAATTCACAAAGACTAGAACCATGTCTATTTTGTTCATTCCACATCCTCAGTATCTAGCATAATTTTTCTCACATGGAAGATATTCAGTGCCTATTTAGGGAAGGAAGAGAGGGAGGATGGGATTTTCTGTATGTCATCATACAAAATATAAAATAAATTTTATGTATTTGCATTTAAGCATATAAAAAATTAAAGAAAAATTGTAGCTTTGCTGTAACCATGAATGTTTACATGGAAAACGCATTTGTGAAACTTATGGATCATTTGCATAATGAAATAATTATAATTTCAAATAAAATTTGGTAACACCAAGTAAAAGGATAAAAAAAATACACATTCAAGAGTTGTTCTTAGTGAGTCAGTTTATGTATGTACATTATTTTTTTGCTTTTAAAAACGATTCTCCGAAAATATTCTGCCAAAAATGGTGATATTCAGGCATACAAGTTGCATAAAACTAATTTTATCCTTTTTGTATTATTTGAAAATAAAATGTTGCTATTTCTAGGTTGTTATAACAGGCATTCTAAGATCTATTGTTAGCCATTCCATCTCTCCTTTTCTAAAATTAGTATGAACTTTAAAACTTAAAATAGTTTTTATAACAGTCCTCAAATTTAGCCTCCAAGGTCTTTTAAAAAGATTATATCATCTAATAAAGCTTAAGGTCTGAAAAACATCTCTGGAAACTGACACTGTAGATCAGTTCATTGTAATAATTATTTGATTATGTCTTTAGACAACAGCTCATCAACAAAGGCTTTTCTTTTTGAAGTTCGTGATGATGACATTTTGCTATCCTGGAAGATACAGTGAAGCATCACCACTCCCTCTACAGCTCTATATTCAAGTCAGTTTCCATAGAGAATACTGTGGAGCATATTCATTTTAGGATGCTACCCCAATAAACCCTGGGAAACATTGAAGGGGATCATAGGATCTCTAAATTTGTCCCCTTAATTCTCAGATGAGAAAACTGAAGCCAAAGATGGTGCATGCTCAACATCACACACTGAGTGTACAACACACCTGAGACTAGAATCCATGGATGTTGACTTTTATTCCAGTGAGACTCTCAGTACACAGTACTGCCTGGCTGTAAATAATAATGCTCCATTCCTTGAAGTGCATTCTCAATTTCTTAATCTGAATTACTTTTAGTCCTCTGCAGCTATATGAGTAGAAGGAATTATTATAAACAATTTTGAAATATGAGGAAGTACATAATAAGTATATAAAAAGATACTGAAATTTATAATAATTCTGAAATGCATCCTATCCACAAAAATGTACACTATTCACAAAAATTAATTACCTAAAGATGATTAGGTTAACATAAGTATGTAATTTGTGGATTTAATACCTTTACATTAATTAAATAAAATATTCATTAATTATATCTATATTTCTTGTTTCTGTAAATTGTCTGTGCATGCTGCATCTAATTAAGTTTATTGAAATAATTAAATTCTCTTTTTTACCTAGATTGCATGTGTTTAAATGCTATTATGAAAAGAATTTTTTTCATTAGCCTGCCTTCCTGGGATTATTTTGGCTGTTTTAAATTTAATTACCATATTCTTTACTTATTTTAATAAACTAATCATTGCATTCAGTTTCATTTAACTTCATTAAATAGATTTTTAATTATTACAGTTTAACTAGATTGTCTGTCTTTTCTGCACAAGTTCCTCAAAATGCTTTCCAATTTATTAACATACATTCTTCATCTGTCCCTGTCTTAGTCAACCAAACAATATATCTCTATCCCAGATAAATTTTAATAAAACAACTCACAAAAATACACCCACATGTTTGAATTTAGTGAATACTATTGTTATCATATTCCTATTAATAATAAAAATAGCCCTCAAAAATCAAAATGCCGTTGCCTATTTTTAAAGGAAACTTGTAGAAATTTTCCCTTTTTTTCATTCAAAATAAAAGCAATTCATAATGATTTATAAGAACAAATTGGGCTTACTTCCTCCTGAGATGAACTGAAATGAAAAATAAGATAAAGTTTTTTTTTTCTTGGTTTGGTTTACTTTTGTTCATTTGTATTAATGAATTCTTTTAAATATTATTTAGTAATATTATGTACAAAATGATACTTGCATGTTTATACCCTGCCTTATAATTAAAAGAACTTGAGATGACTGCCCTAATTTTTTATTCCTTTTTCTTTAGTGCATAGCATAAACTCTCAAATCTTTATCAGGTGTGTAATGTCATTTTTTATTCTTTAATAATTAATTAGGCAGATGCTATGAACCAACACTGAGCTACGTGTCATCATCATTTTGAGCAAAATGAACATAATCTTCTTCACCTTATTGAGGGAGGGGAGGATAATGAAAAAAGGGAAATAAAGGATTAAAATACAGCATGAAAGTATAGTGATCTTCTTGCATCCCACTTAGGATGATCCAGAAATGCTTCCGAAGAAGGAAATGTCTAAATGGATCCTACTGGATACATAGTAGTTACCCAGTTAATTTTGAGGTGATAAAACATCCAGGATTGTTGTAAGCAAAGAGAACAAGAAATGTGACACACTTGATGAAATGAAAGACATTTTTAGTGGCTAAAGTACAGAATATGAGGGAGGCAGTCTGAAAAAGATACTGGAGAGAAATACAGAGATTAATTATGAAAAATCTTGTAAGCCAACTGTCTTAAAGAGTTTTGACTTTGTTTTAAAGATAGCAGGTAGTCTTTCAAGTGTATAAGCATAGAGGTGACATGTTCAGAATTGAGTTTAGTAAGGTCTCTAGTTATCACAAAGAAAATATATCATCGGGATGGGGTGTGACAAGAATAGAGGCGTTACGATTAGTTAGATGATTATTGAATTAGTATAGACAAAAGGTAGTGATCATATAAACCAGGATAGTGATAGTGAAGGTGAGGAAATGCTTAAGAATTAGAGGGTCAAACTTTACTCAGCTCCACTGTTGTCTGTGCTAAATATGTCCCTGTTTCAGTACACTTGTTTGGTTTGGTCAATTCAGTGCCAGAGGATCAATCAAACCTACTCTTTGAGTGATAGAAATGGCCAGCTAAAATAGCACAGATAACCAAATACAACCAAGTAAGTGGCTGATTATATCAGTACAAATGACTGACTATTCCTGGGAAGGGACTAGCCATGTCACTTCAAATAACTAATCAGTTTTATATAAACAGACAGAGTAAATAAACAGAAATGGCCATCCGGTGTACGCCATGAAGGAAAAACCTGCTTCTCACTAGCATCTTAAATTTGCTCACAGTTTTTAATTAATTTTTTTACAAGATATGGTGATGCCTGGTCTTCCTCCCCAAAGACAAGAAGGGAGAGAGGATGGACATGCTGTCCTGAGCAGCACAGGAGCTGGATAGGGACTAGGAATGTGATGGAGGGGAAACATTTGTCAAGTGTTGTAGTGAAAATTAAAACAGGGAACCCAGTGAGAACCCAGAAGATGAATAAAGATTAGACTAGCAATTAGGTCATAGAAGGGAAGTGATGAATGTGAAAAGTATGTGGTATTCTTTCAGAAGATTTGGTTCTGAAGGTAAAGACCTGTAGATCACTGTCCTGAGTAAAGGCAAGCTGTAAGAAGGTTTTGGGTTTTGTCTAGCTGTGGATGTTAGTTATATTTTGTGATCTCAGGGGAAGGAACCAGGAGGAAAGGCTGAAGATAAAGAAGACTTGATATAGTAAGTGGATTACAGTTTTGCATGAGACAGCAAAGAATAAAAGCAAGGAGTGAGAGCACAGGGAGTTGGGTGTGGTATGGAGGCTTCCCCTGAGTGAAGGAAGGGAAGCAAGGATGGTGAGAGTGGAGATAAATTCAGAAGAGTAAAGGGAAACTGAAGGAATTATACCCTGTGACACTGTCAGAGACTGCATAAACACAACCTGTGTCAGCAAATTAACAGGTTCATACTAAAGTTTGGTCAAAAGTCTGAGACTTATTATGCAAGAGTGGCATTGTCTTCTGGCAGATATTGAGGTTTCTCAAATTTGGTGGCAAGGGAAGAAACAAATCATTTTAGTAGCTATTTCAGAGTCTTTTTTGAAATGAAGACGACTAAAATAAGAAATACTTTTGAAGTGCCTATATGTGTTATTTTCTGTTAACAAGTAACATTACTATTTAATTTATTACCTGATAGGAAAACAAAGATAATTTACACAAATTATTCCAAACTGCCTTCACCTTCACAAATTGCAGAATATCTAAGGGGTCACAAAAGACTATAATATATGCTCCAATTTAATCTCTTTTAGCATTAATGGTCCAGGTTGATGTGAAAATGTGAAAGAGCCAGTCAGTACCATTTTTTTTCCATCAAATGAAGAAAGTCGTATAACTGAGGAAATAGATATTTGAGTTGGGTAAGGTGGGCCAGAAAGTCTGGAGCGAAGGAACATAGGTTGTTATTAGAGAATGACTGAAGTAAACTAGCTTGGAGGCCTTGGTAGTGTAAGAAGAAAAATAAAGCCATTAAGTATATGGAAGTATCCATAAGGATGGCAAATAGATCTAATAGGAGTGACAAAAATATAGGTAGAAAAAACAAAATATTTGAAGGAAAAAAAAAATAGGCCCAGTTCACATAAATCGGTCTTAAAAATTAGGGAATTTATTTATTTACATTATAACAAGGAGAAATTTATGATACATAGCTTTGTCTACACAAATGACAGGGATGAAAATAACTGATACTCAAATTGATGTTATTTGTGCTTAGATTTAATAATCTCTCTCTTCATTGGTCTTTTGTACACATTCTCACCTTCTAATAGTTCTTGCTTAATATCTTCTTCTGACTGCTAACCTTGACTACTGGAACCTGTTTTCCTCAGCATTACATGAATAAAGCAAGAAATTAAACAGAAAAGAAACTTGCCCCAAGTTCCCCAAAACATAAAAAGTGACCTCAAGGAAGCAGATGATAATAAACATGAATGTCAGGAGGATAGCCAAACAGGATCTTTTCATTCAGCAATTATTAATTTGTTTCTACAGAGCACTTAGTACTGTTCTAGACACAATACCAGCCAGAGAAATCTGGCTATATCAGAAAACAAAGAAACTCTCAAAACTAGTAAGTATTGTCAAAAGGATACAGGAGCCAACAGGAAGTATTTCCCATTGATCAAAAGTAGGAATATTTGAGCATCAAAAAGAATAATGAATGCAACTGAGTATAACAAACTGAATATACAGGAAGCCATTTGTCCTGATACTCAACAAGAAAGGGGAAGAAAATGATTAGACATTTATTTTGCTCTTCCTTTAAGAAATCTGTTTTATTGTACTTGTCTTAGTTCATGCTGCTGTAACAAATTGCCACAGACTAGATGGCTTAAACAACAAACATTTGTTTCTCACAGTTTGGAAGTCTGTGAGGTTCAAGATCAAAGTGCTGGCAAATCTGGTGAGGTCTGGTGAGGGTCCATATCCTCGTTTGCAGATTGCCATCTTCTTTTTGTAGCCTCACATGGTAGAGAGCTGAGAGCTAGTTCTCTGGCCATTTCTTATAAGGGCACTAATTCCATTCCTAAGCGTTCTACTCTCATGACCTAATCACCTCTCAAAGGCTCTGTGTCCAAATATCATCACATTGGGGATTAGATTTCAACACGATTTTGGAGGGAACACAAAAATCCAGATTGTAGCATGCCCACCTAGCTCTAGTTGCCTTAGTTGAAGAAGGACAGTGTTTCTTTTAATGGAACTTAATGTAAATGTAGAAGAAATTATAGTGTTAGTAAACAACCATTTTGTATAAGAATGAAATGTGAATAAACCTTCCTCCATTTACCTTATTTAATTAAATAAACATATGACTTAGTCATCAGAGACTTGAAATAAAACAGGTGCATGCTAAACTTCATTGGGCTCACTTGAGAATCCTTTCCTGATCTCTCTTCAAATTTATGAAAGAGATGCTTTCTCAATTGATTTTTTACTAGTATAATTCTCCTTTCTGTGCTTCTGCCTATACTTGCTAACACAAGTGTTCAGTAGAAGAGATTACATAGATAGTATGCCTTTTCTCTATTTGGTAAGTTATTAGATACTAGAAAACTATTGTATGTGAGGGGAGGTGGTTGTGTACTTTCTTGTAAGTCCTGCCCCTTGGTGACTGTTCATTGACCAGTTGGGAATAGGGCAATAATAATATTAGGTTCTAGACAAAAGAAAGCAAAATGCTAATTTCACCTTTCTCCACATAGATGTTAAATTGTATCTCAACACTTCACAGTAAAACTCATTATTTCTCAAAACTTAGCTCAAGTTACCATTTCTGAGGAAACCACTCCTGACAGATTTTGTAGGTGGTCTTTTCTACTTAAAATTATTAGCTACAGTGTCCAGACTTGGGGAGCTCTTTTCAGATGTCTTATTGCAGGATAGCAGAACTGGGAAGATCGCATAAGCCTGCATGCCAGTATGAGCTTTATCCCTAAGTCTGATCTGAATCACTTCCAGGTGTTATTGCTTACCTGAGGGATACAGGTAGACTCTTGCTCCATTGCTTTCTCACTGTAGTAGCAGTTAAACAGGGAGGGGAGGGAAACTATGGGAGAATAAGAAATATGGAAGGAAGGTAACTTGATACCTGCTTTTGAGCTTTATCATGGTGATTATGGAAGTATGAAAAAAATGTGCTTGGAAATCCCAAGTGCATAGGAATCCCCAGTATGTAGAAATCCCCAGATGATCTTTACCAGTGCATTACCTCTGTCACATGGGATTTCATTATGGGTTTTAACCATTCAGCTGGATTGTTTCTTCTCCTTTGAGTGTCCTTCATTGTAATATCAAAGAGAAATAAAGAAATGAACAATGTGGTATGGGTTTATTTGGTATTGAATTTGATGTACTTCATATTTCCTCTTAGACTACTTAAGTCATTTTCCACAAACTATGGAAACATCCCCAAAATGTGGATAATTGCATGCATAAAGACAGTTAAAAATTAAATTTATCAAAGACAGTTTTTCAGATTCACTGACAATTCCACACTAATTGTTGCTGAAGTCACTCCCTGTAAAGGACAAAGAGCTTGCAAATTATCTTCAGCCTTCTTGTTAAACAATGGAGTATTTTTCTTATCTATTTTGAATCTTAGAAGAGTATCACTCAAGCAACTTGCATTAATGATTTCATTTTTTTTAGAACAGAAAAAAAAAGCATTTCTTTATCCAACTGCCTTCAAGAGCAAATGACTAGAAAGGAATAGATAACAATGAAGATGGTCTGAGGAAACACTCTTAAATGTCAAGTTGGGGAATATATTTTCTTGAAAAAGTTCTGAAAAAAGCTGAATGAGTAGAGTGCAGCATTTAAACATCATTATTATAGAAATATCAGATAAGTATGCTGAAAAGTGAAAACAGTTGATTACACATGATGATGGATTTTTGGATGAATTTTTCAACTTTATAAAACAATAACTCTCCAATAAACAATTACAAGGAAAATTGGTTAGTATAGTCCTGCCCTTATAAAGCTTGAAATTTTGATATTGTCACAAAGAATGCAGCTGTAAATATATCCTGGGCATTTGTAATATCTTTGTCTATGTCAAAAGTTGACCATAAATACACTAAATACACTAATAAATTGATTCTCTTGGGAAATGGTAGTTGGTAGAATTTGCATCCTTACCCTAAGTAGATCATCCAAAGAGATCCTGGAGATATATTTATCTGACAAACTGAAATGTCACTAAAGATGGACAAGAGCCAAGTGAATTATTTGTGCCTTTCTCCTAAGAGTGCATTGAAGAACAGGAAACATATTAAAAAAAGAAATTCCACCTGTACATTTTAGCACTGGACTCTAACACCAAGGTGTTTTGGTCCAAGCTTAATCTCCAGGGAGTGGCAGAATATTTTAAAAAGACTTTTTGAACTTGTGGCTTCAGTCTCTAAATTTCTTTTAACTCTTTTTAAATGCAGTCTTAGGGTGGGTTTGCATGTGTTATCTACAGCTATTTACTTTAGCATCTTGCAAAAACATCTCAATGAAAGTTACTCCTTCATCCTGCTCATGTATGTTTTAATAAAGGCTTTTGCAGGAAGTGGGTTGTCAGCGCACACAGAAGATTCTGTTAGAGTAATCAAAACCATTAGAGGACAAGTTATTTTCTCTCAGCACTCACACTTAGAGATCATTAGCCTAATTTCTAGAAGCTGCCAGATCTCTTTTTTGAGTTTCAAGACCTTTTAAAAAAATTTTTTTTATTGAAGTATAGTTGATTTACAATATTGTGTTAGTTTCTGCTGTACAGCAAAGTGATTCAGTATATATATTCTTTTACAGTTTCTTTTCCATTATAGTTTATTACAATATATTGAATTTAGTTCCTTGTGCCATATAATAGAACCTTGTTGTGTATCTGTTTTTTGTATAGTAGTTTGTACCTGCTAATCCCAAACTCCTAATTTATCACTCTCCCCCTGCCCTTTCCCTTTTGGTAACCATATGTTTGTTTTCTATCTCTGTGACACTGTTTCTGTTTTGTAAATAAGTTAATTTGTATCATTTTTTAGATTCCACATGTAAGTGATATCATATGATATTTGTCGTTCTCAGTCTGACTTACTTCACTTAGTATGACAATTTTTAGGTCCATCCATATTACTGCAAATGGCATTGTTTCATTCTTTTTTAATTCCATTGTATATAGTACAACTCTTTTATCCAGTCATCTGTCAATGGACATTTAGGTTGCTTCCATGTCTTGGCTATTGTAAATAGTGCTGCTATGAACATTGGGATGCATGAATCTTTTCAAATTAGGGTTTTCTTAAGATATATGTCCAGGACTGGGATCGCTGGATCATATGGTAACTCTATTTTTAGTTTTTTAAAGAAACCTCCATACTGTTTTCCATAGCACCAATTTACATTCTCACCAACAGTGTAGGACAGTTCCCTTTTCTCCACAGCCTCTCGAGCACTTATTTATAGACATTTTGATTATGGCCATTCTGACCTGTGTGAGGTAATACCTCGTAGTTTCGATTTACATTTCTCTTATAATTCTCAATATTGAGCATATTTTCATGTGCCCATTGGCCATCTGTATGTCTTCTTTGGAGAAATGTCTGTTTAGATCTTCTGCCCATTTTTTGATTGGGTTGTTTGGGTTTTTTTTGTTATTGAGTTGTATGAGCTGTTTGTATATTTTGGAAATTAAGCCCTTGTGAGTCACATCGTTTGTAAATATTTTCTTTCAGTCTATAGGTTTTCTTTTTGTTTTGTTGATGGTTTCCTTTGCTGTGCAAATGCTTTTAAGTTTGACTAGGTCCCATTTGTTTATATTTGCTTTTATCTTTAATACTTTGGGAGACTGACCAAAGAAAACATTACTACAATTTATGTCAGAGAATGTTTTGTCTATGTTTTCTTCTAGGAGGTTTATCATGTCTTATCCTATATTTAAGTCTTTAAGCTATTTTGAGTTTATTTTTGTGTGTGGTATGAGGGAGTGTTCTAACTTCATTGATTGACATGTGGCTGTCCAGCTTTCTCAGCACCACTTCCTGAAAAGACTGCCTTTTCTCCATTTAATATTCTTGTCTCTTTTGTCAAAGATTAATTGACTACAGGTGTGTGGGTTTATTTCTGGGCTCTCTATTGTGTTGCATTGAGCCATATGTCTGATTTTACGTCAATAACATGCTGTTTTGATTACTGTAGCTTTGTAGTATTGTCTGAAGTCTGGGAGAGTTATGCCTCTAACTCTGTTCTTATTCCTCAGGATTGCTTTGGCAATTCTGGGTATTTTGTGGTTCCATATAATTTTTAGAATTATTTGTTCTAGTTCTGTGAAAAATGTCCTGGGTAATTTGATAGGGATCATATTAAATCTTCAGATTGCTTTGGGTAGTATGGGCACTTTAACAGTATTAATTCTTCCAATGAGATATCTTTCTATTTCTTTGAATTATCTTCAGTTTCCTTTATCAATGTTTATAGATCTCAGTGTATAAGTCATGTTTATTACTAAATATTTTATTTTTTGATGTGATTTTAAGAAGGATTTGTTTTTACTTTCTTTTATGATTTTTCATTGTTATTATAAAGAAATGCAACAAATTTCTGTTTGTTAATCTTGTATCCTGTTACCTTGCTGAATTTATCAGTTCTAGTAGTTTTTGTGTGGATTAAGATCTTTTATTTTTAAATTAAATATAAAACCCCAGCAAATATTGTTGATAGCAAAATTCTCTATTAAAAACTGATTTAGAATTGCTTTTAAGTTTTTAACAGAAAGATTTTACATAAAATTTTTGTCATTGTGCAGTCTATAAGAATTAGAGGTAATTTTACATGTCTGTTTATTTTAATAACATCAATAATATATTTCATCACAGAAGGTTCTAATACTAATTTTTGACTAAATTAAATAAGTAAAGGTCTACGAAAGTTATAAAATTACTTTATATATACTTTCATCACTCTTTTTTTAATAACTATCAATGTGGTGTTTAAATTACATACCTACAAAAAAGTTGAATTGAGGAATAAAGTATTTATTATCAATATAACACTAATAGAGAGTTGTTACCAAAATCAAACACTAATATAGACATATGTTTAAAAATAGGACAGGATTAGCTTCTGTGAATTTCTGTTATCAACTATGTTGGGAATTGGGCCAGAATATTTCTTTGTACATAAACTGTTCATATTCAAATACTTGGTGACTGCTCTTCAGGATTCTAGGCTGTAATTTATCCCATTACCTATAAGCAGCACTGTTTATAAAAATAGTCCTGTAGAATGGCTGTTCCTTGTATTCCAGAGAAGTAAACATTGGTGTAATTTTTAAATTATAGCTATTGAGGTTTGCAGACAGATACTATAAACATAAGTTTGCCTCATGCACATTGGTTCTTATGATTCATAATCCTCTAAGCTTCCGTACATGGTAAGACATTTTAGTGGAATGTGGAGGAAAAGAAATGTTGGAAAGTTTAGAAAAGATTTTTATTTTTTTAAATAAACTGTTACTTTCCTTACATGACTGTTCAACTTTTGTTTTGAGACATTGGAAAATTCTTAATTTTTTTTGATAACCAGTATAGTAATGGACACTCTTAAAAACTATATAAACTACCCTGATATTAACAAAATGGTAACAATAGCTATTATTAATTGAGTATTTATTATGTACTAGGCAATGTTCCAAGTATTTTGCTTACATTATTTTTCTAAAATATTGGCCAGTTGTTCACTAGACAAGCAATAGGAAGGCAGCATATAAATCATAAAGCATCCAAATGACGGAATTGGCTGTGCATCCAGACTTTACGATGGTTCCAATTGTTCCTTGGGCCATTAAAGGGCATAACAATAAATGATGAACATAGATCTGGGATTTTCTGGGATAGAAGGAAATTCGTATGTTCTCTTTCATTTTAACATCATGTTTAAGACGACAGAATATCCCAGGCTTAGATCCACTGGTTTAGATTTCTACTGTTAAAAAAGATTCCCAGAATTAAGACCAGAAAAACAGAAGTGACTATTTTGAATAGGAAATAAGATCAGGCTTTTATCGGATAACTCCAAGTAAACTTAAAGCTTCTTAGGATCTCTGAACTCATTCCAGGGTGTTTTCAGTTAAGTAACAAGCTTATAACAGGTAGGATTTTCTTGAGAAAGAGTTATTATAAAATTTTGTGCTCAAGGTAAGTTTACATTGAGAATGACATCGCTAAATAATTTTTCCCTTTGATAACCCATCCTGGACTCCTTGTTATGTATTCGGATTTGCTTTCTTTTCTAGGAAGCACAAGGTTGAGAATTGGGCTCATTAAAGCAACTATTCTTAGGCTTGGTTTTTCTAAAGTAGCTTTTGATTTCTGTCTTTATGTTCAATTACTTATATCTGTGTTTCTTTATGTTTTATTTCAAATACCTTTAGATATAGGAAGATAATACTTATGATTTTAAAGCACATTACATCTATCACATATAATAATTAATTTGATTATTATATTAGGTATTCTCACCCTTATTTTGTTACAGGAGAAAGTGAATATTTGAAAATTAATAACTTTGCAAAATAGTATAGGTAATAAATCAACTGAAATATTTTTACTTTAAATGCACTATGCTTTTTTCTACATTCCTCTCCATACTAATTGATTAAAAAATACATTATCTAAGAGTAACAAATGTCATGTTAATAGTTCAGGAGGTACTTTCGATATTAATCACCTGAAAGTGGTTTTAGGATTTATAAATCAAGATTCAGAATACGCATAGGACAGTAGGGGCCCCATGAAAGCTCACCTTGGGAATTTCAAAAAGTAACCTATAAATACGTTGATTAATTAAAACATATGCTTTAGGATTTGAAGTAGACACACATGCAATCATGATCTACCCACATGCTTGCCAGGTAAAACAGAAATGAATGATAATGTAGGTTGACATTCTTGAATTAAGTTCCCAAGAATCTAAGGTGTGATTTGTCACCGTTTAAACTGATTTAGATTCACCTTTAATATGCAGTTAATGCTGATTTATCTTATATTGTAAATTTTAGTTTTTAAAGCCCTGTAGGGTAGTAAAGCATATTAATTACTTCCAAAGCATTCATTATGACTTTTAGGCAATTGCTCTTCCCCATTTTCCCTTTTAAGATATTTCTTCTCCTTTTCTGATATCCTGTGTCAAATGTAATCCCAACTGGAGCACACAAACTTCAGTTCTTCTCATCTCAATGTCTCTGTTAGCTCCAAGCATAAGTGAGAGAATTGTTCTCCTTTTAGGATCATACCACATTCACACTTGGTCTTAGAACTTGTCTTCATCTGTTTTTTTCCTTCATTTTACAAAAATAGGAAATCTAACAAAATAAGCTCTAATTCCCTTTTGGCGCCGCAGTTCTATAACTCTATGATTTATCCATCGAGAACCTGGAATCTAGGTGCCTTTGAGAAGTAACTGAACTCCAAACTAAAAGTCATGTTGAATTTTTATATATATATTTTTTTTTTTAAATTTTTTTCTCTAAAAGTAGATTGATTTTGTTATTAGTATGAATTTTTTTATAGCTTAGAAAATGCCTCACTTTTACCTTAGGAGAGAAACTCACCTGAGTATGATCCACGTGTAACACTTGAAATTGCACTATCTCCTGAAGTGTGATCTGGTAGTTTTTCAACATCTCCATCTGCATATGCCCCCTCCTTAGACAACTTTACATTTTTGTATTTACTTCGCTTTTCATTTATAACTCTCACTTCTTTTTTCCCTAAGTTACTAAAATTAATGTCTACTTATCATCTACAGTTCAACTTTTTAAAATAATATAAATATTTCCTTTTGAAGAATAAATAAAAGAAAGTTGTTCTGCAAACAGTACACTTTATCATTAAAAACATATATCATTCATGCCCAATCATATTATATATTAACCTTTCTTTCCAGGAGCTCTATTATATAAATGTATTTCATCTCACAATATTCTTATCCTTCATTTTATATCCTTTATAAAGAATTAATATTGCATGTTATACATGTCAACATCAAGTATTAAGTTGCACTGGAGTTTATAAATTCTTAGGTTCCTGAATGTCTTTTGTATACAATAAAGCACGTAAGAATTGCAGTGATTTAAGAAGCAGTATGACTCAATTGTGCATGGTAGAAACTGATTGTAACCAAAAAATAATGTTTTTGTACTTTAGCTTTGACTAGCTATATATTCATATACATATGAATATAGGAAATTTATCTCACATTACCAATATTAAGCTGTTCAATCAGAAAACATGAGGAAAGCATAAAAACTTTCTTGGTTTTGAACATAATTATACAAAGGTTATAATTACACATTATTGCATATAAGCACTAAACAAAATACAAAGAAGACTGTCCAAAATATAGAGTATCCTTAGGCTATTTTGAAAAAGCAGTCCATAAAATGTGTTATTTTTTTCCTTTTATTTTTTCCTCATTGATTTCAGGTGAAAAGCGAATGCTGAATTAACATACTTCTTTGTTCTTGGCTCACTGTCATCACTGGCCTGAAAAAAGCTTCTCTACTGATCAAATTTTCACTCCCATTCTCCTCCCCTCTACCCTCCAAGGACTACCATTCTAATGTGTTTATACTTACACTTTCTTTATGTGTTTGTAAAACATGTAGTGTTTGTATGCATAGAAGTATCTTAAATTTGCATAAATAATATTGTATTTTATCCTTATTTTATTTATTTGTTTATTTTGCAGTTTGTCTCTTAGGTTTTTATTTTTATTTTTTAGATTTTACATGATTTTTTAAGGTGTATGATGTGGTGATTTAATCTATGTATACATTTTGAAATGATTATCACAACCAAGTTATTTAGGACATCCATCACTTCACATAGCTACCATTTGTGTTTGTGTATGGTGTGAATACTTATGATCTAATCTCTTTGCAAATTTCAAGTATACAGTATAGTATCATTAACTACAATCGCTGTGCTGTACCTTACATCCCCAGAATGTATTCATCTTGCTACTAAAAGAGTGTACCTTTGGTCAACAGCTTTGCCACCCTGCTGCCTCAAGCAACCACCACTCTACTCTCTGGTTGAATGAGTTCAGCATTTTTATATTCCACATATAAAATCATACAGCATTTTTCTTTGTGTGGTATATTTTACTGAGAATAGTGTCTTCCTGGTTCATCCATGTTTGCAAATTGCAATATTTCCTTCTTGTTTGTAGTTGAATAATACTCCAATGTATTATTGTAAATATGTACATGCAGGATGGATGGATAGATAGATAGATAGATAGAAAGGCAGATAGACAGATACCACATTTTCTTTCTTCATTCATCCAGCAATGGAAACTTCAGTTGTTTCCATATCTTGAGTATTGTGAATAATGTTGCAGTGAACATGGGAGTGCAAATAATCTCTTCCATATACTAATTTCATTCCCTTTGGTTATAGGATTGCTGGATCATATGGTAGTTCTATTTTTAACTTTTTGAGGAACATCCATACTATTTTCCATAATGGCTATACCCATTTACATTCTAACCAACAGTGTACAAGGGTTTTCTTTTCTGTACACCCTTGCAACGCTTGATATCCCTTATGTTATATTTTAATTAAAGCATAGTCAGTTTACAATGTTGTTACAGTGTTGTAAACATCAATTTCTGATGTACAACATAATCGTTCAATCATACATATACATACATATATTCATTTTCATGTTTTTTGATTATAAATTACTACAAGATACTGAATATAGTTCCCTGGGCTATACAGTATAAACTTGTTGCTTATCTATTTTATATCTAGTAATTAGTATCTGCAAATCTCAAACTCCTAATTTATCCCTTACCACCCCCTTCCTCCCTGGTAAACATAATTTTGTTTTCTATGTCTGTGAGTCTGTTTCTGTTTTGTAAATAAGTTCATTCATCTTTTTTTTAGATTCCACATATAAGTGAAATAACAGTCCTAACAGGTGTGAGATAATCCTGTCATTGTTTTCATTTGCATTTTGGTGATGATTAGTAATGTTAGGCATATTTTCGCATACATATTGGCCTTTTATTTGTCTTCTTTGGAAAAATGTCTTTTCTGGTTTTTTGTCCATTTTTAATTAGGTTATTTGTTTTTGTTTTTGTTTTGTTATTGAGTTGTATGTATTACCTATATGTTTTGGATATTAACCTCTTATTAGATACATGGTTTGCAAATATTTTCTCCTATTCCATAAGTTGCCTTTTAATTTTGTTAATGGTTTCCTTTTCTACACAGAAGCTTTTTAGTTTGATGCAGTCCCGCTTGTTTATTTTTGCTTTCATTGCCCTTGCTTTTGATATTACATCCAAAAAATCATTGCCAAGACCAATGCCAAGGGCTGTTTCCAAGTCTGTGGTCATAACCATGGTTGGTAAGTCTGCTACCTGGGCATAGGCCTGCCTCCTCAAAATGACTATTCTTGGTTTTGTGCTCCACCAGGGTTTGACAGTATCCTACCTGGATCCCAGAGCTCCCACAAAGATACTTTTATCTGTGGGTATCTTTCAAATTATTATTGCTGATGGGGACATGAGTAGGGGACCTCCTATTCTACCATCTTGCTGACATCACTCCTGCTGATGTCTGTTTCTTACTTTAGCCACTCACCACAATGATTATAAGGGCTCTGTAGTTGCTGCATGTGCATTTTGTGAGTTGTTTACCAGTCCTCTCAGCAACAAACACCTACACTATATCTAATTGTACCCCATCCAAAAAAATCTGTAATGAACATTTTTATTCTCGATCTTTATGTAACTGATTGCAAATTACTCTGGATATGTTAAATATTAAACCATTTTTTCTAAATAAGAAGGAAGGTATTTCCAGTATGTAGAGTCTGTCTTAGCAAAGGGCACACTAACATCATAGAATACATGCTTAAAGCAATATAAAAGATTGTTAACTTGCTAATAGCATAAATAGCAGTCTGTTAATTCCATCTGCTTCCTTTGTGAAGGAGAAAATGTATAATGATTTCATTGGTGTCAGACTTACAAAGAGGAATTCCCAAAAGTCTTTTTAGCAAATATCCAGGAATAAATTTTAAGAAATATATGTAAGACCAATATGTGGAAACCTATAAAATTTTATTGAAGAACATAAAAAATAACTGAAATAAATGTAGAGTCATAACATGATTCTGGATGAGACGAGTTAGTGTTTTGATGACATCAATTTCCTCCCAATTATTCTATAAATCCACAAAAACAAATTTAAAATATCAACAAAGTATTTTGTGGAACTTGCAAAGTGGATTCTAAAGCCTTGAAATGAGAATATCTAATAATAGTCAAGAACTTATGAAAAAATAAAATTAATGACAGATGACTTATACTACCAAAATTCAAATATATAATTATAATGTACAGGTAGGGTAATTACAATGACAACACATTTGTAAGGAAATACACAAGTCTTTGGATCAAAGTAGAGATTCTAGAAACACACTAATGTATATTTGGGAATTTAATATAATGTAGATGTAGATGGTATTTAAAACAAACAGCCCAATCCCAAAATGGGCAGAAGACCTAAACAAGGAATTCTCCAGTGAAGATATACAAATGGCCAATAGGCACATGAAAAAATGCTCAATATCGCTAATTATCAGAGAAGTGCAATTCAAAGCTACAATGAGGTATCACCTTACACCAGCCAGAATGGCCATCATTCAGAAGTCCATAAACGATAAATGCTGGAGAGGCTGTGGAGAAAAGGAAACCCTCCTATACTTTTCATGGGAAAGTAGTTTGGTGCAGCCATTATGGAAAACCATACAGAGATTCCTCAAAAGACTAAAATAGACCCTCCCACCCCCCCCACCCCCCATATGATCCAGCAATCCCACTCCTGGGCAGATATCCAGAGGGAACATTAATTCAAAAAGATACATGCACCCCAATGTTCATAGCAGCACTATTTACAATAGCCAAGACATGGAAACAACCTAAATGTCCATAGACAGATGATTGGATAAAGAAGCTGTGATTTATTTATACAATGGAATACTATTCAGCCATAAAAAATAATAAAATAATGCCACTTGCAGCAAAATGGATGGACCTGGAGACTAATTCTAACTGAAATAAGCCACTAAGAGAAAGAAAAATACCATATATCACTTATATGTGAAATCTTAAAAAAAAAAAGAGAGAAACTTATTTGCAAAACAGAAACAGACTCTCAGATATAGAGAACAAACTTGTGGGTACTAGGGGGTAGGAGGGTGGGAGGGGATAAATTGGGAGTTAGAGATTTGCAGTTTCTAACTGATATATATAGAATAGATAAACAACAAGTTCATGCTGTATAGTGCAGGAAACTATGTTTGATATCTTGTAATAACTTATGGTGAAGAAGAATATAAAAATAAATATATGTATCTTCATGTATAACTGAAGCATTGTTCTGTACACCAGAAATTGACACAACAGTGTAAACTGACTATACTTCAATAAAAATATATATTTAAAAAAATCAATAGGGAAAAAGAAACCCAGGAAAACTTAATATTCATTTAGACAAAAATTCATAAAATATTTATTTAATCTCTGTCTCTCAGCTAGACAAAGATAACTCCAGGTAGTCTATAAAGAGATATATATCTTTAATATATAAAGTTAAGTTAAAGATATAGATTTTTTTAAACCATAAATTTACTAGAAGAATCTACAGACTATTAGCTTGGGATGGTGAAAGTTCACCTAATCAAAAGGAAGAATCTAGAAGCGATGAAATGAGAGTTGGAAATAAATGCCTGAAAAATTTTTTAAATAATTAGAAGGGCAAAAGATAGTTTATGCAGGACAAAAAGAGAAAGAGTGCACGAATGCACTTAAGACAGAGTCAGGGCACAAGCTTCACAAGACAGACCCCTCACGGGGCCACCGGTCAGCCCCAGGAGCAGGCATACCACAGCACACACACTTGCCATTGTCCAGCCCAGGACTCCCGTTGCATATTCACACGCCTCGTTGGGCAGTGCTCCTCTTGGCTGGGGGGCAGGGGGAGGATCAGGGAGGAGCTGTTGGGTGTCCCTGGGTGGGTAGAAGGGCAGCTTGTGAGAGGCAGGTGTGGATTGACACCGGGCGTGAGAGACGTGAGCGGCCTCCAGGTGTACAGCATGAGATATGTGTGTTGAGGGATGTGTGTGACAGAGCACATGGGACATGCATGGGCACATGCCCCTGTGGTGGTTGTGTGCCTGAATCCAGGGGCTGCCCCCTGTTCAGCTGTGGCCCTCAGTCCTGCAGGCTTGGAGCCGGGCCCCTCAGATGTGCCCCTACCCAGCAGGCACAGAAATGTTTGCATAAGGTCCAGCTCAGGCAGGAGATCCCGGGCCATGTCCCGAGCCCGTCTTGTGCATGCATGCCCGTGTGTGCGTGGCCCCCTGGCTTGGGCAGGAGGAGAGGTAGCATCACACACACATACACACACAGATGGGCTGGGCCCAGCCCGGGCTCCAGACAACGTCCACCCTGGGCCCCGTGGGCCAGGGCAGAGTCAGGAGCAGGTGGCAGTGCCGGCCTGGCCAGGCAGGCCATAGAGGGTAGGGAGTGCAGGCAGGGTCTGAAGGGCCAGTGTCAGGGGACAGCATCCGCCAGGAGAGGGCCTGTCCACGCAGCTCTCCCTGCTGTGGGGGCAGGGCCTTGTCTGGCTGCTGCCTGTCCCTGGCGGGTACCAAAGCTGGTGAGAGTGTAGGCGTTGTGGGCCTAGCCAGCCTCAGCACTCGGCCTCTGACACTGTGAAGAGGCCTGCGTCTGGCTGGCCCAGTCCAGCCACTGCTGCAGCCAGCTGGCTGAGGTTGCCCTTGGGGAAGTGCCGTGCCTCCCACAGGTTGAGGATCATGGCTGTGGGGCTGGGGTTGGAGGCAAAGAAGCTGAGATGGCTGTCCAGGTGGAGTTTCTGGGCCAGAGTCTGCCAGTCGGCACCCCGGCTACAGGGTGGGTCCAGGCTGGTAATGACCTTCTGCCGAATGAGGAAGGGGATCTTGAAGGCACTGGGGCCCACTAGGGCTGGGACCCCCTCCTTCACTCTCCAGGGCCAGCAGCTCAGCAAATTTTGTGTCCTTGGTGATGTTGAAGTTGATGTTGAAGCTCTGCCTGTCGCCCTCCACCTGCCATACCCACACCTTGCAGGCCAGGTTGCTGGTGCTGGGGCTGATGCACTCCAAGGTGAAGGTGCAGTGCAGGTACTGCTGCATGCCATTCCAGATGTGGTAAAAGGGGACCTCCTGGTAGCTGACAAGGAGCTTGCTCTTCCACAGGGAGCTGGGCACGTCGTGGATGGACAGGCGCAGGTTGTGGTAACTGTCCTTGAAGTGCAGGACGCGAGGCTCTTGGATCAGCTGTCCGCCTAGCTGCTTCTCCAGCTGTACTACCTCCTTGAGTGCGCCACGGGGGTCGTGCAGGCAGTAGACCTGGATGTTGTATTCGAGAGAGGTGCAGGCCACGGGGGCAAACAGAAGCAGCTTGAGGCTCTTGGCCATGGCCACACTGAGGGCACAGGGAGAGGAGAGAGAAGAGAGACTGAGAGAAACATAGTTGTCAGAGATAAAATAAAAGTTGGTATCCATCGTAAATCTCATAAATCCATCATAGATCTCATAAATCAGTAAGAAAAATACCAAACAACCTAACAGAAAAATGGGCACATATATTAACAGGCAATCCCTAGAAGAATAACTTCTAAATTACACACAAAAAAGTACATGCTTAACCTTACTAGTAATCAAGGAAATCTAAATTTATTTATTGACTATCAATTTGCAAAGAAAAAACTTGAAATTTGACAATATGAAGAACTGTTAAGTTGTGGAAAATGAGCATCTAGATCTGTTTTGAACTGCAAACTGTCCTTTATCAAAATGTATTATGGGCAGTGTCTTTGGACTGCAGAAACTTCAGCGGCTTTTAGGAGCTAGAAATAATCATATATATGTGCACATGCACATGGATGTTCTTCACAGTAGTGTTTGTAATACTGAGGAAAAGTGGAAACTATCTATATTGCCATCATTAATACAAAAGTTAAGAAATTATATGATTTTATGGTGTGGAGTACTATGAAGTTTTCTTCCTTTAGTGAAATGCATTGTATGTCTAGTACTGAATTATCTTTACGATATTTTTAAAAGTACAATAAATCTAGTACAATGTATATATTAGGATTCTATTTTACGTAAAATGGGCACCAACTTTCTGTGTGTATGTGTGTGCATGCGTATGTGTGTTTGAATATACAGAAACATTTCTAGAAGTAAATCAACCCTATTTGACAATGGTTATCTAAAGGAAAAGAGTGAGATTAAGGTGGTGGTGAGGGATGGTCTGTGTGTGTGTGTTGAGGGAAGCACATTTACTTTGTATTCTATGTATCCTTTTGAATTTTTTAAAACTTCAAGTATTCATCACTTTTAATGTAATTTTAAGGGACAATTTAAAAAGTTATAGTTCAATGCAGTAGCTCTTTAGTATTATTGGCATTCAAAGACATCTTTGAATAAATAGAAGAATTAACAGGAATGTTTTGGACACTATGTAAAGCAGATAAGGGTTGCTCTCTTTGTCTCAAATATAAGGCTTTATTTTTGAGTTGTTGGAGTCAGAGATGAGGCTCAGATCTCAATCTGGCGTTTTAGTTATTTGTTTAACCTAAATGTTCTGACTGTACAAAAAGCTGCCCGGTTTCTTAGATGGATGAAGAAAGATCAGCTACACTCCCTCTCCATCTGCATTAGAGCCAGAGCCACAGGAAGGACACCACCATGGGGCAGCCAGAGGTCTGAGAGCTTTTGTGTGCAGCAGCAGGAACTCAAGCCCACAACTTCACTGTGTTTGGTCTGAAAGAGCAGAGAGAATCATCAAATTGCCTGAATAGAAGGAACATTTTTATTGAACCATCTACTGAGCTAAATTAATTGAGCGGTGGAACATGACAGTTCAATAGGTGAGATTATCAAAAGAAAACTGCTCCCCTAGGGCAAAAGCCCCAGATGGGTGCCTGAGCTTTTCTGAGAGTAGTGATTGCTTCATGGTAAAAATATAATTGCCCCCTGTTGTTACATTGCCCTTTAATGAATCCCATCCAACACCTAAATGTGACAAATAAGAAGATACGGTGTGCAAGAGAGTTGACAGTTACATCTGATTTTAAACTGTGTGAGGCTACACAGATTTGAAGAGAAGCTGACCTTTGTCTTGTAAAATCAAAGAATTCTTTCTTGGATGTTTCAGTAAGACTTTTGATTAACACAACACTTGAAAATGTATGTTATTTCAAATGACCTAAATAAGTTAATTTAATCTCAGGAAAATAATAAGACAAAAAACTCTTTTTGTGAGAAATAGGTACAATATTAAATAGAAGGAGATTTGCAATTTATATAATCATTCCTTTATTAATTGACCAAAACTTTTAGTGCCAACTAAAGGGCCAGAGAAAATGATAGGAGCTGTCACTTGAGAGAATCACAGTTCTTATTTGGTGCACAAAATATCTTACTTTTTATAGTTCGACAGCTTAACTTTCTAATCAGCTAGGATGCTTCCAGCTAGAAGGAATTGAAAGCTGAGTTCAAATTGGCTTAAACACCAGTGGCATTTATTGGCTCACACATCTGGAAGTCCAGAGGTAGGCAAGCTTCAGAGTTGATTTAATCCAATGTTTCTTCTGTGGTTTCTTTGTGATTCTCTAGACCAGCACTACCCAATGGAACTTTCTGCAATAACAGAAATGTTCTATATTAGTACAATATAATGGTAGCCACTAGCCACATGTGCTACTGTAACTTAGGATATAAATTTTTAATTGTCAGTAATTTAAATTCAAATAACCTCCTATACCTAGTGGCCATTGTATTGAACAGTGCAGCTCTACACTGTGCCCCTTTACACACAATGTGACAAGATCATCCACAGGCTTATAATATGTTGGTTGCAGCTAATCAGACCTAAAACCATTCAGACCAAAACAAGGAATAATTATGAAAGTTCATTCAGAAGAACAAGTAATGCTTTTCACATTATGTGGACTAAAATTAGATGAAGCTCACTCCTAAACTGATCACTGGTAGAAAGGTGATATGCTCATTAGTCCTCTTGGGTTCGTTCCTATTACAGGAAAAGAGTTGGCTTCCCCTGGGGTCCATAGGCTGGATGGGGATGGATGACACCTGAATATTACTGATATTTACATAGTACTGGGAGGAAATGGGATTGGATGCTGGGAGGGCATAATATCCCTACTCACTCTTTAAACTGCAATTTGTGCAATTTGCACCAGCTAGTCAGTATGAGGCAGGTGTCTGTGTTTTCATTTCTGTCACAGGCTCATATCTAAATTCCTTATTCTACCATTCTGCCAAAAGTTACCAGGGAAAAATTGTCCTTTACGGTTTTCTGCCCTATACTTGGTAGCGTTGCTGACAATGGCAGCAAGTTGCCTCTCTTCTATTCTTCTGTACTCAAATTGTGTTTCCTGGTAGCCAAAAAGAAACTATCTGGGACTGAATCCCCCAAAATCACTAAATTCTCATCACAGCCTCATAAAGCTCCTGTTCTGTTTTGAT
This sequence comes from Camelus ferus, assembly GCF_009834535.1. Lineage (NCBI taxonomy): Eukaryota > Metazoa > Chordata > Mammalia > Artiodactyla > Camelidae > Camelus > Camelus ferus. The sequence continues at coordinate 66,595,407 of NC_045698.1, forward strand.
GTAGCTATACTTTGCTTTTTGCGGTTGTTCACCATGCTTGCTGTCAGCTCAAATATTTCCAATTCATGGGATTCTCTCTACACACAACTTCCTGCCACCCTCTAAGTCTCAACTTAGACATCTCTTCCAGGAAATCCTTGATCCATCCAAGTCTGGGTTAAGTGCCCTGTTCTGTGCTGCTGTATCATTTTATTCTCCCATATCTTACTCCTTTTCATACTCTATTTTTTCCCTTCTATTTACTTGTCTTTATCTTCTATTAGACAGAAAAGTGTATAGGGCAGAGAGGTGATCCTGTTCACTTCAAATTCTTCGTGTCTATCACTAGTATCACAGGCATGTAGCAAGCAATTAATAACTGTTTTGAATTACAAATGATACAAACTGTATAAATGAATTGGCTAATAAATGAGCAGGGTAAGTAGCCCTATATCCATCATGTGGCATCATATAATGTGCATCTTTCTAATCCTAAAAATTCATTAGTTTGCACACATACACACATATAGACAACTTTACTGTTTTAAGACTAACTAAATTCTGAAAATATATTCTTTACTAAATTAAAGATGACATTCTAGTTAGTTCCAGTTTTTGATTCACCAACATTAACAAGACTCTCTTGACTTAGAAGTTTTATGATACTTTGATCTTTCAAGATTCTAAAGAATATTATTTTCAGTGTCTGTATGCAACATGGTAGAAGTATTTCTCTCCATATAGCTTGTCTCATGTGAAAGGCTCAAACTCATTTGAGAAGTAGAAGAGCCACTGAAACAGATCTTGAATGACCAGATATAAAAGCTCTACAGTGACCCTTACTCTGTTTTTATTCAATATAAGCATTCCTTTTCATTGTGGTTTGCACAGCCCCAATCCTTAGCCTCTTTCTGCACCATCAATTAAAAGCTTTAAGGAATTAAGACATAATACAGCAAAACAAGCTATGACTTCATTGTTGCTTATTATGCAGATCTGCTGGTATATATGTAATCAGGTATTTCCAGCAGAAGTAAACTACAATTGTTAAAGTTCTTCCTCTACGGAGAGGAAAACTCATTTGTTACATGCAGAGGTAAGAATAGGTATCCTCTACCTTTATATACATATATATAACTCAATCTTAAAGACTATTTTAGCCTTTTAGTCTCATAGAAAATATGTTAGAGGCACATTAAGGACAACAGCTGAGCATCTAAGAACATAATCAAAGAAACTTAAAGAGTTCAAAATTGCTGATGTAACAAATTTGTTCTTCCCTCTAGGGAAGTCCTTAAAGAGCTACACTACAAATTTGTAGTCATCTACTCTTGACTTGTAGGATAACACACGTGTCCTGATGCTTAATATGTATGTAAAAGAAAAATGCTCCAAGAAAAAAAATTTTCTTACTTTGCAAACAATTATACAGCACAGGCTACAATTCAGCCTTAGAGACATAATATTAAAATATAGATTATTGGGAACCTAAAAAGGGTTATTTATAAAAAGGTACTAACATTGATTTGAATAAGATTATATAATATAGCTTCATGTTTAATAACAGAAAGGGGAAGCACTGAAAAATGCCTTTGTCACTTACAATATTCAGTGCTTCTTTATTTATCAAAGCACTCATTTATTTGTTCATTCAACAAATATTTATTACACAACTGCCATATTCCAGATGTGGAATGATCTCTGTCCACAAACAGGTCATGGCTTGGTAGAGAGAATAGCCATTAGTAAATATTAATTATATAATATAATCCATATTATTTGAGAGAAGTGTGTACCAAGTGCACACGTCAGGAGTGAATTGTAATTGTTAATCTTAACTTTTAAACTGGGGAAGAGGGGACATTTTTGTGTAGGACTTGAGGGTTGTATGAGTTTGACAGGGGTAGATGAAGGGAAAAAGACCCTTGAGGTAGAAGATTTGTAAAAGCATGAAGGTATACACTGCATGATATATTTAGGAAATAAAGGAGAAATTAGGAAGTTACTCTGATACCATCAGGGGAAATGAGAAGTATTTGGATGAAAGTATACCAGAGGGCATTATTCAGGGAGTTCAGACATAGCCGGACATTTGGGAGGTAAGCAGCCTTTGTTGCTTGTATGAGGTGACAGTAGTAAGAAAGGAGCCAAGAATGGTTAAGACAGTTGGTTGAGCAGTAAAGATTTCATGCCAGATAGGAAATCACCAAGAAAAGTATAACTGAATAGAAAAGAAGTTTAATTTTAGATATGCTGAGTCTGCCGTATCTGTGGGGCCTCTGGGTGGGGTGGCTCAGTGAGCTATGAAAGTATTGATCTGGAGCTCAGGAGGACAGAGCCAGAGATACAGGTCCTGGAGTGATGGTTATAAAGATAAGAGCTTATTTTCTGACACACGCTCTAGAGAGAGAATATGAAAGGAAAAGACCTAGAACGCAAGCTGCACTTCTGAAGTTCAAAGCAATTAAGTAATAAAGAGTGGCTGTAGACTCTGAGAGGACAGTTGAGTGAATAAGTCTTTTATGTTTTCAAAACTGAGCGGAGAGAAATCTGCAAGTCCAGATGTCACCAAGAAAATAAGTGTGATTACACAGGGAAAAAAAAGTCCCTGGTTACAGATAAAGGAAGGCCTCCCTTGACTTTAGTGGTACTATTCCTGTTTAGATGATTGAGACAAGCTAAAGTGCCAGTGAGCTAGGTTGTTGATCACTATTCTAAGAAGGCTGACAGTATAGGTAAAGGGAGGGAATAGGGTGAGTGGAAGCAGTCGCAGAAATTCTCTGGACACCATTGTGAATAAAAGGATATAACTGTAATTAATACTGAAAGGCAAACTTGAGCCATAATATCATTTTCAGCGTTGTTATATGTTTCTAATTTCACTAGTTGTGTCAGCCTCTCCTTCACATCCTCCATCTCATCATTGAAAATAAATAACGTCAAGTAAATAAATACCTATAAGTAAGCTGGTATTTAGTAGTTTAGCATTATACTCTTGAATGTGCACCATCTATGACAGCATTTTTATATGTACTCAAGACATCGGTATTGGGAAGTGGGCAATCAACCGTACTTAGCCATGATCATTAGCATCACTGTCACAGTCATAATACAAAATAAATGGGATATGGTTTTATTCTGAAGAGACCTCATTTTATCTTTCCTTTTCTTCCACTAGCTGACTGCATCATTTAATTACTGATGATACACTAAGAATAACGTCTGTGGGCTATGCCATAACTGTCTCCCAACTCCTTTGAGAATCAGTTATGTTTTTACCTGAAATTAAAATTGAAACCAAAATGTAAGAGAAATGACTCATATATAAGATCAAAGCCTTGTAGTATGTCTTTCTATCCTGAAAACATTTGTCACCTTTAAAATGAAAGAGTTTCTTTCCACTTGAACTTGTAAAATATTCTGATTCTGAATTAGACTTGAATTCTAAAAATGTATGTTATCTATATGCTTATGAATGTGGACACCTGGTCACACTGAGGATATTTGTCTGGTTTAGCCTATGTTTTCAGCCAGTTTCCAGTCTGAGTCAATGGAGGCCTGGTTCTTGGAGAAATCTCAAGCCTAGTCAAGGTGACGACTTTTAATCATACCCTACACCGATAGTGTAAGCATGGCCCTGAGAGCTGAAGTGAATCTTATCCCACCATGTGACACAAACTGCCAGAAATAAATTCACTTTGACTTTCTGTTATCTGAGGATGAGTACTTTAAGTGTCATGTGCTAAGTTATATTTTAATGAAGAAGTGGGGGCCAAAGTTAAGAATAAATTTGCTTCCTGTTAATCTGGGATAATGCAGACCAGGGCTATCTTGATGTTCCATTGACAAAACTTCTATTCATCCTCCTTGAGCAACTCAGTCCGCAGAAAACCTACTGGCATCCTTGGCTTTGCAGCAGACTGAATCTTTTGTCTTGTGCTCTGATCCAAAACACACGTATTCTAATACCCCTAAACTCCAAAATATTGCTCTTCTCACTGAATAATAAAGTTTAAATGGATGTTTAGTCTTTTTCAGTCTAAATTATTTATCTGACTTAGTCATTTATGATAAGTTGGATGTCACATATTTTATTATATCACAGAAATAAGCCTGATAATGCACTAATCCAATGTAAAAAAAATCACTTTAGATACATACAAATGTATTTTTGTACCTGCCTGACTGAGCTATTAGGTATAGCAACTATGGTATGCAACTTGTGACGAGGCTCCCAGTGACCCCTTCCTCCTAGTACTCGTGCCCTTGTGTGATCTCTGTTCCTCAATATGTACTGGACCTAGTGACTTTCATCTAATGAACAGAATATGGCAAATATGATTGCTGTCATTTCTGTGATTAGGTTATAAAAGATCATGACCTCTGTTTTGTTAGAAGGCTCTTTCTTCCTGTCTTTGATGAAACAGATGATCTCCAGGGATGTCCTGGAGAGGTCTATGTGCCAAGGAACTGAGGGTGACTTCTGGCCAAGAGCCCATAAAGAACTAAGGCCCTCCTTTCAACAGCCATGAAGAACTGAGCTTTGTCAACAACATATGAATGAGTTTGGTAGTGATTTCTTCCCCAATAGAGCCTTCAGATGAGGCCCCCAGATCTTGACTATGGCCTTGTGGGAACTGCGAAGTGTAATGCTCAGTTAGGCTGTGCCCAGATTCCTGACCCACAGACAATGTGAGATAATAAACATGGGTTGTTTTATAGGCTACATTTTGGGATAATTTATCAAATAACAGTAGATAACTAACACATCAACACTCACCTAAATGACAGTTATGCAAAATACCCAAATGCCTAATAAAAAAACACAGAAAGTAAGCAAGAAAAGTTTCGTAAGCAGGTAATAACCCTATACTTTATTCTTTAACAGTAATCTCAAGTCCTCATTCAGTTCTTACTTAGTTTTAACTTAGAGACAATTTAAATGTCCAAATATTCAGATTTCCCAACAAATAACAGATTAAAGTAAAATGGAGGTGGAAACTTCAAAATGCAGCCAAATCAGCAGCAGCAAAAAATGCAGCAGGTAGATGTGACTCTAGGAAGTCCAATAGGAAGGAAAGAAAAGAAAAGACTTTGAGGCTAAATTTCAATGTCAGATGATTTAATGTATGGAAAAACAAAGTTTAAAATTCTTTAAGAGAATATATTTACCACATTAAAATAGTTAAGATCATAATTGTAATCTTGTCTAATTAAAAAAAGCTTAAAATAAAACTTGAAATAAATTCAATATCATATATTTTAAATAGTTTGTAAGTTAAGCTTCAGAAAGATTTATAATGTAAGTATTTACATCGTCAGTGAAAATAAACTATTTACTAGGAACATTTCCTTTATACAGCAATTCATTCTTGAATGGAGCTAGATAAATGAGATGTTGGTACATTTTAAAAGAATTCTGTGTTTGGAATAAGTCATTATGTTCATCTCATGCTTGCAGAAAATTCAAACCTCTCCAGAAAGCGGAGAAGATGACCTGTGTGAAGACCTCCAGTGAAGAGATTTCATTGGTTACACATTCCATATCCCTAATAAACATCACTGTCAGAAAACTCTCGTATCTATCATAAATCTCTTTCGTTTCACTTCAAGCCCAAATTGTTGTGTTCTCTGTGTTGAACAGATGGAAGACAGTTGGTTGCTAAACTCTGTGAAGATCCCTTAGGAGACTTGAAAACAAGTTTCATGTGCTGGAATCCTTCACGTTTATTGATTCACAGCTCAGAGCTCTTAAATAATGGCTATGGCACAGCTCACACCTATACCAGCCCCACACCAGAGGTACTCTTTAATTGTCACAGTACAGAGTCTCGAAAAGATAGGACTCTTAATAATTTGAGGGTCAAGAAAAACAGCTGTTTTTATAAATTCCAGTCATGGGGACCTGTGACTCTGAAGTTCCAAACAAATATATTCCAACTTGCACATAATATTTGTTCAAATATTTGGAAATAACTGTCTAATCACCATTATTTTTCCTGTGGAGTAAATATCTTAACCTTCCTTCCACTAATTCATTCATGTAACATGAATTTCAGATCCTTTCACTTATTCTGATCTTTTAATGTGGACCCAATATAACATTATTTCTCTGCTTGTGAAATTCAGTTTCTCTTTTATAAGCAAATAACCCTCGTACTTTTTCAGTGGGCTATGACCTTGATTGACAATAATGATTTTTTTCTACCACAAGTTTAAAAAAATTTTTCTGCTTATTTTCAGAACTTGGTATTACAAAAGTGATAAAAAAATTTTTTTAATTTTCAAAGACAAAATAATATTATTATATTGAATGTGCCTTTCAAACTACATGTCTACCTATGATTTTGAGACCACCAATGTACCTGGTTCTGTTTCCTTCAGCTCACAATCACTGAACTCACAATTTTTTCTCTGAATATGTGACATCAAAAGTTAGATATCTTACTTCAAACATTATTTGAAGCAATATGGACTTCAAGGGGGTTCTTAGTTTTATTAGTATGACAATATATTCATCACAGCAACCAACTAGTGAGGCTCACTAGAATTTCAGACTCCAGAGATTTTTACTGTAGCTTCATTATGTAGGCATGTTTTAATTGTATTGATTGGTTGCCTGTCTGGTTGAATTCTGTTTCCAGGTTGAATGATCCCAGGTGACTCAAAACCCCCCACTTTAAGTCATATTTTTGGTATCTCTGGCATGACCAACCCCAAACTAAGACTGCTAGGGTGGCCAGCCCCACCGTAACCAAAAACATTTTTATCAGTTGTGACACAGATTATCTACCAGAAGCCACAAGCAAAGGCAAGACCTCTATTTGGGTAAGGCAAATTCTTTACTATACAATGACAATCTCTTCTTTTTGAGTGGGTGGTAGATCATTAAGATTGATGTAATTGTTGATGTGTTTGAATTTAAGTACACCATTGTGTTATTTATTTTCTACTTTACTTCTCTTTGCATGACCTCTTTTGTGCTGAGTATTAAATTTTAAGATTTCATTTTTGTCTCCATCATTTAGTTATTAGCTACATCTTTTTGTTTTTTATTTTAATGGTTGCTTTAGGGTTTACAATGTACATATGTAACTATCACAGCCTTGCTTCAAATATTATACCATTTCATGTATGGTATAAGAACCTCACATCAGTGTACACACATGCTACTCCTCTTAGCCTCTACCAAGTTTTACACATCTGACTCCTAATTAATGGTAGAAAACTTTTGATACATTCTTACTGTCTTTGCTTTAAACAGACAATTATCTTTTCCTAGTATTATACAATTAAAACAAATTTTTAGATTTATTCATTGTTTATAATTTCCAGGGATAGCTATTTCTTTTTATAGTTTCAAATTTCTATCAGGTATCGTTTTTACTTTGTATTGAAACTTCCTTGAATCTTTTCTTGCAGTGCAGAATTGCTGGTTATAAATTCTTTTAACTTTTGTTTAAATTGGAAAAAAGTTTTTTTTTTTTCCTTTATTTTTGAAACCTAGTTTTTCTGGCTGAAGAATTCTAAGATGACTTTTTCTTTCAGTGTTTTAAAGATATTATTCCAATCTTTTAGCTGGCTTTGTTTCTGACAAGTTTTCTAACATATTGATGTTCTTTTGTGGGTGAAGTATCTTATCTCTGGCTGTCTTAATTTTTTTTCTTTTTATCAGTGAATTCACTATAATAGATTGTGATATGAATCATTGTTTTCTTTAGGTTATTGTGCTTGGGGTCCATTTATAAAATTTTCTGCTATTTCTTTAATTATTTTTATGTACTTTCTCTTTTTTCTTCTTTTCGTATTTCAGTTACATATATATTAGACCACACAACTTATTCCACAACTCTCTGATACTCTTTTCAATTTTCTTCATTCTTCATTTTCTTTGTGTTTCATTTTGGATATTTTCTATTGCTATATCTTCCAAGTTCATAAATCTTTTCTTTTATAATCTCTAACATGCCCTTAATTTCAACTAGTATTTTTTTTTTTAATCTCAGACATTACAATGTCTTTTCATTTCTGAATGTTTGATTTGGGTCTTTTTTATGCATTTAATATCTCTACTTGGTGTTCAGTCTTTCCTCTATCTTCTTAAACATATAGAATACAATCAGAATAATTGTTCTGATGTCCTTACCTACTAATTTTATCATCTGTGTAGTTTCTAGCTTTTTAATTTGTTGATGTTTCTCTTCCTGTAGAGTTTCATTTTCCTGCTTCTTTTCATGGCTAGTAATTTTTAATTGGTTGCCAGATATTATGAATTTTATCTTGTTGGATTTGGATATATTTGTGTTCCTACAATTATTTTTAACCTTTGTGCTTAGATCCCATTAAGTAACTTGGAAACAATGTTATCCTTTTTGTTCTTATACAGACCAAGAGCAGCTTTCTGACAAGGGCTAATTTTTCCATTGCTCAGGCAAAACTATTCTCAAAGGCTAACTAATGTTCCATGAATTATGAGGTTTTCACTCTTGCTGATGATAAAAATAATAATAATAATTTACATACTTGTGTTCTGTGGGTTGCATCTAACTTTTTCAGTGGTTATTTTCCCAGTGATGGTTAATTTTACCACACAAATGAGCTTATCAGTGCCCAGCTAATAGACTAGAAGAATAATACTTACCTACTTTTTCTATGCTGAACAAAATCAGTGGAAGCAAGTTTCTCAGTTTGCTGCTTTCAGCATTCAGAAAAGTAATAATCAATATTAGGCAAAGTTTCTATGGAAAGCAAGACATTTCCTCTTAAGTTGAATGGAATGGATGAATAAACTGATTAGTTGGAATTTTATAGTTATTATTTAATTTTTAAATATTAATTGAAAATATTGATTTACATAAAACTTTATGATAAAATCTAGTCTTGAACAAATTGAAATTACTCAGTACTTTTAAATTAAGAGTTATTGGGGTAAAGAAATTTTTTAAATGATTAATTTCACAAAAATAAAATAACAACAACAACAACAAACCAGAAACAAGAAAATATAATAAGTGATAAAAATAAAATGAACTCCAATTTTTGGAATGTTCACAGTTCATGTAGTGAACTAATTTCCTTCAAAGCAGCTTTCTAGATTGAATTTTTAAATGTTAATTATTTAACAAGCAAAGGTCAAAAATTAAGGGATTACAAAAAAGAAACCAACAAATAAAAATAATTAATAGAAATGTAGAATTTAAGACTAAAGAGTTATATTAGTTGTAATCAATAAATAAATTATAATAGTCATAATCTTTTATGCCACAAACAATCTAAAGTTTTATTATACTCAAAGAAAAAATAGATTTTATAGATTATAATCAGCATGAAAGTTGTTAATAAACTCAGAGTTTGACAGAAGAATGAGAAAAAATTAAAAAGATACAGATACTTTGAACATAATAATTAACTCTGATACAGTCATCTATCTGTTCACCTATGTACTTATCAATCTTTATCATCTATTGATACAGACCTTGGAAGTACATCTCATAACCCAGATATAGAGCATGGGGAGTTCAGAGGAGCCTTTTTTTTTTTTTTTTAATTTTTATTATTTGTAAATTTATTTGTTTATTTAATCAAAGTATAGTTGATTTATAATATTATATTCATTTCAGGTGTACAACATAGTCATTCAGTATTTTTATAGATTGTACTTCATTTAAAGTTATTGTAAAATAATGATTGTATTTCCTTGTGCTGTACAATATGTACTTGTTGTTTATTTATTTTATACATAGTAGTTTGTACCTCTTAATCTTCTACCCTTTCCTTGCCCTTCCCCACTTCCCATGCCTCACTGATGACCACTAGTTTGTTCTCTATACCTGTGAGTCTATTTCTGTTTGGTTATATACATTTATTTGTTTCAGTTTTTTAGATTCCACATTTAAGTGATAACACAAAGTATTTGTCTTTCTCTGTCTGACTTATTTCACCAGACATAATACTCCCTAGGTCCATCTATGTTGTTACAAGTGGCAGAATTCTGCTCTTTTTTTATGGCTGAGTAGTGTTCCTTTGTGCATATATACCACATCTTCTTTATCCATTCATCTGTTGTTGGACACTTGGGTTGCTTCCATATCTTGGCTATTGTAAATAGTGCTGCTGTGAATATTGAATGCATGGAGTTTTTCAAATTAGTATTTTCATTTTCTTTGGATATATACCCAGCAGTGGAATTGTTGGATCATATGGTAGATCTGCTTTTAGATTTTTGAGGAGCCTCCATACAGTTTTCCATAGGAGATACACCAATTTACAATCCCACAAACCGTGTACTAAGTTTGACTTTTCTCTACATCAGCAGAGCCTTCCAAAAGTTGAGCAGACAAAGCCAAGAAAGAAAGTCAGGCAAGGAGAGTAGTATTTGTTAAGTAAGGCACAGAGTCTTAAGGAAGAATGCCCCATTCAAGGCTGAAAGTAGAGAGCTAAATCAGTATAATAGGAACATTGGAGGTTCTCAGGAAAAATGATTCTGAATAGATAGGTAGGGAGCCAGAACAGAGGAGCCTATTATGCCTGCCAGATTGCTTAGATTTTTATCTTGTTGGCAGTAAGGAAGCAGCATGTCTGTCCTGTACCTCATGAGCTTTGGTTTCTGCACTCGCTCCAGATCAAACTGTTACTGTTTATATAATCTTATGCAACTAAAACTTTCTGGTTCTCCATTCTTCAATGAGTAAAGTAAGGGTAAAAATACTTAACTTTCAAGTTTGCTGTGAGAGCTATGAGCTGTATAGTGTGAGCCATATTGTAGCTACTCAGTAAATATTAGCTATTTATATTTCTTATGTATGTAAAACGTATATGTGATATATGATACAAATTAGCTATTTATAATACCAACTACTCTTTTTGAAGCAGAAAAGTGGTAAAGCTTTTCCTTTAAAAATTGTTGCATTTTCAATTGTATAAAACATCAGAAACAAGATCAATAGATATGCTTTTGATAATCAAAGTGAGGAATTTTATAGTTCTGAAGTACTGCAGTCATGTGGGTGATGGAACATGGTAACTGAGTAAAAGTAGGGGGCAAATTAGAAGGAAGATTATAGGTTAATTCAAAGTTTTCTCCTTTGATTGATTCCCTTAAAAGGGGATGCATAAGCAGAAGCAGGTTCAGGGATAATAATAATAGCAGCACTTATATGGCACTTACTTTTGCCAGGAATCTAGTCATTGCTTTACAAGTATAACTATCATTGTCTTTACAATCAGCGTATGTGGTGTTATTTCAATTTTAGAAATAAGGAAACTGAGTCATAGAGTGACAAATGCACTTGCCCAAGGTCATCCAGCTGGTAGATGGTAGGACTGGGATTCAAACCCAAGCTGAAATGTTCCATTAATAATGCTTTAACATTCTATCACTTAATTATGAAAATGATATTGAATATGTAGAATGAATGAGGCAATACTCTAGATCTTTATACCAAAACATTTAAAATATTGGTCTCAGTTTCCTCATCTATAAATTGTGATTATAGGAGTGGACAGTTTATGAATATCTTTCATTTATAAGATTCCATTAACTTTAACTTAATGGTGAGGAGACAATTCAGTGATATACAGAGAGTCAGCAGGGAAATAAAATTGGAAAAATAAGATTCTAAATCCAATGATTATTTTCATATTAGGAATGAGGTGTGATGGGATTTTTTAATTGTTTCTTGTGTTGTTCACAGTAACTATGACAGCACAGATATAGGCAAGGATAGGGGTAAGCTTGTCCTCACCAACCCTTTTCTACACCTTCCTTCCTTGGACGTTTCTCATATAATGTCCTGTCACCCCTTAAAAACAATTTCACAACAGACAAATATATGACACTAATCTCTCTTGAAGATTTTTTTTGCCACAAAAACACACAGACAAAAATGTGTTGTGCAGTTTCTTTGAGTATAAAGGCATTTTTTTCAAAGAGCACAGTAAAATAAAATTAAAGAAATAAGTATTCTATGAAATATCAGTTATGGAATAAAGACCTTCATGGTTACTCCACTACCATTTACATTGATATCTGTCTCTTTTCTTTACTCTCTATGATTCATACTTGGGAAGGACAAATAAAGCATGAGACAGAAAAAGGGGCTGCAGAGAAAAGTGAAACTAGCTGTTAGAGGAAGACAAGCTACAGAAAGGAAGGAAAAAGAAAAGGGACTCTGACAAAACAGAAAAGAAAAAAAAAGCAAGAAAAATTGAAAGTTGATGGAGTGTTAAAAGGAATACTGAGTTTAGAGAAACAGTATGCCCCCAATAAACTGCAATCCTAACAATTAAAAAATACATACAGTGTTAAGGTTTTCTTTTTTGAATAGGTGCTTATGTGGCAATTTTATGTACCAGGTTTTAATGTTAAGAAGTATTTTAATAACATCACTTGAACACCCCAGACTCTGCGCCATCAGTGCAAGAATAATTGATGGGAGTGCTGTTGTTGCCATGCCTTAGTGTTCATCTAAATGTATACAGGATGATTTGTTATGCAAATAAGATGTTAATTAATCTATTGTGACTTGAAGGCAGGAGACTCTGGGTGATTCAGTGCTATCACATCCCCCTAGGGCAGACAGTTAGGAAACATAAAGGCAGCATTAACTACTGAGAGTTTGTTGTAAAAGAGGCCAAGATGATGGTCTGGATGCTGTTCAAGGTGGAGCTCTTTTCCAAATGTAATTCTGTTATGTTGCATAAACCTGCAGTTAATTTATCTTTTTCCATCAAGATCCAAATCACACATAATATAATTGCTTTTGTAAGTACACTATCCATCATAACTAATGATGCAAAAATGTACCGGATGGCCAAAGGTCTGATGCACTTATCCTTTACAAAATGAAAGGAAAGAACAGCTCATTTTTTTCACCATATATATTAAGTCTCTAATAGGTAGAAATGTTTTGAATTCTCAAAATAGTTCAGTTTTAACTACTATACATTGGACATCTCTGACTTACAAATGGGTTGGATTTCAGCAACATATATCAATTCAGAACATATTTTCCTACAGGAGAAGGTTAAAGCTGGAGATCAGGTGCCTAGGCCAGTCCACATAAGCCTTCATTCCTTTAGTCCTCACATGTTACGGACACCCTTTATGTGCCAGGCAGTATTCCATGTGCTTGAATACAGCAGTGAACAATAGGGATGAGTCTGTGACCACAGAGAGCAATCAGCAAACAAACAAATGAATGCATAACATAGCCTTAAGTGCTATGAAAAAAAAAAAATACCAGGCAAGGAGGATTCAAGGTGACAGGAGATATAGTTTAGATAGATTTACGATAGATTCTGTGAGATACGAAGCAGATACTGAGACAGAGTTTGTTTCAAGATGTTTATTAGTTATTAACACTTGTAAAATAAAGGAAGAAGAAATAGAAATTGGCAGAGAAAGGAGTCAAATTGTGACACAGTCCGGACAGAGTCTCAGCTAACCCACTGGGGAACTCCTGAATGAGTATTACCCCTTAGAAGATTCCTATAGATTAAAAATCATCAGGCCTTTTTATTCCTGCCTTAGTCAGCCAGTGAATGTGGACTGCCACAGGAAAAGCATGACCTTGATAGGGCTGTTTTGTGCAAAAGAGGCAGACCCTGAAGGAGCTGACAGCTAGAGGCCATGTGCTGGTTCTGCTCCCCACAGCTGAGCAGCATGTAATTCTGTGAATGGGATCTGGTGGCACGTCTTCATATTTACCACAGTAGGATAAGCTGAGAAGGTTTTTCTGAACAGAAACCTGAAAGAAATAGAAAAAAAAAAATCCCTGAACTTTGTAAAAATGTACATTATAGGCAGGGGGAACAGCCATTGCAAAGACCTAGAAATGAAAGAATGTTTGATGTATGAGGAACAAGAAGAGTAGCCAATGGGGCATGAATAGAGTAAGACGCACCAGATGAGCAACATAGGAAATTGGACTGAAAGTGTGGGCAGGGCCAAGGATTACTGACAATTAACTGTGATGGGAGGATTTTACAAAAGGAATGACCTCACTTACATTTAAAAATATCTTTGTGGGTGCTTCATAGAGAGCAGAGAGAGTCAGAGAGGAAGCAGGGAGATAAGCTTGAAAGCTATTACAGTAGCCCAGCAAGTGAATCTGAAGGCTTAGGCTAGGATGATAGTTATTAAGGTGGTAAGAATTGGTTAATTTTAATTATACTTTGGAGTTCAAGCCAAGAGAATTTGCTGATAAAACGGGTATGGAAGTATGTGTGTGAGAGAGTCGTCAAAGATGACCCCTAGTGCTCTGGCCAGGAAGCCTAGGTGAAGAGTAGTGCCCCATTTGAAGACGGAGAACACAGGTGATGAGCAGTTTTAGATCACAGTTGGAAGTAGAAGTTGTTAGGCATAGCAGATCTGAGTGGATGTGTTAAGACAGCTAGTGAATATTCAGATAAGATTTCAGGGGAGAAGTCACAGCTAAACATATAGATAGTGTTTTAAGCCATGGGACGAGACTAGACAATAACACCAAAAGAGTGGATGTTAATAATAAAAAGGACAGAGTGACCGAACCCTGTGGCTCTGTATCCCTCGGGATGGGCTTGGTTATAATGCAGTGACAGACAGCTTCCTTACTTCTCACTCAGTCTACACATTTAGAGTGGGTTAGCTGGGGTTTATTTCTGCCTTGTCTTTACTGTAGGACCCTGATTAAAGAGGTGCCACTAATGTGAAACTTTGATGGTCACTATGGCAGAAGGAAAGAGAATATAATAATGCAAGCACGGGCTCTTAAAACTTTTGCCTGTAAGTGACACATGTTGCTTTCACTTATATTTCAATGGCCCAAAGCAGTTCACCCGCCTGTATCTAATTACAAGTGCAGAAAAAGTGCAATCTTACCATGTATGCTGAAGAAAAGTAAGTTAAAATATTTCTGACCACCCTAATGACTTCACAGTCACTTCAAATCCCTTAAAACTTTTAAGGTAAATAAAAGATGATCTGGCAAAGGATACTGAATAGAAGTAGCTAAACATATAAGAAGAAAATAAAAGGAAAGGTAGGAAATATATGTAAAGAATAAAAACACGATCTATTTTTTATTATACTTCACATCTGTAAGGCAGTTTTTTTGTAAGAATGTGTGAAGCAGACTTCCAGTGTCTGGTTCCTCATGTAAGGAGCTTCACAGTCACCATAAATCACAACAGGTAAAAAGCTGAACAGTCCAAAAATCAACAACTTTTCTTGAATCCATAGGAGAGGGAAAGACACAGGGTAAACTACTGCCTCTGGGATTGGAGAGACAGGCAAACACAGGGAGTCCCTGCTGACCAGAGTAGAAGCTCAGAGTGAAGACCACAGTGGGTACCAGTGCTGGGTAGGGAAACCTGAACTGTAATTGACAAATTGTGAAAGGCTCAATATGGACAAATCTGAGAGTTAAAAACTACAAGGGAACCAGTCACAGGGAGGCTCCCACAATATTTTGAGATTTACTCCGGGAGCTTGATTAGAATATGTTAAACAAATGAGAGATGAGTGGAGAGCTCAGGGAAAAGACTCCAGGGAGTCTGGAGAGTGATGATGAGAATGGGAGTACAACGGAAGGGAGACAGGATGAGCGTACTAGTCGACAACAGAAATGTTCTTTGGGGCAACATTTCCTGACAAACGTTCTGCTTGTCAGGCAGCCCTGAGGGCCTTATTTGATACAAAGTGACCCTGCACCCACCTTGGCACAGCTGTCTGGAGTAGGCATGCACACCTCACCGAAAGAAAACTAATTCACACAGGCTAGACAGTGCTTATGACTCAGCATGGCACAGAAGTAATAGCTGGGCAATTGGGTTATTGAACTAGAAAATATGGTTTTGAAAGATGAAAAGAATAGAGAAATTAGAAGGTACTGAAGTCAAGAAGTAGGAAGAGAATTCAGAGACAGAATAGATACAAGATAACCAATATTCAGAAGGAGAAGCTACTTTTAAACTGAACTTTGATTTAGAGAAAAGACATAATTTCAAATAGGTAAAGAGGAAATCTGTACAAAGACACAGAGGATAGTTGAGTAATGCTAATGCAGTAACAGTGAAGATCATGGGGCTCCTATATGAATTGTCCATGTTATAAAGCTTGGCAGAATGGCTTTTTCTGATTTGTGAATCCTGGGAGATCTCTATTTCCATGCCCTTTGTGTGCTGAAAGTGCCAATTTAATATATTGTTTGTAATGTGAGTTTTTTTTTTTTTTGGTTCCTTGAATCTAAGATGCTGTCAGAACAGAAGGCTAAGAAAAGGAGTATTCCCACCGTCCCACCCACCCCAGTTCCACTGGGGCTGTGGGGTCAGTAGGTAAAGGCAGGGGTGGTGGAGTACACTTAGCCACCATTTTTCTACTCCACCCTCTCAGTTTTATGTCCTTACTTTCTTTTGCATTTTTATTTGCACGTTCACATAAGACTTGGAAGAATGCCATCTGATTGTTATTTTGACATGAGATCAAAGACAAATTGCTCATGTTATTGCTGCCAAAGTAAAACTCTAGACTCCCTTTTCCTTCACCTAACTTCATGCTCAAGAGGATCTGAGTTCCAGTGTGAGCTCTGTCAAAGCTCAATGACTTGTGGCTGTCTCCCCGTCTGAAAAATAGGGATAATTAATACCTTTTATTTTTCAGTTTGGTTTTGAGGGTTAATGCTGCAATGTGGCACTTAGTAGTCATTGGATTCATTGTAGCCTTTCATATTGACAACTAGAAAGCATTTAATTCTTCTCATGTCTACGAGGCTTGGGAGAAAGAAAGGGATGGGGAATGATGAGTGGCAGACTCATTCTGCCAGGGAATCTACTGAAGTTAATGTTGGTGAGGGAACATTACATCTTCTCTCTGGGGAAAAAAAAATCCCTCAGAGAGGAATTCTTAATATTCACATATTAAGAAAGAAGCATTTATTATGTTCAAGTGTGGAACTACCTGTTTTTCAGACTCTAGATGGTCCAAGGTTTTTCTTGATAACTTGTTTGCTCAAGAGTTGAAGCCTTTTAAAAAATTACTAAGGAAATAAAATTAACTTTAAGTTTTTCCTGAATATCATAGATAATTTTTACATAGGCAAAAATCAGTTTACCTAGTACCTAAGTAATTGGTTTCCTCTTGAAAAGCTTAGAGGTAATTAATTGAATACAGAATTTTAAAATACTTTCAGCCATCATATTTTAAATATATAAAATAGAAATAAATAACTTTTATGGAAGATCTTATCTTTGTCAGATGGCACAGTATATCAATTATTCAGGAAGGTATTGACTTATTCAATATGTTACTATTCTCAAGATTTGCTAACAAATATGGTCTGGTGTATATGAGTAAATCGATACTTTGTATGAGTTTTTCCTTCAGAGACAGAACATTAAAAAGTTTCAGTTGT
Organism: Camelus ferus; assembly: GCF_009834535.1. NCBI lineage: Eukaryota > Metazoa > Chordata > Mammalia > Artiodactyla > Camelidae > Camelus > Camelus ferus. The sequence goes on from NC_045698.1 coordinate 66,612,776, forward strand.
ATTTCCTTATACTTATATCTTCTTTTGAACAAACCATTCAACATACTCCATAAACTTGATCACCAAACCTAATCACAAGGCTTGGCCACGCATTTGACCATCTCCATTAATCAAATCAGCTTCAAAAGAAAACTAAGTCCTAATCCCAAGGCTATTTAAAAGTGTGCATATGTTCTGGGAAATATTTCTAAAGATGAATTCAGAAATATTTTGAATGATGGAAATGCTGTTGAATTCTCAAAAAACAACAGCTTTCAAAGCGACAGTGTTAATTTTGATGAAATTCTAATGTTTGTTTAAAAACTCACTTTTATACTTACAGTTGACATGGAATTGGCAATAATTTTTTACACAGCCCTGTTCACACTGATTTCTCAGGACACCTGTGTTTTTTTGAGCTTCTCTTGTCATTATCTGAACCAAATGTGCAAGGGTAAAGGAGCCTGGTAAAATGAAATAAGGGTAAGGTGTGGTGTTGGGATGTAGTCACAGTGTTCTTCTATTCTCCTGGCATCCATCTTCTTCCTGGCTTTGACTATAGCTCTGTCATGCTTTCATACCCTTGCCAAATAGTTTGGAGTAGGCTGGCATAATTTCTGACCACTAATGTAGCTGTCACCTGCTTCTTTGGGACAAAGATATTTTATTCTAACTTTTCTGGTTTTCTGAAAGTTTAGGGGGACAGTGGAATTTATGCAATAAAGTTAATATTTCTATTGCTTGAATTACTTTCGTTTCCCACCATAAATAATACAATTCCACACGAGAAGCTAAACATGGACCAAGCTGTTGTGGTCTGATTATTCTTAGTTTCCCCAGATGGGAAGATTTTCTCTCTTTCTTTCCTTCTCATTTCTTTTTCCTCCTCCTTTTCTTTCTTCTCTAATTTCTTCTCCTTCTCTTCCTTTTTTTCTTTTTTTTTAAATTGTTGTATAACTGTTAAGTAATATCTTATTAGTTTCAGGTGTACAACACGATTTCACATTCATATTTATTGCAAAATGATCACCATAATAATTCTAGTTAACCTCTGTCACTGCACAATCACAAATCTTTTCCCTCTTCCTCCTCCTTCTTACTTTCTCTTTCTCTCTTTTTCTAGTTATGTCACATGACCACAGCTAGTTGCAAGAGAAAATGAGTTATTTAGTTGCACCAACCAACAAAATTAGGATTCTGTTGGCAAGAAAAACAGGAATAGATGTTGAGCAAAATGCTGAGTGTGCTACACATACTATGTTCATCATGCTGTAATTATTTTTACTTGTTTCTCTCCTGAATCAGAAGCCACTGACTTAGTGCCTAGAATAATGCTTAGAACATAGTAAGTATTCAAGGAATGTTGGTAGAATTTTAAAATGTAAATTCTAACAATTTCATATGCTTTTTAATCTGACATACTTACAAAGCTAACTTTGTAAAGTAACAAACAATAAAAGAAAATCCAGAGTAAATAAAACTAAAACTCTGTGCTTTTTAGGAAAAAATCTTTGGTTTATTCTCCCATACTTGTTGTGTATTATTTGGCTTCACAGGACTATTATAAAATTTAGGCAAACCATTCATAAATGTTAGAATAGAATTTTATCAATCACCATCTTTATAGAATCCTAAGTTACCTATTATAAGCAATAAAGAGGAAAAGAAACTGAAGAAATTCAGTGTGTAGAGGAAAGAATGAGCAAGACTAAGAATACCAAAAGTGAAGACCAGCAATATTTGGCAGTAAAATATCTGTACAAATTCACTTTATAGAAGATCAGATTTTGGGTATATCATACAATATGCACAGATGAGTCTATATGTTTCAGATTATATACTTGTAGACAAACCATTTATCTGGAAGTCTGGTGTATGTATGAAGATAGAAAAACAAAAGTAAACAACAGTATTTTAAAAAACATCTAGAAATTCAAACCTCAATCTGCTTCATAGCCCACAATTATTTCTAATTATGCCTATGATTAATAAGAAAAGTTTTTGTTTTCAAAATGACATGTCTGTGAGAAAGTCATAAAGTTTAAGGAGATCTACAAGGAACAATAGCCTGCCCAGCACTCGTGTATACAGAATTATAAACGATGCTGAACTTCATTAGATGCCTGCTATTCAGAACAGCAGAATTATGATTAATTTCCTTTCCATTAATATTTGCCAAAGGAGAAAAAAGTTATTCCATTCCATCCAGAGATCTATTTTTCTTTTAACCAAGTAGCCGTTTTAAAATAACTAATTAATAGGCACAAAGTAGTGGTGTTGAATTTTTATTTGTCCTTTTTTCTTGTTGTACAGTAGTTAATAATAAAAATGTTTTAATTTTACCCAAAGGTAATTATGTTTGAAAGTATAAGGAAATTTACTTCAATTAGATAGTATCCCTATTATAGCTTGGTTGACTGGGGATTTTAAAACACAGCATTTTTTCCAACTCCCTAGAATGTAACTAAAAAGATGGAAACCAGAGACATTTTCTGGTTTAGCTCCTAAAGGGTAACAGATATCTAGAAATGAAGGCCTTAGTATTCACTCTGGTATGACCTGGGAATATCTGCTGAGCATGGCATGGCCCACTGTCTTTAGAGCTGGCCTCTACTTTTAACAGGTAGGAAAGAAACTTAGAAGTAGGGTAGAATGGGGGAACTGACCTACCCTATTAACCAAAGCACAATGTCAAAATATATCAAAATGTATGGAATTGTCCAGGCAAAGACCGAACAAATAGCTGGAGTCCCATGATAAAGTAGGAGAGTATCTTAATAGGTGTCAGTGAATGGTGAGGACAACAGTGGGTCAGACGATACTTAGTCGTGTGGGGAACAGGGTCCCACTGGACCACGATTCCCTTTATTAGCAAATTCACCTCAGACATATCCCTGGTCTCAGTTGTGAAAAAAGTTACTGGAGTGAAAACTTAGAAAGGAACCACAGATCAAGAGTAGTTACAGAATCTGAAGCACCAGTTGTGAACTCCTCTCTGGAACCAGGAAGAAATACAATTGATCTGACCGTGCAAAGGTGATGGACCTGTCAGACATACTCTGTGCTTCCCAAGGCGAAATCAAACATGCCAGTGATGCTTCCTGTTTGCATGATCCCCTCCTGAACAACTATCAGATTTCTTCTTCTCTTCCCCTCCAAACATCTCAATTCACTGAAATCCAACTTTGACTCTAATTTGTACTTACCAGTATCACCAATGCCTTGAAAATTCTCATATTCAGTGGATCATTTCAGTATTCACCCTGAAGCATACGTCGCTGGAAAATAATCCCACCTTATTTAAATCAACTCCTCTCAGAGCATCCATACACAATTTTTTCTGTTTCTCCTTTTCATTCTCAGTTATTTCCTCAGTCTTCTTCATTGACCCATTTCCTGGATCTCTAAGGTTCTTGGCAGAGTTTTGGCTTTGGCAGTTCTCTTCTGTCTCTATAAAATCTCACTAGGCACTTTTATTTCTTCTTATATTATGGAGTAACAGTGCTTTATTTAAGTCACTTTCTGTCTTAATTAACTTGAGACCTCAAAAAGACAAGAACTAACCAATAGTTGTCAAGTATCTCATATTCCAAAAGGAAGTTTCTAAATGGTTGCATCTATTTAAAATGTGCAATTTCTGTGGTAAAACAATTTATTTAAAATGTTACTCTGTCAACATCCTGGAGGATATAAAAATGTTGAGGTTGAGAGGGAGAGAGAAATAGAGTTTGCTGAAGTAAGCATTCATTGGAATGCTATTCAGTTTCCTCTACTTCATGGAGGAGGGGAAGGATTCGCTTTCCCCTCTCCACAGTATCCACTACTTAAAATTTGTCTCCTAAAGTCTGCAGGAACACAAGCACATTTTGAATGACTAAGATATTTAACGACTAGGATTGGCCTCCTAGTATCAGTGCATGTAGTGGCTACAATGGAAGCCAGCTGTGATTTCCCAAGTGATAAGGAATAGCTGTATATGTCCCAAGGGCCAGATAGCAAGGCAACCTCACTAGGAAAGCCTTTAGTGTACCCAGGACTAGAGGTGTACATTTGCAGAATCTGAGGAGGGAATAGTAAGTAGCCAGCCAGAAGAGAACATTGCCTACATCAAGAAAGCTGTAGTCAGAGGCTCTTGGAAAGACAGTCTTCGAGGAATCCATGGAAGTACCCATGAGAGCCATCTTGGAACACGCTCCAAGCCCTGAATTGTGCAGATGCCAGATCACTATCAGCAAGTAAGATGTGTGGTCTCTTCTCCCTTTTCTCCCTCAAATCCTGAATAAGAGTGGGAAAGAAGAAGAGAAATGCAAAATGAGTAGATTTAAGAAATCACCCCAACCTGAGGAGAGGTGGAGCTCTGAGGCTGAATGAAAGCCAGAAGTCGAGAATTAGTTAGACTAGTTATTGTATGTAGTGCACCAAATCTATCTTGAAAAAAAAATGATGAAAGATTTTTTTTTAATAATCAGATAATTGTCTAGACAGGTGTCTGTTGAAAATATCATCCAATAGTTGGAAGAATAGCTAGCTCACTGTTACCACTTTAAGAGATGGAGAGAAAAAAGAATAAAGTTATTTTCTGCTTGTAAATAATGAAGTCTGGCATTTTGATGTGAATGATTACACTTATGGCTCTCGACACTATCTTCAGTCCTCACCTCTCTCTTAAGACTCATATTTCTAGCTTTCTGTGGAATGTCTTCAACTGTTAGTCCCTACATTTGGAGGCATCTTAACCTAGCATATTCAAAACCAAATTCTTCTCTATAAATCATGTTTATTTTCCTATATTCTGAGTAATAAGAACATTATAATCCATCCAGCCAAAATTTTTAACTGTCTCAAATCAATATGACCCCTACTTCTCGCATATTCCTGACATTCAATTCAAATACTTTTCTCTTTTTTTGGCCTTTTGAACAAATTTTACTTCAGATCCTCTTCTTTCTCCACTTCTAACACATTGACTAAATTCTACCGTTCAAAATTCTTTTCCTAGACTTTTGAAATACTCTTTTATCTGTCTCTCTGCCTGTAATCTACCATATTTTAATTTATCTTCCAAACTATCTCTCTATAGTTTCAGCCTTCGAAAACAAATGTGATTATTATATGCTTCTAAGCCTGTGCATTTTTCACAAGATCCCTCAACTAGAATTTTCTTCTGCTGGAGAGCTCAAAATCATTCAAGAAGTCCTCATGAGTTTCTGTGTCATGAGCAGGGTTGAGTCCTTAACTCTTTCTCAATTATATCATTTTGTATGAACAGCTATTATAACATGACTCACACTGAATTGCAGGTATGTATCATTACTTCCCCTCTTTCCTCCAGAGGGTGAGCACCTTAGGTGCAGGGATCATTTTTTAGTCATTTTTGTTGTCCCAATGCCTGGTTGTTGGATGAATGAAGCCAATGATGGGCTACCATATGTAGTGCTAGACATTCTTTCTTCATTTTTGGCTCAAACTAGGGTTAATCATAAGAATTGAAGGTAAAGTTGAAACTTTGTATTTGAGCCATTGACCCCTTGTAGGACTGGGTAGGTGAGGGAGGTCAGGAATGCAAGGGCTAGACACCGAACCTATCTAAATAAATTCCTGCATTCAGCAATACTAAAAGCCATTCATTCATTTCAGTTTTGTTTTTCTCTTTCCAGTATTTTATCCTTCAGGTACTTAAAACTAGAGTTATTGGTTTAACACATTGTTATGAAATCATTATATTTCATCATTGTTCACTTGATTGTTTAAACATACTACAGTTTGTGAGTGGAAGTCATTCACATAACCTTGTTGCTTTGCTTTAGTATTTGTTCAGTTCTTGAGAATACAGAGGAGTGAAGCATTACATGAATACTCAGTAAGATTAAATATGCAGCTTGAACTAAGAACCTGAGCATAGCTATGTCTAGAAATTAAAGGACTGCACCAACAGATGATCTACCATGAAATACAGTAATTCTGCTTATTATCCAAGCACAAATATAATTGCTTTTTATAATAACCCTATAGTTTTCATTTGGGATATCTCTGTAAGGAAGATTTATTTATGTATTTGCTAGAGCTGGCATCTAGGAATGAAATGTTACATTTAGAAAAAGAGAATAATTTTCTGTATATTCATATCTATTTATACATGGCACATGTAAGAATTTTTTTTCTTTAGTTTTTAAAACAAATTATACAATTTTTAAAGATTACTTTCCACTTACAGTTATTACAGAATATTGGCGATATTCCCCACTCTGTAAAATACATCCTTGAGCCTGTTTTACACTCAGTAGTTTGTGCTTCCCACTCTCCCAACCCTGTGGTACCCCTCCCTCCCTCCCCACTGGTAACGCTAGTTTGTTCTCTTTATGTGAGTCTGCTACTTTTTTTGTTGTATTCACTAGTTTGTTCTCCTTTTTAGATTCCCCCTGTGAGTGATATATATAGTATTTGTCTTTCTCTACCTGACTTATTTCACTTAGCATATGCTGTCTAAGTTGATTTATGTTGCTGCAAATGGCAACATTTCTTTCCTTTTTCTGGCTGAGTAGTATTCTAGTGTGTGTGTGTGTGTTTGTGTGTGTGTGTACCACATCTCCTTAATCCAGACGTCTGTTGATGGGCACTTAGGTTGCTTCCATATCTTGGCTATTGTAAATAATGCTGCTATGAACATTGGGTGCATATGTCTTTTCAAATTTATGTTCATTTTTGGGGGGTATAGTCCCAGGAGTGAAATCTCTGGGTTGTATGGTAGTTCTATTTTTAGTTTTTTGAAAAACCTCCATGCTGTTTTCCATAGTGGCTGCCCCAATTTACATTCCTCCCAACAGTGTTGTCAGGGTTCCCTTTTCTCCACTTACTTACTAACGTTTTGTTGTTTGTATTCTTTTTTATGATAGTCATTCTGACAGATGTGAGAATCTTGTGGTTTTAATTTTCATTATCCCTGATTATCAATGTTGAGCATCTTTTCATGTGCCTGTTGGCCATCTGCATTTCCTCTTTGGAAAAATGTCTCTTTAGTTCTTCTGCCCATTTTTTAATCAGGTTTTTTTTTTTTTTTTGATGTTGAACTGTATGAGCTTTTTATATACGTTGGATATTAATCCTTTATTGGTCATATCACTTGCAAATATCTTCTCCCATTCTGTAGGTTGTCTTTTCATTTTGTCGATTGTTTCCTTTGCTGTGCAAAAGCTTTTAAGTTTAATTAGGTCCCATTTGTTTATTTTTTGCTTTTATTTCCTTTACTTTGGGAGACGGATCCAAAAAAAAAATTGCTTCAATTTATGGCAAACAGTGTTCTGCCTATGTTTTCCTCTAGGAATTAAAGAGTTTTAATGAATATGTGGATCCCTGATAAAACAGCCCCAACACTAGAGAGTATGCAGAATTATAACTTCTGGTATGTGATTAGGTTATCATTCCTATGAATTTCAGTCAGAATTTTTAAATGTCATCTAATGTTCTAATCAAAAGTATCTACAGATGGCATACAATGGCAACAGTCATTGATACATGGAACAAAATGTCTGAGACTGTATCCTATACAATACCATTTCAAATTGCTGTAGGTAGAAGTTTTGGTAACAATTGTAATCGAGTCAGTTATATATATCCTTAACACCAATAATTTTACCTTTACAAATAAGCTAGTTAAGAACAGAGATTCTGTCCCCATATCTCCCAAAATGCCTACCACAGTGGTAAGGAAAACAAGTTCGAAACAACTGATTGCCTGTAAAAGTTTTGTAAGCACAGTCAACGATCTGCTCTTCTCTCGGGTATTACAGTTTCTCCAACCCTGTTTTTGGTTTGCAATCACAGTCATGTTTGTTGCTTACTTAGAATATGTGACTGTTGTCTCGTATCATGGCAGAGACCCCTTTCTTACTACCACCCCTCTTTTAAAGTGTTACCTGGAGGAGCATGAACATCATGGCATTCACAGTTCAAGATTTCAGGGCAACCAGTTCTGTTCGCCTGATTTACTTGAGAATAAAGAAACAGTAATAGAAAGTGACAATTTTAGTAAACATTTAAAGTATATATTTTTAGGTTTAATAACCTGTGTGAGCTCTAGCTTTTCATTAACCACCTCCTCATCTCTGTATTTCTATCTCTTTCTCTCTGCCACTCTCCATTCCCTCTTCTCTCTTAATTCTGTTTTTCCTACACAGTAACACACGTACACACATCCACAAAATTATCATATCTGGGGACTTTTGTGCAAATAGTGCCTAAAAAAATTCAGCAGCAGAGATCTTTAGAACTAATAATTTTTAAATTATCGGGTGGAGGAAAAAAGCTGATCTGAAGAGAATGCAAAACTCTTGTAAGACATGGAATATTTTTCAGAAGGGAACTATCAGGAAGATGCATATGGCACTATTCCACAGATCTTTTCTTTTTATAACACTGAATTGTTTCAATGTGTGGTTTACTGATTTACTTCTCTTACGGTTAGTACTTAAGCAAAACTGTGAAGAAGGTGAAAATAGTCTTTTGCATTCCCTACTATCTATTCTGTGATCCTTTTTTTTTTTTCCGGGCACCTCATAATGTCTTAATTTATTTACTCTCACACTGCATGTCTTGTACATGTTGTCTAGAGGTTTTGTTCCATGTCTTGTCTATCTGGAATCCAGGCTGATGGAGTAACCACTGTCTGGAAGGAGATGGTTACAAAATTGACCAGACATTATGTGCTTCCTTTGAGGGTCTAACAACTTCCTACCAGTTTCTGCTCATATGCACTACTGCCTGGAATTTTACCTTTTGTACCTGAACCAGGCTCGGCCTTCCACAGTGCTCTGTATGCTATGAAATTTAGCTGCTGCTAATATCACTGTGTTTTATTCTTTGATTTATCTTCTGGTAATCTTAATGGTTAATCTAAATAGGCCAGGAATCTCCAACAGAAATAACACATGGGCAAGTATGTAGTGTTATAGGGAGTAAAGTAATAAGGGTATATAAGACAACCTAACTTTGAATGGTGAAGGCTGAGGCAAACTGGAGACATCAGCCATGTCTAAAATGGAGAGCCATTATTCAGCTGTCGCCTAATGGTGTCATGTGAAAATGAAGGCCTGGCATGTACAATCTTAAGATTTTAAAATATAAGCCAGAAATGTGGGTTTTCATATGAAAGTTCCAACACTTCTGAAATATTGTGCAGGTGTAAAACAAAATACACCTGCAGGCAGAATTTGGACTATGTGTCACTAGCTTGCCACTTCTGTGATAAATAGTTTTTTTCAAATAAAGAGATAATGACTAATAGTTGCTTCATCTTTTTCTTTAGAGATACTCAGTTTAGTGAGAGAGACTAATGCTTAAAAATAGTTTTGTAATGACTGATAAAAATTATAGAAGCCAAAGGGTCAAGGAGCCCAGTAATGAGGGAAGGGGACATTTACCTATTTAGAATATTCTCGGGAAGTATATCTTAGAGGGGGAAAATCTAGATTAACAGAAGATGATTATGAAGGGACAAAAGATAAAGGGTATTTCAGAGTTGCCAATTGGGAAGAGACAGGCAAGGAAAAGCACTGTATGTGAGTACTTATGGAAATACAAATTTTTGAGGTTATTTCACTGAAGAAGTGGAATTGGAAATTCCAGACATGAAATTTGGCTTTTGAAGGAGATTATTTTGGGCAGGGGGCCTCTTGGATTCCTCTTAATAATTTCAAACATAAACTCCTCTCTGTCTTTCTCTACTTCCCTTTCCAGGTGATTTTGATATAACCTTGCTGCTCCTTTAGATCAAAAACTACTCCTCACATAGTTTTGCAACAGATTTTATGGTCATATAAGTTAAATATTTACATTTGAAAGATAGCAAGGTTATGCTTAGTAGATATTTTATTAAAAGATATGTTACTTATTGTTCTAAAAATTCTACTGTTTTTAAAAGTGTATTTACCTTCATTGCAAGTTTGAGTGAGATAGTTGAGCATGTGGTTATCGCAGTCATAGGGTGAATACATCTGTGGAAATGTAGTCAGTCAGGTTGGAATCCCTTCAAAGTCTTCATTGAAAAACTGTTCACATTGGTGGATGATTCATTGTCCCTATAGAACTGATTGTAGAGGCTAAGAAATCTATAAATAAAACAACCTAGATGAAATTGTATATCATATATCGTACCAGGAATAATATACACAAGTAAAAAATACTATGAAAATAATTAGTACAGGTGGAAGCCACATACGTTAATAAAGATTATAAAGATAAGAGCATGGAGAGATAAATGTAGAGAGTAGGTATATTGAGCTAAACTTTGCATTGATCATAAAATATTTCAATTTAAATATTCAAAGATTTTATTATATGTACAAACCCATTTACCATTCAGAAAAGCTGTTGCTAGAGTGTATAAACATGTCACTAAGAAAAACAAGATTTATGCTTCATCTATGGCCTCAGGTGGTATGCATGTAATGAATTTGTCAGTTTTATTTAAAAACAACTATTTAGCAGCTTGAGGGTTGTTTGCATGGACTTTTTATCACATACGTTATATGAAGGATAACCTTGAGCAGTGATACTGACCTAACTATATCATATACATATTTACAAGAAAAGTCAATTTTAGTTCATGTGCTTGTTTTTCTGTGTCTCTCTTACCACATTCCTGATTCATGAATGTGCTACAAATGTGTTAATTTAACCAGTATATTTCTGTTTTGTTGGGTATTTTTAATGGCATTTCCAGCTGGTAGATTGATTTTTACCATTCTTGACAAAATCTAAGAATGCTGACCAATACTTGCTGAACAGAATTGAGTGTACTCAATGCATACTCTTTTATGTTTCTCTGAATTGAAAAATATTTTAAGATACTACATGATTTGTATACATGGATATATGTCTCTTGGGATATGGTGGTATAATCAATATGTCCTATTGAAGACAAAGTCCTAACACTGAATAGTTTCAGCTAGGCTATGGTGAAAAGAAAGCAGTAGTACCACTGTTTTGAAAGAACTGTATGTGAGTTGATCTAAGTTATGATGTGTTGCCTTATACCAACATTCCTAGATGAAAACTGTGAATGTGAATTGGCTTCATTTTTAATTAAAATACTTGGATGAGAGTGAGTTGAGCAGACTTGAGTGACTTGATAGAAATGAACTTCTCAGTATTTCTTTATCTGTTATTCCAAGAGTGCCTAACTTATTGAATTCCATAGTTTTTATTTATGCACAATAATGTAGCAGGAACAGCGGAGCTAAATTCAAAGAGCTGAAAAAGGGAAAAATAGATAGAGATCAGATGTTTAAAATAAAATATAGATGATGCCACATAAAATTCAGAGTATTACTGATAAAGTTTTTCAATAGCTTGAAAAAAATTTTCTCTTCACAAAGACTCATAACTATAACTTCATGACTAGAGGAGAGGGAGGAAAAGGGCATTTTCTTGGTACCCTCCATTTCAGCCAAGACAAACATCCTGTTTTAGAAAGTTAATAAAATAGTGGTTACATTAAACATTTTTTTTCTAAGAATCTGTAACATCACCGGAGTGAATTTTCCTACTGTACCAATTGTATTTTAACTGGAGCAGTTAAGGTAAGACTGTCACTTTAACAAATGTAAGAGACAGAATAGTGTGGTTTGAGTTTGATTTTTTGCAAGTGTAAGGTTTTCTTTCCTCTTTTAAGTCCTAGACAAGACATTTGAACAATCCCAGATGTATTCAGGTAGATGAACTCTCTTCCTCACCAATACATCCCTGAACCAATCAAAAATTACCAGTTAAAAAATCTAATTCTTATATGCAGATGACATGATATTATATATATAAAACCCTAAAAGGTCCACACAAAAACTACTAGAAATAATCAAAGAATTCAGCAAGGTAGCAGGTTACAAGATTAACATTCAAAAATCAGTTGCATTTCTTTACAGTGATGATGAATCAAAAGAAAAAGTAAAGAAAAAAATCCTCTTTAAAATAGCAACCAAAGTAATGAAATAAAATACCTAGGAATAAATCTAACCACAGAGATAAAAGACTTATACACGGAAAACTATAAAAAACTGATTAAGGAAATTAAGGAAGACTTAAAAAATGGAAAGATATCCCATGCTCCTAGATTGGAAGAATCAATATTGTTAAAATGGTCATACTGCCCAAGGCAATCTACAGATTTAATGCAATCCCTATCAAATTACCCAGGACATATTTCACAGAATTAGAACAAATCATAATGAAATTTATATGGAACCACAAAAGACCTAGAATTTCCAAAACATTACTGAAGAAAAAGAAAGAGGCTGGAGGAATAACTTTCCCAGACTTCAGAGAATACTATAGAGCTACAATAATCAAAATAGCATGGTATTGGTACAAAAACAGACATATGGACCAATGGAACAGAATAGAGAGCCCAGAAATGAACCCATAAACTTTTGGTCAACTAATCTTCAACAAAGGAGGCAAGAATATACAATGGAATAAAGACAGTCTCTTCAGCAAATGGTGCTGGGAAAACTGGACAGCAGCATGTAAATCAGTGAAGCTAGAACAGTCCCTTACACCATACACAAAAATAAACTCAAAATGGATCAAAGACTTAAACATAAGACAAGATACAATAAACCTCCTAGAGGAAAACATAGGCAAAACATTATCTGACATACATCTCAAGAATGTTCTCCTTGGGCAGTCTACCCAAGCAATAGAAATAAAATCAAGAATAAACAAATGGAACCTAATTAAACTTACAAGCTTCTGCACAGCAAAGGAAACCATAAGTAAAACAAAACGACAACCTATGGAATGGGAGAAAACTTTTGCAAATGAAACCGACAAAGGCTTGATCTCCAGAATATATAAGCAGCTCATACGACTTAATAAGAAAAAAACAAACAACCCACTCCAAAAATGGGCAAAAGACCTAAACAAGCAATTCTCCAAGGAAGACATACATATGATCAATAGGCTCATGAAAAAATGCTCAATATCACTAATTATCAGAGAAATGCAAATCAAAACTACAATGAGGTATTACCTCACATCAGTCAGAATGGCCATCATTCAAAAGTCCACAAATGACAAATGCTGGAGAGGCTGTGGAGAAAAGGGAACCCTCCTTCACTGCTGGTGGGAATGCAGTTTGGTGCAGCCACTGTGGAAAACAGTATGAAGATTCCTCAAAAGTCTAGGAATAGACTTACCACATGACCCAGGAATCCCGCTCCTGGACATATATCCAGAAGGAACCCTACTTCAAAAAGACACCTGTACCCCAATGTTCATAGCAGCACTATTTACAATAGCTAAGACATGGAAACAGCCTAAATGTCCATCAACAGATGACTGGATAAAGAAGAGGTGGCATATTTATGCAATGGAATACTATTCAGCCATAAAAACCGACAACATAATGCCATTTGCAGCAACATGGATGCTCCTGGAGAATGTCATTCTAAGTGAAGTAAGCCAGAAAGAGAAAGAAAAATACCATATAAGATCACTCATATGTGGAATTTAATAAAAAAAAAAAACATAAATACAAAACAGAAACAGACTCGTAGAGAATACAAACTTGTGGTAGCCAAGGGGGCTGGGGGGGTAGTGGGAAGGGACAGACTGCGATTTCAAAATGTAGAATAGATAAACAAGATTATACTGTATAGCACAGGGAAATATATACAAGATCTTGTGGTAGCTTACAGTGAAAAAAAAATGACAATGAATATATGTATGTTCATGTATAACTGAAAAATTGTGCTCTACACTGGAATTTGATACAACATTGTAAAATGACTATAACTCAATAAAAAATGTTAAAAATGAATAAATAAAACTTTAAAACAAACAAAAAATAAAATAAAATAAAATAAATGAGACAATATTAAAATGAGTACCTCTTCCCAAAGCAAACAAAATAACCACTAATCTCTCTCTTGATTAAATGATTATATATTCTTATGAGAGAAGATTAAGTTCTATTTGTAAATAGAGCTTCTGTGTAATATGAGTATGAACAAATATGGAGGATTTGAAATAAAAATTACCAATATTCCCAATTCTATAAAAAAAAATCTAATTCTATGCATTCTATTCTTTTAGCTTTTGCATCCTAAAATTAATACTTTAGTTTAATGCTTATAGTTTTATGGCTGTTCATTTTTATTTTGACAATATTAACTACAGATAAGGGAATGGAGGCTTAAGAACTTGAATATTGATTATTCTGATTTTTAAGAACAAATTGCATTTTAAGTAGATCTCAAACTGTTATGTGAGATGGGCTGGAGTCACAGGTAGTATTGCTCAAATTGTCAATAGCCTGGTGCTACAGCTGTAGTTAAAACTTGGGCAAGTAATTGTAAATGTGATCTTCTAGAATGAGACTGAATGCCAGTGGTCACAGAGCCGTTTTAATTTCAAACTCAAAGTCACTTTAAACATATAGCATGTTCTTTTTGAACAAAATTAAGTATGTAGCATATGATAAATGGAATAAATGGTTACCTGTAAATTATCCCTGTGATGAAATATTTTAAGTTATGGAATAGTTCTTGATCATTTATGTGCTTTCTTGGGATTTGATGGAATAACCTATTTGTCCTGTTGAAGACCAAATACCAAAGCTGCATAATGTCATCTAGTAATTAAGGAAAGGAAGGAGCAGTTGAATCAGTCTTAGAAAGCTGTATGTGAGTTAAACTGAATTATAGTGGTTTGCACTTTACCAGTATTTCCAAATGAAACCTCTGTGGCCCAGTACCATCAGAAATAAACAACTGCCTGGAAGAAAGTGAAGGGAAAAACAAATGGCCTGCAAGAAACCCCTGATCTGAGGTCTTTTATTTACTCACCTCTTAGGCACATATTCTACAACAGAACTCTATTTATTTATGCATAAGATGTCAGATATAAGAGCTCAGATCTGTAGTCTGAAAGATGATTTTTAGTAATACATCTAACACAATTAGCCTCATTTTAAAGAGTTAGGCTCTTTGAAGATATACAAAACCTTTGACGATGAAAAATTGTCATATGAAGAAATTGTTCTTTCTTCTACTCCTTTCCAGAAATAAATTGCTGTTTTTTAAAGCTGTAGTTCTTTAACTGTAGTGTACACCAGGCATACCAGAAGGGCTTGAGAAAACACAAATTTTAACTTCAGAGTTCCTAAGTCAGTAGATCTGAAGCAGAATCCCCAAATTTGCATTTCTCATGAATTTCCAGATATTGTTTCTGCTGTTGATCCAGGGAGCATACTTTGAGAACCACTGCAACAGAATAATGCCATTTTAATTCAGGTTAGCTTTATTATAGAACCATAGGATTATGTTCACCATATGTAGTTATAAAGAAATGGGTATGTGACAGCAGTGGAAATTATAAAGAAAGTGTCATCATATAGCTAATTGCTTTGCACATGTGTGTACATACATATGTTAGTCAATAAAAAGAAAGCGTTCTAGGAGGCAAAATACCTGGGTTCTAATTCTGTTTTATTGTTTGCAAAAATTTCTTGGAACAAGTAATGAAACATGCTGTGTTTCAATTGCTCCTATATTACAATGAAAATAACAATAGCTTGCCTGCTTTGAGGCACAGATTTTTTCTTTTAATTGAAGTACAGTTGGTTTACAATGCTGTATCAATTTCTGGTGAAGAGCGTGTTTCAGTCATACACATACATACAGATATTCCTTTCATATTCTTTTTCATTGTAGGCTATTACTAGGTATTGAGTATAGTTCTCTGTGCTTTACCTTGCTGTTTATCTATTTTATATGTGGTAGTTAGTTTCTACAAATCCCAAACTCCCAATTTATCCCTCCATCCCTGCCCTTTCCCTACTGGTAACCATGAGTTAGTTTTCTATGTCTGTGAGTCTGTTTCTGTCTGGTAAATATTTTCATTTTTGTCATTTTTTAGATTCCACATTTAAGTGATATCATAGGGTATTTTTCTTTCTTTTTCTGGCTTACTTGACTTAGTATGATGGTCTCCAAGTCCATCTATGTTGCTGCAAATGATTGTTTTATTATTTTTTATGGTTTAGTAGTATTCTATTGCATAAATATAACACAACTTCTTTATCCAGTCATCTGTCCATAGATATTTAGGTTGCTTCCCTGTCTTGGCTATTGTAAATAGTGCTGCTATGAACATTGGGGTGCATGTATATTTTAGAATTAGGTTCCATGTAGATATATGCCCAGGAGTGGGATTGCTGGATCATATGGTAAGTCTATTCTTAGTCTTTTGAGAATCTCCATACTGTTTTCCATAATGACTGCACCAACCTATATTCCCACCAACAGTGTAGGAGGGTTCCTTTTTCTCCACACCCTTTCCAGCATTTATCATTTGTGGACTTTTGAATGATGGCCATTCTGACTGATGTGAGGTGCTACATCCTTGTAATTTTGGTGATGGCCATTCTGACTGGTGTGAGGTGATACTTCATTATAGTTTTGATTTGCATTTCTCTGATAATTAGTGATATTGAGAATTTTTTTAATATGCCTTCTGGCCATTTGTATGTCTTTATTGGAGAAATGTTTGTTTAGGTGTTCTGCCCATTTTTGGATTGTACTGTTTAGTCTTCTGTTATTGAGTTATATGAGCTGTTTGTATATTCTGGAAATTAAACCCTTTTCAGTTGCATCATTTGCAAATATTTTCCCCCATTCTGTAGGTTGTCTTTTTGTTTTGTTTATAGTTTCCCTTGCTCTGCAAAACCTTATAAGTTTAATTAGATCACATTTGTTTATTTTTGCTTTTATTTTTTTGCCTGGGCAGAATGCCCTAGGAGAACGTTGCTAAAATTTGTCAGAAAATGTTTTGCCTATCTTTTCTTCTAGGAGGTTTACAGTATCCTGTCTTGTGTTTAAGTTTTTAAGCCATTTTGAGTTTATTTTTGTGTATGATGTGAGGGAGTATTGTAACTTCATTGATTTACATGCAGTTGTCTAGATTCCCCAACACCACTTGTTGAAAAAATTATCTTTTCTCTATTGTATTTTCTTGTCACCTTTTTTGAAGATTAATTGACTGTAGATCTGTGGGTTTATTTCTGGTCTACATATTCTGTTCCATTGAGCTATATGTCTGTTTTTGTGCCAATACCATGCTGTTTTGATTACTGTAGCTTTGTAGCATTGTCTGAAGTCTGGGAGGGTCATACTTACAGCTTTGTACTTTTTCATAAGTAATGCTTTGGCAATTCTGGGTCTTTTGTGATTTCATATACATTTTAGGATTATCTGTTCTAGTTCTGTGAAAAATATCCTGGGTAATTTGAGAGGGATTGCATTAAATCTGTAGATTGTGAAGTACAGATCTTGAAGAGGCAATATCTTGAAATTTTTTCCAGGTCTGTAACTTACATCATATAAATAACATTTACTCACTTGATAAATCACAATTATCATTTTTCCACTTGATAAAATCCGTAAATGATGAACATTGTGGGCAAATAATTAAGAGCAAACTATTGACATTGCTATTCTGTTAGGTCTTCAGCTGCATCTATTTATTGATTCTGTGCTTAAAGAGATGTCTACTAAATATAATACTCCAGAACTGGAAAAACAAATAAATATTGATCGTAATTCACATCTTTCATCATTTTATAAATATAGTTCCTCCAACTCCACCTCCACTTTTACCCTCAAGTTTTTAAATATTTAGATTGTATATCTTTTTGAAAAAACCCACACACCTTTTTCTAGCTGCTATCCCTTCTCTGAATCTGTTTCTATACTGCCATTCCTTTGTTATGGCATGGCATAAAGAACTTCATTCAACATCCTGATTTAGATGAATTATTTTCCATTTAAGGAATAAATCCTATTTACTGGTTAATTTTTTTCTTAACTGTCTTCCCAGTAATTACCATAGTTCTGTTGGCCTCATGTTCTTCAGACCACATTTTTAGGAATGATTCCACAAGAGGTAACCTTTAAGTGTAACATGATAATGTGTGTGTGTGTGATTTCTATTAGCTTAGTCTGTTACATTATGCTAATTCACACAAAGCTTAGTTTCCATTCATTTGCCAGCTTGTACATAAGACTAGGTTTTAGTTTATACTCCACCACTAGACATATAATTTTCTTTACATATTTAGTCCTATGTGGAAGTATTGAGATTTTCATAAGTCATCTTCTTTCAGGTCATTGTAAAGATGTTCAGGTAGGTCCTGGTAGATTACAAGGTAGGTGATACCTTGTGTATTAGAGTTTTCCAGAGGATCAGAGCTGAGAGGGAGAGAGTGGGAGAAAGAGAGAGATAGGGAGACACAGAGAGAGAGACAGAGACAGACAGACAGACAGGCAGACAGACAGACAGAGATTATAAGTAATTTGTTCATGTGAATCTGGAGGCTGGCAAATCCAAAGTCTGCAGAACTGATGTCCCATTTTGAGTCTGAAGGCTGGAAGGCTGCTATGTAACCAGGAAGAGCTGATTTTTCAATTAGAAGACTGTCACACAGAAGAATTCTTTACTGATGTGAAGGTCGATTTTTTTTCTATTCAGGCCTTCAGCTGATTGGATGACGCCTACCCCCATTTTGGAGGACAATCCATTTTACTAAGTCCACTGATTTAAATGTTAACCTCATTCAAAAATACTCTCACAGAAACATCCAGAACAATGTGTTACCAACTATCTGAATATCCCTTGGCCCAGCCAACTTGACATATAAAAGTAACCATTCCACCTTGGTATCATTACCTCAGCACTGGAAAAAGCCTCTCTCCCCAGGCCTTCTTTTTTTCTTCCCTGCCTCCATGTCACTCTCTCTTCTAAAATACTTGGTCTCCCTGTTCCATGTCGATCACTTATTTTTAACACCCTTAACTACATAAGTTTGTATTACTTAAATTCTGAATAATATATATCACTGCTTTTTTCTTGTAATGTTCTGTCAAATAATTCTAATAATTGATAGGAATGATTTTTCTTTAAAGGATACCATATTTCCTTTTTTGCTAAATTGTTATAAATATTTAAATGTAGAATCATCTTGACTTTTATTACAGTTCCAAATATGAAGGTGAAGTTTAGAATGTTTTATCTACACTTCGTAGTTTTCTCTGGGTAAAAATTACAGTAGCTATTATCTTGTGCCAGTCCTCTGGCAGAGTATGGATTTGGGTGATATATTGTGAGAAGTGATTTGAATAATGAGTTACTTTCATGATAACTGCTCATATTTAAATTGGTTTTTAATTAGATCTAGAAGAGTGGTTCCTAAACAAGCTGATCATGAAAATCATGTTTGAACTTGTTAAAAGCAGAGTCACAGGCTCCACCTGTGGATGTCTGTTTCAAACTCTTAAGATTACAGCCCTCAAATCCATACTTTAAGAATTTACTCATCTAATTATGATGATAAATCATTATATGAATACATAGAATTACAAAGTTTTTAGAATTCCTTGACTTTTTTTTTTAATTTTGAGGATTATTTGGAACTAAACATTGAGCTTACTTTTTAAATAATAAAAATTGAAATAAAGAATCCATTGATTCTTTTGTCAGATCTCTAATTCCAAGGGGCAGCTTTTCCACCACTATCGTTGTATAGCCTTAGTGATTCTTGACCTGGCTTCTTACTGCTGACCTATTTTTTATTAAGCTTTTATTATTTTTGGAATATGAAACACAATATTTCTTAAAGTCGTTTTTTGTTGGTCTTAGGTTTTTTGCACCTGATTTGCCTCACTTTGTGGATTTTCCTGCTTTGCTGCCTTGGCCAGTTGTACCACTAAAAATGCCATTCTTCCCCCGTCACCTACAATGACCTCTTTTGCTTTGCCAGTTAGCCATACATGGATTTTGTTTAAGCATCCTGGGTTTCTTGATCCTTGGCACACATTTTGCCTGGGTTTCTAATAAGGTGTTTTAAACAGTCTCCAGGTTTCTGGTAGATTATTTGCTTTTTTTTCTCCCCAACTTTGCATTTGCATTTTTTCTAATATCCACATTTTGATGTAGGTCCCTTTTATAAAATGTGTTCGATGTTTCTTGGCTTTCCCGCTCTCAGCAGAATGTGAAACTTAATCATATACTGATCACTAATATATAGTGGTTTGTATAATTTCTGAT
This sequence comes from Camelus ferus, assembly GCF_009834535.1. Taxonomy (NCBI): domain Eukaryota; kingdom Metazoa; phylum Chordata; class Mammalia; order Artiodactyla; family Camelidae; genus Camelus; species Camelus ferus. The sequence continues at coordinate 66,632,849 of NC_045698.1, forward strand.
TCACTTCCTGTCTTTTATGTGGAACTCAGTCAGTATATTTCCTTTCCATATGGATACTAAAATTATTTGATCTAAGAAGCAGCTATTTATCCCCCCCCAAATGTTTCCTTCATATCTCTCCTCAATGAGACAAATCCATAATCCAGATGTGAATAATTAAGATTCTACTTGATTACCATCTGTCCTAATTTTGAGTATGCACACTTAGGATTAGTATTTTTAGCACTATATATATTTGAGTGTCATATGAAGAGGATTGTAGTAATCAAAATCTCAGTTGATGGCACATTATCTTCATCAATGTCTCTTTTAATTGACTGATTAATTGGTCATTTCTCTCCCTTCCATAATCCTTTCTCTTCCCTCTCTAGCCAGTCTATGATTTTAAGAAGTTTAACAAATATCTTTTTGTTTATTGATGTTTTCGCAAAATATGTATTGTTTTGTATGTATTTTGTTGTTTATCATACTTGTTATATATTTAAAGAGTATTTCACTAGACATTTTACTCTGCTTCTTGCATTTTAATCAGTGCTGTGTTTTTGCATAGTGCTATGCACATGTCTATTGTGTTGCTTCTAACAGCAGTGTAGTATTCCACGACAGACATCATCATCTTCTTGTCCCCTCTCCTAGTGATTAGTGACTCAAATTGCCTCCCACTCTCCAACATTATTTAGCTCTGGTTCATGGCATCATCCACCACTGATTTCTTGATTGCGATTGACTTAAAAAAGAATAATTCTCCATGTGGTTTCACAGTAAAAATCTTCATTTACATCAATATTTCTCAACCTCAACACTATTAACATTTTGAACTGGATAAATATTTGTCGTGGGATGTCCTATGCATTGTAGAATATTTAGCAGCATCCCTGGCTCTCCTCATAAGTTACCAGTAGCACCTCTAATTGTGACAATTAAAAAACGTCTCTTGATGTCAAAAGTCTCCTGGGAGGTGGGGTACAAAGTCACCCCCTGGTGAGAACAGTTGATGTAGACTTTTTAAATATTTAGATGCTACTTTTGTTAAATCTTACCTATTCTTAATTGTCCACTACAGCTGTGATTCGGTGGCACTTTAACCTGACTCCTTTTTCTGCTGTTTCGCTGTCGTTGTTCCATGATGTCAGTTACGTCTGGTTACTAATTTCTTGATAAGCTTTCTACTCCTCCTATCTGCTTGATTTATATAATTTCCATATAGCCATAGGGAAGAAAATTTTGACTTCTGTTTCAACACGTTTTTCAGTGACTAGTCATTACATGTTCTTTACATATAATAATGTTTTCTTTTTAACGTAGATGCCTTCTCTTCAATTATTATCAAATCTGATCAAGGAAAGTATATATTTAGGATCTGAATGTTTTCTCTGAGTGACTCCTAAAAAAATGTGAAATATTACAGGAAATCCAATTCAAATGGTCTGAAGTCATGAAAGTGAAATATTTTTAAAAGTTTAAATGAACAAAAAGGTCACTGGATTGAGAGTCAAAATATTTGAGTTTAATAGCTATGTCCCTTATTTATGCATTGTGTGTCTTTTGGCTTAAAATTTCTAAAACCAGTTTCCTCTATTGAGAAATGGCAGAATATTTTTAAAGATAAAATTAATGCAACTCTAAGATACTATCAAAAGAAGGGATTATTTTATTATTTGCCTGAGTTTTGACAAAATTTTGGTTCTCCTCATGTAGAACACATTTCTTGTAGTGGTAGGCAGTGATCTAGAGAATTTTCTTTGAACCCTGTGAAGTTACTGGCAGTATCTGGTGATGTTGGTTTTAGACTCATCTTTGATCCCAGGTTTATGGCTTTATCTACCAGTCTACTTCTGCCACAGTACTATAACTTCCGACTTCCAGTTTGTCACTTGATTTTCTTCCTTGTCTTACCCGTCTATTCTTGGGCCACATGAAAAACTTACCTAGTTTGATTTTTGGCCCAGCATCCATACTCCATACTCATCTCTGGTTATCAGATCTTTCTTTGTAAGTATTGCATTTATGGACCTCGTCAAAACCCCTATTTTTGTGATCTTAGAGGGACCCAAGAATATACATTGCTTGTAAAGATCCAGCTCATAGACAGGTAATATTCATTAAAAGAGAACAAGCAAGTCCAGATAGTATTGGATTCTCAGCTCATGCAATGCCTCAAATCCATATCCTCCAATGGCTTTCCATTTTATTAATAATAAAATTCAGTGTCCTTTCAACAGCACCTAATGCACTACATGATTTAACCTATGTCATCTGACCTCATCTCCTACCACTTAACCCAAACACAATTCACTGTAGCCACACTGATCTTGTTACTTGTTGTTAAGTCAAAATAGACCTTGCCAAGTTGCTTTTCTTTCTGCTTAAGATACACTTCTTCCATAGTAAATGCTTAATAAATATGTATTGAATGAATAAATATAGTTTCTTGTACTTTCATGCCCCCCTCTTACCTCTATAGCAATTTTTGAGGACTAAGAATGAAGGCCAGTTTTCTTTTATGTGACTTAAAATGCCAGTCCTCCTAAATGGTATGTCTATTCCCAGTTACTTAGCGATGGCTGTTCATCAGACCTCTCTCCAAGAATAAATGCATACCTGGGCATCAAATAAATATGTACATAAACCTAAGATGAGATTAGTATGTAGTAATATATTTTATGGTATTTTAAAATAGAAAATAAGAACTGTAAATACACATTTATTTTGTACTTAATCTATTTTCCCCTTATAGAAATCAAATAAACTATTGAGCTAATAATGTTAAGGATCTGTGAACAATTTATTTTACTGTTACTTTTGTGAAAGTTAATAAACCAATGTGTTTATTTTTAAAGTATAAATTAGTGTGTATGGAGAATGAATAAAATAATAAATAGAATGATAAATAGAAACATTTATAACATTCAAAGTTGAAATCTTTAATACAAATATGGCTTTCTTCTTTAATAATGATAGGAAACTGGTGGACTCCTGAGAAGCAGGCTGAATTAATTTTGATTTATTCTTTCAATTCATGCTGAACCTTGCTAATAGTGTCTAACACATGAGGAAACTGTGATTTCAGAATCCCTTTGGGAAACACATTGCACTACACAATTAAATCAAGGGTTGCATCCTGTGTTGCTACAAGGGCAGCTGTGGTTCTGCCTTCAGTCTAGTGCCTCCTCACCAATTGGCGTGGAAAGAAGGGAGACTAGATCCTTAACAGTAACAAAGACAGATACCTAGTAAGATCAAATTACATTTTAATGGGGTGAAGTCTAACAGCAAAATGCTTTTTTGGTAGGGAGAGGAAGGTGTGTGTGGGGGGGAATGATCTCCTGTTCTCTGTCTCTCTGGGGTTGAAACGGGTTTCAGTGATTCATTTGTTATTGCTGTGCACTAGGAAACCTTTATTTAGCTTCCCATGTGGGGAGTTTAGTCCTTTGTTCATTTAAAACTGACAAGGAGGGAATATTAATTCATGAAAGAGTAATATCCTTCACATCATGTCTCAAGGACATTTTTCTCCTTTTCCAGAGACCTTGGGCTTTTGCATCAATTTACTTTTCTATCTACAGGCAAATAGACAGCTCTAGGAGAGCTTTACTTACAGTATCATAAATGATTTTCCCTCATTTTGTCCAGAATCGATGATCAGAATATCTGCTTCTAGACAAGTTGTCACAGTTGTGTATACTGTTCTCCAGGTTGGGTTTCATAGTGTTTCTGCTTTATATTTTGTCTCTGAAAATGCCCATTGACTTGAATGCCAGTCAGATTAAAGGGGGAAAAACTCATTTTATGATTTGTACAGCTGTTTCTGAGCCCAAATTCTTATAAAAAGTACCCTGGTGGCATTTCCTTACCACAAGATTGACAGACTGGGGAAAGCTAAACATTTTCTTTTCTAAAGAACTAGTGGAAAACAGACTTATTTTCAGGATTGGCTTGTCCTTGGTAAAAAAGTTTGAAACCACTGAGTTGCATCATGGTCAGAAAGCAAAGAAGCTGTTCCAAAGTCTTAATTTCTAGCCAGTGTTTAAGCAGCTGCAGTAGAGAAAAAGAATTTCTTCTGACCTTCCAAATCACTCCCAGTAAACTGACTTTGCTAAGAAATTTTACAATGGTCATTTCCTCTTCATGTCCAAACAGAGATTCACTGTCTTTGAAACTCTTTCTCTGAATGTCATATGGTTTATACAGGATGATTTAGGTGTGTACACAGTCTTGGTGGTAGGCTTTTGTTTGAGAGAACGTGAACAAATTTCAGCAAGTAGAAAGATAGAAACTCTAAGTAGGATTTTGGGAGGGGAAGCGCATATGCACATGTTTCTTAAGGAGCTGACATCATTGAGATTTAGCAGTTGGAGTATCATTTAACCTGGCTCTTTCTTTTTCATGATTTTTCCTGCATTCCTCGGTGGGCTTCATTACCATTTGGAGGCCAGCTCTGCAAGCGATGAAGACGCATCATCTGCTCCCCAGGGAGGGATGGAGACTCATATAACAGAATGTCTAGTGTATGAGCAAGAGTGCAGAAACACAAGCCTCCTGTGGGTTGTGGGAAACTAGAAAGCTTTCCTTTTGAAATTACTCAAACTCCAAATCTAAGGGGAGAAACACCATAAAACTGCATGTTACAATCCAAAAGTAATCTCCCTTTCCAACAGAGAAAGTCTATGCTACGGTTCTAATTGATAACATACTTGTACTTTTTCCCACAAACCAGTCTTCTTACTCCTAAACCTACTGGTTGTAGATTATTCTACATTCTATTATCCTGATGGTCTGAGAACCCCACAATTTCTCCCCATATTTACTCAACTGGATAATTTGTTGGTAAAAATTAGGTAAAATCCCTTAATTTCTTAAAATGTTTTAGACATAGTTTGGTTTCTTTTTTCTGCTTTCTCTGTTGATGAAATACTTAGTGACCTAGAATATTCATCTTAGTTTCTTCATAATTTAAATTTAACAGGAATTATAAGTAGCTGAATATAAATCTCAACAAAAATCATGTATTTTTTTCCTCTATCACTCCTAGTGGGTAGTAAATTCAGATGGATAAGAGATGACAAACAGTGAGAGAAACTTGAAGTTGAACCTACTGGACATTTAGAAAATTGTTGACTTAAGGGAGATTAGAAATTGAGGTAGGGATATAGAACATTAAAAGAAAGAATTTACTGCTGAGAATAGGGAAAAGGGCGGGAAGTGGCTATAAAATAGTGAGAACTGCTTTCCATAAACCACATAAAAACCTCATCTCATTACCTTATAGACATGGGGTACACACACAGTAAAACCTTTGTAATTTGGCATTTGAGAGGAAATGAGGTGCCCGTTAATGTCAAGTTATGCTTAATAAAGACTTAGCTCATGTTGTCTCAGGTGGTATCCTTCTTGGACTTCCCTTATCCTCCCATTAAAGACTTAGACATAAAAGGCATGAAGGGGCAGTGCTTTCTACATATAAATCATCTTTATTTGTTTAAAAAAAATAGACTTTAGTACAGCAGAGCTATACCTTCCTACTCTACCAGAATGATCATCTGGCAAGGTGATCCTACCACTCACTATGTTCCACTTTCATTCAGCATTCTCATCTTTGAACCCTTTGGAAATAGCTACATTTATCTCTTGCTAATAGCAAGAGAAAGGAATTGGTAAGTGTATGTATAAACTAGATTTCTTAGCCTTGAAACAGAACCCTGACAATGTGAGGAAATATGAGGAATAAATAAGAGAGCCACTCACTCTTAAGTTTAAAGACAGCTCTCCAAACTCCATGTCCTTGACCATCTAAATTCTAGTGCAGACCCATGCAGTATAAAAGTAGATGATAAACATCTAGATCTAACATACTTCTCCTATTTCTTTTTACTTTCTGGTCTTCTCCTCTCAGTTACGTAGACATTACAGAATGTTCACTGTCCCCTGTAAGTATGCAACTTTCATTCATCAAGCTATTTTTCAGGATCAAGCTTTGTGCTAGAAGCTGGGAATGCAGAAGAGACATCACTGCAGCCCCTGAGGAATTTGATATGCTGGCTCAATTTCCTTCACACAAATGGCTAGGTTGGCACTGGTCCTTCAGAGTGTCTACCTTGTCACATGACTTTAGGTCTTTGATTATTGAGAACAGTTTTCATATTTAAAGTTGAGAGATTTTTTATGTTTGGAATTTGTGCTAGAACAAAGTAATAATGCTGTGAGTCATTCTTAAGGTTAAATATATGACAGATTTTATCTGGCTTTCTAAGACTTTTTTAAAAACATGCATTCCTAGCCTTGTTTTGGCCCTACTGAATTAGATTCTTCATATTCTAATGTGAGAAAAAGTAAGATTTTCATCAGCCAAAATCAGATAAAAAAGAGGAGAATCTTCCTGAATCTATATTTGTATCTTAATCTATTGAACAAGTATGTATAAAATATTTTAAAAGCCTGACATGAAGTAATATTGTCCAAATGTGGACATAGCACATCAGTTTTTCTCTTCCTATTTCTATGCCTAATCACACATTCCTGTCATGCATAATATAGTGGAGAGATTTCCTCTGCCAATCTATTGCTGTAGGTATTTCTGAGAGAGATATAAAGGTGCATAAAGACAGACTAGATTTTTAGTGCATAAATGTATATAATCTCATTACACAATTTTACAGAATCTGGCTGATTGTGTGTAAATATATGCAGTGTATGTTTTGTTAGAGGGTCCCAGGGATATATCCAGAGAACACTGGAAAATTTTAGTTCATAAACAAATTTTTCCCCATCAGTCTCAATGAAACACTAACTCACCCCCCACAAAGGATGCATGTGAACTAAATATAAATGTGTACCCCCTGCTGGAATGATTATTTTTTTATAATCCGTGTGGCCTCAGAAAGCTCATCTTTGCTCCGTGGAAGCCTTGGGATTTTTTAAGATACTGCAGGTAGAGCACCTGAGCCACCTATGTGCTTCTGCTGCTCAGTCTCTGCCTTTCCCATTCCATCAACCAGAGGCACCGACGCGGCCGCCGGGCACAGACAGCCTCAGCTGCCTGGCGTCTGTGTGAGGGGCTCTGTGATCTTGGCTGAAGATGCTCTGGTTAACTCTGTCACATACAATTCTTTGGATTTAATCATCAGGGTTTTTTTGTTTGTTTGTTTTTTTCACATTTTCCCTAGTTCCTCAGACCTTTTCATGTTGACCTCTCGAATTAAAAGTGGAAAAGACCCAGTGATTAGTTGTCTGTTCACTAATAGGAATCCTTCTGTGGGTTTGTGTGTCTGTGTTCTTTATTAAGTTCTGTTTTAAAAAAACAGAGGCTCCCAGGTTCCTGGAGTGTCCTGTGTTTGCAGCAACCTCTCGGTGAGGGACCCTGCTGAGATGCTTCCTTGTGCAGTGCAGTGGCCACTGGTTCTGAGCTGACTTATCCTGGTGACGTTGTAAAAGACTCTTTGGGGTTTTTGTTTTTGTTTTCCTTGTTAAAATGATAAAGTGGAATTACATAGTCTTTAAAATTCTTATTTTTTAATTCTAGGGTTACTTCTAAGAAATCTGCCTTCTCTATTTTGACTTAGCTCCCCCATGTTTTATTTAGTTATCATATTTTCCTATATCTTTATTTATCTGAATGAGGATGTCATCCTTTCTCAAGAGTGGTTTCTATTCAGATTTCTGTAGACTGACTGCAAAATTACTCTGAAGCAAGCATAAGCATTGACCGACATTTAAAAATCTCTGGCAGCACACCAAAGTTGGTTAAAGAAGTAAGATACATTATCTTATAGGCTTAGCTAATCTCAAAGTTATGGACCATCACTGGATGTGAGGGCTTAATGTGGAGGCAAGCTGCAGAGTGACAAATCAAAGCTGATAAGATTGCTGTTCTGCCTCATGCTCCAAATATTCATGAGTTTTAAGCTGAAGCTCTCATAGGAAGCAGGAGTCATTAGGAAGATATGCTTTATACTATATTCGCTTGACAAACACGTGAGAGCATGAAACATAGAAATACTGGGAATTTATAACTGCCTGTTTTCCAAATTAAAATGAAGAAATCTGGGTTCAAAGTGCAGATTTTAATCTAATTATAGTGTGTGACCAAATTTGTCTCACTTAGAAACCAGCTAAGAGGGTAATGTGGTGACATTTTTAGGTAAAATAAAACAACCAAAAATGCTTATGTGGGTGTTTTGAAATAATTCACTGAGCTCCAGAAGCATTATTGGTTCATTGATCCCAAATAAAAGAGAAAATTCTCAAATGTTTTTGGAATTAAAGAGATAATCAGTATCTTTATTGAATTCCCTTACAATTAATTATTCTTAGCTTAATCAGGAAAGAGTGAGGTCAGGACAAACTCTCTGGGTAGTGAATTCTAGGTTTTCAGGTTTGTGGTAAAATAAGATACTTAAAGTAGAAAAGGGAGAAATAGGAACACATTTTGGTCTGGTTTCTATCTCTTCAAATATTTGAGATCAAATATATATTTATGAATATAGATATCTATGAATATGTATGAATAATAACATATAGCCTCTCCTTTCTAAAAATACCATAAGCCTATTCATGTATAACTGAAAGATTGTGCTCTACACTGGAATTTGACACAACATTGTAAAATGATTATAAATCAATAAAAAATGTTAAAGTGAATAAATAAATAAAAATACCATAAGCCTAAATTATAATTTTTAAGGATTTAGTGTTTAATAATAGTTTTTCTTTTCACAATGATAAGCCAAGTATATAATCCTATTCTTGCTTATTGTAATAAATGTCAGAAAGCTAGTTACTGAAGAAATTAAAGTCATTTTTTGTTTTTAGTATTAGATTAAGTGATTCTTCTCATGGCAGGGGAAAAAGCCCTAGAACCTAACAAAATAAGTAATAGTTATATCATGAACAACATGATAAACCCCAATAGGACCTTTCTGTTTCCCTAGCAGGAGAGATGGGCTGTAGGTGCTACAGCAGTAGCAGAAAGCCATCCTCGTACAGCAGCCAAAAAAAGTGTTAGTTAATTTTTTCTTTCTTACTTTCAACTCATATATAATGTCAGTAGTTATTTTAGAAGATCATATTTCATACCCTTAGGATTATCATTCAGTGCACGCAGGAGCAGCAGTGTGGACAAGGAATGTCTCTTTCGTGAGTGAGAGGCTCCTCTACAAAAATGAGCACCGGGCTTATGTAGCTCAATTTTCAGAGTCTCAGTTTCTTCCCCTACAAACCAGTGTTAAAAACTTCACTTCCTCTGGTGGATTACAGTAGAGTGTTGTGTAAAGCTTCTTGTTCATTGCTGGCACATAGTGATGTTAATGATACCGGTGATGAACACCTGCTGGATGCCATCCATTGGACCAAGGGCTTTCTGTGCCTTATCACAGTTAATCCTTTTCATATGCCCTGAGGTAGGTCTTACTTTCATTTCCCCTCACCTCACAGAGAGATGAAGTCACAGAGCTCCTAAATAACAGAACGAGACTGAGAACCCAGATTTGCTTAATCCCAAGTCTGGACTCTTACAACCAGACAGCACCCGCGTCCTAGATGTCCACAGTATTTCTTGAAAAATGAGTTTTTGTTTACTATGTCCAATTTACCTCAAAAATAATGGTAGATTAAGTGAATGCAGAGATTCTGGAGAGTAAAGGGGAGAACTAAACACATGTCCAAACCAACATACTCCTCAGTCATCATTAATTTACCAAGTAAGCTCTCAAATGGAAAGATTATGGGGTTTTAAACCTTAATGAAAGTGAACAAAGTGGAAACAGATCTCTTTCATGTTTGTGTTAATGTATTTTCTGTCATGTGGTTGGAATTGGAAGCGATTCAGAGCCTGGCTTGAGCACAGTGTAAACTGGTCATGAAAAAACCACATGGATGTGGCTATTTATTGCTGACATGATATTGACCAAATTGTCATTTCCATTGGCTGCCTTATTCAGAGGCTTGGGGAAAACTGTTCCATATGTCCTATATTCCAAAGTGGTAGCACTTATCATGCTGACTATTGTGGGGCTTTTACTGAATCCTAAAGGCTACCTGATTTGGAGGAACTACCACAAAAAAGTCTAGCAAACTTGAAACAAGATACCATGATCACTAGAATATATGGGGGGGTCTGTAATTGGCTCCTGTAAATAGAGCATACCTTTCAGTTTTTAGAATTTGTGAATATAGTTTAGAATATTAATCATGAGGTCTATGTTGTGTTTATTTTTGTCTGGCCCACTTAAACCATCTCTGCCTTTGCCTGCTGTTACTCTCAGGTGAGTATTCCTGCTACTGCTGTCTGTAGAAAGTCCACGATCTAGCACCTCCTGCCTCTAAAGTGGTTAGTTGTTGTTGAAAAGATGTGTTAAAGACACATGCTTTCAAGGTTTCGTTCTGGGGTAAGAAAGATGGAAAGAGTTTGAAAAGCTGCAAGAAAATGAATGTTTATATATTAACAGAAAAAAAAAAAAGATTTCCCACAGAATAGCCAAATAAGTAGGAGCCCAAAGATAGATAAATCTATAAAAATGTAAAATCTTATACTATTTATTATTCTTCAAAAGCACTGGAATAAAGTTAATATGATAATACTTTTTTGCTGCTACCTTGATATTTGAGTTGTGTTCTTGTTCCTTGCATGAAATGATGAGAATGGAGTGAAGTAATATAAGGGTGTAACTGACCCCGGCAAGGGATAGGATGCAAGAAATTCTACGCCAAGAGTGAGGTGATGGTGCAGTTTCACTGAACTCTATAGTTTAAGAAACAAGACAATTAAAGCAGAGTGGCTAGAAGTGTGGCCTTTTCCTACTCTGTACATTTCCCCTTTCCCCTTGTTAATGATTTGGTAGTGGGCACAACTCATCTAGGTGATACTGATGAGTAATTTAAAAGGGAAAAGAAATGTTAGCATCGAAAAAAATAATGGCAAGGGCTGTTCTCCAAATATGAACTAAACATTTACATTTGTGTTCTCTTTATTATTTTGTTTGAAAAACAGTTTCTCTTTTCCTTTTGGACATCTCGGTAGACTACATTTCCCAGGCTCTCTTGCAGTTAAATACATCCATGGAAATGAGTTTTAGCCATTAGAATGGGGGTGGAAATGATGCATGACACACAGTTCTATCCTTTAAAAACTTCCTGTGTGAGATTGTCTGTGCTCTTTCTCCATCTTCATCACAGAGATCTCAGATGACCTAGAGAAGGGCGGAACCACAAGATCTTGCGTATCTGAGTCACTGCTACAGGATAACTGCCAAAATCAGGAACATCACCTTAGACTTCCTAGAATTATATTTTGTTAAATTAGTGATATTTTGGAATTTCCTTAATAGCATTTAACCTACCCTGACTAATATAATCAATTATAGAAAAACCAAACCTTTTTGAAATTCAGTAAGTGATAACTAGCTTAGAGCTCTTGAAAATGTGTGTTAGAAACGAAAATTATAACTTCTTAAATAGTATTTAAGTATATACAATGACCTGAACCTCTCCTATACAAGATTATCTAATTCTCAGAATGGGATGTAGTGGCAGTCCAATGCAAAAGGCATATGAAGCAGCAGTGGCTCCTGGGAGAGCAGCGCATAAACACATTACATTTTGTGCATCTGTAGTGTGGCAGGCCCTTTGTGGCAGTCTCTGTAGATGGGAACTAATTTTAGCATTCTAGCGACCCCTGGAGGTATTTGTTCTCTCCATATTACAGATGTGAAAACTTGTATCTTAGAAATTATGTAATTTGACCACAGTTAGGCAATTAGGTAAGTGGAGTGTCCTGGATACTAGACTGGTTCAGCATGGAAGTTGGAAATACTGTTACTTGGGGGCTGTAAGGATACCAGAATTCACCCCAAATATGCTAGTTCTCAGGCCTGTTTGTTCATGAAAGACAATCAGAGAAGCATATGGAAGCTCTATTGTTGGAGCCAGATTACTCAGTCTTCTCAGCTGAAGAGAAGGAAGACCTAGCTATCAGTGAGGGAGAACATGAGCAGACCTTGGGGAGAGTTCATCTAGGATGGGGAACCAGAAGGAAGAGCTCCAAAGAGAAGTTTAAGTTATTCTATCATGGGACAATTTGGGAAGTTCCCTTACCCTTAAATTCCCATTGTAGAAAAATCTCAATCTAGTTTTTTTTTTTCCCCCCAAGCTAATATAGATGGGCTGTCTTTTTCTAGACTTTGGAAACCCTGTCTTGTCTAACTTGGGATATATGCAGACACTCTGTAAATTGCAATGATTTGACATTAATCTAGAGTAACAATGTCAGCTGAAGGCACACTGTTTAACTGGGCAGCTTGTGAATTGATAAATGATGCTATGACATAGTATAATGACTTGTCATCATTAAAAAGTGGTTAGAAATTATAAGTTTACCCCCAAATAATAATGATGTGAAAACACTGCAAAGCCTGAGGTTCTCAAGAGGATTTACACAGTAATTGGTACATTTTTCTTTGGATTGCCTTGAAGTTCTGCCAGTGTTCCCAAAAGAAAAAGAACAAAATATGCGGCGTGACCTTAGCAGTTTTGATTGGGTGTTCTTGAGCAGCCTTCTCTGTAGAAGGAATACAGCTCTCTTTGCCATATGCACAGTTCCAATAGGGACTTGATTAAGGTAGTTAATGAGAAAATGCCCTAATTTGGGAAGTCAGCACGTCTGTCGTTTGATTTTCTGTATCATTTCTGAACCATGGCTTAAAAATATGTATTAAGGACAAGTGCCAGAGGAAATCATGGAGATGCTTGTGTCTGTCTCTGTCATAGCAGAGCTGTGAACATTACAGATAAAGGCAAAGCTGTGGCCAAAGTCCCCTGAGTTTTATTTCAGGAGAACTGAGAATAAATTGCAAGAGTAAAAATAAAGAAAGAAAGCCCACAGAACACATTGGCTTCTTCTCACAAACTTTATGGAACACAAAGGAGATACATAAGAAAAGGACCCTCCGTAAACCCAAACTCAGCATCTCTCTTTTGTGTCTCTCAGAGACATGTCCTGGATGGTTTAGAAGCTCAAGTGAGGTGAGACATGTGCCAGAGCTGAAAAGTTCCCAGAGTTTTCTTCTTCCTTCTCAGAGGGGTCATAGAATTGCCTAGAAATGGCTTGCACTGGTATGCTCACCTCCACCTGTAAAGGTCAAATAGGAGCCTTGTAAATTTGTAGGTCCTCCTGGTCTACAAGCCTCCATCTGTTGACAGACATTAAAGTACAGTGTAGCACTCTGCTGGAGGAGCATGGCCTACTCAGAGTGACAAGGTACCTCTCCCTTTCTATAGACATCCATCAGCAGGAGGTAAATTGGAACCCCAAAACCCCTGGTAAGGTTTCCAACCTTCGAGCCCACAATGCTCACAGACTTTCCAATCCTGTGTGCCCTTAGAACCATCAGGAATTTTTTATCAGAGTCTTTATTCATCTTTTTGTAAATCACAAAAAGCCCAGGTATCCCAGGTCATCCTTTACCTTCTAGCCACTAATTTTCATACTTTTAATACCTTCCAGAAACCCTTCCTGTACTCTCTGAAATTTAAAGCCTATCATTAGCAGAATTTCCGAGATCTTCAAATCCTTCTTTGACTGTTCACTTACTGCCTGGCTCTAAGTGAAAACTGAGTCTCCCTTGAAGATGATACTTGCCCTGCAGTTCTCTCAAGCCACAGGCTTTTCTCTTCCTCAGGCCATTTACTACAGGCCTGTGGATGGATAGCAGTTCCTCTCTGCTTCTCATTTCTGCTTCCAGACCATTCTTCCTCTTCTTAACCTCTCCCCACCTCAGCTTTGAATCTTATTTCCTCTTGCAACACCCCACTAACCCTTCTTGTTGCTCTCACTTATCAACCATTCAGTTATTTCCTCTTGTTTCTGAAAGGCTCATTGTCACTGTCTCCAAGAAGATACTATAATTCTTGGAGATTTCATTGTCTGCTCAGACGTTCCTTCTAACACCCTGGTCTCTTAGGACTCTCCCTTTGCTTGCTCTGTTTCAACTACACTGGTCTTCCTTCTATTATTGAAATATGTCAAGCATGCTCCTGCCTTAGACCCTGCCCTTGATGTTGTTTCTTCCTGGAACACTTTCCAGGTGTCTACGTGTCTTCCTTCCTCATCAGTATCCTATCTTTATTAAAATGGCACCTTCTATTTATGACCTTCTGTGGCCACTGACTAAATTAATCAGCCCTCTCACCATACTTCCTGTTCTCTTTTCTGCTTTAGCTTTCTCAGTGTAATATGCTGGAGATTTTACTTATTTATTTATCTATTGACTGATTCTTTCCCAGAATGCAAGCTCCTTGAGGACAGGGATTTTTGTCTGTTTTGCTAATTGCTAAATACTCAGCATCTTTAACAGTGCCTGACACATATTAGTCACTAAAATATATGCTGAATGAATAAACCATCCTGTTACTCATAATATGACATCACCTAGGCATAATGCTTGGGTTTTGAGGCGTAACATTCTTCTTGCATGAATATGTGGCTGAAATCCCTACTGTGGCACAAAACTCATATAGGCCCACCTGGTGTCTTTCTATGAGCAAGCCTGGTCACAGCTTACCACACAAAGTTCTGTGGAGAAAATAATTAAATAGGAGGAGTCTGTATTAGTCTTCTAGGGCTTCCATTACAAAATACCACAGATTCAAACAACAAAAATAAATTTCCTCATAGTTCCTGAGGCTAGATGTCCAAGATTTAAGGTGACGTTAGGGTGGGTTCCCTCTGGGGGCTGTGAGAAAGAATTTGTTCTAGTCCTCTCCCTTAGCTTCTGCTGGTTTGCTGAGAATCTTTAGAAGCATCATAGTGGTCTCTACTTCTGTCTTAACGTAGCAGTCTCCCTGTGTGTGTCTGTGTCTACACATTTCTGCTTTTTATAAGGGCACCAGTTGTATTGGTTTAGGGCCCACCCTAATGACATCATTTTAATGTTATTACCTATGTAAAGACCTTTTTTCCAAATAAGATCACATTCTGAGATACTAGGAGATGAATTTGGGGAGGACCCAATTCAACCCTGAACACTGCTTGTATCCCTAATATGGAATAGTATACTACCAGAGGGGATGATTGTTTAATGATATTGAAGGTCTCAGAGACAGTAAGTAACTTAATGATTAAAAAAAAAAATCCCGGAGTTTAGACTCCCTGACTACCTTCCATGCAATTCCCACCACATTATCATTCCCTCTTGAAAAAGCCATAATGAAGATGATTAGGATACATGATAATTAGCAAGGAACTCAGGTCAAGATAGTACAATTTTATTGATTTCACTTCAAAATTAATTCATCAGAGTGAAAGCAATTTACATATAGAAAAATAATTGGAATATTTTAATCCAATTTAACACAGTCCCAGGGAAGTCTGGAGAGAGAAAGCAACAGATGTCAGCCTGACCAGACTGACAAAAGTGAGAGCACCCAGGGGAGACCTCTGGGATGATGGGTAGTGAATGGCATGCTCGTTCGTCTAGAGGCACAGACTTTAATTCCTTTAAACAAATCCAAATATTGAGTTAATTTTTTTTTAAGGCTGAAAACATGTAACAGCTGCTGCTGCATCTGAAGTGGTAGAGGAATGACTTCTTAGTGCTGGGAGCATGTTTAGCAAAAGCCTAAATGTAACAGTGAAAATAAAATTATGTTCACATTACTCACATAAATGATATTCACATGCAGTGAACAAATTCCTATGGTCAGGAAAAATGAATTCTGATTTTTTTATGGTTAGATGATAGTGATCATGCATTTATTGTGCTAGCATTAATTATGTGTCTTCTATGTAATAAATAAGACACAATTCCTGACCTCAGACTGCTCACAACCTAATGAGACAGTTAAAAAAAAATCCCTATAATACACTGGAATAGTGATCTGAATATACATTAGGGAAGTACAAAAGAGTAGCACCCTTCTTACCCAAAACCTAGAAGAATCAGGAAATACATCCAAAATGCCTGATTTAAGCTGAGTCACTGAGGAATTCTTACCTGGCAAAAGAAGTGTGGGCAGGGAGTTTCTGGTGGCAGGAAAAGCAAGAGCAAAGTCACAGAGGCACAAGGTAGGATAGTGGTCAAGGACAGCTGTAAATAATTTAATATGGCTAGAATGTATTTTTATATTTGAACTATTTTCTAAAAGCTACAGGAAGCCATTAAAGATTGTGAGGCAGGAGAAAGATGTGATAGTATTTGCATTTCAGAATAAGTTTATCCTAGCAGTGATATGGTAAATGAGTTGGAAGGAAGTAAAAAAAATAATCAGAAAGATAAAAGCAGAGTGATCTATTTGCAAGTATTTTGATAGTGAGAGTATTGTCTAAAGTGGTAGAGGTAGAAAGAAGGATATATATGAGACTTGCAGGAGACAGAATCAACAGAACATGAGGAGGGTGAATTATGCAAGAAATACAAAGAAGATGGCTCCCAGTGTTGTGGTTTAAATCTTCATAGAGAATTTGCTGAGTTAGTGTGCTTGCGCTCTGTCCAGATAAAGACACCTAACTACCATTGGAAAAACTGGGCAGAAACCATGGCTGGAGATACGGACTTCAGAGCCATCTTCTTAAAGAGTTGTTCATTTTGCCTAAGAGAACAAAACCATCTACATTTAGAATTAAAAAGTAGGAGAAAAAAACATAAGTTCTTCTTCTTTTAAAGACTGAAAAGAAAAAATGAAGAATAAAATAAGAAGAATGGTATTATGAAACAGCCTGTTACCAAAGGAGAAGAATGTTTAATGATACTGAATGTTTCAGAGAAGGCAAGTAGCAATGATGAAGATGTTCCCAGAGACTGACACATAGGTCATTGAAAACCCTGGTGAATGAAGTCTTTCTTAACAAATATCTTAAAGTAATTGAATGTTGTTAGTCTATGTGCTAATATTTAATTAATGTCTCTGATAGTCAAATAATAATAAATTACTCTCTCTTCTCAGAGCTTATGTTATAATATGGATGAAGTAGAGTCCTAGGAAATTTAAAAGAAAAGAAAAAGATATGTATTTACCTACAAGAGAAGAAAACTCATTGAGAATAGTTTTATATTTTACATTTTGATTTCAGTAGTTTTGTCAAGTTTATTTTATGGATTATAAAGCCATAGGGGAAGAGGAAGAATGAAAAAAGATAGAATATGATGCAAATTCATGATGCTACAGTAATGGAGTGTATATGTGTCATCAGATCTAAATAGAACTTTCCAGCAGAGATTTCAAGCTTTTTCTCCTCTTCTGTTATCCATTTTCTCTTCTTATTTTCTCTGTTCCTTTATCTTCTCATTCTTGGCTTTTGCTGTTCTCTGACAGCTTCATCAATAAAAGAACACAGCTAGATTAGTGGGAACACAATATAATATTGTAGTTTGGGTAAAGCCAAGGTTCCATTGTACATATGTTGTAGATACAAGTGGTGCAGTCCAACTAGACCCTACAACCTGTGAATTTTGGTGAAGTACTTTACAAATCAGTGACAAAACTTTAGAAGGTAAATTGTTTCAGGTGTTGAAATTTACATGTAACTATTCATCTCTATGAACTTCAGTGAGCATTACAATGTTGAGGACACTGTTGAAGGTGGTCAAAAACAAAGATCCATAAAACACAGTGCTGTCCCAGAGATGCTTTCAGATAAGGACTGAGATGCTGCTTTTACACTACTAGCAGTTTCCAATGAAAATATTTCCAGGGTTAAACTTCTGTTAAAATGACAGCCCATATTAAGCCAACTTAGATGTCTCTTTTATGGAATTGCTGTCCCAAACGGCTATGAAGTCCCATTTACCATTACACCAGCATACTGGGATATCCTTCATCCACATTCTCCTTTCAGCCACTTCATGCAGACTCAGATCCATAAACTCCACCTACCTCTGGCTGCTTGTTGATTGCTAGGTTGATTTATGTTTGTGTCTGAAAGTAGAAGAGGCATATTTTGACCAGTTCTCTTTCTTTATAAACACATCCTGAGGCTCTCACCTCCTTTTGGTATTAAACTTCCAAGTCCTTCTTGGTGAGAAAAGAAGATAACTAAGAACAGACTAGCTTTTCTATAATGGTAGAAAATCTTACTTCAGTTCTCTAACACCCACAAATTCACTATTGTAAATGAAGCAAAATTTATCTTTTCCTGCAGACAGAGATGGAGAAAGGAAACTGTAGAAGCCATGTTAAGTTTGAAAAAAAAAAAAAGAGGCATCAACAATAGGGTATCTTTGTGTTGTCCATATTACTCCTAGTTGACTCCTGTTATCCTAGCAAAATTACTTAATAGCATCCCCTTTCAGTCTCCAATGTGTCTCACTCTGGACAACAAATTATAGTCATACTAATTAAAGTCCTGTTCTAAGGTCTAAAGAATTGTCAAGAGATTGAGGCGCTCATGAATATGGTGAGAAAATAATAGAATATATTTCTAATTAACATCTAATGAATGGTAGAAACAACTTTTTTCTCTTGATATTTAATTGTTAATCAACTGTTAAAAAATGTATTATTATGAACAATTTCAAGTCTACATATAATAGAATACTATGATAAACCTACGTACTCTATGAAGCTTCAGTAATTATTAACTCACAATTAAATAATACTTATTCTGTAACTCTACCCATTATTCTACATGATTTTTTCAATAAACTTTACTTTTCAGAACAGTTTTAAATTTACAAAATTTTTTCAAAGACAGTACAGAGTGCTTGTAGACCTCACACCCAGTTTCTCCAATTTTTAACATTTTACATTAATATGATAGTCTTACTGCAATTAACTAACCAGTATTAATACCTTCTTAATAACTAAAGCCCATACTTTATTCACATCTCCTTAATTTTTGCCTAATGTTCATTTTCTTTCCAGGACCCTCTTCAGGATACCATATTACATTTAGTTATCCTGTCTCTTTAGGCTACTCCTGTCTGTGATAGTTACACAGTATTGTGTTTGATGACCTTCACAGTTTTGAGGAGTACCGGCCAGGTGTCCTTGTAGAATATCGCTCTATTGGGATTTTCATAATGTGTTTATCATGATTAGACTGAGGTTATGTATTTTTCAGAGGAAAACCACAGGGTTAAGTGTCATTTTTGTTAACACCATATTAAAGGAACATACTATCAACATGACTTATCATGATAATGTGGACCACCATCACCTGGCTGAGACAGTGTTTGTCGGGGTTTTTCACTAGAAAGCTACTCTCTTTTACCCTCTACAAACTATTCTCTTTGTAATGAAGACATTATGCACATCCCAGACTTAAGCAGTAGAGAGAATTATGCTCTGCCTCCTTGAAGGCAGAGTATCTAAATAAATTATTTGGAATTCTTCTGCATGAGAGATGTGTCTCTTCCCCCTCACTTATTTATTTATTCAATCATTTATTTATATCAATATAGGTCCATAGGTATTTATTTTGTACTTTAAGTTACAGTCCAATACAACTTTATTTTATTGCTCGAATTATTACAGCTTTGACTATTGGGAGCACTTTCAGTTGACTCCTGTGTCCTTTGACATATGCCCATCAGTATCTTTTTCTGCCACTTCTTTACTTTATGGCGCTGCAAGATGCTCTAGACTTACCTTCTATAATTCCTACCCAGGTCTTAGAATGAGCTTTTTCTCAAAATAGCTCTGGTCTCTTTCACTGGAAAATGGTAGTAAAAGTCAAGATACGGCATTATGTGTGCTCATTGCTATTGGGATGTGATTGCTTCTAGGCTCTCTCAGATGGCAGAGCAAGGAAATATATGCATGTATATTAACCCATGTATATGCATATATAAATAGTTCTATAAGTAACCTATGTATGTATATTAAGCAGTATGAGTTCATATGGATATCTCCAACTCTAATCCATAACTATACGGTTTATTCTAGCCTCCTCCCCTTACTTACCTATAAATTCTTACTCTAACAATGATCAGTCTAATTCCTACCATCTGTCATCATTTACTTAATTATTTAATTCAAGTATATGTAAAACAGTATTGGAACTATTAACCCATACCTACGTGGGAGTCAGCTTTATCATCTGGGGTGCAGTGCATGTGTGAGCATGCAGTGTATGTGCAATTTCATTGCCTTTGTTCTTATAGACTCTACACATTTACAGTGTTCCATGAGTCAGCACCTTCTTCCCCAATTCCCTAAAATGTGATTGTTTCATACATTTATAATATAGGTAGATAATTTTATCCTTCTGCATTCCATCCTGGAATCCACTCACCTCCTAATTAAAAAAAAAATTCAAACAATAAGATTCTCTCCTTGTGTTACAAAGTTCTGTGAGTTTTCACATATGCATAAACTCATGTATCTGTCATTAGAGTATCATACAGAGTTTCACCACCCTAAAAAATGCCTCCTGCACTTAGCTGTTTAAACCTGTCCACCTATATCTGAACCCCTTGCAACCACTGATCATTTACTATCTATAGTTTTACCTTTTCCAGAATATTGTTTAATTGGAATTATATAATATGTATCCTTTTCAGAACAGCTTCTTTTCATTTAGAAATATCTATTTATGGTTCATGTATATCTTTTCATTGCTTGATAGCTCACTTCTTTTTATCACTGAATTCTATTGCATTAATTATCAAGGTTTGCTCATCTGTTTACCTATTAAAGCCTATCTTGGTTACTTTCAAGTTTTGGCAATTATGAATAAAGCAACTATAAACTCACATGCAGTTTTTGGCATGGATATAAGTTTTCAAGTTAGTTGAGATGATACCTAGGAGCACAGTGTTGCATGATATAGTTAAGACTATGTTTAACTCTGTGAGAAACTGCCGAACTCTTCCAAAATGCCTGTATTATTTGCACTCTGAAGAGCTGTGACAGTCCTATTCTTTCTCATTCTCATGAGCAATTGGTTTTATCAGTTTTTTTTTAATTTTAGATATTCTAAGAGGTATGTAGGGGTATGTCATTGTTTTAATTTGCAATTCCTTAATGCTACAAAATGTTGAGCATCTTCATATGCTTATAGATCATCTCTAGATCTTCTTTGGTGAGATACTGCTTTATATATTTTGCCTGTTTTTTTAATTGGGTTTTTTCTTGTTGTTGAGTTCCAAGAGTACTTTATATAGATGGACATATATCCTTTATCAGATAAATGTTTTCCAAATATTTTATGCCAGATATTTTCTGTGTGTATCTTGTTTCTAAATTTTCTTAACAATGTCTTTCACAAAACAAATTTTTAAATTTTAATTGTCTAACTTCAGTATTTTTCTTTTGTGCATGGATTATGCTTTTGGTGTTTTACCTAAAAACTCAAGATCAAACCCAGAGACACCTACATTTTCCTCTGCTTTTTTTTTTACTAGAAGTTTAATAGTTTTGTGTTTACATTAGATTTATAATACATTTTGATTTAATTTTTGTGAAAGGTGCAAGGTTTCTAGATTCTTCTTTTTGTTAATTTGGATACCAGTTGTTGCATCACCCTTTACTGAAAAGAACAACCTTTCTCCATTGAATTACCTTTGATCCTTTGTGAAGAACCACTTTACTATATTTGTGTGGGTTTATTCATGGATTTTCTATCTTGTCCACTTATCTATGTGTCTAGTCTTTCACCAATACCACACTGTCTTGGTTATTGTAGATTTATAAGTTTTGAAATCAGATGATACAAGTTCTCCATGTGTTTTTCTTCTTCAATATTGTGTTGGCTATTCTAGGACTGTTACCTTTCTATATAAACTTTAGAATCAGTTTGTCAATATCTCCAAAATAGTTTGCTAGAATTTTAATTATGAGTCTCATGTGTTGAATCTATAAATAAAATAAGGAAGAATGAATATCTTTGCAATACTGAGTATTTCAATCCATGAACATGAATAGCATGTCATTCACTTAGATTTCCTTTGATTTTCATGGAGTTCTGTAGTTTCATGTGCATCCCATACATGCTTTGTTAGATTTATTTTAATTTAATTTTTGGTTGCGACTGCGAATGGCATTGTTGCTTATTGCTGGTATACAGAAAAACAATTAACCTTTGCATATCACCCTTGTATTCTATGACCTAACTACACTTGAGTATTAGTTCCAGAAATTTATTATTGATTCTTTGTGATTTTCTACATAGAAAATCATACCTCTTTGAACAAAGTCAGTTATATTTCTCCCTTTCCTTTTCTTGTCTAATTTCATCACCTAGGACTTCCAGTACAGTGTTGAATGGAGTTAGGAAAGAGGACATCTTTGCTTTATTCTTATCTTAGGTGGGAAGCATCCAGTTTTTCACCATTAAGTATGATACTGTCTCTACGCCCCATATTATATTTAACTGATACTTTTAAAATATTTGAGAATATCTAAGATTGTTGTCATAATCTTTACTTCTGACATTTTTCCTCTCTTGTTACTATCAGTAAACCATGTAGTACCCTCCAAAGATCTATAAGTTTGTTATAAAGCTCAAGGATAGGAAAGAACGTAAGGATTTTCTGCAGAACACTAAAGATAAATAACATCTGATCAGAAGTCATAAGCTAAACTGGTAAGCCACTCTCTGGGGCCATATTAAGAAGAAAAGGGAGGATTTAAATCTGTTCCTGGGCTAGGAGTTTCTTCCTAGCAGTATGTATTCACCTGATATTCTTGGAGCTGTAGCCCATTCTTCAGAGAACCTTATTGTAATTCTATCCCAGGGAGACATTGTCAGTAATTAGTAGTTGAGTCAGTAGGGATTGAGGGAGTTTGTTCATTACACAGGAAATGGGAAAATGAGGGAAAGAGATTTCAGCTTTCATTGCCTGGAAGATCTATGTTTCATATTCCAAGTTGGAATTATGAAGGAATTCACCATAGTAACATATTTGTATCCAGTAGTTATTTTCTCTGAAATGCTTAGTAGGGTACTGTACTGTATTTCAGGCATTATACATTCATTAATGAACATTAACTGAATGTGTTATCTGTAAGAGTCATTGGAAACCTATCCAGTACACAGATCATTCCTCTTCATGGGCATGCTCTAAATTCTAAACAGCTGATTTCCATATCTAGTTTTGGATCTCAGCTCTCTGAACCAGCTAAGTATCATTGAATTCTCCCTTTGTAGGGATAAAGCAAAGATCATTATATGAAAGGTCATTTTCAGCCCTGATGAGAGTAATATCCCTGGGCTTATCTTTCCACTTTCCTTTCAGGCCAGCTTATTCTGATCTAATATCTCCAATTTTCATTTTGGTTTATATTACCTGGTGTGAGAGGGATATAAAAAATAAAATAAATTGTAAGTTAGTATGCATCCTCCTGGATTGATTTACGTAAGAAAAATCTTCTTCTGGAAGAAGTGAAGTGATAAGGAAGACATAAGAGAAGGAAAATGGAAGAAGAAAGAGGAGAGCAAAGAGTTTGGACCAGAAGGAGAAGAAGGAGGAAAAGAGAGACAGAGATGGAAAGAGCTTGTAGAAGGGTAGCCATGATGACTGAGACTTGAATAGAGAGAAGAGCAAAGGGGAATTTTGCCGAGTATTAAGCAACATAACCTCTCCATTATGCCAATTTGACAATGTTTAATAAACATTTACATTGATTTTGAAGTTTTTTTTTTCTTAACATTGGATTTTTAAGTTGTTATTGTGACCCTGCTTAGCTGGGTTATTGAATTACACCATTTTCCTTATCTCTGCCTAACACCTTGCATATCAATATTCTAATCAGGCTGATTGTGAGACAGACCTCCTTTCAGTTTTGCCCCTAGAAACTATGGCTTAACTCTTTCTTGATTCCAGTTCAACCTGCCTGCTGAAATAAGGCCATGATCATGCATCCCCAGCACCTATCCCATATTCTGCATTTCTTCTTGCCCAAGAAAGACTTGTTGACAGTCAGTTGTATCAGAAAACCCGTGTGAAGAGATGAAATAAAGAAAACAGAATTATATGAGAAATTAGTTTAAAAGGTTTCAGAAGGCTGAAAAGCTGAAGAGTGTCAAAAATTAACAAAAGTAAGAGCTGCTAGCATTACCAAGACTTCAAAGACACAGGGAGAAGATGCTACTAAAACTCAGAAGCCCAGGCCTTGCAGTGAGACTTCAAAGCTGGGACTATTTAGGAGACACAGCCACTGCTAAATACTGCAGGAAACAGAAAAAGTAAATAGAAATACTCTGGCTTCCCTCTTTTTTCTTATCTTCTAGTCTGCTGCCAGTGCTTCTCATTGACCAAGCTTAGGCGGAAGCCAATGGAAAAAGAATCTAAGAAAAGTAATTTACATGATCAGTTCCCTAAAATTCAATGCACAGCCGATGAACAAGGAAAGGATCTGAAAGCAAACAGAAAAATTACATACACAATGATTCCCTGAAGAGCCAGTTTTCATGTCTACTATTTGACTCAATTCTCAGGTCTATTGCTATTAGACACTATCTGACCATTGTATACTCATTCACGTTTATATGCATTCTGTTCCAGCTGATGAGAATATGCCCATGGTTTCTAGTACAGGACTCTTCAGTGCTATGCTATGATCACCTACAGCGATCGACAGTCTGTGTATCAGTGTAGAAACTATGGATAGTTCCATGAACTTGGGCTCGTCAAAAGAACACCACTACTGCTGGTCTCCCCCCAAGAGCAACTTCCAGATAAATGTGCACGGGAACTTCCTGGTCTCATACTTTGCAAAAGCCATATAAATGGGTCAGAGCCCCCCTTTTGCCAGATAATCTGCTTGTTGAAGATACTTTATCTACAAGTAGTACTAAGTAATACCTTTCAAAGCTTACTCCCTGGATATGGTTCCCAATGTGATGGGTGGATTCTGGTTGGGGCAGAATCAATGACCTGTTACAGTGTGGAATTTTGGCCCTAATTTCAGGACATAAAAAGGAAATGACTCAATTATGTAGGCCCAGATCCAGGAAGGCTTCAGGGAAGTTCTTCATGCACAGCTGGCTGAACTGTCTGAGCTTCAAGACCTTCTGAATTGGAAGACCTCCCTGAGAGCATCAGAAGCACTCTAGTAATAACTTTTCTATTCTCCTTGACGCTCTGCCATTAGACCTCCCACTGTTAGTATGAAATCAAAATAAAGCTTCATTGTAGCCTCCCCAGGCCAACCACCTGCTGATGCCCATGGAGAGAATAATATACTAAATGGAGAAGCTGTGCTTCCAATTGGGCTACCTGGCCAATTTCCCTGTGTGTGTTGAATCTAAGGTGGTGGCACACATTCAACTGAGAAGTCTACTGAATCCCACCCTATGCTGAATTTTAAACTATAAAATAGAACCAACTTCTAAGCCATAAGATAAAAACAGGGCAGAACTACATTCTGGATCCTCTTTCAAAATCCTAACTGCTCTAGGACACTACTCCCTTTAATACTATCTTCCTCACACAGATACTACTGTCACCTCCCAGAATAACTAAACAAACCAAATTTCTCTTTGGAACAATATATAGTGTTTTCAAGGTCCTAAAAGATCATGATATATGTCCACTATCCACCACTCTTCTACCCAACCCAACTGCTAATTTACAAATTAGATCGTATTATTTAGCAACTTGAAGAAACTTGAATTTATATAATTTCTACTCTTAAGATTAGTGAATCCATTTAACTCTCCACTACAGAATTGACAAACAATCCATTGCTGACGCCACTCAAATTACTTTCATGGATAACAGCTTTTTTTTCTATCTGGTTCTTGTCCACATTTCTCCTTGAATAATAGCAACTGACCATCTGAGCAAAGTACTTAATGCTGAGGGATCATCAGGACATTCTCTGAGGGACTAAAAATTGCACAATGCCATGAATAGGGATCTAAGTAAGAATTTCTAATAGGAGACCCTTTTCATAAGGCTTCTCATGCAGAGACACCGGCCCCTGCTGTGAATTGGCTTCTATTTGGGTTACAAAGATTATTAATTTTTCCCCCCATGATAATATTCTACCACTTGGTACCCTGGGGCCTATTCATCCCATCACTCAGCCCCAGGCTGTCTGAATGATCTCGGTTTCTTCAATATACCACTGCCTCCCCAACCAAGGAAGCAGGCGGGAAAAGGGTCTTGTTCCTGCAGTTCAGCACTTTAGGGACTCAATTTATATTCTGTCCCCACCTTCATTTTGAATGCACTTCCTCTGTTCAGATGGCTCTCATTTCTATTCTCTTACTCTATTATTTGTTCTCCTTTCTCTGCTGAAATATTCATTGAGAGGTGCATTCTTATGGTCTAATTGGATATTGGTTCTAGCTTTACTTGTGCATTTTATTCTTGGCATCTCACTCTGAAACTCGTGGGCTAGCTTTGATCCAACCCTTTGCCCAGCCCAGACTCCCAGAAACCATGTGGTCAGGGGTCAGGGCTTTAGGTCTTGCTTGTGTAGGTGTTAAAAAGTTAGATTAAAGCTTAAGTAAGAAAGGACTATATTTGGCTAAAATGTACAGAATGTTTTGCACTATGAATAATACTGGCTATTTCTTTGGTTGAAGCACTTTATCAAAGATGAAGATATATTTTCTCATCTTCAGTTTCTTTGTGTTCAGATCTCAAATACACACACACACACACACACACATTCATGGTGTTTCCCTAGTACTTTCCTTCTACCTATCAGTCTGGGGAGTTAATTAAATAGATAGTGGACTTGATTTTTCTTAAGGGCCACTGCAAAAGCCCTGAAATGGAGTCTTAATTGTCTGTGGGATCACACAGTAGATTTAAAGAATTAATTCTCCTTCTTAAATATGAAAAATTTTATTCTTTACCTAAAGGGTTAATGTTTCTATAAATTCTACTATAGAACATAAACTTAAAATCCAAAAGAAAACATTTTCTTGTGAATTAAACACCTTCTTAATATAATTAGAATTGAGGTGCTATAAATAACACTTCATCGTCCATGATGTAATAATAAACTAAAACCCCACGAAAGTATGTAAAATATGCCAAGTTTTGTTTTAGACCTGCTTCTCTGTGTCTTTTTCTTAAGCATCAGTAGCTTTATATTCTTTGCACCTCTCTCATTCAATCCCAGCTATCTGATCCACTGTTTCTAAAGTTCTAATGTGGGTAGAAATCACCTGAGTATCTTATTAAAACACAGATTCTGAATCATGAGGCTTGGGATGGAGCTTGAAATTCTGTACTTCTATAAGCTCTTAGTGATGCTGATGCTGCTGGTTGCAAACCATGCTTCGAATAGCAAGTATTTAATCAACTTATCCATATTACCTAATAAGGGCATGAATAGTATCTCTCTCCTCTCAGATGTTGGCTTTTTTTTTTCAGGGGATAAAGCAAAAGCCAGGTAAGAGATTTCTCCTTACGGAACTTCAGATAATAGCTCTGGCCTCATGGGCGTCTAGAAGCAGTTGCAGTGGGAACTCCAGGGCAGTCCCCCAAACCTCCTCTTTAAGGCTGCGCCTAGGGTAGGAGATACTCTGGTGGGCCGGTTTTCTAGGGTCATCCTGATACCATGCAGATAAAGATGCTTTTGTAAACTAGACAGTAGAATTTTAAATGACAGAATCAAGATACTCTAATCGTAATACCCAGTGCAGAGTTTTGACTATTTGGGGACAGCTTACTTCCACTTAATTGTTAGCAAATTGCCACTAAGTGTTTCTTTTCCATGATGCTATAAACTTAACACCCTTTGTACATTGATGCAGAGCAGAAAAGCAGCAGCTGTACAGCCTTGTGAGATTTAAAAATACATACATTTTCATATTCAATTTTTTTTCAAATCAAAATGATAAACTTTGATAAAAGAAACACATTTCCCCCAATCGCCTAGGGTGAGCAGGGCCTCTTTGTCAAAGGATGGGTACTTGGGGCCATTTCAAAACTTCTTCAGGTCCTCTAGATTAGGCTAGTTCAACTTAAATCTTAAAGGAATTTGAATCCTACTTTTCTGTTTTCTTTTTTTCTAAAATAAAACCTATCTTCTAAAAAATTTTCCCATTTTATTGCAGCAGCAATAGCCTGGTGCATGCAGGTTTCAGATCTCTCTTATCAATATCTCCAGAAGAAGGAGGGCAGAATTAGTTTTCCATGCAAAACACTAAGAGATAAAAGATAAAATTTAGAAGCAACATTAAAAATGGAAATGGGCTAGAATCTGGGTCTAGATACCATCTAGAAAATGTAGCAATGCCTCCACATTTTTCACACTGCACCACTCTGTGTTGTGAAATTACCTGGGTCTCTCAGTGTGCTGGCCACTTCTTTGTAAGTGGTTGAGTAAATTTATCATCTCAGTGTCATATGAGCTCACTGCTGGCACCATTTCAAGAAATCTCATTATTTTTTGATGTCTATGATGGATTAAAGATGAGAATATTGCTGGCCTAAGGGTTCGTTAGCCTTGCCTGTCATATTTGTCAGCTACAAAGCAGCTCTGCCAAAGGGTTAGGAGGGCGTTTGGGATAGTGGGCCGTTAAAACGCGGTTCCATTACTTACACTCAGTTAGACTGAGGAAATGGAGGGTAACAAGTGTGAGAGTTGCCCCGTGGGATCCATTTTCTGACTTACACACCCGAAAAGGAAAAATCAAGATGACAGCAGAAACAGCAAGAAGCTCTCTCGATGGGGAATGGCCACATCTTGTAAGTTCTTACTGTGGGTGAAAAGCGCTTGTTTGGATAACCTCACAGGCAACTCTGGGAGTTCTGCAGCCAGGCAACATCCTGCATCATCAGCCCTGATTCTTACAGTGAACTGACCTTGTGTGGCTCTCTGGCCTCTTGGAGGCAGAACCAGGCTGTCTGAAGTCTTCTGAGTCCAAAGAACAAAGACTATCATGGCACATGTTGAGAATAACCAATGATACATTGTGATTGAAAATATTCAAAATATTCTCAAGAATATTTTAAATACCTAATAGGCTAGTGTAAAATGACCTTTACTATTGTGATTTTCAAGTAGCCGTTATGTTCACAAGTTTTCAGGAATGCCATACAGTACAAGGTTAAGAACTGACATCTACTATGTTATTGAAAATTTGATGATCTTATTCATGGTGATGCTTTCTGAGTTTCTTTTCATAATTTTGTAGGAGGTATTCCTCATAGGTAGGACTACCCAGGGATGTAAGGACCTTCAGGTGTTTCTTCCCAGGAATCCAATATAATTATTATCAGCAAGTACTCTACAAACTGATAGAGAGATGGTAGCAAAATAAGAATAATAGTAATAATACAAGCCCATTCCCTGCCTTCATGACATTTACAATCTAATACAGTGACAGAATTTAAATAATCTTACAAACAAATATATGTCATTTATTTTGTTCAGTTCATTTTAAGGCGTTTGAGAATGTGCTATTTGCAAGATATGGTGCTGGGAGTTCTGGATGATACAGACATGGGAAAACACAATCTTCTTGGCTTGCAGGATGCTTATAGTCTTGTGGGAGAGAAAGACATATAAAGAGGTCGTTATAATACTTTGTAATACATTGTATGAAGTAGGATTCAGCAGATTCCCTTCCCTTCCTTATTTTCTTCCTTCTATTTAACTATTCAACTAATTATGTTAATAATGTTGATTAGGGACTATGGGATAAGTGCAGTCCAGACAGGATCAATTGTCTGCTTATGTGCCAGGCACAGTGAAAATTATTTCACATGTGGTAACTCAAGCAACTCTAAAAATGGTACAATTAGTATCCTCGTTTTATAGAAAAGAAATTGGGGCTCAGTAACTAAATAGTTTATCCAAGTAGTCAAGTTAAAGTGTTGGCTTTTGAGCAAAGGTTGTGTGATTTCATAGTGTATGTTCTTATCCACTGTAAAATTATACAGATCTGTGCTATATTTTTCAAGAAAAACACAACTTATAGCCAAAACTAAATAAATTATTCCCAAAAAATAAAAACATTTACCCAACCCTGTCACTTTATTTTTAATTCATTAACAATGTCCACAAATTGATTAAATAACATTAAAAATGAAGTTTTAATGTTTTAATTCCCTTAACTAAATAATACTATAAAATAGCATGTATATGTATATGTACATCTATATGTGTACACACACACACACACACACACACACACAAAGAAGACTTGAGTAAAAATATTTTTATCTTTAAAAATCTTAGCTCTGTGCTTCATGGAAAAATTATTGGGACCTCCTAATTGGCTGCACCAAAACAATGGTTGTAAAAGTGCAATCCTGAGAAAGTATGACTTTGGGGGAGTAGTGACGTGTACTGAAGGGAACAGCTGTTGCCAACACTGTCCAACTTGGCATGCGCATCCAG
The DNA here is from genome assembly GCF_009834535.1 of Camelus ferus. Classification (NCBI taxonomy): domain Eukaryota; kingdom Metazoa; phylum Chordata; class Mammalia; order Artiodactyla; family Camelidae; genus Camelus; species Camelus ferus. Next base: position 66,663,089 of record NC_045698.1, read on the forward strand.
GAAGGTGGAGGGGGCAAGTTGAAGTTTGTTGAAGATCTGAAGTATCTGCCTCCTTCTTAACCTTCTTTGACACAGCAAAGCAGGAAGTAAGAATTATGTTTTATATTACCTTAGTTATACGTGGAAGTCACATCATCACACATATTAGCTCTCTCTGAGCCAAATTTTCAGCCTGTGGTAGTCATGCAGTTGTAAAACATAATGACTTTACGGTTCTTTCAGTGTTGTTTCAGAGAAGCAAAGTTGGATATGATCTGCATTAAGCCATGGGCACTTGTGTACTGCTTCTGAGGGAAAGAGTCAGTGGAAAGATAGATAGGCTGTGCCTCAGGAAACACAGACGGTCTAATAGGACTGAGCTGTCACTTGATACCTGTGAGGACCACAGAGGTTGGCTGAGTGTGGTGCTGGCCAGCATAATGAGGCCAGGTCATGCCTGTGTATTTAAATGCTCAGAGCCACCAAAGCTAGGCCTGTTTCTCTCCATGCACCGTGGGCTATGGCTTAAGAAACACCTCACTCACCTATTTGCATGGCTGTGTGCATCCATCCCACAGCACAGGCTGTTCACATCTCCTCACTCCCTCAGGCTCCTGCCAGAAAAACAGAACTGCTCATCTGAGGGAAGAATTGCGTGTCTGACCCCCCCAAGATGAGTAAACTAATGATCTCTGCCATAAGGCCTTTTTGATTCCTAGTCAATTATAAAGAAGTTTAAATTTGTACTCCTCACCTTTACAGCATCATCAGTGAAAGATAGATACCCCCAGATCCAGTTTCAAGCATACAGTTTTTAAAAACTTTAATGCTACTATATCAGTCTCCAGATTAATCTCCCTAAAATTTTGTTTTGCTCATGCACCCCTTATTCAAATCCATTCAGTAATGTACCCCACCTACACCCTTTGCCTCCTATATATGTGACTCCTAGGTATAGGATAAAATCTAGGGGATCCATAAAAAGTATTTAATCTAAGTTTCCAGAATTGTTTTCCAAAATATCCTCATAAGTTTGAAGATTCCTGAGTGCAAGGACCATGTCTATTATTTACCTTGAACTCCCTGGTGTAGTATGTAGCCTGGTACCTTAGACATAATATGCCTTCATTAGCAGTAGAAAATATTTGCCATTTTAATAATTTATTTTTTGAATTTTCAAAGCCACATTATTTAAAAAACATTAGTTAAGTTACCTATTTGGAAGCAAAAAGTATTAGGAAATTAGGATCATTCATCTCATCATTTAAAAAAAAATATTTTAAACATTTATGCTTTTCCTGTGCAATATCATGTTCTGTTGAATTTTCAGAATTCACTTTTAGCTGTACATACTTTTCTAAGAATAGGAGAATGCCTGCTGTGTTTGGTACTAGTAGAGTTACTGAAGCTTGAAAATTTATACAAGAGAAAGACTGTCTTTTTTCTCCCCTTAGACAGCTCAGCTGTTGTTTTTCAATACAATCTAGTCACACTGCTCTTTAAGTGCCACGAAACTGTCCCCTCGGGGGTGCTTTCTCCTTACTTTCTCCACCTCAGTGCTTTCTAATCTCGGATTAGAAAATCAGTGTTTCCTCTGTACAGTTTCCGTAAATTCCCTGTACTTTCCTCCAATTGGCACAACCTGTCCTGCCATTTTATTAATTCCCATTGAAAAATGAAAGCTCTTATAAAAACCTGACTATTAGGGTTTCTTAATTTCTTTCTTTTTATAAAGCAAAGTATAAATTAGTTATATATTTTATATATATATATTTTATTAGTATCTATAATATAGTATTATATGTAGTGTATAAGAATAAGTGAACACCAACTAACTGAAAATTTGCTGAAAATCTCAAGCCAGGATACAATAGCTATATTTCTGAATATATTTAAATTGGGCAAAAAATACAGAATTTAAAGACATTCTCTGGCATTATTTGCCCAAAAAAGAGACAAGAAAAGAAAAGAAAAACGAGAGTGTCATTCTGCCTCCAGATGCCCATCTCAATGAAAGTGACAATATTTTACAGTGACATAGGGAAGAAACTGACAATCCCTGAGCCTAGGGTGACTCTGAGTCTTACTTTTTATAAATGTCAGAAATAAAGTATTAAAGAATGGAGGATGAAAGTGTTTTATTCTCATAAATTAATGTAATCAAAACAATCATTTTATTTTATGTTACTTTAAAATATTACCTGTATATTCAGTTATTTATACTGTAGAATTATTATAAAATGTATTTAAAACACATGAAAAATGTTTGCTGTAAAAATTTCATCTTATTTATGAATATTGTCTATAATGGACACAATTGAACAAATTAATAAATGAATGCACAAATGAAGAATTCTCTCTTTTGGACATTTAACATAAGTGCTACACATAAGATACATGCACAGTACAGCATATAAACCCTTAAAACTTTGATTTACTCTTTGTATTTTTATGGCCCAAAGCTGTTACTTTATTTATGGCATCTCAAAAGCACTATAAAAAACTATGTGAATTAAGTCACACAATTGTCTGCAATTCTTTCCAAACTCATTGATTAGGAGCCAAGTGGTAATTTATCCCAATGTAACAGGAAATGATCATTCTGTTTTGTGGTTATAATGGCTCTACAGTTACTCATAAGACTCCAGAGTATAAACATTTAAATTATCATTCTCCCATTCTAATATTTATTCTTGAATAGCAACATAAGGGAGATTATTTTTCTTTTATTTTTAAGAAAATATTTTAATATACATATAAATATTTATATAAAATAATAGACTGAGACATTAAAATACCAAATGAAATGAATAAACTACACAAATGGTAGTAGCCAAATTAATCCTGCTAAGAGGATAACATTACAGCAAACTTGAAAGGAAAGAAAAAAAATTTTAATAGGACTTATAGATTTTACTTCAAGCTGTCTAAATGAATAATGAGGGTAATAAAATGACCCTTAATATATACTCAGTGAATTTTCATCAGTCATTTCGTGAAGTCTCTGTAACTACAAATCAGTAGCTTATTTCTGATAGCAAATTGTTGTCTGGAGGATCAGGTCCACAGTGATAGCATTTTAAAGCCAACATAATAGCGAGTTACTCTATACAGAAGATATGGATCATGCAGTCAAGAGTCTTGTGTGCAGACAGCATTGATGGAGTTGGGGAAATGGGGCTGAAGGAGGTGACTGATCGAGCAAAGAAAGCTTCTATATCTGGATAAGTTATATCCTTGGTTATGTGAAAAACTTAGAGTGGCATCTTACTAAAACCAAATCAACCTTCAAGGATGTCACTGAAGATCAGAAAAAGGTGTTCAAAAACAGAAAAAAAGACCACTGATACAGTTTTCTAAGTATAAAGTGGATACTTGACAGCGACCCTACCCCAAAGGATTTATAATAGACTCTGACGGATGACATAAAGATTTAGTTAAGAACCCACTCACTGATGACCAGGAGTAAGTATAAGTATACTAAAAGTAAGTCATTTCAAATCATTTTACTTCCTCCTTTGTTGAGTTTGTCTCAGTGGAGAGAAAAGCAGAGCCTGATTAGCAGGTCTCATTTGAATTTTTGGAGTCAGGAAATCTAGAGAGAGGAGACAGACTGACCTCTAAGGGGTTGCTGAGCAGAATCGAGTCAGACACTTTTCTTAATAAAGATCAGCTATTAGTGCTCTCTCAGAACTGAGATGGAGGATTTCGTGAAGTCATATTTGAGATTGCAAGTCACTCTTCAAAGAACTCTGTAGTTTAGCCACGTGGAATTAAGTAATTGAAAACATTTTTCTGTTGTGTAAAGATGAGATAGCAAATTACAGATGTTATTTCTGTTCAATTAAGATCAAAATTCTGGAAACGAATCCATGAAGTCCTGTTCCTAATGATATTTAAAAGCTAGTTTTCTTTTTTGTACTTAGTATTTACACATTTTAATAAATTTAAGTCAAATGTTCATTAAAGTTTAAAATGCGTTTATTCAAAGTTTTAGAAGTCACCTTACTTTTACAGGCATCATTTCTAAATATAGCAGGATGATTTTTGCAGCTTTCCTACCAGTTCTGACTTCTTAGTAGAAGCTGGAAATGATCAAGAATCACTCTGTGACATTTATATCCCAGTTTCTCCTTGGTCTTAACTCTGGAACAGTTATAGGGCTTTTGGGAACTGTAGGGTATTGCAAATGGTTTCAAACCCTACAAAAATGGGAAGGATTAATTAATTTAGATCATGAAAAGCACATAAGAGTTTGGTTGCTGGCTGGAAAACATGCAGGAAAAATGTGCTTCAAAATAAAGCAAAACATTTACACAAACCAGCCATAATTTTATCTGTGTAGGAAACATAGTGTCATCCTTTTGATTTCTCTTTGCTTGATTAAACTTCACTGATTCACATATATGAACTGATATATATATATATATATATATATGTATATATATATATATATATATATATATATATATATATATATATATGAACATCAGTAATTTCTTCGGGAGCACTGTTATTTGGGAAAACCATGGCTATAAAAAGACTGGATAAATGCACAATTATCAAACCCAAGCTGATTATATTTCAGTAATGTTGAATTCCCTCACTTCTAAACAAAGTAATAAGCACAGTGAATAAATGCCTATACATAAATCAAGCTTTTTAAAAATAGGAGTATTTATCCCATTGACTCAAATTTATCACATTACAAAAACAATGGAATTGTTAGACATTAGCCAAATTAGACATATTCCAAAGCTCATGTCTCTAGACTTTGTTAAAGAATGCAAATCCAATCATTAATTACCATGTGTGCATAATACCACTACTTGTTGCTTAGGCCATGATTAAGATGCTGGGTAGGGAGTAAGGTTTAGCTCACTCTTAATCAACAGGAACTATTTGGAAATGTCAAGAGACTAAGCCTCTGGGTTTCCTTAGCCTTTCTTTTGCTGTGGTTGGGAGAGAGAGAACATCTCTGCTTTTCCTCTGGTTTTTGGCTGAGCATGGGAGAGAATATAGAGCAACTCAAAGCAGCTATTAGAAGGAAATCTAGGGCTTTTCTCTGTAGAAAAAAAAAATTATAGCCCATTAAATGTCCCTTTAAAAACCAAGTAGCTTAGTCTTCACTGATAACCTGTGAGAAGGTGGGTAATCAGTGCGTCTGAAGTCTTGCTTACTCTCTTCTGACACAAGAATGTGAAGAGTGCACAGGACAAAGGAAAATGGCAGAAAATGAGACTGTGTCCTAAGAATTTAGCAATCATGTGACAAATTTTAATCCATTTATCTGTCCTATAGTGACACTATTTATTATTTTCTCTCTTTCAAATCATTCTTTCCCTATCATTGTCTCTTCTCCTTATGCTTATTCTTTTAGTATATTCCAGTTTCTATCTTTATATGGCTTTTTGTTTCACTAGACTTTCTCTCCTTATGGAATCTCACTGGCCACACACATCTTTCCCTTTCTCCCATCCCTCTCCAAATCCTGAAATGCTTCATCTTTGCCTTCTGTCTTCCACAGTGCTTCATTCCCCAATCCCCTCAAGCTCTCCTTTGAACATTTAGCTCAATTTCTTGATCTACAGGAGAACCTCCTCTGCTGTAAGGACACTGCTTCCTCTGCAGACCCAAAAAGTACCTATTGTCCCTCAAACTGCTCGGCCTGGGGGCAAATATTTCCTCACTTCCATTTTTCCAATGTTCTCTTCCACTTTTTCACTAGAAACTCTTACATCATAAAAGTATATCACCTCTTCTCTACTAAATCCCCAGTCACACCCCTCATTTCTGAGAGATACTGTCATCACTCTTTGTGAATTTTATATACAAATAGGTTAGTCTCCAGCACTCTGACCTCTCAGTTACTTGAACTTCTCTGATCTAATGTCTACCTCACAGATCTATCCACTCAATCCTACAGTCATACTCCAAACTTTATTACCACTAGCCAGACTGTTCAGAAATTCAGCTCCATACATTCTGCTCTCTGACCATCCCTGCTATATGTTCAGGTCACTCACCCCAGTATTCTTTTTACTTTCCTGCTGTAGCTGAAATACCATTATCAATCCCTACATTGATTATTTTCTATACACTGTCTCCCTTGCCCCTCTTTCCTTTCATGGCATTCTCTCTTGGAAAATTAAAATCCTACTTAAACCAGTCGTTTCATCTATTTCATACCTGTGCAGCTGACTATCATGAAGAAAAACCCAGAACGGTATTAACTGTTCTCTCCTCAGCGTTATGGTCACAAATCCAAAGTTGGCTCTCAATGCTACCTTGTAATTATACTCCATATCAGGAGTCCATATACTTTCTCAATTTCTTAGATGACTTTTCCACAGTTCTTTTCTCTTTAAACTTCCATTACCTCCTTTCCCGGCTTCACATTCCCCAATGATTTGGTTTCTAACTTCACCAAGAAAACTTAAGCATTAACAAAAGAACTTCTCTAGATGCCCCTCACCACATTCATTCACCTTCTGCATCTGAATTCACATGTCTGCCTTACTGCATGTTCCAAGAATATCCGTGATCCTATCTAGTGCCAGTCCCACCACTTTTACACTAGAACCCACCCTCATTGCCTCATTAAGAACATCATGCTAGAACGTTAGGCTGGCATTTCTCTCCTCTCTTTCCACATTATCAATATTTTGCTCTCTGCTGGCTCATTCCTCTCAATCTACAGACATTTTACAAGAAAAAAATTCTTCATTCAACAACTCTTCTCAACTACTTACCAACCCTTCTTTGTGAAATCCTTTTCAGTAAAACCCTTCAGAAGAGTCGTTTATATTTCCTAATGCCTGTCCTAGATTCTTTCACTCTAGTCTCACCCTAGAGAGGATTTTTTCCTTATGTTCCACAAAAGTTGAATTTCTGTCAAGTTCATTAATCCCTCCATGTTGTTAGATCCAGTGGCAAGTATCCAGACCTCTTTCTACTTGACCCATCAGTTGATTACTTCTTCCTCCTTGACATACTTTCTTTCCTTGGGCTTCAGGACATCACAAACTATTGGTTTTCTCCTAACACACGAGTCCTTTTTTTCTCAGCCTCCTTTGCTCTGTCTCTTCTCCCTGATCTCTAAGTGTTATAATGCCATAGGACTGAGCTCCTGGATCCTCTAGTCTGTTATAAATGCACTCACTTCTTTGGTTTCTCATCCAATCTCAAGGGATTATATTTCCCACCCAGCCATCCAAATTTCAGACATATTCAACTGCCTACCGGACATCCCTACATGAACGTTTAATTGACATTGAAAACCTGATATAGCCAAAACTGACATCAGTTAGACATCCCTATCTCAATTGATGGCAACTCTATCTTCCAATTACTTATTCCAAAATCATTGTAGTCATCTATGAGTCTTCTCTTTGTCTCACATCTCAACAAAGCTTGGTTGTTCAACTTTCAAAACATTCAGAATCTGACCGTACTCACACCTCAAATGCTACTACCTTGGTGCAAGTTACTGTGTAATCTTGTTTGGATTACTATAGTAGTTTTGATTTTAACCCTTGCTTCTAGCTCACTATTCTCAATCACATAGTCAGCATGAATGTTTTAATGTAAGTCAGACCATGACAGGATTCTGCTCAAATCTTTCTAATGATTCTCTATTTCTATCTGAGTACAAGTCAAAGTTCTTAAGGTGCCTTACTGCTCTATATCTTATGCCTTCTCTACCCTCCCATACACATACAAGTATGTTCTCTGAACTCATCTTCTGCTTTTACCCTCCCTTTCTCTATTCCAGCCACATAGGCCTCTTTGCTCATTCAACTTTTTTCTCTCTTGCATTTATCACCTAAAATACTATACTGGCTGTGTGCTCTTATGACCTCTTTGTGTGTACAGAGAGAGAGCACAAACTCTCTGGTGTCTCTTTTTACAAGGGTACTAATCCCGTTGAACCAGTGCCCTACCCTCATGACCTCATCTGGCCCTAGTTACCTCCCAAAGACTCCATCTCTAAAGACCATCACAGTTGGTGGTACAGCTTCAATATAAGAATTTGGGGGAGGGATGCTGTTCAGTCCATAACATAGGATGAGGTCTGGCTAAACATGTGAAATTAAGACTGAAATTACAAGAAATAAATCAGAACCTAGGATATATGAGTTTTCCACGATTGAGAACATTAGGGCTTTTGTTTTTATATTTTTATGATTTTACATAAACTATTTCTTCCTTAGAACTTGTATCCACTTTCTGCCTTGGCTTCCATTAAAGATACTGAAATCATTTATTGAGTGCGAAGCTGTAATCATTAACTGTAATCATGATTCATTAGCTGTAATCACAAATTTGTCAGGTAGGTATTATTATCTGCATATCGTAGGTGAGGATACTGAAGCTAGAAAGTTTGAATAACTTGACAAAAGTCTCATAAGTAGGCTTTGACCTCTAATCTGTGTGACTCTAAATTCCTCACTTTCATTATCCCACTTGGCTCCCAAAGCCAAGCAGGCAAAGCCCCAAATAAGGTGTCACCTTCTCCTAATAAACTTTGGTCAAAGTTTTTCTCAAGCTTCATGAGTGAATTTGACCCTCATTTGTGTTTATATAACATCTTTTAGACATCTCTATTATAACAGACTTCTCATTGTATTTTAGCTAACCTTGAGCATGACCAAGACATCTCAGGTATTTTTTGTATCATTTCTACCAATGTGGAAGCAAGAATGCAGTCAATGGTTATTAAAATAAATACCAAAAACAAAATTAAATTAATTTTTAAAACTTGTACATGAATTTTTCAGAAAATACTCTGTGCAATATTCTCATTTGATTTAAATCCATTAACTCTTTATAGACTCTTTTTAATTTTTCAATTATTATAATTTAAGAATTTAACAAAATAAACACTACTTTTTCTTTGAAACATGACCATAGCATAGGGATTTCTCTAAGGATCTGAAATCTATCAAAACGTTTTGGTAACAGGCCTAGGAACATGACTTAACATTATTTTCTTTAATTTTATCAGCTATCAAATAGTGAAAACAGTATTTATCCCAAACAATTTGGTAAATTTCTTTGGATTGCTTGTTAAACATCCCTGTCCAAGGGGACAATTACTATTAATAGCCACAAAAATAATTAAATATAACTGGATTCTTCCATCTGTGTAGTGCTTGCATTTCCATTATGTACACATGTATCAAATCAAACACTAGAACTCAAAGAAAGTATCCTACTGTTTTCAAACTTTTGAATTTATATATAAAGCTGATTTTTAGCTTGGGGGAAAAAAATAATGCTCAGAGCTGCCCAAAAAACTGAATGCCAACAAGCATTTCTTAGGTGTTGATGCTTGAGACAGTGTGATACAGAGAAAAGAACAGTAGAGTAATAAGCAGACCTCTGTTTTAGTCCTGACTCTGTATTACCTGTATTATTTGTCTCTTCTTCTGTAGGGCTCAGTTCCTTTACCTGTGCTAAAATGCCTTTTAGAATTCTGAGATTCTTAGATTCTGTGAGTATTCTTTTGAGAGCGAGGTTCAAACATCTCCATTGTTTCTTTAATGCGGGTGATTCAGCTTCAATCTAATCCCAATGTGTAGACCTTACAATTTATGATAATTGATCATACTTAATCGTCCCTATTGCTATGGTAGAGTTACATAAAATGAGGCATTCTGTGTACAGATTTCCATTATTCTGTGTTACCTTGTATGAGTCACAAAGCCTGTCTAGTGTAATATTTCCTCATCTTTAAAACAAGGATTGTTGTGAAAAATAAAGTGAATTTGTCCGTGTAAACTGTGCCTGGCACATGTTTAACAAAGAGTAAGCCCTCAACTAATGACAATCATTTTGTCACTTTATAGTCATCAATGGCCAAATACTATTTCCAAACATTCTTTCCTCCATTCAATTTTAAATGCCTCATGATCAAAACAGTAAATTCCATACAAGAAAAAAATGAGATGTCATTTTCTGTGGCTTTAAAACCATGAAGATTGACTTTCAAGTTTTCATTTTAGTATAAGAATATTCTTCCATTGCCTTTCCCCCATTTATGAATCAAAACCAATGAAAAAGTATCTCATACTAATTATAAATCTTGGTTTACATTATTTCTCTTTAATACTCTGGTTTCTGGGAGGTGTAATTTTTCAGTAAAATCTCTGATATCTATATATAAAATCTACATATGTTTGTCTGTATATATATGTGTGTGTGTGTGTGTGTGTGTGTGTGTGTGTGTGTGTGTATACACCTGTATTTTTCCAGTCGTTCTCAGTTTTCATTTTTTACCTATTATCACTCAATACCTTGAAGAATTAATCTCTTCTGTTTTGGAGTTACACATTTATAAAACTATACCTATTTCTTGATTGATTTGTATGGTAAGAGGTGGTTCTATACAGATGATGGTAAGAATACTCTCACTCATTTCTCTGGAAGGCAAGCAATTCACTTGTCTTCCAGGTCCTCGTTCTAGTGGAGAATTGCCTGCCTGGGGCCATAACCCTTAATATAAACCCCAGTGACACAGTTATATCCTCACACTGCACCAACTGCCTCTCCTCTGTACTCTGTGGATACTGCATGTCAGGATCTCATTTATTATCACATCAATGCAAACTGCTTTCTTTTGTAAGGAATAGTAGATAGTATTATCTTTACATTAACCACAATGTAACTCACTTTCCTCCTGTTAGTTTATAGAAAACTTTTTCTCTTCAGTAATTTACATGCAGAAGGAAGTATATTGACATGTAGCTCTTGATATATTTATGCCTAGGAATATAGTTACATTACCCACCAATATTCAGAGCTGAAGAATTCAAACTGTAGATATTGGTGGAGACATATATTCACATACATATATCACTGTATATTTTAAAATAAAGATACATGTGTACACATATTACCACTTGCCTGGGAAAATTAGGAAATGTATGTTTGCCTCAGTAGCGAAAGTTCATTATTTGTCATGTACCTGGAAAATGATTTATATTCTTGAAATGGTTTTCTTTATTGTCTCATTATATACATAACATAAATGATGCCTTACCCTTATTTTTCCAGTTTCCATGGAGATCCAATTTTCCCAATTCACTTTCCAGTTTGTCCCTTTGTATCTTTTCCTCTTTAGCCTCAGTATAGGAAGTATGTTCAAATAGCATTTCTGCTTTACAAAAACTAACTGCAAAAGAAATAGACACAGTGTTTATATACACCTCAAATGTGATTGAACTCACTGGGCAAATCTGTCAGTTCTCAGTAAGCTCCCAGCAGTACAGGATCTCACAGTCCATATGTGTGCTGAAAAGGGCACACCGTTTTTATGGTCATATTCCTGCGTGCTTCCAGTCCTTTAAATAACAAGGTGTTCTCTTTATATTGCTTTCCCCTCCTAGTTATAACGTACTTCTGGCATATGAACATATAGTCAAACGTTTTCAGTAAATGAGAATGTTTTACTTCTCCCATCTTGTATGTTATTGCTTAGAACTTATAAGGAGGAATTGTGAGTCTGTTTTGCTGAAGATATCACCTTGTGTTCTCTTAGCAAAATAAAATAAATGACAGTGGGGAGAATTAGGAATAGCTTGTGGACAGGTGAAAATGTACGTTCACTCAGGGTTTTGGGCAATCACACATGATTTGTAGATTAATGCAAAGATTTTGAAGACAGAAATTTTCCTCTTTCTAGCATCTCTCCTCTAAAGCAAATTTCTGAGTGAAAAAAAAATTAAAAAGCTATTTCAATGCTTATCCAGCCCCGTCATGCATCACCAAAACTACCAAAGCAGGAGAAAGACAAGTGGAGAACAAATGGATCTCAAATTCTCTTGCCTTATTGGGCTTTCTTACTTTGAAAGGACCCTTTCACCCGTCTCTCTGGATCTGTGGGTCCCAGGTGTTGCTGAGATTTACATTAATAAAGACACCTTCGGGCACAAGAAATTGTGAAAATGATTAGTAAATGTCCATTGCTTTCCTGGGAAGACAGTGTATAGCCAGTCAGTTTAGGGTTGCACCAAATGATCTCTAAAGCCCTCTGCAGCCCTTAAAGGGATTCTATTATGAGGAAACAATTAAACAGAGCAAGTTTCCAATGAATGCACCTGCTCTCTCTATCTTAAGGAAATGGCAGGATGATATATCCCAATAGAGAGAACAGACTAACAAATAGACAGGTTGGAGGTGGTGTTGGCCCGACATTTTAAAGATTTTGCTTCGCAGCTTTGGCTATAAAGACAGAACTGACATATAAGGGAGACGTGTAGGAATATGTATTTTGAAATTCGGGTTTGGTTTACATGCAGTGTATGACATCATTTCAGATTTGTATATACAGGATTGTATATGGAGTATATACAAAGATGACGTTACGTCCCTGAGGAAACATTTATTTTATTACTTGCAAGAGATATTCTAGGCAAAGTAGATTCAAGTGATAGATTCCTATTCCTATCTGGTGAGTTGCTTATTTCATTGTTTGCCTGGATTCAGAGGTGACTAATGCAAAATTCAGGCCAAAAGTTCTTATTAAAACAAAACTGTCTCTTCATTGATATTACAATTTGTGGGGCTGGATATTTCTAAATAGTGAGCCGGTCACAGGGGAGATGACTTAAATGGAAAGCTTTGAACAATAAGATAAGTCATTTCCCTAACCTTTAATCTAAACTTTGGTCAAAGAATTGGCTGACTACCAGCAGCTGGAAAAGGGAAATGCCGTGCTGTATTGTTACTCTGAAAAGCGGTGTTAATAGACTAGTCACAGAAATGTTTGCAGGCTGGAAGCTATGATATCTTGAGAGCTTTCCTACTTGTGACCTTTCGCTGTACCCATTTATGGACAAAGAGGAATGTCAGACTGCACCGAGGGCAATTTTCTGAAAGAAGTCTGATGGGGTCGATAGGGAAGGGAGCTAACCTTTTATACAGCCCCATTCCCCTGTCAGTGCTTCATAAATGCAGATACACCAAACTGCTGCCCTTCCTTCAAATGCTTTGATTTAGGAAGATAATTATCACTTTTACTTTCAGTCGAGAATTCTCAGTTCTTTGTGAGGGTTAATTCACACCAAACTGCTCATTAAGGTCATTTGAATCCCTCTAGTATAGTCATGTATATTTCAAAAGAGAAAAAGAAGAAGAAAAAAGAAAAAAGTCATCTATTTCTACCAGTTTCATGTTTGCACACCCCCTACCTGGGAACTTACTCACCACTGCAGATGGTCACAGTGTCGCTCTTGAATATTAATTTCTCTGTTCCTGTTGTTCCAGCTGTTTATTTTCTAGGAAGACAAAGTGCTATTGAGATATGTCTTCTCATCCTGTCTCGGTAGTACATAAATGTATATTTATATGCTGCTATTATTGTATGCTGTTTTATGAAGTGTCTCTCTTGTAAATTTTGCAATCCTCAGGGAGAAATAGTTTTCTTTTCCATATTTCACTTCCTCCATTACAATCTCTAATTCACTGAAGCAGATAATATTAGAGTGACAATTATAATACAGATAGATCATCGCAAATATGGTATGGAACTAAAACAGCTAAACATTGTTTCTATCACTACAGGTTTAAATTTATTAGATGAGTGATTTCTTTTTATGCATAAACTCTCATAAATATTATTTGCAATCAGTATTATAAATTCTCTTTTGCTTTAATCATGTTTCTAATGAGTTAGTGAGATTAATAAGGCACACAAATGAAGATTCTTAGTGCATTGTGAAGTGCTGGCAGTCCTCAACAAGCCCCGAATGGAAGATTCATTTTCCTTTTTCAGAGTCGGCACTGCAGAAATTAAGGCTGGACCATCACCTCCAGGCTTACTTAAGCAAAGGGACTCATCATGTACCCTAACATTGTTTCCTGCTGTAGCATGAAAATCTCTGATGTTCAGCCCTATCTCATTTTCTCCCCACGCCAATTCCCTTCTGTAATGGCAGACTCCAGAATGTATTCTGATGAGAGAATGCTGCCATTTAGGCTGCAACATAAGTGGTATTTCCCCTGGAAGAAACAGGTAACATCACATTAGTAGGATTATTGACTCTGGACAGAGTAGTGAGCAACCAGTTGCTGATGGTATTCATTTGCTAGAGCTGCTGTAACAAAGTACTACAAATTGAGTGCCTTAGAACAATGGAAATTTACTGTCTGTCAGTTATGGATGCTAGAGGTCTGAAATCAGTGTTGGCAGGATGGGTTCCTTCTGAGGTCTGTAAGGGAAGGCTCTGTTCCAGGCCTCTCTCTTTGGCTTGTGGATGGCTGTTTTCTCCCTTCATCTATTCATATGACATTCTCCCTGTGTATGTTTCTATGTCTAAGTGTCGCCTTCTTATAAAGACAACAATCATATTGGATCAGAGCCTTACTCTAATCCAGTATGACCACGTCCTAACTTAACTAATTACATCTGTAACAAATCTGTTTCCAAATAAGTTCACAAACTGAGGTACTGGTGGCTAGGACTTCCACCTATGAATTTTGGGAGACTGATTCAATGCTTAACACTTATGTATTTTTAGGGACATTCCTCTTGCTTGCAAAAGAATATTAGAGGGATATTCAACACCATATAACCTCAGGGAAATAAAAATGGAAGCCCGAGAGAAATACCATTACATCCCACCATAATGTCTAAGGACCCACATGTCTTTAAGTAGTAGAAAAGATGTATGAATTGTGAAATATTTATATTAAAACACTACACAGCAAATAAAAAGAAAAAAAAAACTATTGTCACATGCAACACAAAAGTTGAATCACAAGTTTTGGTGAGGCTGCAGAGCAAGCAGAGTCTCATGCACTGCTAATGGGATTGTAAAATGGTCAAACCACCCTGAAAAACAACTTGGCACTATCTACTAATGTCACTAATCCTATGATCCAGAAATTTTACTCATAGATATGTACCAAAGAAAACTGAGAGCATTTGTGCAGCAGAAGGCATGTACAAAAAGGCATGTTCATGGCAACTTTATCAATAATATAAAAAACCTGTGAACAATCAACATGTCCTTGAATGGTAGATTGGATAAGTGAATTTTCTCATGTTCATAGTAGAATACTACACAATGATTAAAAAGAATAGACTACTGCTACATCCATAAAGATTATAGCTGAATCTTATGGATATAATGTCAAGCAAAAATCCCCAAATAAAGAAATACATACTATAAAATTCTACTTATATGAAATTCAAAAAGTTAAATTAATAGTCATAAGAATCAGAATAAAGGTTAATATGCATGGGATGATACTAACTGGAGTAGGGCAGGTATGGAAAAAGTTCTTGTGTTACACTTCATGTTCTATGCTTGATCTAGGCTGTGGTGAAATGGGTGAATATATATGTAAAAATTTATCACTTTTTTGTATGTATGTTACACCTCAAAAAAAGTTTAAATCACACAAAAATTCAGTAACAACTGAAGAGGAGGTCTGGTAACTTATAAAGTACTATTCCCATAAAACCATTAACACAGGATTAAAAAAGCAATGGCCCGTTTGTAAAGGCAGAATCTTTCCCTATCCTCCAGTTTTAGTATTTTATGCTCCTAGCTCTTGGACACTCATCTATAGTGGGTAACTGGGGAATTCCCCAGGAAAATGAGCAGCACTCCTTGCTCCTAACCTCTTAAGTTAGGAAGCAGTGGTAGTGAGATGATTTCTTCCTCACTTTCTGCCCCACCCCAGCCCTCTCTCAGCCACCACACCCACTCTCACTCTCCTAATTCAATGTGCATCAGGAAATTCTCATTTTATAATGGGTATTTATGGGGAATATAGGGCTCAGGGAGGTGATTAAGATGTTCCTATATGTTTCACTTATTTTCAGTCTTTTACGTTTGAATCAAAAGTCAAGTCCCAGCCCTGGGGCATTTTCAGTTCTTGCCAAAATACCAGAAAGGGAATATTTCCATTGGAATGACTCAGGCTACTCACCAAATATTTATACATCCTTTCACACCCTTAACTTTGCAATGAAGAATTTGTGAATTTGGAGGTATTCCAGAATCATATAAATCCCTCTATTTTGAATTCAAATCCAAAGCTCTTTAAAGAGAAGACTAATCCCTAATTGAAAGTATCAGGAACATTGTTTATAAATGTCAGGGAATTTTAAATAATTTACCTAGCATTTCCTATGGTTCTTCATAGAAGGGAGAATATATACCCAGGAGGTTAAGAAGTTGAACCTTGAGAAATTCCATGTGCTTTTAACATTGGGTTGTGCATAGAGGAAGGAAACTCTTCTGGGGTCCATCAAATAATGGACTGATATATGATCTGAGAAATGTTGCAGGAAGTTCTCCTTCTTTGTCTTTATTCTCTTAATCAATTGCATGATGAATTCCTTTCTTAGCAGTAAGCAAGCACCTTTCAACTCATATGAGAGCAGTAACTTGTAGCCTTGATTCCTCCTAATCACTGCACTTTTGAGTCAAGACCCTCCCTTTCATGTTTTAGGGACAAAGGGACTGAAGTATCAGGATGTTTAAAGGATGAGAGAGTATCAAAAAGAATGGATCAAAGATAATAAAGAATGGAAAAGGTGATTAAATATGTCAATTATTAGGCCATAGTAACTTCTAAAAACAGTTTTAATAGGGTGATATTGAAGTAAAAACCTGAAATTGTTTTATTAAAATATATAGAAATGATT
Organism: Camelus ferus; assembly: GCF_009834535.1. Classification (NCBI taxonomy): domain Eukaryota; kingdom Metazoa; phylum Chordata; class Mammalia; order Artiodactyla; family Camelidae; genus Camelus; species Camelus ferus. The sequence goes on from NC_045698.1 coordinate 66,679,731, forward strand.
GATGTCATTGGCTAGGCTAAGTACGGACTCCAAATAGTCATTTCAAACATGTTGCTGTATTTTTTGGATATTTTTCTTCTTCAAATCAGTAAAATGAATGATACTACCATTGACAAATGCCCCCAGCCAGAATTCATTCCAGACAATGATGGAATGATGTTGCGGTTTGCTCCAGTCACCCTTCTGTTTAGTTCTTGCTCTAAAACCCAGGAGCATACTACTCAAGGACAGCCTTTGTGGCAGGGGCAGCCACCCATAAAGTCTCTCTGTTGTAGAAGAACCCATGCTGCCCCAAACCACTGCCTCGTTAAACTCTGTCTACTTTATCTCTAGTCTACAAAACACTGAGTGTTGATCATAAGTGAAATTGGACTAATGTGATAGCATCCAAAAAATTTTACCAATCTCAGTTCAAATGGTTAGCCTTTCATGAAGGTACTTTAGGAAGAATTTACTATTGAAAAGTTCAGACAACTTTAAGAGATAGTTAAAGGTGATGGTCTGTCTCTTTATCTCCTTCTAATCATACCGCATAAATCTTTGCTGGCCCTTCTCTCATGCTGGTCTTGTCTGGAGTATGACAGACAAAAACGGTAAAACTGTAGGGCAGTGAAAATCATCCATTAGTACATGCACTGCTTGCTATGAATGCAGAGCACAGGGCTGTGACATTCCGGTGTATCTCTGATTTCAGCAGCTAAGGAAGTACAGGTGTTTGTCTTCATGATACTGAGTAGATACGCTATTAAATCAACTCCTCCTTCTCGAGGGGCTTCTTCCTTTAAAGTTTCCTGTGACACATATAGGAGTTTTATGGCAGGAAACAGTATAGAATTGGGCCTGGTGGGAATATTTTTATTAGAACCCGACTTGCACTGAAATAAAGTCCTTTTGCACTTGGGAAAATTTGCAGACTCTCTTACTTATGAGTACATCTCTGATTCCCAAGAGTCCATCTCATTCCTGCACACAAAACTGCCTGGGGAGAAGTCACCTGACTTATACAAGTAAACCACAATTGTGCTTTATTGTGCATGGCCAGTCTATTAAGGGGTGGATTCGTTATGTTCTAGAGATGAAGGTATTTTCCCCATCTCTCAGTACTATGACATCTAAAGCACTAACACAGGTTTTTAAATAATATATGAGCAAGTACTGAACCCTTTTCCTCTCTCAGGTCTCTCCTCTTTGGTTCTCATATCAGATCCTTGATATGAGAGAATGCGGAATTCCCCATTGACTGAGTCCTTGGACAGCATACAGAGTTGAATACTGCTGAAATCACTTTCCTCTGCAGCTGCAGAATAATAATCCCACCTAGTTTATCAAAGACAAAGAATACATGGACTTAACAAGAGCACTTGAAGGGAAAAATTATTCCCACCATGTCAGAACTTTTAATTAAAGAAAAATATTTAGAAAATTAATGTTGTGTAGATTTGCTACCCTCACATGCTTATTTGTTTATTCCTTTATTCATGTTGATATTTTATCAGGACCCCTTGTGCTTTTATGATTTAAAATTATAAATATTTTTGTCTGTTTTTTTTACTATGTGCCTGAAAAATGTTGAACAGTAGAAGTCAGAGAGTGTCGGCTCTTAATCTATTTACTAATAGTGGTATACTTTGGGAACTCAGTTTGCACATAAGTTTTTTGCTAGATACTGGGGTTTTGGGAGGGGGTACAGGAAAGGCAGTGCATACAAACACCATTTTTCCAGTAAGGGAAACACTTTCCTAAATCCTTTTATTTCTTGCTAACAATTTGTACATAGATAATTGTTGCTGTGTGAGGAGACAACTTGGCATATAGAAAAGGTTACAGAGGGCTATTGTAGGGAGCAGTCTGAGTACTTTAATATCAAAGTTTTGGGTGAGCCTTTAGCTAAAAATAGTGGATGAGAACAATCACATTTCTTATAAATTTTTCTGAGCTATCAATTTAGAAATAATTTATTTGGATTAAAACAAATGCTGCTTTCTTTTAAATCAGAGGGTAACATAATTAGAAAATGTTTAAAGCCTGCAGAAGCATGGTAATATATTTGAAAACATGTCCATTATCTTACAAATCTACATATGACATGTGCCACTTACACATAAAACAAAGCTATGTAATTAGTGTGACTGAAAAATCCACAATCCTAGAGGCAGAAAAGGTTTAGCACAATATTGTGCTAGTAATGAGAATAATTATGTGCCATAAATAATTATGTAAAACCTACAAAGCTAGCTAAGGAAGTTAATGTTTCCCCCAAAGTATTAGTCACACATTGATTACTGTAATGTTCTAGTTTAGATTTGTGGGAATATACAAATTGAGAAAGCATGGAAATCATCTCAGAGCACATTCAAGGAAATTGTTCCATTCTGAACTTTGGAATACTAAAAAATATAACTGGAAGAAAAGAGAAAAATGAAAGCAGGAAGAAATCTCAGGAAAAATAATAAGCTTATTTTGTATAATGTAAAATGAAGACAGAAAAAACTCTGCTCTTAAATGTTTACTTCTCAGAACCGTAGTCCTGCAATACACCATACAAGGATAAAAAATTAGACACTATTCATATACACATACAATATTCATTGTAATATTAATTGTAATCGGACAGTCATATTTTATATCCAGATTCCTTTATTTAACAATATTACTTTAAATAGTATCACAGTAAAACATAGTTTAAGTTGAGGCTGAAAAGAAAGTAAATATTATGTTACTTCATGAGTCATTCTGTATAAATTTAACAGTATCGCACTTTAAGGAGTAACATCTTAATATGAAAAAAAAAACACATTGACACATACTTTTACTTTTTGGTATGATTTTCGCATCAGGGAAACTTTGTTTTAAAATACAGACAATCTCCTGCCTCCAAATTCTGTCTGTAAATCAATTAGTCATAGGTTTTTTTTTTTTTAAATGTCATATAACAGGAGAGATATTTGAGTTATTTAAGCAAGTATAGATTTATCACCTGTGGGTGGAAATTTCTTACTCAGTCTCTCCTTAAATCCATTGTACATCCTTGTCCCTGAATTATTTCTGAGCCATAATCCTCATAATTATAGTATGCAGCTCAATGAGGGAAATAGAATTGCTCATAATTTATTGATAAATGCATACTGGGATTATTACCTTATTTTTAATTATACTTATTTTTTTTTCTCAAATTCAGTAATCACAGAATCTTTATGAAGAAATCAGTTGCAAACTCACGGCCACCATTAAGTGAAAAATTGCCCTTACATGGGGTGGAATGTCTCTCAAAAGACTGATTCTATGCCCATATAAGAAATTACAAATTATGTTTAAACTACTGCAAATGCATGTGAAGACCATATGAATATCAAGCAAGTTCATTGTAAATAGTACTATTATTTTCTTCATTTTCAAAATTCTACTTACTAATACTTAACTCTAAAACAGCAATAGAGAAACATTTTTATTCTAAATCTGACTTCAGCACACATTCTAGTTTCATTTGCTCTCTGTGCTGTGATTTTGATTTGATTACCAATATATTGTTTCATAATTGAGCTTTTATCTCCTTTACTTGAAGAAACAGATCCAAAAAATATTTTGCAATTTATGTCAGAGTGTTATCCCCATGTTTTCCTCTGTAGTTTCCTTTATAGTTTCTGGACTTAACATTTAGATCTATAATCCATTTTGAGTTTATTTTTTGTATATAGTGTAATGTTGTAATTTCATTATTTTACATGTAGCTGTCCAGTTTTCCCAGCACCTATTAAAGAGACTGTCTTTTCTCCATTGTATTTTCTTGCCTTCTTTGTTGTAGATTAATTGACCATAGTGCATGGGTTTATTTCTGGGCTGTCTATCCTATTTCATTGATCTATGTGTCTGTTTTTTGTACCAGTACCATACTGTTTTGCTTACTGTAGCTTTGTAGTATAGTCTGAATTCAGGGAGCATGATTCCTCCAGCTTTGTTCTTCTCTCTCAAGATTGTTTCAACTATTGTGTCTTTTGTGTTTCCATACAACTTTTTAAATTATTTGTTCTAGTTCTATGAAAAATACCACTGATGTTTTGTTAGGGATTGCATTCAATCTGTAGATTGCCTTAGGTGGTAGCATGGTCATTTTAACAGTATTGATTTTTCTAATCCAAGAACATGATATATCTTTCTATCTGTTTGAATCCTCTTCAGTTTCTTTCATCAGTGTCTTCTCCACTGGTCAGGTTGTTCTATTGACTAATTAATAGAGTAAACTGATCTTTTTCTGCCATTTTTTTTCAAGATACGTTGATTCCAGCTAGAGTCATACACCCAAAATTGAAAAAAGAGTTTGTGCCATTGACCACTGCATTCAGGCTCTAGGAACAGTCACATATTTAGTCAATGAATGTTTTTTGAGCAACTACAATGGACCAGACACATTCTAGGTACTGAAGTACAACAGTAAACCAAATAGAAGAATCTCTTGCCCTCACAGAGTTTGCATTCTAATGAAAGAGACAGACCATAACTAAAGAAAAAAATTAATATTTAGTATGTTAGACAGAAAATTCCTAAAAAGAAATAAAAGCATAAAAATAGAAGAGGAAATTCTGTGTGTGTGTATGTGTGTGAGTGTGTGTGTGTGTGTGTGTATGTGAAAGAGAGAGAGATTTTATATAAGTTGGAGAGGAGAAAATTGCTCCCAAATAATTCAAGAAATGAATTGAGCTAATTCAATTGATGTCCTGAGGGAAATACACCATTTTATTGAAGAATCAAAATAGATGATTTTTCTTTCAATGAATTCTTATAAAAATATTTTAAGAATTATGGTATTCAGGGAGTGTTTCAATCTAGTATAATAATGCAGAGCATAAATTTTTATTACCTTTATTGATATATATATAGGTTAGTTGGTCTATCTTACCTATGATCTTTTTACAAAACTGGAAGATTCTGAGAAACAGCAAGTAAGTTGTTTCACCTAAGTTGGAGATCTAGAATTTCAAATGAATTAGCAATAAGGGATAAAAAATCTTTTGGCCCCAAACTTCAGTCCACATGCATTATAGTGAATATACAACACACAAGAACAAGTGATCTTTTATACTACTTGGCAATCTAATTTTGAGCATCTTAATGTAGGTACTATAAAATAATACTGCACATTTTTGTGGTCCCCCCAAATCCCATGCCTTATTTTTAAATAAAATTTTAATAAGTAATTTTAACTGAAGGAAAATTATCATGGGAATATTTCTCACAGAAATACACTGGAAATCCATGTGCCTGCCTTTGCCTTTGAAGAGATGTCTGCATGCTATGGCAAAATCATCTAGTTTTTAGGAAGATGATCAGGCATCTTATAGTTTCTGAGATATCTCATATTCCTCTACCATTTCCCCTACAGCAATTGGTAAATCTCCTAAATCTATATTCAAGCCACTTTGCCCCTTATACTCTTCAAAAATCAGATTACTTCTAGTATCACATGAAGAGAAGGACCCCTTGTGAGCATAAATCAGGACTATTATCACTTGGGATTACATGACAAAATAAAGGGAAAGGCTTTGACCTGGGTACTGAATCCATTTAAAGGGGAGTCAGACAGATATTGAAGTAATGAGCCCCTTTTTCAGCAGTTTCTTTCTTGAAACATCCTTGACTTGAGATCCATTAGGATCAAAGTCTTTGTGGGTTAAAAGACTGTTCTTTTTTGTATCCAATACTTGAATCTGTTTTCGACAAGAGCCAGTGTTTCTGCGATATAATGTCTTTAAGATCCTGATCTTTTCTTAACCACCTCTGGCAAGGAGTGATCTGTATGTGAAATCTAATGAAGTACTTTGAACAATTGGCTTCTAAAACCTAGGTCCTACTGGGTGCAGGTGAGTTTTCTTAGGAAGTCACCAAGTCTCTTATTTTTCAATTTTAAGAGCACAACTAAGAGTTGTTTATAGACTTACTTGCTATTTTTCAAAGAACCAGGAACCAAAAGTTGAATAATTTTGGAAGTGTTTCATCTTTCAGACATGATCATTCCTGCCCAGCATATTCACCTCCCTCTCTAAAATCAAAGGGAGTAACACCCGTGGGAGTAGTGCTGCTTCTGCCAATTTCATTTTTCACTAAAACCTATCAAGGAAAGATTGTGACATCTTTTACTTCTGAGCAGAGTTGTTTATTCCTGAACATGGTCTACTTAGCCAATTATTGTGAACATACAGATCTTTAATATATATGGTTTAATATCAAGGATCACAATCTATCCCTAAGGAACTGACTCATGTAAAAACAATCCTTTTAGACTTCATTTTTAAGAAAGGTAGCAAAGGTTTCTTTCTGTAAGAAAAATTCCCCTCCAAGCTTCTTGTGCAGATGTGTTTTCTAATTATGTGTGAGACACACTGGCAGAACCTGACATCTGTGTTAGTAGGGGAGGGCCTATTAGTGCTGAAGTGGTGACCAGGGTCAAGTGGCTCAGGTAAGAAATGTCAGGTGTACATGCCCCAGGCCAGTCTCACAGGCAGCCTCTGTTCTCCCAAATCTAGCTGAGGACAGAATGTCAGTGATGTACAACCTCGAGGAAGCTAGTTCTAACAGTGCAGCGTATCCAACTGTGTTGAAAATTACCCAGGGAAGCCTGTTTCAACAGGACTTCAAGCTGCAGTTGTAGGTCCAAAAGGTTCAAGGGAGTCTTTGAACTTGAGGATGCCTATCATTCCCAGGTTTTAAAAACTTCTAAGAACTTCTAGCTGCTGGAAACAGAGAAAGGAAGTTAATAAGCTAATTCACTTTAACCATAATTTATTGCAATTCAGGTTTTTCCTGTCTTTTTCACACATTTGAAATGCTGTGCTACCACAGGAAGATCTATTCCTCTGAATATATTTTGAATCTTTATTTCTAATCCTTGCTGAACAGAGTTTCAAAATATCAGAAAACTATATGCCTTTAGTTACTCTGGTTTATAAAATTTATATAGCCACAGTCAAGCTCACAGACATACCTGGAGATTAACAGACATACAGTCTAATAGTTTCACTTTAATTCCTACCTGCTATTCTTATTGTGTGAACAGACTGCTGCACTACATGACACAGGACACAGTGGAAGAACCTGAGAGCAAGACTCTGAAAATGGAATGTGAGGCCACACTCCACGATGACTACTTTAGGAGTTTTCTTAACCTCTAAGCTCTAATTTCCTGTCTACAAAGTGGACATAATAAAACATGCCCTGTATCTAAAGAGGTTGGCATATAAATCAAAGGAGATCATTTATTTAAAAGCATTTTGTTAAAGGCAACATATTACAGAAGTGAAGACTTTATTTTTGAAGATACTGATAATCCTGGGGCTTTCCCAAATTTGGGTTGTCCACTATTAAAGATCCCATCTCTTGGGCCCCTTGCACCTACATGATCATATAACCGTCCTCTTTAGGTGATTGTTACATGCATAGAAAGGGAAGCACCTGATGGAGGGAAATAGGAAAGGGAGAATATTTTTCTCCCCATTGTTGTTCCCTGAGGGTGCACTCACTGCCCAATTGCAGGTCAGAATAGAAACATGCAGTGCACATGCCACTGCAGAAATTGCTTCATGCTTTTGAGCTTCTTTTAAGGAAAAAAAAGAGTTAAAGCATTATGAGAAACCTGCTATCTTGAAAGAGAAAGATACATACATACATACATACATACATACATACATACATACATACATAGATTCAGCCATGAGAAAAAAGAAAATCCTGCCATTTACAACATGGATGGATCTTGAAAGTATTATGCTAAGTGAGATAAACCAGAGAAATGCAAATACTGCATGGTATCGTATCATCACTATGTATATATTAAATACCTTATAATTTTATTTGTTACTTATACCTCAATAAAGCTGTAAAAATTAAACACATAGTTAATGTGTTTAAATAAGTTAAACCAAAAAGTTCAGGTTAATAATAAACATATTCAAGTAGGCTTAGTAAAGTTAAGAATTTTAATGGCAATCTAAAAAGTTTGTTGCATTTCGGGGTTAATTAGCAGATATGATGAAGAGTCAAATTTATTTAATGCTAAATTAAACAAGATAGGAAACTTTTTATACATATATGAATCTTATGTCAGTAAATGTTCTTTATGATATCTGAAACATAGCAGAACAACATTCATGTGAATGGATTAATTATGTGAAATTGTAGCATATAACTAAGGCAAAATTTTGAAAACCAACATTTTGGATTTCCATGGTTCTGATACCAAAAGGCAATTTTTTAAATCTTTCTATAGACATTTTTCTTAAATTAGGTTCATTTGGAAACTTGTAAGAGCTTCAGATACAAAAGCAATTCATTCTGAAGAAGAGTGGCTCTCAAACAACTCTACACATTGGACTCATGTGTGGAATTTTTAAACGCAATAATGCCTAGACCCCACATCTAAAAATTTAGATTTAATTTTATGAAGCACAGCTGGGAGATAAGGATTTTTTAAGTTGCCCAGTTGATAATAAGTACAGCCACATTTGAAAACTCATGCTGTAGAAGGCATAGAAAAAATTAACTGATGCTTGTTCACATAAATACAAAAAGCTACTTGAGCACAATGCCCTGCTCAATCCACTCTTTCAATTTATTTTCCAGCCGGGACTGAAATTATTGACCACAGCATGTTTATGCCACTAGTAACACTCATTCCAGTTAAACATTAACAGTGATATTCCTTTTATTGTTTCTTTCTACAGGGTTACACGGTAGTATTTGATATTCTGAACAAGTGCCTCCATTAATGTGAATTTCCAAAGACAAGTATCAATAGAGCTGCTGGTTAAATATGCTAGTGCTGTCTATTTGTGATGGGTGCCATTTCTGTCCTGTGGAACTCACTGTAAGCCACCAAAAATAATTAACAATGAGCATTTGCTAATTAATAATGGGCATCAAATTTTTACTATGATTTTAATATTTGAGGGGATAACAATGCTCTATCAAACAGAAAACTTACCAAGATAAATCGTTAACTTTCAACCAATGATTAACAAATGAGAATTGTGTAAAGTCTTTGAGATGTGACATGCCTCAGAGATCATCTAATAATGCACTCTTAACTTTTTCATAGATGGAAAATTAGTCCCAACAGGTGACATAATTTGCCTGTTACCACCTGTTCAAATTAGGAGGGAAAGGCCCACCTGGAATGAACACCTTCCATTTCTCAGTCCTCTGTTCCTTCTGTAATAGAACAACTTTTCTTGAAGATTTCCAAATAATAGAAGTAAGAAGTCATTAGTTGCTGGAATCAAACTTCTCTATAAACCTAATGTCTATTTAAAAACCTTGATGAAAATGTAAATTGATTTCTTAGAGCTCTTAGATTTCTTGGAGATGAAACTTAGATCAATCTAAGTTAACTACTAAAATAAAGTGACTAGCATTTAAATTTCTCAAAAGCTTGCATCAAATTTCTCCAGAAATAGATCCATTAATTGAATGAATTCCTTTAATATTGTTGACTGGGCTTATTACTTTCTACTTCTTAAGGAAGACATTTCTTAAGTATACCTCTACTTTGGATCAAGAGTTCCAGTATTCCATCTATCTAATGGGAGGCAGGGGAGCCAGTCCAAGACTCAATTTCCATTTATGGAACAGAGTTCAGGAAGCATGGCTTTCTTCCATGGAACAGCTTACACAGTACTATGGTGAGGGCGCTCTTTATTGTATTTTGGAGGGTTCTCAAGTTCTCACTGATTTTCAGGCCAGTGCAGTCAGCATCTAAGCTCCTATTTTAGTTACTGTTGCCTTCCTTCTGCCCCCATATGCCATTATTTCTGGCTTTAGCTAATTTTTCTTGACAAATATACCATATTTACAACTTAATATTGAAGACCAAAAACTCTAATCCATGCAGCTGCCTTTGTAAGTCTTATTATACCCTTCCTGTGACTGTCTCTCAATGAAAAAATCACAGAACAGTAAGGGACCTTATCTTGTCAATCTCCAAAATTTCAAACCTATGGAATTGTCTTCAATTTCCTGTATACACTTCAATGTAGGAAATTCTATGGTCTCCCATGAACAGGCATTGCTGTGTGTGGTGTTATTTCTAAATACATAGCTCGAAGTTTATCTAATATCTTTTCATTGCTGTTCATTGACTCTTTTGACTGTTACAGAAAATTAGTAGACCTATTATAAAAATGAAATTCCTAACCATGTTAAAGACTCCAGGTTTTATTTTTTGTTTTATTTTGTTTTGTTTTCCAGAACAGTCAGCCTGTAAGTCTCTTTCTTATATGCTATTTTAGTTATTGGTGGCTTCCTTTGACCCATTATGTCATTCTTGCCTCAATTTAATTTTCCTGGCATCTAAGACCTGGGTTTGAATTCCAGCTACACCATTTCCTAGCTGTGTGATTCTCAGAAATGTATTTATTTAAACTCCATAATCTCAGGGTTCCTATTACTACAAATGAAACTAATAATAGTACCAATCTTAATGAATTATTGTTAGGGATAAATGTAAAACGTATAGCATGGGTGTCTGGTACAAAGTAAAAATTTTAAATGTTAGTTATTTTTATTGTTTGTACAATTAGAGACAATTGTAATAGTGAAGAGGGAGAAAGAGGCCCGCTCCAATTTTGACTTCTATGACCAGTGTGAACCTTATTTTCTGTTGCAGTGGAAAAAGGGATTCCAAAGTTCCTAGTTAGTTGTCTCCCATCACAACAATAAGAAAAAAAATAGTCATTGGAATCAAACAAATCAGTGCTACTTGGAGTTTAATGCCCGTTGACTCCACAGAATTATAAATACAGATTTTTGAAAAAAACAAGAAGTTAGCATGAGAAGGTGGCAAAGGGTAATATGCTTTCAATAGGTCTCAGTTTTGTAGGAAATGGTCTGTTTCACTGATAATCTTTACACGTTGATCCCCACTGTGAATTCGATGCCCCTGAGGAAACACAGCTGTCATCCAGATTTGGGTGACACTGCAATCAACGTGTTGTCTTTACTGAAGAACATTTCTGGCTGCCTAAATAATGTTTTTGGGACATATTCTCTCCTCTGCCCAAAGTGTTTAATGAATGTACACAGCAGCTTATTATGTTCTAATGGTACAAATGACAATAAATTTCTAGGTTTATCCTTTCCTAGGAAGAAAAAAAAAAAGCAAATCAAGCAAATAATATATCAGGGAATCAGTTTCCTCTATTCATATTATAACCTCAAGTACAATAGGAAACTTTTACATATTTTTGTATTCTTAAGGTTGTATAATGCTTTACCAAAAATTATATTTGAGCAGCAGTACTCCAATGTGCTGAACTTTGTTTTTCACACTTGTGTAATCTATGATGCTTGACACCTTCCACGTTAGAGGATATTGACATGACAAATATCTTTATCATGATTTGGATTCTAACACAAACATGTCTATAACTTTCCTTTGCTGTAAGATCATTTGAACAGGCAATAACAAAAATGTGATGTGTCCAGATGTTTTCTTAAATTCTTCATAAAAAATAAAAGCCTCAAGTAAGAAGATAAAATAAATTATTCTTTAATTAGGGATTAATATAATTAATTAGGATCAGTAAGCCTAAAACATAAATTATTCCTCAGTAAATGAGGTATAACACAACCATATTAAGTTTTTACCTGAAATAAGTATTAAAAGACCATCTGAGAAACAGTGCAGAAAATCAAACTAGAGAAGACTGAGGCTCCAAGGTGAAAGAACTAATCCTCTTTCATAACTCAACTGAGGAAGGGGTTACATCAGTTCAGATAAGAGGTCAGAGATCCAAGAAATTCAAGACAAGACATAAAAATAAAGATTTAGGTGGAATTCACTTTAGCACATGAACTGAGAGAATAAGAACTAGAATCTCTCCTGATGCACATTCAGGCTTCAAAAAATGATTTATTTGCACTATAGGCAAGAAAAGTTCAGAGGTGATATGCAAAGGTGACAGTTTGACAGGTTTACCCAGGTGTGGAAACCTTTGACCAAAAGTTTTAAATCTCTTTATTGATGAATTTGTAAGTAGTGGAAGTGGGGGGAAATCACAGTGATTGGTATCTTTACTGTCAGTTAGGCTGAAATGGTTGCCAATATCAAGAGGAGGTCAAAATATTGAAAACACTATATATTTCTGTAAAGTTTCCCAGGTTATGAAAATTTTCCAATACACTATCTTTCTGGAGACTCTGAAGGATTCTAAAAGCAGGTGTGACAAGTACCATTATTCCAATTTTACAGAGAAGGAACTGAAACTAGAGGGATTTTCCTAAGGTGAGAGTCAATCAGAGCTCTCAATTTTTTTGACTCAAAGTCTTATGCTCTTTCCAGTATGCTATGCAGGAAGAGAAGGGAGAGAGGATACATAAATGTATATGTATATATATATACATATATATATAATTTATAATGTTTAAGAACATCACATCTGTGATTCCATTCAGTCCTCGTAACATCCCAATATTAAACAAAAATAAAAAACTACTGTTTGTTCAGGGCCAATTATGTATCATATGCCATGAATATCTATTATTCTCAAGTGCTTACAACAGTGTGACAGGGTAGTACTTTCATTATAAACGTCAGGAAAAATGATTCTCAGAAAGATTAGATGACTAGCCCAAGATCATTAATCCATCAAGTATCTTTTCAAAACACACATCTTATCATATCATCTGGCCCCTTTTGTTAAATTCTTCAGTGGAGCCCCACTGGTCTTAAGATAATGATTTACTGTGTAAAGACTTGACCTTCTTCTCTAACTTCATATTGACCTATGGTCTTCCTTACCATTATCCCTTCCCCACTGTCTTTGCACACAATTCCAGCTTCATTCATCCAGTTAACTCATTTCCCCAGAGAAGCTTTCCTGACTAAGCCAGTCCCTACTATCACATTTTCTCATTGTTTATTCTCATACAACCTCTCTGTTACAGCACTTATAATAGTTATAATTTCATAATTGTCTGTAAAATTATTAGAGTATTGTTTCTCTCCTCCTCAAACTATAATTTAGATGAGGAGTAGGACCCTGCCTTTTTTTCCTTACCATTTGTCCCTATTTCCCAGTTTACGTTGACCACAAAAGTCTCTTTTAAACAAAGATTTTTTTGTTGTTGTTTAAGAAACATCTGTAGAACAGTACAACGTACCATACTAAAATGATATGATGTACAAGTGGAAAACAAACAGTAACTTGGATGGATCTGCTCTTTCATAAAGTAACTGTCATTCTTGATGTATTTCTTTCAAATTATTTGACTTAGTGTTATGTAGGTGAGGAATTTTTCAACTGATTGATGGAGAAGAGCTTTTGTAGAACACTTTGGATGCCTTTAATTGTCTCCATCCATCAAAGACCAATCCAAATAAGCATTTTTCATAGGGTTGTTCATTATTAATACTATTATTATTATTACTGCTACTACTACTACTCATTGCTTTCACTTCACTTAAAGGAATTACTCACTTCTGTGTATTTCCATCATAACTTGGTTTTGCCATAATGTATTTTTTTTAAATTTTGGGTTGAATTATAGTTGATTTATAATGTTGTGTTAGTTTCAGGTGTACAGTAAAGTGATTCAGTTATATATATATGTGTGTATATATACATATGTATATATGTTTATATATATATATTCTTTTTCAGTTTCTAGGTTATTATAAGATATTGAATGTAATTCCATTCCAACAGTAGGTCCTTGTTGTTTATCCATTTCACATATAGTAGTGTGTATCTGTTAATCCCAAACTCCTAATTTAGTCTTCCCTCCCTTTACACTTTGGTAACCATGTTTGTTTTCTAAGTCTGTAAGTCTGTTCCTGTTTTGTAAATAAGTTTATTTGTATAATTTTCTTAGATTCTACATATAAGTGATATCATTTGATATTTATCTTTCTCTGTCTGATTTACTTCACTTAGTATGATAATCTCTAGTTCCATCCATGTTGCTGCAAAAGGCATTATTTCATTCTTTTTTATAGCTGAGTAGCATTCCATTGTATATACATATACATAAAACATCATCTTTATCCAGTCATCTGTTGATGGACATTTAGGTTGCTTCTATGTCTTGGCTATTGTAAATAGTGTTGCTATGAACACTGGGGTGCATGCATCTTTTCAAGTTCGAGTTTTTGTCTTTTCTGGATATATGCCCAGTTATAGGATTGTTGGATCACGTTTTTAGTTTTTTAAGGAACCTCCATACTGTTCTCCATAGTGGGTGCACCAATTTACCTTCCCACAAACAGTGCAGTAAAGTTCCCTTTTCTCCACACCCTCTCCAACATTTAGCATTTGTAGACATTTTTATGATGGCCATTCTGGCTTATGTGAGATGATATCTCACTGTGGTTTTGATTTGCATTTCTATAATAATTAGTGATGTTGAGCATCTTTTCATGTGTCTGTTGGCCATCTGTATGTCTTCTTTGAAGACATATCCGTTTAGGTCTTCTGTCCATTTTCTGATTGGATTATTTTTTGATATTAAGCTATTAAACTGTATATTTTGGAAATGAATACCTTGTCGGTCGCATCACTTGCAAATATTTTCTCCCCTTCTGTAGATTGTCTTTTTGTTTTGTTATGGTTTTGTTTGCTGTGCAAAAGCTCTTAATTTTAATTAGGTCCCATTTATTTATTTTTTTCTTTTATTTGCATTACCCTTGGAGATGGATCCAGAAAATATTGCTACAATTCATGTCAAAGAGTGTTTTGCCTTTGTTTTTCTCTAGGAGTTTTATAGTATCTGGTCTTACATATAGGTCTTTAATCCATTTTGAACTCATAAATGTTCTAATTTCATTATTTTACTTAAAGCTGTCCAGTTTTCCAGCACCACTTATGGAAGAGACTATCTTTTCTCCATTGTATATTCTTGCCTCTTTTGTTGTAGGTAAATTGACAGTAAGAACATAGGTTTATTTTTGGGCTTTCTATTCTGTTTCATTGATCTATGTGTCTGTTTTTGTGCCAGTACCATACTGTTTTGATTACTGCAACTTTGTAGTATAGTCTGAAATCAGGGAGTGTGATTCCTCCTGCTTTATTCTTTTTCTCTTAAGATTGTTTTGGCTATTTGGGGTCTTTTGTGTTTCCATACAATTTTTAAAAATTATTTGTTCCAGTTCTGTCAAAAATACTGCTGTTAATTTGAAAGAGCATAATTTCTATTTCATGGTATAGAACACAAATTTCCTTAGCTAGTAAATTCAGATCCTCCATTGCAGAAACCATGCCTAATTCATCTTTCTGGCCCCCATAGCCCTAGAGGAGTTATATGCACATAGTCAGGGCTCAAGAAATTCGTATTAATAGAAATCCAATGATTGCAGAGTCATCATGGTGAGGAGAGCTGCTGTTACTTGCTTCTGTTTGCACACAGCATTTCATTTATTGGGTCTGTGCATTCCAACACCACCTCTTCAACACCATCTGGGTGCCCTACAATTCAACTGGGTGCCCTACAATTCAAGTTTTTCCTCCCTAGTCATGGAATGAGGCTAAAACCTTTTAATCCTGTGGTTGGCTTGTTATGGTAGCAAAAGATAATCCTATCACTCAGGAAATTCTGATAGTTTTAAGATCTCTGTGCCAGGAATGGGGGAAAAGACCAAATATATATATATTTTTTATACTATGTGGTGGAATTTGGAGGGAAAATTGGTTGGAGGCCATAACCCTGCTACCAATCTTACTGCTAATGTCTTATGTTGCAAAACTTTGAAAAAAAGGAATTATTTGTCCTATAAGTTTGCCAAAGATTTAAAAAGGTGAATTCAATAAAAGAAAATGATGTTTATTTTAAATAACTTTTGAAGAACTGGAAAGTGTCTTGAAAACAACATGAAGTATTCAGGTTTTGATTTCAGGATCAAAAAGAATATGTTAATAATTTCAATGTAATTGTTGCTAGTGTATATATGTATGTATATTTTAGGATATTTGGGCATTCATAAATGGGCTTGAATTTTGGAGAAATTCTCCCTCTCTCCCCTTCTTTCTCTCTTCACCTCCCTTCCTCTCTCCTTAAATTGCACACTCATTACTCAAAGTCTTCAGAAACATGAAGGTCAGTTGTTCCACATCTCCACATGGCAAGGACATTTTAAATTCCAGTTCAGACCTAGCTAATTTCAGGATTTCAATTCTGCTATTTTCCACAAAGCAAGAAACTGAAAAATTCTATCATAGCCACAAGAAGAAAAGAGAATAAGAGGAAATAGAATCTTCAAAATGTATGTGTATGCTCACATCAGTGTGTGTGTATGTTCATACGTGTGTATTTCTGAACATGTATGTGTATATATCAGGAGGGCATATTATTAGATGCAATAGTAGATAAATTCCAATCACATCAAAGTAGTAGGAGAGGCAAATGCATGGGATGCTGTTGTTTTGAAACTTAGAAGGAAACTACAAACTAGCTGCACAAACTTCCAAATCTTGTGAAGCATATAC
Organism: Camelus ferus; assembly: GCF_009834535.1. Lineage (NCBI taxonomy): Eukaryota > Metazoa > Chordata > Mammalia > Artiodactyla > Camelidae > Camelus > Camelus ferus. The sequence continues at coordinate 66,696,194 of NC_045698.1, forward strand.
CCCAAAGCCATCACTCTGCATTTAAAGTATTTAATAAACTAAAAGGTATATTTAAATTGACTTGAGACATTTTACTTGCCTGGCGGAAAAAAGAAAAAAAAACTAGCCACACGCTATTAAAGCTTGAAGGTTTTGACCTGCTCTTTTCTGGGTTAGCTTACATTTACTGAGGTGAATGTTACATATAGCTTATCATTCCTACTTGAAAAAACATGCCATTGGATGATTACAAAGCTCACTGACCATCTTATTAGATGAAGTAGGTCTTAACCTCTTCACGTTTTAATATTCTAAGAAAAGAAAGACATGAACTTCTCCTGTAAAATTAGATTCATATGAGTACAATTTGAGTGGTTCACAGGCACCCTAAAATCCTGGGTAAAGCCCTCAGGAAGGAGGGAGGAGTATTACAAATACAGTTTCCAAGGAAGATCCATGGTTGACCAGACTACCTTCTGAAAGTATGAGCGGGGACAGCACACCAGCTCTCCTTTTCTCACTAGAGAAACTAATGCAAAACTTTTTACCTTTGGCCACACAGAAATATGCAGTTTCTTAATAGGATAGTCTAATTTGCCACATTTTAAATTACATTATAAATTACATTATAAATTTCAAACCCTTAAAGCTTTTGAATTACTTAAAACTGAGAGAAAAAGGAATTTAAAGAGCTTTATACATCAAATTGACTGTTTCATCCCTATGGTTTCATCAGTCTGTTAGTTTATACTCCAAAGGGAAAGTAGAGGATTACATATATGTAAATACATTTTTTTCCTTTATGATAAGATTCATGCCCTCCATTTAACTAGTAAGAAATATAAAAACATATATAAAAACAATCACTTTTGAGGATCCCAAATATTTAGCAATTGATCAAGTGATGAATTCCCAGTTTCAGGTACATTAACACACTCTTAATTTTTGAGTAAATAAGATAGGGACCAGTAATTTATTTTTAACATGGACCCCGAGTTATGGGTTAGTCATAAATGATGATTATTTCTTCAAAGTCTTAAAATGAAATCTTTGGTTCATCTACATTAGTTAAATATATTATCTGTATTTACCTCAGTGTCTTACTAAAAAATACAAATTGTAAATAGCATCACAGATCCACTGAACCAGACTCTAAGGTATGGGATCTGGAATCAGCCTCTTCAGGAAGCTCCCAGTATTATTCTAATTCACATGAAAGTTTGAGACCTCCTTCACTGGAGATTCCTTCCAGCCCTATGATTTTATGATTCTGGTTTGTGACTAATCAGCCTAAATTTTAGCTGGTAGACCACACGACTCCCTGCCAAACTTTCTCTACCAAATATAGCAAGAGTTGACAGATGCCCAAGTGGCAGTGGTCTTTATGCATGCCCATTCTAAAAGCAGCTGGGCCCATGAGGTCTTAGCCCCAGCTGTCTGGAACCGAGCAGCAGGTGCTGGGATGGCCAGCTGTTCTCACAAGGCATGCCTGGCAGCTCTGCTCGCTCAGGTCTCAAATTTTCCCTTGGGTGGCCTTGCTTTTGTGGGTGGTCCAGCTCAACTCTAATCCTAGTGAGTGCATTCCAAAGCTGAAATACAGAGGCCAGAGCCTACGGAGAGCACATATGTGTTTCATGTTTATAAATATGTACTCACATATTAGATTGGATGACCACCTAAAGTCCCTTCCAGCCTTAAATTCTATGTCTGCATGTTTGTGTTCAAGTATAATTATTACTCAAAGTGTTCTCATACATGAGTTTCAATTGCAGATGAAGATTGGTGTGATCCAACTGTCTCTACTCTCTCCAAACCCTCCTCAGTTTTTCAAAATTAAGCCTGTTTTAAAGAATAGCACTAAAAAAGCAAAATCTAAATACCACCAAAATACTACCAGACTAAAATAACTGCATCTAAGCAATCCTAAAGAAAAGAAAATTTTGTGACATTTTTCATGTGTTAAGTACATACAAATTTATAGGAAATGTAGAAAAATGAAGAAAATGCATCTTTTTGCAAGACTGTAAGGAAATGTAATGGCTTTAAATTACTGTTCTCATTTTTCTTCTTTTTGAATATATGTAGCATAATAATATATACTATAACAATATAATAGTGTGTAAAATTTGTGAAATTGCTGCAAAATTAGGTTTAAACTTAAAAGTGATTTTTAGTACACTGAATTTAATTACTCTTCACATTTGTATTATGTATATGATTCTTTTCTTTTTGTAGAAATAAGGATGATAAACTACACAATTTGATATTATCAGATAATTTTTGCTGATTAGATTTCTCACTAAAAATGAATTGATAACTGTCAGTAACATTATAGAATGAGTCAAATGTTAAGGTAAAATAGTAGAGTGTACAATCCTTTAAAACTCTAAGTCAATACAGTTTTAATATGCTTCACCCACACACTCAAAACATGATTGAATAAGGTTAAAAAGCCTTATTTTTCAAGGTACTGGGTTGTTTTTCCTTTTAAACTTCTTATTCTGGATCGCATTTTTTTAAATATCACAAATCTTTCAAGAAACAATAACTTGGTAAGCAGCAATTTCTAAGACTATATAAAATATGACAAAGATAATGATTCTTTTGGAAGAGAACGCTAGATCTATATAGTAGCCTTACCAACTGAAATATTTGTAACAAAAGACAAAAAGTTGTAGTACAATGAGTGATACTTTGTCTACAAGAGGAAAACTCATACTTGCACGTTTACTTTGAAAAGTAAATAAGGTTTTATACATACACTTATATTAATATATAGGTTATACAGTTAAGTTGCTAATTAATGTCATTATTTTAACCAAATTAATAGCTTATTTCAAATGTCTATAAAGCCATTAGCATAGCTGAATTAGGCATACACAGATGGCCTGTATATAGGTTATAAAATGAGGAGGAAATTTGGTGGTTGGATGTTTAATTTGATCAATAAGACAAGCAAAGTGATGGGAATGGATTGATGTCTGATCCTGAATCACTCAGGGTATCTACATTGATCCACGTAAGTGATGAGCCCATGAATTTCACTCATTTTGTGGGAATTAGGAGAGAGCTGTCAGGTAAAACATGGCAAAAGTGGCTGTGATATCCAGCGTCTCCTACTGGATGTGCCGGGTCTTACGTTTTATTCTGTGCTGGGCGTGCTTCCTGAGTCCCTAAGGCTCTCAGTTCCCTCATACTTCCCCATCTACTCCATAAACCGATTCTTGTTCTGAGGAAATTATCTCAAATGTAGCCACCAAAAGTATACACATAAATTAATATATTTTTTATTGTGATAAAAACCTTACGTGAGATCTGCCCTCTTAATAAATTTGTGTGTTTGGCACAGATTGTTTACTAAAAGTGCAGTTTGTATAGCAGGTCTCTAGAATTTTTCCTTCTTGCAGAGCTAGAAATCTAAACCCACTGAATCGCAATTCTCTCATTTTCCTTTCTCCTGAACCCCCGCAATCACCATCCTCCTTTGTTTCTTTGAGTTTAATTATTTTATTTTATTCTATTTTTAATTTTTTTAAATTGACGTGTAGTTGATTTACAATGTTAGTTTCAGGTCACATATATATTCATATATATTTTTCAGTTTCTTTTCCATTACAGCTCATTACAAGAAATTGAACATAGTCCCCTGTGCTATACAGTCTTTGTTGTTTATCTGTTTTGTATGTAGTAATGTGTATCTGTTAATCCCAAACTCCTAATCTAAATTTAACTATTTTAGGTAAATTTAACTGTTTTACCTCATAAAAGAGGAATCATGCAGTATTTGTCCTTCTGTGATTGATTTACTCACTTAATGCCCTCAAGATTAATCTATGTTGTATAATATGATAGAGTGTCCTTTTTATGGGTGGATAGTATTACATTGTTTTTTTCTTTTCTTTGTGTGTGTGTGTGCGTGCACATGCATGCATGCATGCATGCATATATGCGTACATAATTTATAGCGCATTTTCTTTATTCACTCATCTGTTGAAAGCTGATCTGTTCATCTTGATCCATACATCTGTTGAAGTACCAACTACTTTCCTTTGTTCTCAGTGGTCCACAGGTATCCAACCTATTCTGGTTCTTTAAGTACTCTGAGTGAGTCCAGACAGAAACTATTTTCTTGGGCAGTCCTCTGAAAAGCTGGAATGTTGGAAACATGCTCCATTCTCCTCTTCCAACCTGTGGGAGAGATTGTGGGCTGGAGTGTCCTCTTCTAGCACTGAACTGTGCAGACTTAGGAGAGGGGCTGATGTAGGTAACATGAAATTGCTTTTCTTATCCAATTCAACGCAGCTATCCCCAGCTTTGTATTCCCTAGAGTACTGCAACTTCTTAACCGGATTCTGGAATCCTCTTATTTTGGCCCATATGACATTGTTAAACCAGCATTTCTATGGAGGAACAAGGGTTGGGACTTCCTACTTTGCCATCTTGCTGATGTCATTCCTCCAACATAAATGAATATTTTACACTATTCTTATTAATATGTGTTTAGTTAATTTTTTGGAAATATTTAAAAGCATGAAAGTCTAAAGAAAAACATTGATTTTAAGATTTTATTCAGCAGGTGAGAGAATGAGGACTCTAGGAGGATTTGTTGGGGCGACGACTCCCTATGGCTATCCCTACATGTAAAGTTAATGATCTCTCTCTACATAAAGCCAGCCTTAGCATACTCATAGCTTTTTTGATAAATTCTGTAAAATCCCACTACCCTAAGAATAGTGATGGACTTAGGCTTCTTTTGTGAGAGATGATGTAAGAGAGAGACTAAGGGAACAGGCTCTGGAACCAACAGCCTAGGTTCATGTCCTAGTTTTGCTACTTCTAGTCACGCATATTTAGGCATCCAATGATGGCATTAATTCTCCTATGCCTCACTTTTCTCATTTTTTATAATAGCAATGATAAAATCATAATGGTAGAGGCTCATATGGCTGTAATGAGTGGTAAAAGTATCAATAATTGTAAAGCATTCAGAATAGTGCCTGGTACAGGGTATAAGCTATTACTATTATTTATAAAAATAGCTCCTTAAAAACATACTGCAACATAAAAATTAAATGCATATCTGTTAAAGATGCTATAAACAAACAGAACAGAAAAACGTTGAGAGAAAATATTTGCAACATAGGTAATGATAAAGAGCTTTTACAAATCATTAAGAAACAAAAAATATGAGAAAGAAATGAGCTGAATTAACATGCAGTTCCCAAAATAAGAAAAATATGCAGTTTTTAATAAGCATGTGAAAATATTAAAATTCACTAATAAATCATAATATTAGCTCTGTGAATTAAAAAAAATAACATTCAAGTTTTGCATGGTATCGGCAAACACAAAAATGATATCCAGCATTAGCAAGGGATCAAATGTTCACAAACATAACGTGTAAATGAAGTCACCAGGAATGTTTTAGAGAAAATGTATCAAAACCTAAAAGTATTTATCAAAATATGAAATATCCTTCCCTATTGAACAAGAAATCACATCTCTAGGAATTCTTACAGAAATGCTTAAAATATTCTTTAAGTTTGTAAAATATATGTGCATATATATTCACTGTAGCATGCTTTTAATAGGGGATATTTGGAAATAAACTAACATTTGACTATTAAAGTTAATAAATTATGCCCCAATTATACTACAGAATATTAAGCAGCTATTTTATATATCACTCATAACATATCTTAAATGCATAAAAGAAAATTCACCAATGTGTACAAAACTATTAGCCTTGTTTACCCCAGTTACCACTAAGGAGTGGAACTATTTTGAAAACTTTGACATATATTTACATTATATACTCTATTTTGAATATTATACTAGATACATTTTAATTTTCAAAAAAGCATATTTCACAGCAAAAATAAGTTATTTTGTATTAACAGTCAAGGTATAAAATGTGTGTGTAATGTAATTCCAAAGAAAGAACAAGATTAGTAAAATACATAACAAATATTGGTATTTATCACCCCTAGGTGTAATTTACAGGTGATTTTTAACAAGTGATTTTTATTTGCTCTCACTTTATACTTTTGTAAATTTTCCTAAGTGACTAAACTAAACTTGCATTATTTTTATATTCAGGAAGAAATAAGCTAATGTTCTTTAAAAAATTCAGTGACTCCAAACTGCATGATTGAAGGCTTTATTGGAATAGAGAGCAAATGGCTCTGATGTAAGTCTAGAGTAAAAATGAAACTTTCTCTCACCATTTTGTCTAGCTCTGTGGGACCTGGATTCTGCTATATATTCTTGTCCTCATTTGTTTAATGAACCAAAAGCACAGAAGATTATAGGCAGAAACATAGCAATCTATATGATTTATTGAACCTGAATATTTCTGACAAAATATTGAAATAAATCTATCAGTCACCACATGGGAGATATAATTTAGAAAATGTGTTAAAGTCTCATAAACCTAATACAAGAAATTTGTTGAAAATCTGTCTTTAAAATTTATGTTAAGTAATTTATCTGTAATGTTTCAGGGAATATATATGTCTTTCAAAATGACTGTAGGACTTTTGTTAACTCAAAAATATTAGCCTCTAAAATTATGTAGCTTTTTTTACCTTTCAACTTTCTTTTAGATTTTCTTTTTCTATTTCACTTGGCCAAAAACTTCTGAAATTATGTCAGAATTGTAGCTTTTGGAGGTAAAATCTCAAATGACCAAATGGATCAAATCAAATTTAATATGATGTGATTTTAAAGAGGCCAAGATACTAAATTTTGAAAATTGGTATTTATCCTGGAAATATTAACCAAATATTTTGAAAAAATTACTAAGGAAGCAACCTTTTTTTCCCTTATACAGTTTTGTTATATTTGGCAGTAATTTTTAAAATAATTTCCTATAAGTATATTCAATTTAATGACTGTGTATCCAAGAATTGTACTACAGTGACATGAGTGGGAATAGTACTGCTTATTAAAATTAATAATTCATAAATGGGCTACTCTCAATTATCCAGATAGCATGACATTTGAAATTTAGAGCAAAATGAAAGCCTCATTTTAAACAATGTTTGGAGCCTATAAAAGTTTTCCTAAGCTTAAAACAAGTAGTCAAATTTACTGATTAAAATTTTATCTCATTTTCCTAGAACCCACACATGAGGAAAAAAAAAAAAAAAAAAACAAGAGGGGGAGAGAGAGACTATATAATCTATAGTTTAAAAAAAGGAAAATAGTCAACATCACAGTAGTAATTTTAAAGACTCCCCGAATAGGCAGCAATGAAGAAAAATCTCAATGAACATAAGTTACACAAAATGACACTCTGTTTTCTCTGTATGTTCTTGACATCAAAGTTATTAATCATTGTGAGAATCCAAAGCATCTTACCAAAAAAGCAAAATGAATCTGTTCTGCCTGGAATTCAGAGTATGTCATAATTTAAAGTCTGAAGCAACAATGATCTATCTAGCTTTCATCAACTTGAGGACTATTGGAAGAGCCAACCAGTTCTTTTCCAAAAAAATTGGCCCTCTTTCCCACACTGATCTATGGCTTGAAAAGAAAATGAAAACAAAAAATTAAATCAAGTGGAGTCACCTTTTCTTTTTGAGACAAGAGGAAAAATGAATGTGATAAAGAGATCTAAAGCCTAATGTAAACAATATTTCCTAAAGCTCTACTAGTTTTAAAGTTTACAGTGTTCTGCCCTACAGCAGTTTTTCTCCAATTTTTATATGCATAAAATCATCTGATTAGTAAATACAGATTCTTATTCTAATCCCAGGTGATGCTAATGCTGGTATTCCAGGGACCCCACTTTGAAAAACAATGCCATTGTATACTTGTCAGTCATAAAGAAATGAACTGTCTTCTGAAAAAGAAATAAAAGCAATCTCATTTACAATAGCATAAAAAACAATAAAATGCTTCGGGATAAATTTGAACCAAAGAGGTGAAAGATCTCTACACTGAATACTATAATTTTGATGGAAAAAAAAGAAAGATATTTGTGTTGATGGATCAGTATAATTAAAAATATTGTTTAAACGTCCATATTACCCAAAGCCAATTAGGGATTCAGTTCAATCCCTATTAAATACCAATGACAATTTTCACAGAAATAGAGAAAAACATTCTAAAATTCATATGGAACCACAAAAGACCCTGAAGAGCCAAAGAACTTCTTAGAAATAATAATAAAGCTGGAGGCTTTACACTTCTTGATTTCAAACTATGTTACAAAGCTATAATAATCAAAATAATATGGGACTGGCATAAAAATAGACACATATACCAATGGAACAGAATCAAGAGCCCAGAAATAAACACTTGCATATATAATCAACTAATATTTGACAAACCAGCCAAGAATACTCAACAGAAAAAAATAATCTTTTCAATAAATATTGCTGTGGAAACTTGGTAATCCCATGCAGAAGAATGAAATTGGACCCCTACCTTACACTACTCACAAAAATTTACTCAAAATGCAGTAAAGACTTAACATAAATCTGAAAGCATTAAACTCCCTAGAAGAAAGCATAGGAAAAAAGCTCCTTAACATTGGTCTTGGCATTGTCATGAGTTTTTGTGTGTGTATACACACACACACACACACACACAAAATCAGTTTACAATGTTGTGTCCATTTCTGGTGTACAGCATAATGCTTCAGTCATACATGAACATACACATACTTATTTTTCATATACTTTCTCACCATAGGTTACTGCAAGATATTGAATATAGTTCCTTATGTTATACAGTATGAACTTATTTATCTATTTTATATATAGTAGTTAGTATTGGCAAATCTTGAACTCCCAATTTATCTCTTCCCCTCCCCTTCCCCCTCCGGTAACCATAATTTTGTTTTCTATGTCTGTGAGTCTGTTTCTGTTTTGTACATAAGTTTGTCTTTTTTTTTAGATACCACATATAAGTGATATCATATGGTATTTTTCTTTCTCTTTCTGGCTTACTTCACTTAGAATGACAATCTTCAGGTCCATCCATGTCGCTGCAAATGGCATTATTTTATTCTTTTTTAAGGCTGAGTAGTATTCAATTGTATAAGTATACCACAATTTCTTTACCCTGTCATCTGTCAATGGACATTTAGGTTGTTTCCATGTCTTGGCTATTGCAAATAGTGATACTATGTACGTTGGGGTATATGTATCTTTTCGAATTAGAGTTCCCTCCAGATATATGCCCAAGAGTGGGATTGCTGGATTTTATGGTAAATCTACTTTTAGTTTCCATACTAATTTACATAAATCTTAGTAATGTTCTCCTAGGGCAGTCTACCCAGGCAATAGAAATAATTTTTCCTGATAAGGCTTCATGGTAGCATTTTAAAGACCAATGCACTTAGAGTGAGACAACCTGACTAAAATTCTGACCTTATTCAACCAACTTGACCATATATAAATTCCTTTGTCTCTGAAATGAGAATGAAATAGTCACTCCAAAATCTTCAAAAGTATTTTGTAGACTATGCACTGTGAGGGTAGGTACCTAAGTGTCAAAAAAAAATGCATTACCCAATTTAGATTTAGTAATTAATTTGTATTTTGACCAAAATGTTTTTTCAAAGTGCAGCAAAAAAGATTCAATGAACTCTCTTATAAAACTTTAGAAACATTGCCAGCTTACCCATTTGCTGACCTAAAGGGGAAAAAAACTTCAAACATTTAATGAAATATTACAATTACAAGAAATAAAGCTTATTGATTAAGTACTGTTTAATCAAACATTGAAACACATCATTTTAGTCACTCAGAGTTATGAAAGCATTAGCTTATTTGTTTCACATAAACTCAACTTTCTATCTTATTTTTTATGAGTTAATGTTTAAGTTGCTTAAAAACCCAGTAGGCTGATGAACTTTTAGATTGTAAAATTTAAAAATTGCTATTACAGTATTTTCCTTCTTCTGAAAATCATATCACACCTGGCATTGTTTTTACAATGTAGTATCTTCTGGTGACTGATTTGATTGAAATGCAGTTATCTTCTGAACCAAGAAGAATGATATAACACAAGATTATGGCACAGGTGACAGAAACAGAAGTTTCTATTTGAAAGGATTTGATAACTTAGTGTAATTGCTTTTAAACCATGTTATAACATTCCAAGTTAGTCAAATTTAACTTTTCATGAAATATAAGTGAAATTTTAAAAGTTAAATTCATTATGACCAACATAATTCTTACTTTAATTTTGTTAAAAATACAGTTTTTGTTTAAACCCTACCCTATAGAGCTTCTACAGAGTAAAGCAACAAACATTCAAACCTTCATTTTTTTGTTTATATGTTTACACTGTATAACCCATATAATGCTCATAAATGCTTTGATGTTGCTGCACACACACATACGCATAATAAAAATGCAGGAAAAAAATTAGAGATGATAAATATATCAAAAATCTAGACTAATGTCACAGCCTAGACCAAAAAAAAAAAAAAAAGAGTAAAAACTTTTTTGAAGAAATGCATAATGGAGAATTTAAAATATGGAGATTGAACACTCTTCAATATCATTTTAAAATAATATGCAGAAACACATAATGGCCAAGACATGAAGTAGGAGGTTAAGTTAATAAGTTTTAATCTTTAGGAACTTGTTAGACGGAGTTTAGAAGGTAGGGGGAACTGTATCTTTCCTTCCCAGTATCAGTTGTTTCAGTTGGTCTCTTAGCTGTAACTACATGATGGTTCAAGCTTACTGTTGATGATGAAAGCTTGAAATACAGATTTTCTATTTTGCTAATAACCAAAGGACTACTCATATACTTTGGATCACTATCTTTTGAAAATTAAGGTACTTGATCTGTTTTCCCAGAAGGCACTTCTGTAGAAGCTAATGGTACAACCTTAGTAGGGAGTTTTTCATGATTTGACTTAAATATGACTTTATTTAGAGGATAAATCTTTGTGTACCAATAATAATACTCAGTACCGAGGCCAGAATAGGGCAACTAAGTGCCTGTAAGACCAAATTTTCTTCAAAAAAACTTTACATCTATGTATTTAAACCAGAACTCAGTTTCGCCCCTCTTTCCCCCTTTCCTTAATCCACCAGAAATAGCCAGTAATCAGTGCTTAGCACATGGAAGACATTATTCTGTCCTGGTAAATATTAAGACCAGGTTGCTTTTATCAACTTGCTTGATCATAAAATCCCGGCTAACCAGTTAAAAAAAGGTACAGTTAAGGGTAACACTACCTCAGGGAGGCCCCATAAATGAGAGTTTTCTGCAAAAGGTATTCTCAGGTAATTGAATTAATTGACTTTCCAAATTAGTATATTTAGTATCATTGGTTTAGATATTTGAGAACATCTGCCAAAAACCGAGGTTGGTGTTAGCATAATTAATATTAAACGTTTCCTTCTGGATATATTTGAACAACAGTATCATTTGCTTTATGAAGCTATTTCTGGCTGCTAATAGTAAAATTATGCCATAAAAAATGGTATTTATTTCCTATTGGTTCTGGCAGGAGGGCATGCTTTAAGTTCATCAAAGTGTGACATTAAACTACTTAAACACAAGTTGAAAAATTAAGTAAAATGTAATCGATCTAGCACAGCTTTGTTTTTCACTACCTGTGCATGAAATTATCATCATGTCATGAAAAGATTTGTATATAATCTGATTTTCACACCGGTGTTTTAATTCATAGCATTTGCATCACTGGTTAAGTTCAAACAAACAAATGGAAAAAAAACCAAAAGGAAGAAAAAAAGAAAGAAGGAAGGAAAACATGCTGGGAAGATTGATAATTGAAAGCTCTTTGAGGGCAGGACTTTTTGGTCTCACTCCTTTGGCCCTAGTAGAATACAACATGCAACTCAATGCCTAATGAGCACTTTAAATTATCATTTCCATTCCACATCCAATGTGATATAAGGCATATGATTATTCCATTAATTAATTGATGAAGGTCTTGTTTTGTAAAATTGCTTTTATGCCATTCAGTATGTGCACAGGAGTTTACCTCAGTGTACACAAGACTTTATGAATTCAGATGGGTCAATTCCAGTGATATGAGAAAACCACTTTTGTTTCCATTTTAATGGCGTAAACCATAATTCACTCACTTTTAATGATATATTCACTTCTAAGTCAAATCACATACTCTACCAGCCTGTGACATTATAATGCTGGCAGTAAAGATTATAGCTTGTCTTGGATTTAGGGTAAGAAAGGTAGTTTTTCCCTTTCTCTGGATCACGGGAATAATAGTACCTTGATATCAGTACTTACAGATGTTAACATTCCCCTTCTCGACTATTGAGCTCGTTCCCATTAAATTGAGAAGTTTCCACGGTAAGGTGCATATGATAAGATAAGTAGTGGTCCCTGGCAGATTAGCAAGACAATAGGTTAATGAAGCAGTAACTGAGGGATTTATTCCAGAGCATAATCTATAAAGTAAAAAAAAAAAAAAAAAAAAAAAAAAAAAAGAGTAATTAGTGATTCTAATCCAGCAGCCTTTTCCTTATTTATAACTCCTTTCCCTGATGGTAAGAAACCTAGCTCTCATCATCCACCATATATGTACACATTTGCTGAATCCTAAAACTCACATAAAGTAGTTTCAGAATTACTAACCTATAATTCTGTGGAAAATCAAATTTATTAAGTGGAGTATAATATTTATTATACAGTTCTTTTGTTATTTATCCTTATAGCATGTAGTCAAAATACTGTTCCCAAAGTTGCTTAGCTTAGTTGATTTCTTCCCTATCTCAGTTAGAGTGGTTATGTTCCCCCTTTAATTTATATCTAGTAAGATTTTTTTGTTATTGTTGAATTATTTGGGGGGTTTCTCCACCATCTTTTATGATTTTCATTACTTTTTTTTAGTGTTTGGGAATGTTAAACATTAATATGCCTGGTTCTAATAATATGAAATATATAAAAAGTTACATTTAAATAAGAGTCCTACCCTCTTCTCCCACTCCATTTGCATTTCCCAGTTATTTCCAACCATTTCTTCCTATCTCCTGAAGATAATAAATCTTGTTATGATTTGATTTGTCTTTGTATTTCTTTTTATAAAAATGAATAGATACTCATGAATTTTCTTATATCTCCCTCTTTTATGTACTTGAAAGGTAGCATACTGTTTAATCTTGTTTGAACATTTTCTTTTGCACGAGGCAGTATATCCCGGAAATTACCCCATATCAGTTCATAGGGATCTTTATTCCTTTTGAAGCCACATACTACTTCATCCAGTAGATGTGCCAGTTTATTCGACCTGTCCTATATATGAGCATTTATGCTATTTTGAATATTTTGTAATTACAAACAATGATATAATAAAGAACTCTGCCCGTGTATATTTTTACATTGTTGAAGGGGTATCTTCAGGGTAAATTTCTAGAAGAGGGATTTTTGGTTCAAAGGATAATTGAGTAAGTAGTTTTGTTAGCTATTGCCAAATTCCCAGGCAGAAGAGTTGAGCTACTTTGTATTTCCATAACAATGAATGAGAGTATTGTCATGCTTCAACTTTTTTATCAACCTAATAGGATCTAAGAGGAGAGAGATTGTGCCCCAGTGTTACCGTAATTTGTACTTCTCTAATTACGAGTGAGCTTGTCCAGACTTTTATGTTTACGAATCACCTCTTGTACTTCTCATAAATCAACGCTTTATGTTATTTTTCCATTTTTTTCATTGGGTTTTTGGTCCTTTGTCATTCATTTGTAAGAGTGTTTTATATATTAGAGATACTATCCTTTTGTGTCTAAGTTGCACATTTTTCCCATTTTTGTCAGGTTTCTTTTGATTTTCTATACAGTACTTTGAGTCAAGATTCTTAAAATGTATTCAGATTTATCAATCTTTATTTTATTGCTTCTGTATTTTTAGTCAAAAAAGTATTATACTTATTGGCAATGTCAAAATTTTACTTTAGAAAATACTGTATAAATGTCTCTGCCCATTTTGATTAAAATTGAATACAATTATATTTTTCTAGCAAAACCCAGTAACTAGTTTGATTCTACTCTAGTGCCAAACCTAAGGTATTAAATGACTTCACCTTGGCAATCAACTATCATCAAGAGGACGTGCTCATGTGGAAGCTCTGTAGCTGGGTCTATCCAAAGTCTGCCTTATAGTGGCTTGTGACTTTGTTGTTGCTGTTATTACTCTCCTTTAAATAAGCATACTGTCATTAAATGTATTGGCAGATAAGGTTATTTTAACTTTTTCTCTTCCTAGTGGGTCAGATTAATTAGCACCTGCTCATGGAAATAATTTACATTACATGTTTTCTGATGTAGGCTCCTAAAGCATTCAAAGTACTTGAGGTGTTTTGTTTTTTAATGTCATTAATTATTTAGCAGCAGGTTTTCTAATTTAAAAAAGAAAAGTTTATTGTCATTGAAGCAGATTAATAACTTTATATTTAATTTTTTCTCTTCATGGATATTACAGCAAAACCTATAAACATATTCATAAATATTCTGAAAACTTTTCTGTATTTTAAGCACAATGACAAATTTCCTTTTCTAAACTCATTTATATAGCACAAAGACTAATGTGCAGAACAGAAGCCAGTTATTCTCTGTATGCATTCCTAAACAAGATTTTTCCTTTGGTCCTATGTTTTAAATTAAATATTAACATTGATATTAAATATTGACAAAAAGTACAAATATTATATGTTATTATTTAGCATGTAAAAGCTCTCAAGTAAACGAATGTAAAAGACAGTTCACACATGGAGAAACTAAATTTTAATATGCAAGAAGATAATGATAAATGTTTTTGTTTCATAAATTATGTATTAGACTACTTAACTACTTTCCAAGGGTGAAAAATAGATCTTCTTTGATCTAGGAAAATATAACATATATTAACAGTAAAAACTTAATATTTAAAAAGTTAATTTTCTAATTTCAAACCATATGAGTTAAAGATCAATGCCATGTCATAAACTGTAATTTTATTAAAGCCTAGACATAAATTAAAGACAGTTGTGGGCTATTGGGATGGAACAAATCACTGAGCCAAGACTGAACCTAGTTGGCTAAGATTAACAATCAACTGTTAATAATCTTGTTTAAATTTCTATCACTTAAAAATGAATTCCAAAACAAATCCAAGTGTTATTTTTATCAAAGAAACAAGAAAAGATCTGAAATAATTATCATGTTATTACTTTAAAAGTATGCATTTTGAATCCTGTATCTTTTAAAGATTATTAGCATTTTGTTTTTTTAATACGAATATTATGCGGTAATTTTTTTATTGGGATGTTGCAAAAGTTGAAATGCACTTGCAACAATCCAATAATAGCTTATGACCTTAACCTAAGTTGTTTTATTTTCATTCTTGTTCTTTTTGTGTTGGAGTATTTTGTTTCCTATTAAAATATAAATGTCTTGATAGATGTATATTTTGGGTGGCTATTTAGCTGGACTTGATCAAGTTTTGAGGTAGTTATAAAAACTGCCAAATAAATAAGTCATTTCTTCAGGAAAGTTATCTGATTAAAATATTTACAACATACCTCTCAGAAATACCATGTGAATAACCCCAAAATAGATCCAGATTGAAAACAAACATGTCTCTATAAGTCAATAAAAAAAGTAAGAAAGAAAGAAAGAAAAGGAAGAAGAGGAAAGAAAGAAAAGAAGGAAGAAAACATGTCTCTCTGGCTGTCCATTATATGAAGATAGAAATATCCTTGTGATATAGAAATTACTGTGGCATCTAGGCATCTCAAAAACCCCACTGAACAAGAAGAGTACATTATGGGAACATGAACTTTGCCCCGGATTTATTTCCCCCATAGCGTAATTGTCTGAAACTTTTTAAATGACTTCTGACTTGTTGGGAAACAAGCTACGTATAGCATAAACTAAACCAGAAACTTCACTAAGTCTGGAGGTGAATTTTTATGTCCTTGAGTATTAGTTTCCATCCCCCATCTGTCCTGCCCCACACATGCACACTCTGGATGAAACTACTCTATCACATATATTCATTTCATCATCACCACCTGTACCATCATCACAGATATTGAAATGTACTGTACCCAAGGCCAGTCTGATTTCAACCATGTGATAGGAGAAGCAATGTAAGAGGCAATGAGCATAGACATTCTACTCAGTTACATGATCTTGACCTTATTTATGCCAATGGCGTTCAGTACCAATTGTTTTGATGTCCCAAGAAGTTAAACTGTTCATACTTGACATATTTATGTACCAAATCCATAGTTTTTAAAATCTTCTTGAATAGGGAAAAGACCATTTTCAGAGTAATTTATCTCTGCTATAATGATATCTCTTTTACTCTCTCTTTTGGAGTTTCAATCTTAAGATACCAAATAATCAACAAAAGTAGAAAAGATTTTGCCAATGCTCATAATTTTCTTTTTCCTAAGGTTTTCTTTATCATCATATATATATATATGATTTAATGCCATAACTTTTTAGTTTTTCATGTAGCATCTACGTTTCACAAAAAGGTCTCAGATTTGAAGTTAACCAACCCATCAAAATATTGATGTCACAATAAAAATATTACATGTCTATATCATGTAGCTTTTGGTATATTAGGGACATTAAGCATATATATTACAATTTTTTCCCATCTTATAGGTTGTATTTTCAAGCTTTCTCTTTTCCTATACAGTAACTATAATTTTTATGTTGTAGAATTCTCAATTTTGATTTTATTACTGGTTTACATGTCTTGTTTAGAAAGGCCTCTTCCAAACTAAATATTATTTTTTAATTAATACATAGTCTTTCTTGCTTTATTTTGCATAGTTGAATCTTTAATTCATATGGAATTAACTTTCCTTAAAAAATTGGAAATCCAGTTTTTACTAAATTATTTGATACATTTTATCCATGTTATTAATTAATACAGTTCTCCTTCAGTGATTTAAATTGCCACCACTATCTTTTTATATTAAACAAAACTTTATATATATTTTATATTTCCAGTATCTACTCTGATCTGTTGATTTAGTACCAATTCTTATACAAGTACCTTAGTATCTTAATTTCTACTGTTTAAGATTTTATATAGACATTTTCAATTCCAAATTCTACCTCATTAGGCTTCTTTTTAAAGTATTTTTCTGGCTATCTTCTCATGACTGTAATGCCAAATGTTGATTAAAAACATTGGTCCAATTCTACCACCACCCACTCCTACTCCTTCACACATCTCTTCATCCCCAGATGACCTGAGGGTTAAATTGAATTTATACAGAGAGTCTTTCCTTATGAGGACACAGAATATTGCTCCATTTATTTAACATTTAAGTCTTCTTTTACGTTCTTCAGTTAATTTTAAAATTTTCTTCATATATCTTTTGAAGATTTTGTTGTGTATGTTCTTAGGTGTGGTATTTATTGTTGCTATTATACTTTGTAATTTTTATATTATATTTTGTAATTAGATGTTGTGGGCATATTGAAAATCCACTGACTTTTATAAATTAATTTTATGAACAGCCACTATACTGTACCCTCTTGTAGTTCTTAGTATTTTATTTAGTTATCCTGAATATACTGTCGTAAGCAAATATGATGGAATCCTTCTTTCCAGTGTTTATTTAATGGGTATACCTTTTATTTAATGGCCATATCAAGTGACAATAAATTGCATTTCCAGTAAAAATAAAGTTGAATAAAAGGAGCAGTATTAGAAACTCTGTATTTTTCCTGACCTTATTGCTGTTGCAGTATTGTTTCTCCAGTGCACTAGTGTCTGTGTGTGTGTGTAATGTTAAGAGATTATATATATATATATAAAATACATATATATTATATATTTTATATATATATGTAGCTATAAGCAGTTTTTAAGTAGGTTTTATCAAGAATAAATGTTGAACTTGATTAAATATACTTTTCATATCAATTAAAATAACAAATGATTTTTCTGCTTTGGTCCCTTACATAATTATTTTTTCTTACAAATGCCTTATTATTAAACCTTCTGGACTGAACCACACTTGGAAATACTGTGTTAAGCCTTATCCCAGACATTAGCATTTGACTCATATTCTAATTGTATCACTTCATACTCTCTGCTTTTAATTTTCCTTTATCTGTAAGTGGAGGATAAAATAGTACTGAACCCATAGCTTATGAAAATTAAATGAATTGATGTATGTAAAGTGCTAAGAACATGTTCTAGAAAAAAGCATGTGCTCAAGCAACATGAGCAATTGTGGACAGGATTAATTTCAGATGCTGTCAGTCAGATTTGGGAATTAGTGTTACGATGCTTATGTACAAAGTCTTAGGAAACACAGCTGCCCATTGATGAAATCTTCCAGCATTTTTAAAAACACCTTTTCAGTTTCTTCTTTAGATACTGGTTTATGTGGGTTTTGTATCTTTTTATAGATAATTTTGATATTTAGTATTTTATTTTCAAGTATTCCTTTCAGCTGGCTTTCCAAATAAAGAATTCTCTATTTTTAATTACTTTTTAGTATACTATGTTTCCTTCCTAATGGCAAATTTGGTATTTATGAATTTCTATTTGTATGTTTGTCATCTGATTCATTAATTCCTTCTCTGTCTTTATTAAATAAATCCTTCCCATCCATTCTTTTATCACCTTTACTTATTCCTGCTCCTGATACCAGCTCAAGCACAAAATGAGGTCCCTTTCCATTTAATATTCAAATTAAATTTCACAGAGCCCTCATCTTGCCCATCTCAAGAGGCACTTTAATTTCTCCGGGAAATTCTCAATTCTGTGAGAATGTTCTCTAAAGTCTGAGTCCTATTTATTATTACTTTCAGGAGAAAACAATTTGGAAAGTCTGTCTATTCAGGCACATAAAAGCCTCTGCTCTTCCACAGTTATTGCCGCTGCTCCCTCATTCAGGTGGTAAGGGAAGACCCTGCCCTCTGACCTGACTGAAGCATGCAACACTGTCTGTGGTCTGTGGTAGTTTATCCAGGAAGTAAGGATGGGTATAGGAGAGAAGGGAGGAGAAATCTGTCTTCTTTAGCATTTTGTTCAATCATAGGTGATCACCCACTATTTCTATATAGAGACTCATTTCTCTCTGCTAATACATACATGTATATACATATGCATATAAACACTGGCATACACATGTCTAGTGGCCACTAGCCTTTGTGAAATTTTTTTTTAAAAGGAGCCCTTCTGGCTACAAGACAGACAAGGGAGCACAAAGTAGATTTCAGTCCCCACTTACCAGGTACCCTAATGCAATGAACAATCTGCAAAACCATATCCATTGTTCCTGCACATAAACATAGGCTTACATAAAAAGCTATTTGGTAAAATTTCATGCATAGTGTCCAGGGAAGCCAGATCAAAAGCTGCTGCTGTATAGAACCATCCTTCCCTAGATCTTAAAAAGAAATACATTGCATTCACTGCACAGCTAAACGGTGAGATTATAAGCCAGATATATTCAGAGGAAGCTGATTTTCAGTATCTATGCCATTGCTGTCATCCCCACCTGTAGCACAGATGTACATTTACATGTCCCAACCTCAGGCTGTGTCTGCCAGTCACAGCTCATACATGTATCCTCTCTCAAAACCTCGGTGTAACCACACTCCTGGCATTTCTGTCTGGACCCCATTTCTGAAAAAGGCAATTCCCTTCTAGTCTCAAGGCTCATCCCATTTCCTGTCTCAGACTGACAAATAGTCAGAATATCTACTCTCTTGGTCCCATACTCATCTACAAAATAAACAATCAGACATCAATTTATTTTCCTTAATCTAATGCATATATAATATTATAAATATATATATGTTTACCAAAGCAATCATAGACAAAACTGATTATCTAGATTAAGGAAAATAAATATATAATATTTATCCTCAAATTATTTCTATTTCTACATTGTCTCAGAATTTTTAAACAATTCATTTGCATTCTTGGAACAAATGTTTGCTGAGCACTTACTGTGTAGCAGGCAATATCTTAGGCCTAAATAAAATAATAATAATCTCCTTCCACAATATAGTCTAGTGAGGTCTTGAACAATTAACAAAAATCTGACTTTATGAATAATCATTTAACTTTATAAATAACCATTTAACATTTTATCACTAATTATTTAACTTTATAGTAAAATATATTTTTAAATTGTTATATTTATATATTTAACACTACAGTAAAATTGTAATTAAATTATAGATATGCTAGATCCATAGGTGTGATGTAGATAAGGATATAGTCTGTGAGGGGACAAAGGGCAAAATATGATGTTTAAGCCAAGGTCTGAAGGTGGTAAAAAGGAACAAACCATGTGGATAGCTGCAGCTGGGCATCCAGGTAGAGCAAACAGTAAGTGAAGCCCCCCAAAAGTCCACCGACATGTCAGAGATGAGCTAACAGTGTGTCAGACTGAGTCAGTCCTGCCGGCCTTCATAAGAACTATTGTTTTGACCTGTGTGAGATGAAGCCATTACAGGGTTTGTGTTGAAAAGTGACATAATCTGATGTAAGCCTTATTAGGATCACCCCAGTGACTGCAGTGGGAGTAGAATACAGGGGGGAAGGTTGAGAAGCAGTAGGAGTAATTGGGTGTTTACTACACGAACTGGTCAGGAAATGTTAGTGACTAAGCGATGTAGGTGTTAAGAAATGGTTGGATTCCAGATACATTTTTAAGATGTAGCCAATAAGATTTGCTGATGGATCAGATGTGAGCCCTCTTTACTGAGCTCTACAACTCTGCATGCAACTAACTAATGTGCTCCTCTTCCATTCCTTTATTCATTTATTCATTCATCACTGAGTCCTTACCATGTGTCACACCCTGTGGCGACACTGGGGAAAATGACAAATGCATTGTTTTCTCTGTCCGGGGAGCACACTGTCTAATGGAGCAAACAGACACATAAACAAAACATTTACTCAAAACATATGAATTATAACAACACGGAGAAAGAAGTGACTGACTACACCTAGGAAGATTAGTGACATTGTCACAAGAAAAATGACATTTGAATTGGCATTTCAAGAATGAGTAAAAGCTGAAGAATAGAAAGAGGGCTGTTCTCTGGTCCAAGCCCAGCAGATGGGGCTTAAACTAAAACAATGGCAGATGATGTGGAGAGAAGTAGATGGATTCAAGAAAGATAAAGTAAGTAAAATTAGTAGAATTTGGTAAATAAATTAGGCATTGAGGGAGAGGATCAGAGTGGAATTAAAAAAACAAACTCTAAATTTTCTAGTTTTGGTAACTAGACAGATGATTACCTCTTTAGTCAAGATGGAAAACATATTTTGGAAAAGGTATTGGTTTTAGAAATGCTATGAGTCAGTTACTTTTGGTAACTTAGATGGAAGTATCTAGAAGGCAATAGATACAATAAAAGCAGGATGGTGCTCAGGAAAAAAGAAAAGGAATAAAGATGCAAAGGAAAGCATAGAGGTAGTCATTAAATCCATGATGATAATGCTGTTTACTAGAATACGTGCCAGTACGTTTCCAAAAACAGCTCTTCTTCTGAAACACATAAATTCATTACCTACAGAACTCTCCTACATTTAGACCCCAGACTACAGAATTGCTTTTGGTATCCTGTAAACTCTTGTCTTTGCATATTGTCGTGCTTATCTTGTTTGGTTTCTTCCTGAGTGGTTGCATTGTGTCTCTTCTGTACACCTCAGTGCTTCATCTCTCTCATGTACTCCTTCCAAATCCTGCTCAAATCTTACCCTACAATTTTTCACATACTATTTGCCTAAGAAAGTCATTTCAGAACTCCCTAACCAGGTGCATCGAGATCTCTAGGTTGTCCTTGAGCACCTTATTTTCTTCATCTGTGAAAATGGCCACAATAATAATACAACTTCATAGGGTCATTGTTAGGATTAAATGAATTAATATATCAAAATGTTTAAAATAGTGTCTATTGCATAGTAAATGCTCAGTGCAGTCTAGCAGTTGTTATTTTGAAGATAGTATAGAGTAAATGCTTAGCATGTGAGTTCTGGAAATTTTGAATTTGTCTGGAGACAAATCAAATGAATTTGGATCCAAATTTAGCCACATAATAGCCAAATAATTTGAGTCAAGTTATTTACATCTCTCTAGCTTCTTTTTTCCATCTGTAAATTCCTTAAGGCCATAGAGATGTATGATATCTACCAGAATACCACATCAGTTATTTTTAGTTATTTGATTACTTTAACTTTTACTATTGAAAAGCTTTAAAATTTATTAGAAGGCGATTTGCTCTATTCATCTTTCATGTTACCTTCATAATCTTTGATTATTTCCTGTATAAATTATCTAATCAATAAATATTTATCATCTTGAATACAGAAAAGGATTTTGTGAGGATTCTATAAGTCTAATGAGTAAAGGAAAAAAGTCAGCTTGGTTATAACAGTGGAAGAAAATTATTCTTCACCATGAATTATATAGGGGAAAGAAGAATTTTAAAAGTTACTTGGCTCAAATTTCACTTTTTAAAGATCCTCTTCAATTTTAGGTTAACTAGAGTAAAAGGAAAAATCTAAGTTGTACTTATTATATGAAACTAAGATTCTGCAAAGCATTTGCCAAATTTCAGGTAATTTGAGAGTAATGAAGAGATAATTGAGTAACTAAACTGGTAAAATAAGAGAAACTCAAATCCAAGTTGTTTCTACATAAGTTATTTCACTTTCCATATCCTCTGTACTTACCAAACTTTTAAATGATAATGCACTTTGAATGTAGATGAAAATCAAGTTACAGAGATAAAGAGTTTCTTAAAGGCAAATATAGAGAAAAATAAGAACCTTCTGGAGAGAAATCATCTGTTAAAAAACCCTCAGGAAATAGCAAATTAGCAAGCAGCAGAATGGGAAGAATTATGCTGAGAATTCCAAATTATTCAGTGATCAAGAAAGTTTTTATAAGAACTCGTTATGCCAGACTTTTTAAAATGCTTAGTCTGTTTTTCCAATGACTAAAAATTCTTTAGGAAAAGTACTGCTTTCTTTAAGTGTTTTTGTATTTTTATTTTAAAAAAATAATACATGCACTTGATAAAAAAAAATTAAATGATACAAATATTAAAGTTAGTCTCCCCACATCAGTGGCTCCTTCAGTCCTCTTTCCTTAGAGCCAGTAGCCATTTCAAAACTCACACAGTCATGTATAACCATTGCAAATTGAGAGCACTCTGTATAGACCATGCTGCTCACTGCTTTTTTTTTTAAACTCTGTCCCATTCTTTATCAGTGCATCTAGATTCACTTCATTCTTTTCAATAGTTATGCAACATTCAACGTACCTCCAATATCACATTGAGTTATCACAACTTATTTACCCACAGCTGGTCACTACAGATGGGCAATTGAGTCTTAACGGTTTTTTGCTTTAATGAACAATATTGGAGTGAACATTCTTGCACATATCTTGCCGTACTTTTCTGAGTTAATGTTACTAGAGTATAATCTGATATAGGATTTCTATTTTAAAGACTATGCTTAAAGTTGGCAGCTATTAGTAATAGCTGACTGAAAAGGCTGCTCAATTTAAAATCCCACTGTGTGTTCATGAAAGAACCTCTTTCCCCATACACTCTCCAGTATGTACTCCGACTCTGTATTATTAGACATTTGACAATAAAATACATTCTCTGGTCTGTCATTTAGCTTTTGAATTAGCTATTGTTTTTTATCATGCTGAAGTGTTGTCAGATTTTCCTTTATGAATTTTGAGTATGGTATATTCTGTGAATCCATTCATTATTATAAGAGAGCTTTTTTTATAATTATTATTGAAGTATAGCTGATTTATAATGTTGTGTTAGTTTCAGGTGTACAGCATAGTGATTCAGACTGTGCAGATTATATTCCATTCTAGGTTATTACAAGATATTGGGTATAATTCCCTGTGCTATACAGTAAATCATTGTTGCTATCTATTCTATATATAGTAGTATGTATTCAGTAATCCCATTCTCCTCATTTGTACCTCCCCTGCTCCCCTGTGGAAACCATAAGTTTGTTTTCTATGTCTGTGAGTGTTTCTGTTTTGTATATAGATTCATTTGTATTATTTTTTAGATTCCATATTTAAATGATATCATATAGTATTTATTATTTTGTCTGACTTACTTCACTAAGTATAGTATTCTTTAGGTCCATCCATATTGCTGCAAATGGCAGTATTTCTTCCCTTTTTATGGTTGAGTAGTATTCCATTGTGTATATATGCCACATCTTCTTAAACCACTCATTTGTTGATGGGCACTCAGTTTGCATCCTTCTATTATAAATAGTGCTGCTATGAACATTGTAATGTATGTATCTTTTTTAATTAGAGTTTTTTTTTTCCAGATACATGCCCAGGAGTGGGATCACTGGATCACAAGGTAAGTCTATTGTTAGTTTTTAAGGAATCTCCATACCGTTTTCCATAGTGACTGCACCAAACTGCATTCCTACCAACAGTGTAGGAGGGTTGCCTCTTTTCTACACCCTCACCAACATTTATTATTAGTAGACTTTTTGATGACAGCTATTCTGACTGGTGTGAAGTGATACCTCATTGTGGTTTTGATTTGTATTTCTCTAATAATTAGAGATATTGAGCATCTTTTCATGGGCCTGTTGGCAATCTGGATGTCTTCTTTAAAGAAATATCTATTTAGGTCTTCTGGCCATCTTTTGATAGGATTGTTTGTTTGTCTATTTTTGATATTAAACTATGTAAGCTGTTTGTATATTTTGGAAAATCTCTTGTTGGTCACATCATATGCAAATATTTTCTCCAATTCTGTAGATTTTCTTCTTATTTTGTTGATGGTTTCCTTTGCTGTGCAAGTGCTTTTACATTTGACTAGGTCCCATTTGTTTATTTTTGCTTTTATTTCTTTTGCCTTGGGAGACAAAGAAAATATTGCTATGCTTTATGCCAAAGAATGTTTTGCGTATGTTCTTTTCTATGAGTTTTATGGTGCCATGTTTTATATTTAGGTCATTAAACCATTTTGAGTTTTGTGGGGTTTTTTGTATATGATGTGAGTGGATGTTCTAATTTCATTGTTTTACGTGAAACTGTTCAGCTTTCCCAACACCATTTGTTGAAGAGACTGTCTTTTATCCATTGTATGTTCTTGCCCCCTTTTTTGTAAATTAATTGACCGTGGATCCGTGGATTTATTTCTGGACTCTCTATTCTACTCCATTGATGATGTGTCTGTTCTTGTGCCGGTGCCATGCTGTTTTGCTGTTTTGGTTACTGTAGCTTTGTAGTATAGTCTCAAGTCTAGAGGGGTTATACCTCCAGCTTTATTTATTTATTTTTTTCAGGATTTCCTTGGTAATTCTGGGTCTTTTGTGAGTCCATATAAATTTTAGGATTATTTGTTCTGGTTCTATGAAAAATGTCCTGGGTATTTTGATAGGACTTGCACTAAATCTGTAGATTGCTTTAGGTATTATGGCCATTTTACCAGTATTAATTCATTCAATCCAATAGCACAGAATATGTTTTCATTTCCTTGAATCCTCTTCAATTTCCTATATGAATATTTTATAGTTTTCAGGATATAAGTGTTTCACCTCCTTGGTTGTTTATTCCTAGCTATTTTTTATGATGCAGTTTTAAACAGGATTTTTTTTTTTGCTTTCACTTTCTGACATTTCATTATTAGTGTATTGAAATGCAACAGATTTCTGTATATTAATCTTGTATCATGCTACCTTGCTGAAATCATTTATTAGTTCTAGTAGTTTTTGTGTGGAGACTTTAGGATTCCCTATATAGAGTATCATGTCACATGCAAATAATGACAGTCTTACCACAAGAAGTTTTTTTTTTTAATCTTCTAGTTTTCTTCCAGTACTTTTATAGTTTTATTCCTAACTTTAACCCATTGATTGAGCTGGATTTTGTTTTTTAATATGGAGTGGGCTCAATCTCAATACTTTGTTTCTCCCCACAAGAACTAATTAATCATCACAATACTAATATCATATGTGTCTTGTTTTCACCAAATAAACTGTCTTGTTCTTACAAGTGATTTGATATTAGTATTACAAGAATATTTGAGTATCTGTGTGTGTCAAGCACTGTAATAAGAAAATGGTGAACACAGACACTACCCTTTCCTTCATGAAGCCTAAATTTTAATGAAGGAAGTTTTTTTGGGTAAACAATAAATGCAGTATTGTACTATGAAATTTATAATAATTTAACTTTCCTTGAGCACTTACTATGTATCTGATACTATTTTAGGAGTTGTTACTCTGCCGCCCATAACCAAATCCAGTCAGCATCCTGTTTTCACACAGCCAACAAGCCAAGACTGAATTTAAATTTTTAAAGAATTGTTTAAAAAAAGCAAAGAAAATTAAAAAGGAAAAAATATGAGACAGATTTTATATGACTTCTGAAGCCTAAATTAATTATCTCTGGTCCTTTACAGAAAACATTTGCTGACCCATGTTTTAACCCTTTTACACTTATTTACTCATTTACTTTTCACATTAACCCTTGAAGTAGTTAATGTTATTAAATAATATTTAACTCCTGCTATTCTTGCACATGAGAAAACAAAATGAGAAAGAGTTATAATTACCTTATAATTTCCACAGAAGAAATAAACTGTGCACTGAATTACTTTATGGGTGTGAGAAATGAGAAAGATTTCCTATAAGGAAAAGAAAAAGCCAGACATGCAAAGAGGAAGAATACCATGCAGACAGAGGAGGCCTCTTTAAAGAACTTGCAGCAATGATAAGTTTGGTGTCTTTAAGGATCCTGAAGATGATCAGTTGATCAGTGTGGGTAACTTGTAACCAGGGGAGTCAAGGAGAATGGGAAACTTCTGAGACATAACAAAGGCCAGATCTTGTAAGAATTTGTAGACCATGGTAAGAAATTTAAATTTTATTAAATAAGTATGTGGGAAGCCATTGAAATACAAGAAGAGAAGATATGAGGTGACCTCAATTATGTTAAGATAACTTTTATGGGTGTATGAAGCATGGAATAAAGGAAGGACAGTTTTGATAGCGCTGCAATAATCCCAGCAAAATATTATGACAGGCTGAGTTAAATGGGTATCAGTAAATGAGAGCAAAGGGATAAAGAAAGGAAAGCATTTGTTACAGGATTATATGTGGGATGTGAAAGAAAGGTTTCTGGCCTGAGTGATTTACTGGGTGGATTTAATACCCTTTGCTGATACGGGTAAGACACAAAAGAGTTTTCTGAAGAAATAATTAAAGTTTACTTTTTTGACATGTGAAGGTTGAGATTACCTGTGAATCTGACTGAGAGAAGAGCAGTCTTAAGCCCTGTCTCTAAGGAGCACAAGCTTGTAGAATTTGAATAGATCATAGACTCCAGGAAATGAGATAAGAAGAAGCAGATATAAAAATAAATGAAAACCAGAAGTAAGTGGAAGCCAAGAGAGGAGAATGTTTCAAGAAGGGAAGAAAACGTTTGTTGTTTGGGGGCTGGATAGAGAGGACACAGGACCAGCACACCCTCTGAGTACTACCTAAAGCAAAGGGCGTAACTGATCAGGACCAGCTACCCGGGCGTCTTATTCTGTCGAGTCCTCTGTTAACATGAAGACAGACATCAGGATGACCAAGTACTAACAGGGAGTCTCACATACCATCTGCAGTGTCTAGAGGTAAACTACTATAATTAATACACTTTCTGAATTGAAAAACAAGGACAAGTAAATTTAAAAAACAAAATAAGCAAAAACCAAAACCTTTATATAAAACCTTACCCCCATTAATGGGTTTCTATAAAGGAATTTGAAACATGGCTCCTTATTACCTTTCGCTTTTTGTTTTTCCAATATTCACTTCAATATACCTGACTTTTCTGAGTTAAATAGCTTCTTGGGTATTTGGGCAGCAGAGGACCAGTGAGAACAGGGTCTCAGTTAGGGCCCTGATAGAGAAAACTGGTACGAGGATTTCTCTGACATAAGAAGAACCCCAAAATAAGTTTCAGATTAATGTCAAATTCTTGGAAGAGCTTGGACTTCAGAAAATTCAGGATTCCTGAGAGAAGACCGCCAGTTCCCTATGAGTGTGCTGGTTCTTCTTGGCTCCCAACAGACCAGAAAGAAACCAAATTGGCCAGATAGACTTATCA
This sequence comes from Camelus ferus, assembly GCF_009834535.1. Classification (NCBI taxonomy): domain Eukaryota; kingdom Metazoa; phylum Chordata; class Mammalia; order Artiodactyla; family Camelidae; genus Camelus; species Camelus ferus. The sequence goes on from NC_045698.1 coordinate 66,724,272, forward strand.
TTGCCTCTAAAGCTGGGAGATTACTGGCAACTTTTCCCATATCACTCAGCAAGGGGCTGAAGACCTCCCACATTAATGTTCAACCCACCCTCCCCACCTCAAACACACACACGCATGCACGCACACGCATACACGTACACACACCAAATATAAAAGTTTGCTCAGTTGTGTTCAAATAGCTGGTGCAGCTGCTGAGTTGCCTGATGCCACTCTCATACTTACTCCAGAGCAGTTAGCCTCCTTTTTCCTACCTGAAATCTAACAGAATTTTCTCTGTATCTATTGTTCTGTTATTATATTAGATGAAGCTTATATTAACCTTTCCATTTGAAAACATGTGTTTTAGCTCAGGCAAGCGTGTCTTGTTAGATCTTAAATGATCTTCACCCCTTTATTGTCACTATTCCCCTTTCTTAAACTTCATATTAGATAAAATTCGGTGTTTCTAGATTTATTTGCCAGGCTTTACTTTTTTTCTTGTTCTCTACTTTTTGTCTATCTTCTCTGTCAGTAGCTATTGGCTGTGTAACAAACCTCCCAAACTCAGTGGCTTAAAACAATAATTACTGATTACTGCCTCCAAGTGTATGAGTCCTCTGGACAGTGCTTCTGGTCTCAGCCAGATTTACACCTGTTTCTGAGGTCTTCTGTGGCTGCTTCCAGGATTGAGGCAGAAAATTTTCATGCTAAGTCTTTAACAGTTTTTCATGTAAGATGGCAAGGAAGCTATTAAAAAATAGAAGGATGTTAGAAAGACTTAGGAGCCAAGTAGAAGCGGATCCCAATGGCCAAGATGAGACAATGTGGACATCAGTAAAGCCAATAACTACAGTGCCTCACAACACATTTAATATGTTTAAATCCATGAGGGCATAATGTCAGTAAAAACCCACTTTTGAATATAGGAAATAACCTCTTTGAAAGCTGGAAAATGAAAGTAGAGAATCAAGCATTTATCATGTTTACATGTAGTTACAAACTACACCTCTAGGTAACACAATAATAGATAAAATCACATTTCTCTTCAGACAAGCATTCCAACAAATAAATCAAGAAGAAATGGTCAAATTAGGATATGACCATTTTGGAACTCCTGACGAATTAATAATCTGAGTCATAATCATCCGTGCTTGCTGATACTACAACAAAGACGGACAACCAGACTATGCAGTAGTCTGGTCAAAAAATAAGCCTCTAACTTAAATTCTATTTACAGAAGATGAGAAGGAACACTTTAAACTACATACACCACATGAATACAATCAACAAAGTCCAGATTATGGGGAACTCTACATGACAAATTCTCCAGTTTCTTCAACAGATAAATTACAAGGGAAAAATGAAAGTGAGAGGGGGAGAGTAAACTAAATTGTGATATTTTGGGTGCATACTCGATGATAAAATTATAAAGAAAAGCTAAGAAGTGTTTACCATAAAAATTAGCAGAGTGACTACTCTTAGGGGACAGGAGGGGATTGTGTTTGGAAGTAACCTCATGGAAGGCTCAGGCAACAAGTGGCTACAAAAATTTATCCTGCGTGGGCAGGGGAGATGGTCAATGGGTGGTCAGATTACAGTAATTGATTAAGCTGCATATATGTTTAGGTGTTTTATTTTTATGTATTTGTATTAAATTTAACAATGAAAGAGTTTTTAGAAAAGCACCCACTAAGCCTTCCACCTCTGTCTTACCATGAAGTAGATTGTAGCAGACAAATACTTTCTACCAAGAGCAACTAGAAAAAGGCAAAGAAAAGCAAATGCTGTTTAAAGGCATCACAGGGGCTAAGGCAGTCAGAATTTAAGGGCTTGATAGACCCAGGAGAGAGGAAAAGCTCATTAAGTTTAGCCCAAGTTTCTGGACACTGCTTTTCCTTCTAGGTACTTGCTGATTAAGCTACAAATCAAATAACATATAGATAAATAGAAAAACTGTAACCATTGGAATTAAAATAATGAACTTTTAAAGACTATTAAAAACTTAAAAAAAGAAATTACACTAAAAATTTTAAAATAAATATTTTTAACTGGATGAAATATCAAAGCTGTAGGATGCAGACAAAGCAATGCAAAGAAACCCAATTGCCTTAAACACTAATCTTAGAAATGAAGAAAACCTACAGATCGATGCAGTTCAGCGCTAACCCCTGACAATCTGTACAAATAACACCTGTCTGCAAGGGACCACTGCTTCCAAAGTGCTGATGGTCTGGCAGATGTCCTAATGGTCTTGATGGGAAAGCTCTATGGAGTCTTGACCTTTTCCAGGATACAAAGCAAAAGTGTAATAATACATTTTATTTAATAGGGAAAATTTTTTCTGATTATGTATAAGGATATTTAAGAGAGACCTGCTTTTGAAAACAAATGGAAAAGAAACACTTCTCAATCCTTTCCTGTAGTTTTCAAATACAAGATGTGTATGCCAATTGGAATCTGAAATCTTTCATATTCACCCGTCTTTATACTTAGTGCATAATTCTTGTGAATCCAAGAACAATGAGATAATAACTTTCATTTTGCATGCAAATTTTTGAAAAAATTATTACTACAAGCAACCATTGTTTTAAAAAATCTTTCTCTAGAGGAGATTCATAAACCTTAGTTCATGAACACTTCTATTTCTTTGTAAGATTATTCGGTAGTGAAGCCAGAAGTAATTGTATAGGCAATCGTAAAGGATCATATTATTTCTACTTTTAAATATGTATTTAATTTGAACTAGGCAGTCTGGAATGAACATTTTCTTTTCCTGAATGAAGTCTGTCATCAATTAAACCTAGTAATCAGAGCATTCATCTCACAATAGTATTTGTCATTATGCCATTATCAAGTCTACTTAATACCCTGTAGCAGAAATAATTCAATCTTTATTATTCTTTAATGAGCTCTGAATGTTAGCTCTATTTTGAATGAGGAATTGGCATTGGGGTACAAAAGACTATGAGGAGGAACCAACGATAGATGGAGAGGGGGTTCTCAAAAGCCAACACCATAAAAAAAAAATCTTGATATTTACAAACCTGAAAGTTGCAAATTTTAATCTAAGATCTCAAGAAGTAGACAAATACTCCACTGGTAGACATAATCAGACAGAAAGATCAGCTGCTTCTTTCTGGCACTACCATTGAACTTTGTGAGGCTACTCTGATTTGTAATTTCAACATTAACAGGAAGAGAATAAAATTTAATCTTATATAATTATAATAATAATTTAATTTGCTTGCCATCTGGATGTAAAATTTGGAATTATTGGGATGGTTTTAATTAAAACCAAAAATACTGTTTAACATGAATAATGGCAATTTCCATGTGATAGGTTGGCTTATACAACAAAGTCCATCTACTAGACATGTACAAAGAATATGTTTACATAAAGTTAAAATAAAAGCAGAAAGTAAACTGCTGTGCAAATATGTAACAGGAAGAAAATAGGTGAGTCATATTAACATCATATAAATATTATTCAAAACTGAGAGTAAAAATGAAGACATAGACGATATCTTTAAAATGTAATCTTTCCAAAAATAATATATAGATTTAATGTAATTCTAATTAGAAACCAAATATTGGTATTGTTTCTGCTTTTGTTATTAATAATATTTTAAATTAATATGGAAAACTAAATGAACAAAAATTAACAAAAACATTTAGGGAAAAAAAGAATCATAAAGGATGATTTGTCATACAAGATCGTTGAAGCCTATTATAAAATTATCACAATAAAATTGTGAACACAGTGTTGGCAAATAGGTAAATGACATAAAACCAGAGTCCAGAAGTAGATGTCCTAGATATGGAAAAAATAGTATATGGTAGAATTGCCATCTTAATTTAGAAGGAAATAGAGTCTTTCTTTAATAAATAATATTGACATAATTAGTTATTCATTTAAAATAAACAAAAATATATATATTATGTTTCATACCATACAAAAATAATTCCTAGATAGATTGAAATCTAAATTTAGAAAAATAATAAAAATGTTAAAATAAATGTAAGAGAATTTTTTAAAGCTTCAGATGAAAAGATTCCTTTTAGCAAAATACTAAATTCAAGAAGGGCTGATAATTTGACCACTGAAATAATTACAGCATCATAAACAAAGTCTAGAGAAAAAAATGACATTTGCAAAATATATGATTAATTTTCTATGTACCTGCAAAATATGAAAGTAATAATAGTGTGACAGAAAAATAGAGAAGAGGAGATGCAAATCATCAAAAACTTAAGAAAGCATGGTCAACCTAGTTAGTAGTAAATAAAATGCAAGTAAGATAATAAAGAGACACCACTTTAAATTTTTTTTTGTTGGAGAAAATAGTTTTTTGAATGCTAACACCCAATATTGCTGAGCTTGTGCAGAAATGTTCACAATGCAGAAGTCTTCACACAAAATAAATGACTTAGGAATTGTTCAAAATTGAAGACTAAAGAAACATGATAATCTAAATTCAGAACATGATTCTGAACTGAATCTTTTTGCTATAAAGGACATTATTGTGGCATCTGGCAAAGCTGGAATCAGGATTGATAGTAGCATGAATCAATGTTAACTTCTTGATACTGATAGTTATATTATGATTATGTCACAAAATGACCTTGTTTGTAGGAAATATAGCTAAAGTATGTGGGGACAAAGGGACATCATTTCAACAACTTATACTCTCATCTCCTTGTTCTGTACTTCAACTATTCTCTAAATCTCAAACTGTTTCACAGACACACACAATACTCTTTAATACAGAAAACAGATTTAGAAATCTTCTACAAGAAATATAAAAGCTAAATGATCAAAGCTATTTACTTCCAGTGATAATTAGATAAAAAATTGATATATCTATCAATAAAATAAGAATTAATTACATTATCATACATTCATCAAATATAATGCTTTGGCCATATGAATGAATTAAAACTATGTGTTTAATTTCCATACCTGGCCATGCATGGACTTAGGACCAATGCAAGGAAAAGGCTCTGCTAAGTGTGGCAGGTCTGTTGAGAGCCTTGGCTGCCCTGTGGTTGCTAATGCAGGCAAAGAGAGAGATGCTAACAATCCACACTCCTGGACACACAAACACTTCAAGAAAAAAGTCATGTTTTTCATTCCAACAAGTCATTCGAAAGTGTTTTCCTTTTTTTTTTTTTTCCTTTGGTAGTAACAAACTAAATCCATTCAATATAATGCCAAGAACTTTCAGACCACAGCAACATAACTGTCTGTCTCCATTCTTCAGAGCTATTCATTCCAAGAAAATCAGTAACCAATGTTCTAATAGTATTGATTTTAGACATTTACTTATTTTAGTAAAATTGTGATCTTCATGAGACAAATGGGAATGATGAACTGAAGTTAATTCTGAGTAGGGAGCTGAGGCAGCAATTTAGAAAAAATGATAAATGTATTTTCCTTGAAAGAGTTATGATCTCTTTTTTTATAATGAGCTGCTGTCCTCTAAGGAAATTTCAGATTAAATATTTATTGATTTCAAGACTTACATTTTTTATTTTTGTGTCATTGAAATTCACACATTAAGGAAAAGGAAAGCTTTGCTTTACAAGCAGTATAATGACCTGCTTGTTGGGGTATTATGGTTATCAGGGCCACACAAACAACAGGACATTTTTATACTCAGATAATATCAAAAAGGGGTGGGCAAAAGACAGAATCAGCACTCTAGGATCAGAAAATAATCTAAGCAATTCAAATTTAAAAATCAATTTGCTAAATATCTAAGTTAAGGGGAGCGTTCTGTGGCTCCTTATACCTTTCTCTACCAAATATGATTTTGGAGTTTTCACCCACTTGAGTGCATTTGGTAATTTGAATTAGAACATGAGAAATGCTGGGCTCAACAGGGCATGCCAAAGCCCTAAGAGCCACTTGAGCTTTATTTACATTTACTCTAGATTGATCGTCACTCTCACAGCTCAAGGTTTTGCTATAGTATACACTCTTGAGAATGACTTTGAAAAATAGTGTTGCCATTTATTTCATGTTAACAAGTCTGGTCTGTGGGAAAATTCTCTTCCACTATGGGAAAAGACAAAACAGCAAAATTATCAGAGTAGGCATTGAATTTCTTCACCCTAATTTGTTATAATTCGTTTCAACAAGGATGTGTTGAGTATTTAGCATTAACCATGTTATGTTAAGCAAAAGGAAATATATGACACAGTTCTCACTTTTAAAGGTCATACAGTGAAGATTTTCTGGGTCACTCCCTAACCCTGAACTTTCTTTCTGGGTATGTGAACAACATGGTTTTGTGCTATATTCTGAGAAGAGACAAAATATTTGGAGTTTTCACTTAAACCACTTAATATGGGCAAAGTTTTAATTTTAATTGTTTTCCTTTTCAAATTACACTGTAAATTTCTCAAAAATACGAGTTACCCTGCGTCACATAATTCTTTTATATTCAACTGCCATGTCCCATTCACAGAACATACACACACACACACACACACACACACACACACACTCCTCAATAATTCCAGTTCTGATGAACATGCTTACTATAAATGTAAAATGATTTTTCATTAACTTGTCCTTAAGGTTTTCAAACTCTTTAATGTCTAATTTCCTTTATTTGAGAAGTCAGATTCAGATAGCAGTTTTTTAGATCATCGTTTTTCCCTCTAATAATTATCACTTTAATAAGTATAAAAATTCTTAATTAGTAAGTACTGAAAGATGAAACAGCTACTCTTCTTCCTTGAAGAGAGGTTCTAACACTCAACAGGAACCATCCTTAGCTTTATAAAGGTGAGGAACCTTCTTATGTGCTGTCTCTATCCTTCATATTACTCCTCCACCAGCATTGTCAGTGGTCAGTAAATATTTGCTATGGTTAGGATAGGGTGAGGACAGTGTTGGTACACTCATGCCAAGTTTCTTTATCATAGAGGAATTTTACACAATATAGAAATATTTATTATATACATTATGTAATAGTTTTCTAGAATTGCCATTAGAAAATACCATAGACTGGATGGCTTAAACAACAGAATTTTTTTTCTTGCAGTCTGTAGGCTAGAAGTTCAAGATGGAGGTGCAAGCAGGGTTGGTTTCCTCTGAGTCCTCTCACCTTGGCTTTCATATGGCCACCCTTTGGCTGCCTCTTCACGTGGTCCTTTTTCTGTGCATACACATTCCTGGTGTCTCTCTGTGTGTCCTGGTCTCTTCATCTTATAGGGATACCAGTCATTGGATTAAAGCCCACTCTAACAACCTCATTTTAACTTAATTGCCTGTTTAAAAGCGCTATCAACAAATAGAGTCACATTCTGAGGTACTAAGGGTTACATTTTTCAACATATGAATTTTGGAGGACTGAATTTAGTCGATATCACCTTACTAGCAGCTGTTTAATGGATATAAAAATGACACAGCCCCTGGTTTCAATTAGCAGACCAGGTATTCTTGCAGGAAAATAAATAAATAATTAAATAAGCAAATGATAGTATTAGTGAAACTATAAGTACAATAAAATGAAACATGCAAATGTTAAGGTTCATTTATAAGGATTAAGAGAGTTGATAGTGCAGGTGACATTTGAGAATGAGCCTTGAGGAAACCTCAGGAGAGAAATAAAGATTGGACATTAACTAAATGCTTTATGAGGCTTTAATCTTCGACATGCTCTTTAGGTTGATAGTTCTGGTCTTGTTTTTAAAAGAGGAACATTGCTATTTTGACCATGTATCATCAAATTAGTTTTAAAATAAAACATCAAGGTCCATCTTATTCTCCTTTCCCTGATATAAAGGATTGAGAAAGGAAGGTTTTAAGAGAAAAGAACAGTATGAAGAAAACCCAAAATGAGTTTATCAAAGTATTGCAAAAGCTGTTTAACTTGAAAACAAAATCTGTAAATATAACCCACTCAATAATGTATTAAAAGAACCAATCATATAATCAGTGTAAACAGACAAATAGACAAAATTATTTGATAATTCAACATTATTTTTTAAGAAAAATATTCTTGGTAAAATATAAGTTTATTATCTGATAAAAGAAATATATGAAAAATCTATAGCAAGCATTAGTATGAACAAAGAAATGTTGAAAGCAGCTTTTTTAAAATCTAGAAAAAAGCAGATTTCTATTAAGCATTTTACTGGATGTACTCACCAAAACAACCAAGGACAAGAAATAAAAAGCATAAACACCGAGTAAAAAGATAGGACTGGTGTGGTTACTATTCAAAAATGTCAAAATACATGTTATTCGAGAAGAACAGAGATATGGAATGGGGAAGGAACAGAGGTGGATGCAGCTGCTCTGTTGGGATTTTGGTTGGCTGTTGGGGTTTGGGAGTTTGCTTTGTAAGCTTTCACCGTACTTAAATGTACACTGAATACATTTTTATATATTAAATGTAACAAAATAATAATCTTAAAAATATGTCAAATGTGAGCTTTCATTCCAACAACAACAAGCTAGTGTTTAAAAAATTTCTCCAAACTGATCTTCATGCAGTGTTCATGCTTATGATCAAAATGCTTACACATTGATCAGCTTGGGCTTATACCTGCAAACCAGTTTTGTTAAATTCAAAGATTTTTTTTCCCCCAAGCACTTAGCTACTTTTAAAAATAATCACACAGTTGCTCAGTAAACATAAGCTACTGAATTAACTCCTTTGTATAAAGAGTATTTCATACATAATGGAATGCCTTTAATGCTGTATTGTTTTTCTTTATTAGCCATATTGGATCTCTCAACTTATATTTTTCTCTTATCGTGATCTAGGAAGAATTTTTAAACCTGCCATCTATTCTCATAAAAGGGCTACTAGAATAATAATAGCTCATGTAAAGGGGGCTTTTAGAAAGAAATCACCATCACAGAATGTTTTCTCTGGATTTTCTACCTGAATAAATATATATGTTCTGTGTGCCTGAATGGTAGCATGACTACTGGAAACTAAGCCTTCTAGTGTTTAGGAGCACATGGGCACCAAGTCTGTGGAGGAAGGAAAGGATCCAAGTAACGATCCATCCTGACACTTTTCTTAAGTTCTGTGTCATTTGGAGATGCTGCTTTCTACAACTTGTACTTATTAAGAACTTTTTCTTTACCAGGCACTGATCTGATATACATTATTAAATACTATATTGTGTCTAGTAGGACAAACAAAGCAGCAATTACACATCAAAGTTGGGTAAATTCTGGGAGAGACATACTAATGGAGCACAGAGAAGAAGCACCTCTCTTAACTTGACAGAGTTAGAGAAAAGTCCTTAGACTATTAATGAGATATTTGCTGTAGGGATTTTGTATGTGCTTGTGGTCATCAGAATAATATCCCCCAAATCTGTCCACACTTTAATCCCTGGACCCTGTGAATAACATATTACATGGCAAAGGGAATCTAGGGTTGCAGATAGAATTAGCATTGCTAATCAACTGATCTTAAGAATAATAAAGAGATTGTCCAACGGAGTTATCCAAGGGAGTTCAATGTAATCACAGAAGTCTTTTAAAAGTGAAGGAGGGAGGTGAAGAGTCAGTGGCAGAACGAAGCAGTGTTAGAAGGACTCAACCAGCTGTCGATGCCTTTGAAGATGGAAGGGGCTATGAACCAAGGATTGCAGGCAAACTCTAGAAGCTAGAAAAGGCAAGAAAGTGTATTCTTCTTAAGAGCTCAGCCTTGACTTTAGCCCAGCAATACCCATTTTGAACTTCTGAAGTGCTAGAACCATAAGATAACCCAAATTCACTGTTTTAAGCCACTAACTTTGTGGTAACTTGTTAACAACTGTCACAGAAAACTAATAAAATGCCCTTTATCAAGTTAAGGAAGTTCAGTTGATTCCAAGCTTTCTGAGAGTTTTTATCATGAAAAGATGTTGAATTATTTAAAATGGTAGTAGATAAGACATCTATAGATATGTCTAATAGGAAGATGTCTATAGATAGATACATAGATAATATGTATATATAGATAGATAAGATGTATATATAGATAGATAAGATGTGTAGATAGATAGATAGATAGATACTTACTATTTGTTCTATTTCTCCAGAGAACTCTGATAAAGTCACTAACTATCTGGACATTTCTATGGTTTCTTATAGTTTCTTATTAATTACTATCTTTGTATTCCCACTTTTACTTTTGTAAATTATTTCCAACATAGTAATTTAAAAGTTTGTGTTTCATACTTAGAATTTTTTAACTTTTAGGCAATCTGAATATGTTGTTTATTATTTTGAAGAGCCTTTTCCATGGTGAATTATTTCCTTGTGTATCTATTGATCTTTGACACTTTTTTTTTTTGGTCAAGTATTGATCTTTAATTGTGAGTTCACATTTAATTAATTCTACTATATGAATAACGTGCTGGCAAAAATTGAGAGTGTTTCCTTCTTGACAGGATTTGCATTTGCTTCTGCCGGGAGCCAGGCACTGTTACCAAACTCAGGCCACTTCTATCCCCTTGTTCTCAGGTTGCCTTAAAGTCTCATATTCATCTATCCCTACTTTGTCTTTTGGGGTCAAAACCTAATTTGAGGACTGTGAGCTGACATTGGCACCTGACCTCAGATAATCGTAGTCTTGGAGACGGAGAAGATGGCGGAGTAGAAGGACGCTCGCAGGTCACCCTCTCCCACAAATACACCAAGACCCACATCTACAGACCCACTCAGCCAACCAGAGCACCTGTGGAACTCCGACAGAACATCGCCCTCTTCAAAAGATAAAGACGCCAAAAATCTGGTAGGAGAAAAGGAAAAAAGAAAGAACAAAAGGCAAAGCAGCGCGGGACGGGTTCCGCGGGGAGGGAGCGGCAAAGGAGGACTGGCGCTCGCTCGCTGGGTCTCCCCTCTCCAACTGAGAGGCCAGCGGGACGGAGGGGGAGCCTCCGAGGCTCGGATCTGTACAGAGCAGCCCTTGACTGACAGAACTAAGTTAAACGGGCACAGAGCGTCCCCCCGACACCCAGCCTGAGACGCCGGCCGGCAGCTGCGGGCAGGGCCAGGCTGCACAAGCCGGGCGGAGGACGGAAGTGGCTGCACGGAGGCAGCACCGGGGGAACGCAAGGGGCTGCGCGCCATGGCTGTGGGTGCACAGGGCAGAACAACCTGGGCCCTCCATAAAACAGCAAGGTTGATGTGCTCTCGGGGGAAGGGCGCACACCCCCATCTCTGAAAACCCACGGAAAATTTTTGGGGGAAGAGAGGAGGGGCTCAGGCACAGCCGCCATATCCTCCACGCTGAGCACTCAGGCGGGGGCGGGGGCGAAACCTGCATCCGCACCGAAGGGCTTAGCAGCCTCAAAGGCCAGACAGACTGGCCTGCAGCCCGGGGCAGATAGGATCCGTCCATCCTGGTCCCTCAGAGAACTTGCTCCACAAAGACAAACAAGGAGCTGGGTTTTGGCTGGGAGCAGGGACAGGGCTGTCCCTCGGTCTTCCCCGAGCCCACCCGCGGAGCGCTGACCAGGGCGGAGCGCGCAGCCGCACAGAGCAGCGGAGCTACCGGTGGCGCAAGTAGAGCGAGAGCGGCCCCCCCGCCTTTCGGGCAGGAACACAGCCCCTGACCGAGGTGCTGGGAGGGGGCAAGACCCGCCCTCCTACCCCGCCAGTCTGCAACATCTGACTGCGGCATCCGGAGGGGCAGCGACCCGCCCGCCCACAGCAGAGGAGAGCTGCACCTGACCCAGTGTTAGGAGGAGGCGCGATCTGCTTGCCGACAGGTGCTGGGAGCAGCACAGAAGAGGGCGCCAACGGAGGGCCTCTGAAAACAGCAAGCTGAGCTTCCAAAACAGGACGAAGACAGAAAGACTTCACATTAAAAGCACACAGACTCCAGGAGAACACCGAACAAACCCCTCCCACCCCCCCTTTTTTTTTTAATCTGTTTTTACCTGTTCTATTTTCTATTACTCTCTTAATCTTTACTTCTTAATTCATTTCTATTTCTCTTGGGTCTTGGGTTTTGATGTCCTGCTATTGATTAGACACAGGTTTCAAATACATCTATTCATCTCCCCCCCCCTTTTTTTGTAAAGGTTTTAAAAGGACGTCTCAACCTGATTAATACTCTGCTTCAACTCACTCTTCTATTATTCATTATACACTGTTTTCAAACCCTCTTTCTCCCTTCTTTTAAAATTCTTTCTCTCTCTCTCTTATTTTTTTTTCTTTTTTTCCTAAGTTCTATTCCTAAATAAGCATCAGATAGATAAGATCCTTAAGGACCAAAATAAACAACTGATACTCCATAAACCACAGCGCCAAAGAGGTATGAGCAAGATGAAGAAGCAGAAAAACCTTTCCCAATTAAAAGAACAAGAGAAATCCCCTGAAAGAAAGATCAACGAAATAGACATCAATAGCCTACTAGATCAAGATTTCAAAAAAGGAGTGATTGAATTGCTGAAGGAATTAAAAGAGATAGTGTTTAGAGATATAAAATATGTCAAAAATGAAATTGAAGCTATAAAGAAGAGCCAAGTAGAATGGGTAAACTCATTGACAGAGATGAGGAATGATCTAATAGCTGTGCAAAGCCGACTAGATAATGCAGAGGAACGAATTAGTGATCTAGAAGACAGGGCAATAGAAAGCACCCATTCAGAAGAACTACAAGATAAGCAAATAAAAAATAATGAAAATAGCATAAGGGACCTATGGGATAATATAAAGCGTCCCAATCTTCGCATAATAGGGGTCCCAGAAGGAGAAGAAAGATCAAAGGGGATTGAAAAGGTTTTTGAAGAAATCATGACTGAAAACTTCCCAAACTTAAAGAAGGAATCAGATATCCAAGTACAGGAAGCTCAGAGGGTCCCAAACAGGAAGAACCCAAATAGACCCACACCAAGACGTATCATAATCAAGATGGCCAGAGTCAAGGATAAAGAAATGATTCTAAAGGCAGCAAGAGAAAAGCAAAGAGTAAGTTACAAGGGAACCCCCATAAGGCTCTCAGCTGATTTCTCTACACAAACACTACAGGCCAGAAGGGAGTGGCAAGATATATTCAAAGCCCTGAATGAAAAAAAGATGCAGCCTAGGATCCTTTATCCAGCAAGGCTATCCTTGAGGATAGAAGGAGAAATAAAGAGTTTCACAGACAAAAAAAAGCTGCAGGAGTTTAGCAACACTAAACCCATGCTAAAAGAAATATTGAAAGGGCTATTCTAAATAGAAAAGCAGCAGGATGCTACAGAAATGAGAAACACACAACTGGAAAGGTGATAACTCATGAATTACAAATAAAGTAAACATGAAATTATAAAAGAAGACATACAAATCACTGAGAGTGGGAGAGGGAGGCAGGGAAATATAGAATATTTTTTTCTTTCTTTTTTAAATTTTTTTAACAGTAGGATGGGTTTGAGATCATGTTACTATCAGTTTAATAAAAACAGTTATAGTAATGGGTTGATAGATTTACAAAAAAGGGTAACCACAAGCCAAAAATTTACAAAGGAGTCACAAAAATTAAATAAAATCCATGATAATACAAAGGAAAATTACCAAACCACAAAAGGAAGAAGAAAGGAACAAAGAGGATATACCAATTCAACTGCAAAGATAAGTTCAAAATGGCAATAAACACACATCTATCATTAATTACTGTAAATGTTAATGGACTAAATGCTCCAGTCAAATGACACAGAGTGGCAGACTGGATAATAAAGCAAGAACCTTCAATATGCTGCATACAAGAGACCCACTTTAGGGAGAAGGACACATATAGATTGAGAGTGAAAGGATGGAAAAGGATATTCCATGCAAATGGAAAAGCCAAAAAAGCAGGTGTTGCAGTACTAATCTCAGACAAAACAGACTTTAAAACAAAGGCCATAAAGAAAGATAAAGAAGGACATTTTATAATGATTAAAGGAGTGATACAAGATGAGGATATTACACTCGTTAATATATATGCACCCAATATAGGAGCACCTAAGTACATACAAGAATTACTAACAGAGATAAAGGGGGATATTGATGGGAATACAATCATAGTTGGAGATTTTAACACTGCATTAACATCACTAGACAGATCTTCCAGACAGAAAATAAACAAGGCAACAGAGAAATTAAGTACTACAATAGAAAAACTAGATTTGGTGGATATTTTCAGAGCATTACACCCCCCAAAAAATAGGATATACATTCTTTTCAAGTGCACATGGAACATTTTCCAGGATCGATCATGTACTTGGGCACAAAAGAAACCTCAACAATTTTAAGAAGATAGAAATTATCTCAAGCATCTTTACTGACCACAATGCCATGAAACTGGAAATCAACAACAGAGAAACAAAGGAGAAAAAAAGAAAGCATGGAGATTAAACAATATGTTATTGAAAAAACAATGGATCAATGAGGAAATCAAAGCTGAAATTAAAAAATACCTTGAGACAAATGATAATGAAAGCACAACCACTCAAAACCTATGGGACACAGCAAAGGCAGTGCTAAGAGGGAAGTTTATAGCGATGCAGGCCTTCCTCAAAAAAGAAGAACAATCTCAAATAAACAATTTAACCCACCACCTGAATGAATTAGAAAAAGAAGAACAAAAAGCCCCAAAAAGCAGCAGAAGGAAGGAAATAATAAAGATCAGAGAGGAATTAAATACAATAGAGATTAACAAGACCATAGAAAAAAATCAACCAAACCAAAAGCTGGTTTTTTGAAAAAGTAAATAAAATCGACAAACCTCTGGCCAAACTCACAAAGAAGAAAAAAGAGAGAGCACAAATTAACAAAATAAGAAAGGAAAATGGAGAAATTACAACAAACAAAATAGAAATACAGAATATCATATGAGAATATTATGAAAAACTATATGGAACCAAACTGGATAACCTAGAGGAGATGGACAAGTTTCTGGAAACATACTGTCCACCAAAACTGAGTCAAGAAGAACCTGAACACTTGAACAATCCGATCACTAGAAAGGAAATAGAAATAGCAATTAAAAACCTCCCTACAAATAAAAGTCCAGGACCGGACGGCTTCACCGGGGAATTCTACCAAACATACAAAGAAGAACTCATACCAGTCCTTCTCAAACTCTTCCAGACGATTGAAAAGGAGGGAATACTCCCAAACTCATTCTATGAAGCCACCATCACCCTGATACCAAAACCAGGCAAAGACACTACAAAAAAAGAGAATTATAGGCCAATATCACTGATGAACATAGACGCCAAAATCCTCACCAAAATTTTAGCAAATAGAATCCAACAACGCATAAAAAAGACTATACATCATGACCAAGTGGGGTTCATCCCAGGGACACAAGGCTGGTTCAACATACGCAAATCAATCAGTGTAATACATCACATCAACAAGAGAAAGGACAAAAACCACATGATCATCTCAATCGATGCAGAAAAAGCATTTGATAAAATTCAACACCCATTTATGATAAAAACTCTCGCCAAAGTGGGTATAGAGGGAACATATCTCAACATAATAAAAGCTATATATGACAAACCTACAGCCAGCATAGTACTCAACGGTGAAAAACTCAAAAGCTTCCCACTAAAATCTGGGACAAGACAAGGATGCCCACTATCACCACTCCTATTCAACATAGTCCTGGAAGTCCTAGCCACAGCAGTCAGGCAAGAGAAAGAAATAAAAGGGATCCAAATTGGAAAAGAAGAGGTAAAAGTGTCATTATATGCTGATGACATGTTACTATATATAGAAAACCCTAAAAGGTCCACACAAAAGCTACTAGAGCTGATTGAAGAATTCAGCAAGGTAGCAGGTTACAAAATTAACGTTCAAAAATCAGTTGCATTTCTTTACACTAACGATAAATCAACAGAAGAAGAAAGTAAAGAAACAATCCCCTTTAAAATAGCACCCAAAGTAATAAAATATCTGGGAATAAATCTAACCAAGGAGGTGAAAGAATTATACACAGAAAACTATAAACCATTGATGAAGGAAATTAAAGAAGACTTTAAAAAATGGAAAGATATTCCATGCTCTTGGATTGGAAGAATCAATATTGTTAAAATGGTCACACTGCCCAAGGCAATCTACAGATTTAATGCAATCCCTATCCAATTACCCAGGACATATTTCACAGAACTAGAAAAAATCATAATAAAATTCATATGGAACCATCAAAGACCTAGAATTGCCAAAGCATTACTGAAGAGAAAGAAAGAGGCTGGAGGAATAACTCTCCCAGACTTCAGACAATACTATAGAGCTACAGTCATCAAGACAGCATGGTATTGGTACCAAAACAGACATATAGACCAATGGAACAGAATAGAGAGCCCAGAAATGAACCCACAAACTTTTGGTCAACTCATCTTTGACAAAGGAGGCAAGAATATACATTGGAATAAAGACAGTCTCTTCAGCAAATGGTGTTGGGAAAACTGGACAGCAGCATGTAAAACAGTGAAGCTAGAACACTCCCTTACACCATATACAAAAATCAACTCAAAATGGATTAAAGACTTAAACATAAGACAAGATACAATAAACCTCCTAGAGGAAAACATAGGCAAAACATTATCTGACATACATTTAAAAAATTTTCTCCTAGAAGAAATAAAAGCAAGAATAAACAAATGGGACCTAATGAAACTTACAAGCTTCTGCACAGCAAAGGAAACCAGAAATAAAACAAGAAGAAAACCTACGGAATGGGAGAAAATTTTTGCAAGTGAAACCTGACAAAGGCTTGATCTCCAGAATATATAAGCAGCTCATACGACTCAATAAGAAAAAAAAAAACAACCCAATCCAAAAATGGGCAGAAGACCTAAACAAGCAATTCTCCAAGGAAGACATACAAATGATCAAAAAGCACATGAAAAAATGCTCAATATCACTAATTATCAGAGAAATGCAAATCAAAACTACAATGAGGTATCACCTCACACCAGTCAGAATGGCCGTCATTCAAAAATCCACAAATGACAAATGCTGGAGAGGCTGTGGAGAAAAGGAACCCTCCTACACTGCTGGTGGGAATGCAGATTGGTGCAGCCACTATGGAAAACAGTGTGGAGATTCCTCAAAAGACTAGGAATAGACTTACCCTATGACCTAGGAATCCCACTCCTGGGCTTGTATACAGAAGGAAATCTACTTCAGGATGACACCTGCACCCCAATGTTCATAGCAGCACTATTTATAATAGCCAAAACATGGAAACAGCCTAAATGTCCATCAACAGGTGACTGGATAAAGAAGAGGTGGTATATTTATACAATGGAATACTACTCAGCCATAAAAACTGACAACATAATGCCATTTGCAGCAACATGGATGCTCCTGGAGAATATCATTCTAAGTGAAGTAAGCCAGAAAGAGAAAGAAAAATACCATATGAGATCGCTCATATGTGGAATCTAAAAAACAAAAACAAAGCGTAAATAAAGGACAGAAATAGACTCACAGACAGAGAATACAGAGTTGTGGTTACCAAGGGGGGTGGAGGGTGGGAAGGGATTAGACTGGGATTTCAAAATTGTAGAATAGACTACACTGTATAGCACAGGGAAATATACACAAAATGTTATGATAACTCACAGAGAAAAAAATGTGACAATGTGTATATGTCCATGAATGACTGAAAAATTGTGCTGAACACTGGAATTTGACACAACATTGTAAAATGATTATACATCAATAAAAAATGTTAAAAAAAATCGTAGTCTTTATATTTTTTGGGGGGGTCGGGCTGAATGAGGAGTCCCTTACTCCCTGTGAGTATCCCCTTCCACATATACATACATACACACGTTATGCAATATGTAGTTATTTTGTAGCAGGAAAGTCTCCTTGTAATATCTGTTCTGATGTATTGTCCACAGCATATTGCTAGTCCTGAGGATTTTCTTAACAAATTATGCAGATAATTAAAGGATAATTGGGTAGTCATGGAAATAAAATATAGATTTTTGATCATTGAAAACCTATAGAATTTGCTTCAAAGGAACCTTTCAATACATTAAATTTTTTTTAATGCTTTGAACTCTGTTTCTGGTAGAATGTAAGAGAACTGTGGACTAGGACTTAAAATTGGGGTGACTGAACAAAACATACCTTTGGGATTCTATAAATTCAACTTTCGGTGATTTACCACCTCAAACAGCAATGTTGAGGGTTGTATTTATCACTTGGAGCCTTACAGAGCCAAAAAGTCTGCTTGAAACATTTTTATACTAAGAGGAATTTTATTTTTGGTGGCAGGGGAAAAAAACAGGGTTTAGGAGGACCATCAGTCAGGAGATAAAACAATTTTTCTTATGTATGAATCAGAGACTCACAGAAACTAAAAATTTAAAATGACCCAACGAGTTATATAATCCATCTCTTTGTCAAAAAAGAATTACCTCCTGAAGAATTTAAAGGAAAGGGTCTTGTCCATTCATTTTTTAAAACTCCCTTCAGACCTATCTTTTTCCTTTTAAACTATCCTAGTTATATTAAGATTTGTTTGGCTTAATAGTCCTTTCAAAATGCCAGGAGTTAGAATGGTAATGTTCTGTGAAGATATTTGGAATAACATATAAATCAAGAATAATTCTATTAGATGAAATTTAGAAACTTTGTATCAGCTGATACTATGAAGCATCGTAAGTCCCAAATAAAAGAATATATAACAAATGTCCTAAATAGAGATTATTTTAACTAATAA
Organism: Camelus ferus; assembly: GCF_009834535.1. Taxonomy (NCBI): domain Eukaryota; kingdom Metazoa; phylum Chordata; class Mammalia; order Artiodactyla; family Camelidae; genus Camelus; species Camelus ferus. The sequence continues at coordinate 66,742,928 of NC_045698.1, forward strand.
ATAAATCACTCAGATTCTTCCTAAGCATAAATAAGACATATTTGAAATTTATAATATTCATTATATCTTAACTTCAGAGTAACCACAAGTGAGTATAAATGTTATCTTTCCAGCTCAAGGCCACAATAGTAGCTCAGTAGCTCATTTCTTCTTATGATTTAACTGGACTCCCTGCTGCTGTCCAAACCACTGTTTATACTTAGCAATGACATGTCCATCTAAAACATAAATCTAATGTTGTCCCATGACAATTCAAAAACCTCTGATGGCCCCAACTCCCTACTGAATACAGTTTGAATAATTCAGCCTAGAATTCATCTTCTACCTAACTTTCTAGTTGCATTTCCCACATATCAGTGTCCCTTCTCCCTTCTGAATTTCCTGTGGTTTTCTTATCTAGTCCACCTGCTAATTCCTAAACATATCCTCTATCCTCTGGGCTCCATCTTTGCTTGAATGTGTACCAGTTGCCCCTTCACTCTCCACCAACTGTATAATCACCTGCTGGAGTTTTAGGTATTCCGTAAATCTCATTTCAGTTCATGTCTTCTTTGAAAATCATCCTGGAGTCCTCTAATTAAAATCACTCTCTCCTTTGTATCTTTCACTAATATTATTTTCTTTCTCTATATAGCATTTAGCAAAAGCATTTTATAAAAGTTTTTGCCTACTGACTAATAGTCTCTTGAGTTGTAAGGATCACATAATAGTCATCTTTTGTTTCTTCTATAAAACTTGCATTGTATAAGTACATTGAGCATTAACTTATTGCCAGATTGAGTTAACTAATTGTTTATATGACGTAGGGATTTTGGCACACATAAAAAATGTAGTGTATGAGTTACACATACAGTATCTGGAGTCAGAAAAGTGAGACTTGTTTAGCCACAAAATAACCAGCCTTAGATAATGTTTTTAACCTCTCAGGATCAGTTTCCTCATTAATAAAATGAATTTACAATTACATCTAACTCAGTTATATATTTGTGATAATTAAATGGTATAATGCTATGTAAAACATTTAGCATAGTGCCTGACATAGTAAGTACCCAATAAATATTACCTATTATTATGATGGTGATCATTTTTATAATTGCATATGGTTGCTATTTAAAAGTTGCTTCTCTCTCTCTTGTACACAAACTTATTGAGTTTTTCCCAGGTTTTTCCAGCTATATTTTTTGAGTGACTTAACTTCTAGTGGAGTTATCAATGCAAAGGACAATTCTCTAAGCCTTACCTATAAGCTGAATAAACAGAAACCTCTCACATGCAGGTACTACCATTCTTTAAATATGTGTAGATGTAATTGAAAGCAGTCCTTGTGCTTAGAATAGACTTTCCACTTAGTTTTCCTGGCCTATGCATGAATCAGTCCTTTCCGTCCTACTTCACTTGAGATCAAATTGGAATTTTTTTGAAAGAAGGATTTCTAGGTAGCTAAGAGTACCACAAACACAGAGGCAGGAGGAGAAAAAAAAAATTGAAAATGAAAGTTTTACAAGAGAAGTTTAAATGCATTGGTCAACTAATCAGTTATTAAGCCTTATTGGACTTGCCTCACAGGGTGTCCCAAAACAAAATCCATAATACCTTTCCTTACTCTTAACCAGTTGAAAACCCTGGCCTTCGAGCTCCATTGTTTCAATCTAGAACCATTTGGAATATAATGGCTATGTTTCCACCTTGATAACAGTACACAAGCTATAAAGGATATGAAAGAGGCTCCCCAACAACAACCAACCCAAATTAGAAAATGGAGAAGGCTGTGTGCTATCATTAGTAACCAAAAAAATGATGCAACATGCATGGTATAGGAAAAAACATGTCATGCCAGCTTCAGAGATATAAATTAGTTCTTTGAAGAAGCACAGATATTTGAGGCTGTAAATTACAATGTCAAATTAGATAGAAATCTTCAGTATAGCTCAGTCGCAAAATCATGCAGGGTATTTTGGACTCAATACTGATATGATGTGATAGTCTTTCCCATATGAATGATGGGTCTGCACCTGGAAAAAAGCTTTCAATTTTGTGCTTGTAAGTGTTCAAAAGATCTAGATAAACTGAAAGGAGTTGCAAAGGAGATGGAGAAAAAAAATTAGTGAAGTGAAGAATTTGATAGATGGACTGAAGACAAAGAGTGCCACATTTGAGATTCCTAAGTAAAAGGTAGAATTTGTTTGGAGCAATTCTCCTAATACCAGAAAGCTCTACACTTCAGATTGGTAGAAGAATAAGACTTTGGGATAAATCAATCTGTAGTATTTTGGACATGCACTAAATAATAAGGTGAAATTAAGATTAAGCAATTTATCAATGAAAACTTTCCAGCTTCAAATTAATGACCATCAAATGCTACTTGAAGTATAGCCCAGAGAAATGCCACATCAGCTTTCTCACAATTGCAGGGTCTCAGGTCCCCACCCAGAGCTTCTGAGCCTGTGTCTACATTTTAACAAGATCTCCAGGTAAACTGAAGGATGCACATTTACGCTTGAAAAACACTGGTTAACATACCAAAAAAATTAGCTTTAGGCAGGGCTGAGTTTAAATTTTGATTTGGCCACTTATTAACTATATGACCATGAACAAGTTCCTTAATCTCAGCATACTTGAGATTCTTCATCTGTAAAGGAGGATAATAATATCAACTTCTCAGCATTATGTTGAAGATTACTGAAATAATACATATAAAATATTTATCAGAATACTGAAGTACCTTTCAATGGTAGCATATATAAATGATACAGTGCTTTACTATCTCTGAAGGAGAGAAAATGAAAAATGGGTGAAATGAAAAAGGAAGGAGAAAGAGAAGGGAGGAGTGAAAAAACAGTAAAAGATTATGTTCTGAGGAGCAGTGAGAGCAACTTTTCCATCTTTCACTCAAATTTCAGTCTCCACACCTTTGGATGAATTTTTGCTTTATCATCAACTTTTTCTTGTTCTTTAAAATAAATATTCTTTCACTCTTATTCTGTGATTCAAACATTCTCCCAATGTGTCACAACTATCAGACCTTCAAAAAAGGAGTGACAGGAGACCTGCTTAAACCGTTGGTGTGGGGAAGTTGGAAAATCATTGATCCATTCTTCCTCTCTACATTCATAGCACTCATAGCTCTGAATATGCTGACTATGCATGCGGTGTTGGTGTATCTACCTCACTGTGCAAATTCTACAAGATGAAATTTCCAGTTTCATTTGACTTATTGTCACAGGACCAAGACCAACGCTGAATGGTAGATGATGAGGATGTTAAAGAAAAAAATTCCAACATTTGTTAAAGGAAGGAAAAAACCCTTTATTTAGAACTATTATGATAGGTGTCAAGACTATGCAGCTGGGGAGAAAGATCACCTTAACTCCAAATACAACAAAGACAGCTGGGAATTTATAGCCAGTAAACAGAATGAGGGCATCAGTGATCAGAAAATTACTGAAAGGAAGCATCAAGGTTAGGGAGACTCTTGCTAAACAGACTTAATAGAAGTCTTCCTAAATGCAGGCCAGGATTATCAGGTATCAAGAGTGGGGGATTCTCTCTAAATTGACATAGTTGGGCTCTTGATAAAGCTGGGCTATGCAGGTGAAGGATAGCAAAATACGCCACACTAAAGTATGCGACTTTGGCATATGGATTATTTTGAACTAAAAGCAACTGAAAAGAAGCAGATACAAGAAAAACTTTCTTTTCTCCCCCTTTTTGCCTAAAAGCAGGACACAAATTTGTAAAGGTGTTCCGTGTCCCCTCTCCACCAGGAGGAACAGAAGTAAATCACCAGAGACAACTCTAGACCTTTATCAGTTGAGAGATGGCACAAAAGGAACCTACATAACAAACCTCACTAACTAGCCCTTATCTTCTAGTAGTTCCTTCTTGTATATCCTTTCCTACAGTTTGCCACCCTAGAACTAGCTCAAAGTCTTTTTCCTATGTCTTGCCACTTTTCTACAAAATTATTGTCCTTTGCTAACACATAAACACAAGTTCTAATCATCCCTTTGAGTTACTCACCGTTGAGTATCCTCATGTGTATCCACTATGCACATGTTAATAAACAGGTACAAGTTCTAGTCAGAAAGAGGACTAAAGTTTAGTTAAGGAGAGAAACTTTGTCAGGAGACAGAGTCCAAAGCACACACACACAAACACATATGCCCACATGCATGTATGGGAATCCTGACTCCCTAAAATGCTGCGAGGCAGACTCTATTCTCAGGGACATCTTCACCACAAATATAAGCAAATAAGAAGAAAGACCTTTCAGACTTTCCTTTTGTTGAAGACGGTAAAAAAAATCAGGCAAACTGTAAACAAAATAATTTCAAGATCAAAGGTCATGTTGGGAGAAATGATACTGGGGATGTGTGTATGTGTGTGACAGAGAAAGAGAGAGAGATTGGGGAGTTCTTATAAAATTTAAAATAAGCAGAATATATTTCTGTTAGCTCTTTCAGGGTTATCAAGTTCAAAAAAATCAACACCTAAAGGACTCCCTGATTTGCTGTCATATTGAAATACATTTTACCTAATATCAAATAAATGACTTAAGTATGATATTAAGCTTAATGCTGTCACTGTTTTTATGGCTCCTTGAACCTCCAGCTCTAGAGTCTTTCAGGCAATGACTATTATCACAAGTCAGAGTACTGTAAATATCTTATCAAAAAAACTATAAATCTTATTATCACTTTTAAAGCATTCTTTTACAGATAAAAAAAAAATCCCTTTACTAGTGAAACAGGAAAATGTATTCCAAAGCACATTTTTCACGTCAACAAGGTTGCTGTCTAAAAGACTCCCATTTGACTTATATTTGAAAATGCATTTCCTTAAAATGATCCACGCCATTATTCTAAATGCCTCTGGAATGCTAAAAAGAACTCCTGGAAGAGAATCCGCTAAGAGTAGCAGCTTCTCACAATCATTTCTTGATAAACAGGAGTGTACTGTGGAGGCAGTAGGAATTTACATTAAAATAAAATTAAGAAACATAAATTTCACTGGCATAGGACCTTATATTCCACAGATATGTCTTGGGCTTATACTAACTTTCAAAAGAAGTTGATAAATGAAGCCTCCATATTTCAGATAGAATAAACCTTAACAAAAGAAATAAGAAGTACCTAACAGCTGTTGTGTAATAAAAACTGCACTTCAGACATAATAGTGAGAAAGGGTAAGTAATGATAAAAAAAGGAAATACATGATAGTCTCTTGTATAAATAATAACAGCTCAGTATTTGGTTCTCTATTGACAGTTACGTAACACAAACTCGATGTTCATTTGAATATTTGCTACTTGTAAAGTAGATATGTGTAAAAAAAATGGGTTTATTTAAATTTTAAAATCACGGATTAGCATCCAACTGTTGGGTGTAAATAATCTCTGTTTTGGTGATCTATTCTTCCCCACTGGCTGAATGTTTCAGTGATCATTTTCTTTTAAAAAATTCAGTAAGCATGGCTGCAGCATATCTAACATTTTTCTATTTCTTAGTGAGAGAAGGAAAAAATGGATTTTTCTCTGAGGATTTGAAGTGAGCTGATCACTTGAGTTCTGAGAAGAAATTAAAGGCAAAACACGTGCCCATGAAGGACTCAAATTTCAGACCCTAGCAATCTGCAAAGCCAAAACTTTACATGGAAAAAACATGGAAAACATACATGGCGGGGGTTGGGGGGAAGCCCTCAAAATGCATCTTCCATATCCACTTAATTCCATTGCTACTAGAAACATTTTCAGAGCGACAGCCTCTGGGAAAAGCGGACCATTGCTTTATCAACTATTAACAGCTCGTCAACTAATTCATTTATCTGTCCCTTTCCCACTGGGCACAGTGGTGATATGGTTAAGCCTGTATGTGTGCATAGGCGATGAGGATGGGGAGAGGAGTCACCTGAGGCATCTGCCTGACCCTATAGTGGATGCAGGAGAAGAGAATTAGGTGCAGGGTACATGAAGACAGGGTCTGAAAGAGAAGCTTTAAAGACAAGATTTTCATGCTTCACAGCTGAGGCTACTACCTGCCTGTAGGAAAAAAGAACTAAAGAAAAACATCTTCTCTAAGTAGAGTGTCTATTTTGACTTTCATCTAGGGACTATTATATTTGTCTGCTGATGATTTCCCAAAGAGACTTCAAAATGCCTTGTTCATTGAGCAAAGCCAAGTTTATTATTTACTGCAATAAAAAAGACCAATATCCTGACAGAGTCTTAGGAGCATCTTGGGAGAAAATGGACATCTGTAGGTTTGGAGGAGGTAGTTTAAAGATCTTTTAGTGCTGAAGTTCTGCTAGAAGTTGGTTTAAGGTTGTGATATGATAGTTGAGATTAGTGAACACAGAAATGTTAGGGTTTGAAAGGAAACTTGAAGAGTACAAAGCAGTTTGATGATCTCAGTTAAGCAAATTGTTGAAGAATAGTCTATTGTTCAGGTAGATGGATTTTTCAGGAAGTATGTGAAATAACATTTGCAACTTTATCTTCCTGAGAGGGAGAGTTTCCTGGAATAATGAAGTCATGTTAGTAATAGACAGTAAGCTGGTGACTGTAGATGGTTTCAGTTCTAACTGTCATACAGGACTTAAAAGGCTGATATGCCTGTTATTAAAGATGGGACTGCAGGATCTTTGATTTGTTGTGCATCTGTATCATTCTTATCTTTATAACCTTTCAGAAGTGATGCTTAGGGCTTGCCACTGTTCATAGCATTTGATAAAGAATAGAATGTATATGCTTCTTTGATGCTGGTCATGAGTTATGGGAGAGAGAGAACTCAGAATAAGTAGATAGAAATTATCCTTCAGTGATGTCTCTTCTTTTAACACACTGCAACTCCCAACTCACTTTTGTGCAAGATTGGAATTACAGAATATATGTTTTAAAGCATTATGTTGCCTGGTAGAATTGATACTATTACAACTAATAGAGGTCTAATCTGACTTTGAGAAAAGAGTTTCACACATAAGAACTACCAATGGCTTTAAACAAAGAAGGAAGATTTTTTGACTCAATGATAATCTGCATGATCAGGAGGCTTTCTAAAAAAAAAATAATGTAAGTTACTTTTTTTTATAATTATCATGTCTCTTTTCATTAACAAGTAAATATTTATTTTGCATAAGAAAACAAACATAGATACAGCTATGTAGAAATCTTTGTGAATCAACAAATCTCACAACACACGTGGATATGTCTAAATTGATAACTACAGGGAGGCAAAACTTCATTGTGGATAATACACAAAAGATCTGTGAGTCCCAAGTCTAGATGTAGAAACTTGGACAGGGTTTTCAGTTCTCTAACCTGTTTACTTTCCATGAATAGGAAAAATTATGACAATATATTTCACAAGTTAGTTATGAGGATTGAATGAAATGCATGGAAGATATTTGAAAGTTATTTAAGTAAAAACATAAATAGTATTAAGATTAGTTCTGTATAATTAGTTATTCAACTTCTAGGAAGATGGTATGGGATTTGTTTCTTTTCAAAAACAATTTGTCCCTAAGAATAAAGTCTAAGTTGGTCATCCTTATATCAGCTTGAGTTTAGTTTCTTACTTATATTTGAAAATAATAAATAATTAATTAAAATTAAACAATGCTGGTTCACCAAAAGAATACTAATAAATAGAAATTAGTTATGTCATTAATAAAATAATAATATCAAGCTTTTTATGTCACATTCACTAAATCAAGTATATGCATTATCTCCTTATTTTATTTGATAAGCAGACTGGAGAAAACTAGTGCAACATTCTATTTCTGTAGTTCTCATACCTCTTTAATATATTTTTTGTGCACGAAATATGCCTTTTACTAAAGTTTTCCTTACATAAAACCCAGCACAGTAGAAAATGTAATTGTCATTTTTCAAGAGGGACTTGGTATTTGAGCTTTCTCCAACATGTCAACACATCAAGGGTATGAAATGGAATGTAAGAAGTATAGATGAATGAAAGCAAGTTGAAGCAGGATACCTTTTCATAGTCAGGACCCGAGTTCACTCAGGTTTCTGTGAATATTTTGTCAGCCTCCAGATCACTAATTCATCCTTATAAAGAAGACACTGGAATTCTCTCTTAAAAATTTGAAATTATGTAGAGTTTAGGCCATAGTCAGCACTATGCAACTCAGAGCTGAGTACGGCCCAGCATTTTGAGGGAATAGAAACTAAAAGACTTGCTGTGGAAGCAGGTTGACAGAAGAATGAAGAAGAGCAGATGGGAGACATGAAGATGGCTGAGACGTAGAAGAAAGTCAGCACAACTGGGAAGAAGAGAAAGAGCAGCCTAAGTTCCTGAATTTTCCTCCCAACCCCATGGGGTCTACCTCTTTTTCTCATCCTGTTTGTTCATAAGGTTTCTCTTAGCTTCGGCTGCCATAAATAGTTTTCATTTGCTGTTGTCAAAGACTTTGCGTCCCTAACAATTTGACACATAAAATTGCACCTCTGAAATGGAAAATAGTACAAAATGGATAAGTCCATGAGCTGAAAAAATGCCCATTCACAGAGATAACTGAAAAACTTGTGGATAATGAAGACATGGCAACACAGAAATCAAGTTAAATTTGTTGTAGCTGGAGGACAGTCAAGCAGAAAACATTTGCGTGGTAGTTTTCAGAAGTAACTGTTGAAGCTATAACAGCTCATTGGTAGCAAGCAAGCAGTTGAGGAAAATTGGAAGAGAATGAAATTTTCAGTGTTCATCAAAAAAAAATCCAGAGGAGGGAGTACTCTGATTCTGCATGAGGCTTCAGGGTTGAGTGTTCTCCCTCTTTTAGCTTTAAGAGTCTATGACAGTAGAGTAATGGTGAAATTGTATTTCTTGTTTGAATAGCCCTTTATATTTGTAAAATGCCTTTCAAAAACATTACCTCATGAGATTCTCACCCCTCCAATACATAGTTGAATTTGTAGTATTATTTCCCTTTGAGATAATAAAAGACAAGACACATCCTGGGAGGAAATACATGCAAATCACATTTCTGATAATAGACTTTAATGCAAAGTATATAAAGAACTTAACAATTAAGAAACTCAATAAAAGAAAGTAGAGACAACTTAAACAGATACTTCACCAAAAAAGACATGTAGATGAAAAATAAGTATATACATTTGTGTTCATAGAAGCTCCAAAAATTGGAAACAATGCAAATGTCCTTCAACACAAGAATAGATAAACAAATGGTGGTACATCCATGCAGTAGAATATTACTCAGCAGTATAAAGGAAAAAATTATGAATCCTCACAATATGCAGGAATCTTAAATGCATTTTTCTTAGAAAAAGAAGCCAGACTGAAAGAGCTTTATATTGTATGATTCCAAATATGTGACATTCTGGAAAAATGCAAAATGATAGGGCAGGAAGCAGATCATTGGTGCCAAGGTTGAATCTAAGGGGAGGAGATGACCACAAAGGAGTAGCATGAGAAAATTTTGGGAGGTGATGGAACTGTTTGGTATGATATTGTGGAGGTGAATATATGACTCAGGCTTTTTTGTCAGTACCCATAGAACTCTACAACACAAAAAGGGAATTTTACTACATGCAAACTTTTATTTTTAAATGAGCTAGAATGTTGGGAAACTCAAGATGAAATACAGACTTTCACAGTTAAATCTAGCTGTTATAAATCCACACTATAAAGTGGAGAAGAAAGGAGCAGACTTAAGTAACTTTGGTAAATAGTGTGCTGACTGGATAATGTAAGGCTAAAGATGAAGATAACTGAAACAAACAGCATAGAAAGAAAGAAAATAAAGTCCAAGGAAAAGCTGCTAGGATTCGATGGCTCTGTCTCTATAATCTATAGGGGATTGCCACCCCTTCACTCACTTGATGCGTTTTCCTGGGGTTTGCCTTGCTTTGATTCCTGCCTGCAGCTGATCACTGGAATGGTAGGGTCATGAGACAATTAACCCAAGTGAAAGAGTTCGACATGTCACTTGGATTAGTATTATCTAAATTTAGGCCGGTCTCTTGTATGTCAGAAACAATTCCCTGAAGTTTCATTGCCATTTCACAGGTTACTCAAAGCCCCACCAAGTGAAGTTCATTTGACTGGCTTTTTCTGTGTCCACACTGATGGCTGGTTGAAGAGACTTAGAGTTTCCAATTCTAGGATTTCATGAATTAATTCTCTCTTTCTCTACCACTCTTGTCAAAGACAAAATAGATAGAATCTCATATATATGATAAAAAATAAAGTTGAAGAAACATTATTATTTAAGCTTGGCTGTGTAAGGACATAGAGTTAGAAAATGCTGAACCTGAGCTGTGTTGCTTCAATTATAATTTTTTCATAAATCAGTTCTATTCAGTTCATGTGAAAAAATCAGTAGTATCATTGCATCCCTTTTCCCTTATGCAAAATTCACACAAATTCAGAAGTATTTTTAGGGAAATCATATGGTAGAAAAAATTACACATGCTATGCCTGGAACTTTGTACATTTAAGAAATTTAAAATGAATTCACTCTTCCAACAATACAACCAAAATGTTCCAAGTGTAATTTTAAAAATCCTAATATACTCTCTTTTTCATAGGTATGTCAGAACATTTCAGTAATCTAATTTGTTCTCATCTTTGTATCTATCTGTGAACTGTCAATTCAATTTTAAATGTTTAAAAATTTACAGTCAATTGATTAATTCAAGCAAAAAATAAATGGCTAGGGAAGAAAGATTGTAGCAATTTCTGTTTTAAGACAGTTTTTACCATAGCCATATGTACAGCAAAATTATGTGTGTGTACATGTGTGTATGTGTGCTTGGAATAAATGTCAGCTAATTGATAGTCCCATGTTGATACTGTGTATTTTAACATGAACATCTGGTAAATCAGTTGCTTCAGCATACTTAAATATATAAATCTTGTCTACTCTTTAATATTATTTTCAAGCACTTTTCTAATTTTCTGTGTTATATTTCTCCAGGAAAATTGAAATAATCTTTAGTTTAAGGACTATACATGCAGTCTCTTTTGATTGAGGCATTGAAATTAGCAGTGTTCAGCACACAATGGTCTTTCAGTATGTGTTATATGATTCAATCAGAGAAGCAGTTGTGCAGAAGTTACCTTATGGAGAGAGGAAAGGAGAACTAAAATCTACTATTCAGTGATAAGAGATAGTGGAGAGGCTCTGAAACCCTAGTATAAACATCACAAAAAGCTGGCTTGGTGAGGACAGGTAGAAGGAAAAGCTCTTCCATTAAATGGGATTTGTAGGCCTTGAGATATGCCTTATTGTTTTCTGATTCTAAGCTCCATGCTCCAAAATTTTTAGTAGATCCTTTCTATCTCTCTGTGTTTATGTCTGTTTTCATCACTGAGCACTGAGCTCTTTGAATCAGAAATTGCATTTATTCACAAGTGATCCTATATAGCCCTAGCCCAGTGTCTTACAAATAACAGACATATGGTAAGTAATTGTTATTTCAATTTAATTAGACTTTGTTAATGGCTCAGATTTTGCTTGCATGCTTGGACTCTTTACAAATTCAAGAAATCCCGAAGTATTATTTTCCTTACCTTCTTGTAAACACCTTTGCTCAGTGCTCTGATATTTTGGGGACAGTTCTGAGTTAACGATTCGGCACAAGGGATGTGGAAATTCCACCAAGGCAAGGTTTAATGGATAAAATAGTACTTTGGATACAGAAAAAAATCAGAGCCTTAATCTCATTTTGAGCTAGTAGAAGCTTTCAGTGTATCACCTCTGGCTCACCTCCTCAGCTTTCTACAGAGAAACCTTCAGCCTCTCCTTCATCTCTTCTGAAGGAGTCTTTTCCTTTGGCTGCAGGTGGGATTTGGTCCACAAGTAATATGGTTTTGTACTTGCCTCTGTCCACTGCCTACCGTGAACTTCTGGCAGGGAAGCCTTAGCAAAATCTTCCCTCTTCAGTAGACTCACCCTGGGGTGCTTCTTTAGATTTGAATAGTCTATGAGAGTATTTCTCTTTTTTCATTCTCTTGTGAGGGATTTAGGTGATCAGATTTCACTTCTCTAGCTAAATCAGCTGTCATTCAGGCAGCCCTTCAAGAGATGTGCAGCACAACTCCAGCTATTTCAAGGCTGTGGAGACCTGAATGTTCCAGTTAACTAAACCCCTAAGGGTATCAGAGAAAGACCCTCAAAGGCAGCAGCAGTTACTCAGCAGATGATTATTTTTGTCTGTCTGTCTGTTTATACCTTATAGAGTTGACCCCTATTGTTCTCCTTTTAAGCTAAGTTTAGATATTATCATTGAAGGGCTAACAGGATGAATCAGGAAGAGGGAAGTAAAAGAGAGTAAATTTGAAGAGAATATAAAGCTTAGGTACAGAAGTGGCAAATCCCTTTTCAGACTGAAGGTGAATATTATAGACTACCTAAAAGTACTCGTGGGTCTTAAATCAAATCAAATGTAAGTTCTCTCTCCCAGAGGTTACCATCCTGAGGTCACTTTTTATTGTGCTCTACACAGTGGAGAAACCTTGGCCAGGAAAAGTAGAATAAAAGAGAAAGGGACTCAATTCTATGTAGTTCCATAGATTCTTAGTTTACTATTCCATCTTAGCATGAGACAAAACAAGACTTCTTCGAAGAATTCTTATTTAGTCCCCTCAAGCTAGAGTTATGTGTATCATAATATGGTCACTTACTTTCAGGGTAGATGCCTCTGTTTTACATATTTCCAAAAAATCTGCAACTTAGCCCGATACATTATTAACTTTTCTAAGAGGCCCTGTGTGCCCTGAGCTGTACGAAATAGAAAAGTGGGAAGGACACACCTGGGAGCTTGGTGTGCTCTCACTCTCAGCCAACTCCACTTGTTGCTCAACAGTGGAAGGTCATAGGAAGGACCTGCAGGGAACAGGCATGTGCTTCACCTACACAGCCCAATTACCACCCAGTAGGACCCCAATGCCAGGAAGACAACATTTTATATTTTTAAAAAACTCTTATGAATTCATCTTTGTTTTCATGTCACTGAGTCTGACCAATTTAGCAAAAAAGCATAGAAAATATTCAGCGATTAAAAGACAGGTTTCATATCTATGGTGATAGCAGACAGCATTATTAACTAAAGAAAAAATACACATCACCCAGCTTATCCATCTGTAACAATGTTCTGGAACTGTAAAACTTCTTATTTTACCAAATTCCATACAGGGATGGTGGAAAGAAAGACTACCTGGTTGAAAAAATAATTTATAAGGGAAAGTACAGAACAAACCAGAAAAGGAAATTAATGAGATTATTTTCACACCTTCAAGTGATTGTTGCAGATGTTTTTACAAGTCTCAGGACATCTGTTGTTCATCAATTCTAGCAATTGCACAGTGTCACTATAAAGCCAAAGCATTACTCTTGTATTTACAATCTGAGATTTCCTAATTTTTTTCCCCCTGTTTTATTTCTGTAACTTACAATCCTCAAGAAATTAGTTGTTTAGGCAGCTTTGTTTTGTGGTAGTGAAGGTGAGCTACCTCAGTTCAAAGCATCAGAAATGGAGAAATCCATGCCCTTTGGTAAGCAAAAGAAGCAGAAGGTAATCAATTTTTATTAAATATCTATTTTGCCTGCTGTTTTGCTTTGGTTTTTTAATCTGATAATTATTTCCCTAAAAGAAGTTAAGCAGTTGGTAATTAATTTGGATTGCATAACCATTTATTACAGAAAACAATTTAGGGACCAAGAATTGTTTGTTAAATCAATACTCAATTTATTAGCTGTCAGACTTTTAGCAAAACTATTCAGGAAGGCTTTTTATAACAATTTTGTTCTTGGAATTGCTTAATACTTAGAAATGAAAGAACTTTTCTGAATAGAAGTTATTTTAGTTAGAAACAATTAAATTAGCACATACTGGAAATTATATATGGAGATTTTCATAGGTAGTTTATACCTAAATCCAAAAACTTTAAAAGTATCATATAGAGAAATTAAAAATATCTGAAACCCAAAAACAAAGTTTAACTTATAAATAAGTAGAGGACTTGATATAGGGGTATAAATACAAAAACAAAAGAAATCTTTAATTTTTCATTTCATGACATAAGTAAAGGAAAAAAATAACAAGAACCGAGTCTGTGTGTTGATACGTAAATATAATTGCAAATGTGCTCTTTCGTTGTTTAAATCCCTCGTTATGAATAAGTGCTTTTGTTTTAGATGCTCCCCGTAGGATGTGTCAGGTCAAATGGCAGCTCTGGCCTCACAGTGTCCTCTTAAAATCCTGTCTCTCCTTCCTCCAAAAGCAGGTGCATGAAATAAACCAGCAGGCAGTCAAAGTTGAAATTACATTTGTGTGTTCTAAATCATGACATTCAGTCCTAAAGAGAAAGAAGAAAGCACAGATGTCTTTTCACCAAAGGACCTATCTCTGTGGAAAAAAAAAGAAGGGGGAGTGGACAGGAAATCACAGAGACACACCACATTCCTGTTCGTTCCAACTGAGCACTTCCACAGACCTTCTTTGTATCAGACAGAATGGAGACCAGACTCTCACAAGTGTTCAGGCCAAGATTAGCGCTGCAAATTCTCAGCAGTTCTCTGTGCTCACCCTGCATTCTTTAAACGACCAAAATATTAACATCATTTTATATTTGATCATTATGAATCTCATTTCCTGGGTAAGCAGGGAAGAGTTTTAGGATATTAAGAGAGGGAGCGGGAAACCTGCTGAGACATGCATGTGGGCCCCTTCTGGATATTTCTTGAATACAATGTCCAGTAATGTAGTCCTTCCATACGAATAGCCTACCAATTTCCCTGTAATGAACATCTGAATGAGTTTTAAAGGCAGCTATTTAGAGGAATAGAAATGTAATTTGAATACTAAGATTAAACTGTTAATGCACCTGCATTTTCTTCCATCTTCAAGTGTAGAGTGTATCTAGTATTATTTCCCAAATTATGCTGCTGGTTTATATTTTATTTTAGTTTTTTGGTTTCAAATACTTATTTTAGCTTTTTGAAAAATAAAGAAAAATGAAAACAGTAGAAGACAAAGCAAAAATAAAATTCACACATAATTCATCTTCTTTTTTAAAGAATACAATCTAGAGGAATATAATCTCATCCCTACCTCAATCCAATCCCCCAAAGTGATGATTACTAACAGTAAGTTTTTAGCTTTCAGGCTTTTTACTTTCTTATAAGAATATCTGTATCCCTGTGTATGTACATATGTAAACACACATATTAATAAATATCCTCATATATATTAGAAAATTTTATCATATTTTATCTGATTTGAACTTTCAATTTTTTTTACAAAATATCCTGAACATATTTTCATACAAAAATATATACACCTACCTCATTTAACAGCTACATTATATTATATGGTTTTTAAAAATATTCTCCTATTAATTGCTTGGTTCCAAATTTTGCTAATACAAATGCTGGGTGTTTATAGACTGCTAATCTTTGTGCATAGTTGCATGTTAGTCTGGGATCAAATCCAAGAACAAAAAACAGAAAAAATTTCTGTCAATGGGTTTGTGCGTTTTTAAATGTTCATGGATGCTCCTTAATTGTCCTCAGTCATTGCCAGGAAAAGTGTGTGATAATATCTCCTTTTCCTCCATACTCATAACTGAATATTACCAAGCTTTACAGTTTATACTAAAACTGATAGAGGGGAAAGAATTTCGTTTTATTTTGAATGTAAGTCGTTTTGTGTGCTTGGTTTTCTTCTCACTTTGTGAAATTTAACATTCGATCATATGTTGAGTAAACTTTTATATTCTCTTTTTTGTGAATTACTTGCCTGTTGAAATTTTACATCTTTTTTCTAAAGGGCTATCTTTCTTTTATATTATAAGCACTGCTTGTATATCACGGGCCACAACTCTTGACTTGCTAACGGTGTTTTAAATAGTTTGACTCTGTTCTTTGTCTTTTAAATTTATTTAAGGTTTATTTTATCATTCAGAAAAAAAATTAATTCAGTGTCATTAAGCATATAGATTTTCTGAGTTTTTTGCTTTTTATGTCTTGCTTAGGAAGGCCTTCCTGAATAAAATAGTATAAAGTATTCTTTTATATTTTGTTAGGTCTTTTACTCATCTGGGGTGTGTCTCTATGTGTATGTGTGTAATTAGTTAGACGGGCATCTAAATCTACTGTATTTCAAATATATTACCTATTATTATAGCTTTTAGAGAATGAGGAACATCTACTAGGACATTTCCTGCCATTATTTGCCACCTTTGAAATAAATTTTTGATCTGCCTCTCAAGGTCTACACACACACACACACACACACACACACACACACACACACACCACTCTATAGATCAAACTCTAAATGCAATTTCTAAAAAATGCTCGTATCAAATGAGGATGAATTGATATATTTACAATGTTAAGTCCTACCATTCAGGATTGTTGTAGATTTTGCATTTAACTCAATTTTTATTTTATGACTGTCAATTATTATCATTTTATTTACATGGGTCAGATGTGTTCATAAGAGATATTAATGTATACAAGAGGCTGTCTCATCATATTATCAGAAATGGGAAAAAGGCAGATGGAGTTTTGGAAATTGTGCAGAAAAGAGTAGGTGGTATATATACAGCATTGACTATCTACCCCTTGAACTTTTAAAAGTATGACTCCTAAAGCGTTTTAAGTAATAATTAGGTAGAAAATGCAACTGTTTACATCTAACAGAAGTAAAGGGGAAATTACAGGGACTAAGTTACAGCTGTGGTGAGTTAATAAAACTCTTAGCTCATTGTTATTGATAGTTGCTTTCAGTTTCTGAATAAAACCCACATCATGTTCTCTTGTCCCTCATATATATTCAAAAGCAGTCCACATGGAAACAAGCACCTGGCTTGTAAATCTCATGCCACGGACTCAGGATCAACAGCAAAAACTTCTATCCTGTTCTTCCTGCTGCTTCCTAGTCCCAGCTTCTCCACAGAGCACCAAGTATTAGACTAATCTTTCAAACACTGGTACAGATTTGAACTCCTAATTACCTACTACAGTGCTTTAGGCATTTACTTTTCTGTTTCCAGGATTTGAAAGAGTGAGGAAAGATTTGACTACTCAAAGATACACCCAGTATTGGAGAAGCAAGCAGAACCTGATTATGCCTTAAGAGGCCAATGGATTTGCCAACTGACGGTATCTGCTGGATCCCTAAGAAAAACCTCTTATGGAGGGGGAGGGTATAGCTCAGTGACAGAGTGTATGCCTAGCATGCACAAGATCCTGGGTTCAATCCCAAGTACCTCTGTCAAAAAAATAAATATACCTAATTACCACACCCCAAAAACAAGCAAAACTTCTGTTCACATAACTGGTTCCCATTCAAAACAGACTTATTATTTGGGTAATTTTTCATAAAATTTTCTACAAGGAATTGTATTTTAATGCTGTCTTAAGAAGGAAGATGTACTTTAAATTATCCAATATTTTCTTCTCTATTAAACTTTGTCAGGCAGACATTTCTTAAGTCACCATATCAGATTGTTTCATTCAATACTGTCTCATGATTTTTTGAAACCTACAGGAAAAAAATTATATTTGCAAAAATTAAAAATTCATGTTGGTTTTCCTTTTAAAAAAAGTTATGTTTATTTATTTATAAATTTTTAAAAGACTGGTAAAAATTTTGGCACATCTACGTAATGGTTGGAATATTATTCAGTGATTTAAAAAAAAAAAGCTGTCAAGCCAAGAATGAAGTCTTGAGAATGAAGTCACTATGAAAAGACTACGTACTATATGGTTCTAGCTCTATGATGTTTTGGAAAATGCAAAACTATAGAGACAGTAAAAAGATCGGTGGTTGCCAGGAGTGCAGGGGTAGTAGAAAGAATGAATAGGTAAAACACATAAGATTTTTAGGGCATTGAAACTATTCTGTATGAATTCTGTATCCTGTATTCTGTATGAAAGTATAACAGTAGACACAGGACATTATGCATTCGTCAAAATCCACACAATGTACCACACAAAGAGTAAACTCCTAGGTAAACTCTGAACTTCAGTTAATAACAACCTATAATGTTGGCTCTTTAATTTTAACATGTGTACTGCACTAATGCAAGATGTTAATAACAGGAAAATTCTGTGTGAGTGCATGTGTGTGTTGTGGGTGGGGAGTAATATAGGAACTCTCTATGCTTTTTGCTGTTTTTCTGTAAACCTAAAACTGCTCTCAAAATTAAAGTTTATTAATTTTAAAAATGCAAAAAAGCTTGAAGATGAGGTGCTGCATTTTCCAAGTTTATTGTTCACTAGAATTTGTGATAAATTCATACTTACATTTAGAATTCTTCAAATGAATGGACTGATTTTCTGTTTTCTACAATACTTTATTAAATAATGCCCTTTTCGGTGGTTGTTTGAAAAAAAGAAGAGCAGGGGAAAAATGCCTGAATCATTTCATAAAATTGGCCAAAGTTTGGGAAGGTATAAAGGGACAGGAGCAGACTTGTCTCGTTTAGGTTGTTTCTCATTTCCTGGTCTTCAGGCTTGTTGGCATCAGCTTTGTTCCATTTATAATACAGATGTGACACCAGACTGTCCAGTTTAAAGTGTCCTGGATACAGCGAGTACACTTTAAGCAGACTGCATATTGGTAATCTCTTTGCCTCTCAAGGGTTAGTGCTGAAATCTGGATGGTATGACTGGTCTCAGGCATGTCTGAACTGATGTCAGGAAAATGGATCAGGATCCCAGATTACATCTTTATATAAATAAACATTATAGTAGATGTGAGCCAAGGATAAGATACAGGAGATGCAGTGCAGCATAGGTAGCATTTAAGAGAGCTGTCAAGCTGAGGATTGAGTCTGTGCAGCACTGAGGTGTATGTTCCCGAAAATGTCCCCTGCTCTAAACCACTCAAAAATAATGAGGACAGTCTTCTTCCTGTACATTCCTGCAAGCAGCAGAGCTCGAAAAGGAACAGCTGGTTTTAAAAAATAAATTTTCCTATTCACACAGCTTCTATATGATAAAATGTTGTATTCTGGGTGCTTTTTTCTTTGTAGTATCACCTGTGTGCAATTTCCTAGCTGGGATAACAAAAGACAAAATATTTTTGTTGATTAATAAAGAACGCTGTATTATTTTTCTTTGTTGAAAATAAATTTTTAGTTTTAACTCCTATCGTAGTTTGTCCTCTTATCCAAGTTTCTTTTAAAATATGAAATGTCTTAGCAAACATCAGAAGTGTGCTATCTCAGCACTTGGGATAAGTGCTTGCAGGGGATGAAAATTAAGATGACTAGATATTGTTCTCATTGTAATAGCAATGACATTTGAGTTTTTGTCCATTACCTGGAGAGGCCTCCATTTGATTGTCATTTCAGGGTAGCTGTTTTTTCCTAAAAATTCAAGAATCTGTCCAGAAATAGGTGCTACAGAAAAATTTTAGCCCCAGTGTACTCTGTAACAATCATATATACACACTTTAATGAGCACTCAGATTTTTTTTCAGTTATAACCAAGGTGCACTTAATTCAGTTCTACCTCAATAAAATTTTTTTTTAATCCCAGTTATAAAACAAGTCTTAGACTCTTAGTGTTGGCACAGATGACAGCATTAGTCCAAATCTCACCAATTTCCTCTAAACTAGAGCTTCTCACTGGTGCCACTATTGCCATTTTGAATTGGTCAGCTGTGTCATGGGGGCTGTCCTCTGCATTGCAGGATGTTCAGCAGCATCCCTGGCCTCTCCCCCCTTAATGCCAACAGTACCCTGCACCAGTGTGACAACCAAACATGTCTCCAAGTATTGCAGAATTTCCCCTTGGTGATTCAGGGTGGGGGTTGGGGATGGGTCACCTGAGTTGAGAACTACTGCTCTGAATATTCCCTGAGCATTTTTCTTTCAGAATCTGCTTGAATATATCTAATGATAGGGAAACTGCTGTAAAGTGTGATTTCCAATTAAACATTCATAACTTTCAGCTGTACTCAAGTCTGGGTAACCAAACACCTTCTGGATCACTGGTTTTCTTTATTCAACACCCTCTACTTCTACCTAAAAACAAATCACCCATCTTTCAAGACTCAGATCAAAGGTAAGATCTTCATGAAGCCCTTTCTGGCCTCTCTTCAAACGTAAAAGCAGCTCTTTCCCAAGTGTCTCCCCTGAGTCCCCTTTTCTCTTCCTTCCCCCTCTCTCCCTCCTTCCTTCCTTTTATGTATGAAAAAAATTAATAAACTCTTGCTATGTGCCAAACACTCTTCTAAGTTCTAGAGTTAAACTTCTAAACAAAACAGACAAAAATAATTCTCCCTCATAGTTTATACTCTATAATGAAGCTAGAAAATGATAATTATTGAGAGTAATAAATTCTAAAAAAAAAATGAAATAGAATGTGAGAGAGTTGAAATTGTGTAGAGAATCATCAGGGTCTCACTGGGCAGGTGTTATTTTGAGAAACGACAGGAAAGAAGTGAGGGTGAGTCGTCCACCCAGCTGTCTGATGGGAAAGCATGCCTGCCTGAAAGAAGTCTTCACTGCTTCATTCTATACACACATAAAGGGTGACAAAGCAAATAGTTTGGGTTGTAATATATTCAGTGCTTAATTCTTTTTCAATGAATACAGACATTTTTAATTAACTATTCCAAACGTAGTGTCCTAACTGCAAGAGTTGGAAGGTAGTACTCAACTCAGACTTTTTAAATTCGGGATTGCTAATTTGGGACATGGAAAGGTCTTACCATATGCTATGGAGTTCTTTAGCTATCTGTCTGCATATCTATATCATTATGTACATGTCTGTCATCATCTCTGTATCTTCATATCTATTTAACTAAAGCACATGTATATATAACAAACTAAAGTGGCATTCTGTAAAATTTTAGATTAAGTTTGAGGGGTTTTATTTTTTGCTTTTTTTTCTACCAAAACTGATGAGAACCCTCAGTTAAGCTGTCACCATGTATGGGCGTCCTTCCAGCCCAAGTTTTGCTTCCTCTTGAGCTGGTCGGTTTTGGGAGAGACATTGCATCTTGCCCCTTAGAGCATAAGTTGGCCTGGTGTGAACTGTTTCTTCCTTATATTGAGGGACTTATGACTATGAAAGATCCTCAGCCTTTTCATCTGTGGCTAGTTCACTGTAGAGATTAGCAGTCTTTCTGAGGTGATTCATGCTACGTGCTCACCACAGAATCCTTGTTCCTCCCTGATGCTGGTTTTCCTTTCTCTCTCTGTGATCCTGTGAGAGACTCTCTCTCACCCTGCTTTCAGCAGTCTCTGTCTTGAGTGTCACTGTTGTCCATCCACCTGCTCCACGGCGATGTGAGGGGTATCATGTGCTGTACCCAGTGGTCAGGCAGGGGAACACTGAGACAGAGGCAGTAACTATGATATCCCAGCCCAGGGGTTTGGATTCCCAGTCAGGAAACTGGTGCCACACAGACTGGAAAAATTTGTAATGATGCTTCTAAAGGGAATATTTGCAAATATGGTCAGAGAGTACGAAAATCACAAAGAGGAGAGCAGTACCAAAGCCTGGGCCAGGAGGAGGAGGAGAGAGCAGTTACTGTGATCCAGAGAGAGCTGGCTGACAGAGGGTGGCCTTCAGTCACACGGCCAGCCTGCAGCAAGGCCCTACAGGGAGGACTCAGGGCGAATACATACTGCAATATCCCTCTTTACCCCTCCTTCCTCCTCCTTCACTCCAACATCAAGGGGGTCTGTTGACACCATCCACAGAGGCTGCAGCCCCTGAAGCACAGCAGGACAGAGAGGGATGGAGGGTGAGCAGCAAATGGAAGGCACCCCGCACTTATAGTCACAGAAATTTCACTCCCATTATCCTCTGGTCAACATCCACATCTCACAGATGGATCTTTCCAATTCAAAGTACTCACAAAATAGTGATCTTATAAACTATTGAAACTAACTAGAATCTTAGAAGTCAATTATTTAGTCAGAAAAATCCCCAAGCATGTGAAAGAACTGAATACTGTTCATCTTACAGTGCCAGCACTGACGCAAGAAAACAGACCTTCTAACCTGCAAAACAGTGTGAAATATTCTCATTTTAGAGGAAGACAGAAATCCAAAATTGCAAATGCAATTTAAGTCTTCTTGCAATACGTAAAGTGTGTTTGTGTGTGTGTGTGTGTGTGTGTGTGTGTGTCTTGATAGATAAATAGATGATAGAGAGAGAAATAACTAGACATAGATCTAGATGGGTATCCAATCTAGAGTGGACAAAAAGCATAGATGGCATGTCAGACGGTGCCACCAAAACACATAGGCAGAATTTCAAAAGTTTAGTCCAGTTCCATTTAACTCACCAGCATTGGACTTAATATATAATGACTTTAGGAAAAAATGATATTTTCCTTGTTCAGTTGAGTATCTTTGTACTTCAAATTCCATACATGCCTCTAATAATTTTCTCTTTTTTAACATTTAAAGCTGTATCATTATCACATGCTTCTATCTCATCAAAAAAATTGATTTGAATATAATTGCATAGAGCGTTTAGAAGTCTGAATTGTCTGCACAACAGCAATCACATCTTATTTCTTTGCTACTATTGGAGAACTACTATTACCATGTAAATACATTTTTAAAGTAAATTAAAAATTGCCATATTAAGCAAAATAATTTTCTATACATTTAAGTGATTGGAGTGGAAACATTTATGAACAGTGTTAAAACTTGCATTGTCTTTAAAAATACTTTAAATGACATTATCTTTACTTGGTAACACATAGATGTTGCTATAAGTATAAGTTACTAAACTAAACTGTAATTGGATTCCCCTTGAAATAGAAGAGGAAGAACTATTTGTCTTAACATGAAATAATCCCAAGGTATTGTGATGTTTGATTTCTTATATCTACTTTCTGTAGATTTTTGGCCATCTTAAGCACTTCCAGGCCATAAGCTATCAAGTCTCATTGTCAAGCTACCTGATTCTTGTATTCGTCCCCTTCTTCACAAATTAATTCTACCTGATCCAATCGTGCATTCATACAGTCAACATTGTTTATTGATATTTTCTAAGGAAACTTCAAGGAGACAAATTGAGTTAATAAAAGTGAGCTTTTTAGCAAAACTGTTCAAAGATAAAATAAACTGCTTGAAAATATAGTAAAAATTCCCATCATTGGATGTGTGGATATGCTGGATGAACAACAGAAACAATGTCAAAGAAGAGATTTTAGTAGCACAAAAGCATGTTATCAAAAAGGCAAGTTTGTGGTATTTTCCAAACATGAGATGCTGTAATTCTAGACATAATTGTCAAACATCTACCCTCTCACACAGCCATAGACTTAGTTCATTTTACTGCCTTTTACTTGGGAATTAGCAATGCCTAAAATAGAACTATGAAATTGCTCATTTCTTGGTTTTTGGCTATTTCATGGAGGAATGGTTCACAAGTTAACACTATGTTCAGAAGTGAAGTGATGATGTATATTATTTCTTCAAGAAATATTTCATATTTCTTTTTAGTCTGCTAAGAAATCTCAATTAGTTTACTTAATATTCAATACCATAAAAGAAGAATCAACAGTAATAATATTTTTATTTGATTCAAATCTAATTTAAATACTTTATGAATTACCCAGTTAGTTAAATCACAGCTCAGCACTTCCACAAAGCTTTGGTTGACTCTCTAGAAGAAGATTATCGACCTCCATTTTCTCTGTCATTGAAAGATGCAATTTCTTTTCCCACAAAGTTTCCTTAACCTATTTTTTTTATTGAAGTATAGTCGGTTTACAGGGTTGTGTTAATTTTTGGTGTAATTATATGTGTGTGTGTGTATGTGTGTGTGTATATATATGTTTATATTCCTTTTCATATTCTTTTTCATTATAGGCTCTTACAAGATATTGAATATAGTTCCCTGTGCTATATAGTAGGGTCTTATTATTTATCTATTTTATGTATAATGGTTAGTATCTGCTTATCTCAAACTTCTAATTTATTCCTCCATCCCCTTTCCTCGCCTCCACCGCAACCATAAATTTGTCTGCATATCTGTTTCTATTTTGTAAATAAGTTCATTTGTCATTTTTTTTTTTTTTTAGATTCCACATATAAATGATATGATATGGTATTTTTCGTTCTCTTTCTTTCTTACTTCACTTAGTATGACGATCTCCAGGCACATCCATGTTGCTACAACTGGAATTATTTTATTCTTTTTTATGACTGAGTAGTATTCCATTATTTATGTACCACAACTTTTTTATCCAAACACCTGTCACTGGACATTTTGGTTGCTTCCATGTCTTGGCCATTGTAAATAGTGCTGCTGTGAACATTGGGGTGCATGTATCTTTTCAAATTAGAGTTTCCTCTGGATATTTGCTCACAAGTGGGATTGCTGGATTATAGAGTAAGTCTACTTTTAGTTTTTTGAGGAATCTCCATACTGTTTTCCATAATGACTGCACCAAACTATATTCCCACCAGCAGTGTAGGAGGGTTCCCTTTTCTCCACACCCTTTCCAGCATTTATCATTTGTGGACTTTTTAATGATAGCCATTCTGACTAGTGTGAGGTGGTACCTCATTGTAGTTTTGATTTGCGTTTCTCTGATAATTAGAGGTACTGAGCATTTTTTTCACGTGCCTTTCGGCCATTTGTATATCTTCGTTGGGGAAATGTTTGTTTAGGTCTTCTTCTCATTTTTGGAATTGGGTTGTTTGTTTTTTTGTTACTGAGTTGCATGAGCTGTTTGTATATCCTGGAAATTAAGCATCTGTCAGTTGCATCATTTGCAAATATTTTCTCACATTCCATAGGTTGTCTTTTCATTTTGATAATGGTTTCCTTTGCTGTGCAAGAGCTTAGAAGTTTAACTAGGTCTCATTTGTTTATTTTTACTTTTATTTCTACTGCCTTGGTAGACTGCCCTAGGAGAACATTGCTCAGATTTATGTCAGGAACTGTTTTGCCTATGTTTTCTTCTAAGAGGTTTATAGTGTCTTGTCTTATGTTTCAGTCTTTTTAAGCCATTTTGAGTTTATTTTTATGTATAGTGTGAAGGAGTATTCTAACTTCATTGATTTACATGCAGATGTCCAGTTTTCTCAACTTCAACACTAATTGCTGAAGAGACTGTCTTTTCTCCATTGTATATTCTTGCCTCCTTTGTCAAAGATTAATTGATATAGGTATGTGAGTCTATTTCTGAGCTCTCTATTCTGTTCCATAGTCCTAGATCCATATGTCTACTTTTTGTGCCAATACTATGCTGTTTTGATTACTCTAGCTTGAAGGCTTGGAGAGTTATGCCTCCAGCTTCGTTCTTTTTCTTCTGTATTGCTTCAACAATGGGTCTTTTGTTATTTCATATAAATTGTAGGATTATTTGTTCTAGTTTTAGGGATAGCATTAAATATTTAGATTGCTTTGGGTAGTATGGTCATTTTAATAATATTAATTCTTCCAATCCAAGAGCATGGGATATCTTTCCATTTCTTTAAATTATCTTTAATTTACTTAATCAGTGTTTTATAGTTCTCTACATATAAGTCTTTTACCTCCTTGGTCAAGTTTATTCCTAAGTAATTTTTTGATGTGATTTTAAAAGGGATTTTTTTTTAACTTTTCTTTTCTGATATTTCATTGTTAGTGTAAAGAAATGGAAAAGAATTTTCTTATTCAGTAGCTTGTCAGAGTTAATGGATACATGACCAGCACTAAGAGTGAAAATAATGTATCATGTAAAATTGGAGCTTTCTTGGTATAAGAAGCTATGAAACCATGGACCCCTCACATTTGTGGAGTTCCTTTTATGCACCAGGTGCTCTTGTAGCAGAGGCAATGCATCTGTGAACAAAACAGGCAAAAATACCTGCCTTGAGGAATCTGGATTTTAGAGTGGGGGGCAGAAAATAAACAAGATAATTTTTTTTAATTTAGTATATGCTGTATCATAAGTGCTAGAGAGAAAAACCTAAAGCAGAGGAAGAGAATAAGTGTGTGTGACTACATGTGTATGTTCCAGGGGATACAAAATTTCAGTTAGGCTGACCATGGTAGATCTCACCAAAAGACTGACTTTTGAAAAAGACTAATTAAATGAAGGCTTAGCCCTGTGGATATCTGGGTTAAAAGCATTTGAGGCATAAAGAAGACTAAGTGTGAAGCCCCCGAGATAGGCCTGCCCGGCAGCATGTTTGAGGAAGAGCAAGGAAGCCAGAGTGCAGCACAGGAGGTAAGGGACACATGGTTAGATCAGGTAAGGTTTCGTAGGTCAGAGAATGAACGTTTGCTTTTACACAAAATGAGATAAGAAGCCTCTGGGGACTTCTGAATGGAGGAAAGATATGATCTAGCTCACGTTACCACAGGATCACTCTGCCTGCTCAGTTGAAGACCTAAAGGGATACGAGAGGGAAGAAGGAATACTGGTTAGCAGATACAGTAGTGACTTTTGAACAGGATAGTGGTGCTTGGATGAGGGGGATGGTAATGGAGGTGGCGTGAAGTGGTGGAATTGTTCCAGACGTATTTTGAGGGCACTGATGACAGATCCAACGTGAAGCATGAGTGCCAGAAAGAGTTCAAAGATGACACCAATATTTTTGTCCTGAACAAGTACAAGGATGGAGTTGCCATTAATTGATAACACATAGGGACCTAAAACTTACTCTGGTTGACATTGAATTTTTAATCACCTCTCCAGGCCCCAAGGTCCCACCAAACTGAAAATAATTCAGAATACATCTCAACATGTTATATGTTTTAATTTATAAAAAAGTTACAAACTAGACTCATGTGATATGATGGATAGTATATATTCAATTGGGAAAAAATAGAAAAAGCAATGGCTATGTGGAAGATTTGTAATGAAGCAATATGGCTAGTGATCGTTACTTTGAAATGTAATTCTGAACATTGCCACTTAGACTAAAACAATCGGTTAAAATTAGCTATTTTAATTTCCAATTATTCCCCATGCATTGGGCTTTTTCTACTGTCTGCTCCCCATGCATTGGGCTGCTTCTACTGTCTAACCATGCCTAGCAACTATTAACAAAATATACTTCACTGAATCTTTGCATATACTCTAGACCATGCTGTGCAAAAAACATCTCACTATGCCATTCTTGGCCTAGATTGAGGATTAACTCTGAGAAGACCTTGTAACTAAAACAGGTACTTTTCTGGTTGCACACTTACGCCAAGCCACTTAAATGGCATATATAAAGTAAAATAAAGTCACTCACAAAGTGGTTTAGACTGTAATTTGGTGGCTGCAAAGTATTCAGAAGAGTTAGTTGGAAGGTATCTCAGGAGGGAAAATTATGTTCCTTTTATCCTAACTGCATGACTTAAGTTCTCCAACAATATCCTGTAATGGCATTGAATTTCTTGTCTCTGGTGAAAATTTATCATGGTGAATCTGGTGAGATAACCCCTGGAAGACCAATAGTCATTATGATGCAATTTTACTGAAATGTGTTATACAATGGTGACCATTTATTTCTTTTGGTTGCCAACAACTATATGAGTCTTTAATTGACTAAAAGACAATAACACAATTCTCCTTTCTCCCTTCAGCACAACCTGTTCTGATTGGGGGGAAAACATTATTAAAAATATTCTGTGATATGCTTCACTGAAATACTATGATGGAAACATTGAGATGTAGGACTCTTCTCCATTGGAGGACATGTGCCATCTTCTTTTCACACTGCTCTTGCCTGCTGAACATGCTGCTAGTTATTCTCGACACACTTGGTATCATGGTGACCTCTCCCCACCTCCAACAGATGTAGTCAGACTAGGACAAAAACAAAATATCAGACACAGGGGTATAATTCTATTTTGCATATAAAACAAAGAGGTATTAAGTACTTCAGAAGACTCTGCAGCCTGAAACTTCTCTCTGAAATAAAAGCCTACATGCGTTATGATTGGTAAATAGTGCTGCTCTAAATGTGATTAATTTCTAATTGCGTCCGTCATTCGTAACTTCCTCTACCAACTGCCTGGGCCTGAAACTTGCTTGCTTGCTTGCTTGCTTGCTTTTGTATATTATCCCTCCATGTATTTCTTCAATTTTACTTCTAAAGCCAAAATTACCTTTGTGTCTTTTGGGGTTAAAACTGATTCACTTTGTCTAAGCTTGTTTCATTCACACACAATGTTGCTATATCTCCATGAGGGGGTTTAATCTGTCCTCTACAAATTGAAGTGAAAATAGGAGAGACTGGATCTTTTTAATATCCCTCACTTTTCTTCACAAACATGAATTGGAAGTTTTTCTAGAATAACAGTTCCTATATATGTCCCCGGGTGTGCAGACCCCAAGGGGAATATTTAATAAATATGCAGTGGGCTCCTACTTCATGTGAGATATTATGTTAGGTGCTAAGGTGAATACTGGGAAGTATTCAGATGGCTCCTGTCCTGAGAAAGCTCCAATCTGTTGGGAATTCTGAGAAAAACAAGTCAATGATGATATTACAAAGGCAGTCTGGGTTAGGTGAAGTGAGATTAAATCCAGAGAGATCACAGCTTATTTAGAAAGCATTATACTTTATACACTTTCATATTTGATCTGCACAATAGCTCTTTGTTCTCAGAGCATATGTTACTATCTCTATTGACAAATGAAGAAACTGAGTCATAGCAAGTTACTTGCAAAATAACTAAGAGTAGAAACTGGATCTCCTGAATCTTAGTCTGTATGTTTTAAGGTAAGTGTGTAAAAGATTCTCCCAGGACTCAGACTGCACCTCTTTTACCTTCACCCTATAAGTTTATAGTTATTGCTATTTAAAACACTCTGTATTTGTATCTTAGTTCCAGTTTCCTGGGAAACAGACCCAGAGGCAGCTACACACATGCAAAAGTTTGATGGGGCGTGCCCTTGGGAACATCTGTATGGGAATGAGAGAAACAAGACTTGGCAGAGGGAGAGGCTGAACTTAAATGCAGTTGCTTCAGGGACTTCTGGTGCTCCTTCTTCAAAGCTGTCCCCCATCTGGGCAATGGGGTTGGATCTTTATGCTGCCTCATCTACCAGCCATTGAGTATTAAGAGCTCTGTAGACAGAATGAGACTCAGGATAGGAAACTCCCTTTAGCTGGTGCAATTTTCAGAGAGGTATTCAGCCAACAACCAGTTACTGGAGAAGGGAGTGAACTTGCCAAAAGTGGAGGTCTAGGTGATGTATCGCAACCTCCACGGCAGCTCGTCAAGAGAGGCTAAGTTATGCTGTGTAAGCAAATTAAGATTGAAATGCCAGCCACTTACCACAACAAAATGTTATTACTTGCTCACAGAACATACCTAGTGAACATCAGGTAACTCTCCTGAGCAGCTGTCCTCAGGGCAGTGACATAGTGACCCACGTTGCTCCTTCTTATGTTTTCACCATTTCCATGTGTGGCCTCCACAGTTGTGCAGGGGCCTGCACTGCCTCCAACTGAAAGTCACACATCACTTCTACTCACAGCTTATAGACCAGAATTAGTCCCAGGGCCCTTCAAGGGGTCTAGACAGTGCGTGCTTCCTTGTGCCTGGGAAGGAGAGAACCAGAGAAAGATCAAAACTATAAATATCTCCATAGACTCCTTTTGGGTACCAGGATAAATTACACTGAAACAGTAAAACATCAGCCAATCAATCAGTAAGTACTTATGGATAACAGGGTGACATTAGGAGTTTTCATAAAACAGTATAGCAGCACAACAAAGCATTACAAATCCAAATGGGAGAGAAGATGATCATGTCAGTAGCATAAAGGAAGTTATTCAAGGCAGTATATAGTTGAGGATTAAACTGTGACTGCTGACACTTAGTGCTGTAAGAGTGTAAGGAAGACATGTCAAAGAGGGGAGAAGTCAGCAAAGACTTCATAAAAAAGACAAAAATTGAATTGGGCCCAGAGAATGAAACCCTGTAGAGGAAAAAGGGCAGTTTGCCTCCACAGTTAGAATAAGGTCTACATCACGACCAGTTAATCTAGGAACTTTTTAGATGGTCCTTTGTGAAAACCTCACATTCTCAAGGATATGCTGCCATAATTAGTGCAGAATATTCCTAACTGAGAGAGGGTTGATAAATGATCAAACAACCTCTGACAAACCAAGAAGTAATTTGTTGAATGACAAAAACCACTGAGGTGCAGATGCGCCCATAGCAGGAAGCACTGTGCTAGAACTGCCTGCTGAGCCACACTCCTCCCATCTCCAGACCTAAACTCAACTGCTTACTCCCATGATGGTGCGGTGCTGGCCCCCAGCACTGCCTGACCTCACCGCTTGAATGATTTCTGACGTTGCTCTAGTTCCTTCTTTCCACTCCCCAAGGGAGCCCCCAAAGAATGAAGCAATTTGATCTTTTTGATTTTTTTTTTAAAGAATCAACTCAGAATACACAATAAAATTTCATTCATTTTTGATGAGAAAAGAGAGCTAAAATGTGCACCTGATATGTCTCAGTTATGTCACGTGTTCCCTAACTTAATCCTCGCAATCCCTGAGAGTGAACAATTTTATCCCACTTTTATGTATGGTGATATTGAGGTTTAGTGAGCTTAAATCACTTTCTCCAAGGTTAGAGGTGGTTAAATGACCTACCCAAAATGTATTTCAAACTTGAATTTGACTGAGTCCTAAGATCCATCCTCTTTTTACCATAAAATTTTAAGCAAAGGCGATAATTCTATTAAAGTCAGCCTGAACAGGATCCCAGCTTTTTTCCAAAAAAATTTTACTAAGGTGAGCCCTATTTTGAATTTTATGGTAATTCAGTTGCTAAAGTTCCTAACAGATAATGTTCTAATGTCTGCATCAGACAGCAGTCCTAAGCCATGGACCCTCAGAAACCACATTTTGGAAGCTCAAACATAATTCACTCTGTGGTTGTCAACATTTGCTCCACGTTGGTAATCTGTAAGAAATTAAGCTAAGACCACCCAATTTGTGGAACTGATCCTTCAGCTGTCTCTGACCTGAGACCATAAGGTAGACCATGCTGTGCCCCATTCTCACCCTGCTGGACAAAGCTGCTCCTTTGAACACTTGGAAAACCATGTGCTTTCAAAGCATCTGCCCACGTTACTATGCAACAACAGTTTTCAACGGACCATGCTTGAGATGAATGGAACTCAAGGCTATGTCTATCATATACAGCAAGACATTTGAGATTAGTGAGACCAGATGTTCCCAGGAGTTGTGGGAAAAGAGCAGAGAAATGAGCAGAGTAACATTTCCCTCTGTTTTTTCTCCCTCTCATGTTTGCTGGAACAAACTGCATAATTTAATCTAGTACATCAGTAAATTTACTCCAGATAATTCTGAGAGTGTTGCATCTGAATTGCTAAGTAACCATATAAACAGTCTGGGACCCCAGGAGAAAATTCCAATTATCTGTTTTATCAGTTTAATCAATCACTTAATAAACAAAGAAATTAAAATGAGCAATGAACAACAAATAGAAGAATTTCAGAGGAAAGTGACCCATGTGACATAAAAAATGTAAAATTTTAGAAGCCCCATATGTAAAATCTTAGAAACTGGGGGAGGGAGGAGGTATTAATACCCAAACTAAAAAGAAATTTGAATTTTGAGCTCAAGTGATTCATTTAAATCCAAAGCACTGATTTTGCTCTTTATGGAGCTGCTTTGGTAAATGCCCTATACATGGCCTTGCCCTTGCTAAGATGGCTTGTCCTGAAACTCCCAGTGAAAGGCTTCTCCCTCCAGAAGCCCCAGTTCCATCCAAAGCAAAGCAGTCCTCAGAAGGGCTGAGTCAGGAACGCTGTCAACACTTGCCTTTCAGTCCCCTGCATAGCTCAGAAGTCCAAGGGAAGACTGAGTAGATGAAGAGGAAATTCAATCACCCCTCTGACCACACTGATCAGAATCCCCTCTGTGGTAATCACATGGGCAGCTGCTGGGGGGAAGGTTCATTTAATCTAAATGTAAAACACAGTGTACTGCTCATGGTCCAGGCTTCAATTCAGTCCACTGAGAGGAAACATGTCATCTTACCTTTCCCTTCCCTGGAAATGAATCAGTGTGTTCAGCTTTGAAACTCATCAGCACACCCTGTTTGCACTTTCCCCACAAACAGATAAGAAGTCTGTAATTTTCAGTGAGAATGAACAGCCTGTGAACATGATGGTTTGTGTCAGATAATTCAATTGGTTCCAGCAGTGTGATGTGCAATCACAAGCAATGTGAACAATCAATCTGCAAAATAAAATGTCTTCAGGTCCAGTACTATCCATCGACTGCATACAGAAAGCAGCTCGTGCACGGAACAGCTCTAACCAGGGGTAATCAAGTCCAGTCATGCTGTTCGTTTATTGACGGCATCATGGTGATAGTGGCATCAACGTGGAGAAGTGGGCCTGTGAGGAGGCTACAGTTTCAGTGTGAAGAATTTGGGGGTATTAGTAGGTATTAGAAAGGAAAACTAGGTCTGCAATGCAGAGGGCAACTTCTCTGTCCAACTCCACAACAACACTAGGAAATTAACTGACTTTTTCTGAAAACTTAACATCACTTCTTATCTAAAATGTTGCTTCACATTGATAACATGAGACTTAAACCACTACAACTTTTTATATTCTCTTTCTTCTCCTTTTAATAAGTGGGGTTTTATTTGAAGAAACTCTTCTTCCCCAGTCTGACGCTTCCTTCCCTGGGGCTCCATTGTTATGACAAGCCTAGATGTGCTCCGCCCATGCGAGGCATGGTAGACACTGGTACAGCTGAGAAGGATGAGTGAGGAGGCATGGTCAGCTCACTCCTCCTCTCTGGGGCTGAGCAGCCTGCAGAGGGCTGACACTTTATTCTGATGCTCCTGCTCTTACTCTTATCTGGGTCAGTCCCTCCGAGTGCAGAGGACTTATCTGGACAAAAGAAGGTTCTATGGCTGTGAAAACAACCCCTTTCTTCTCTTCTTCTCTCCCCTCCTCTCTCCTCCCTACTCTCCCTTTCTCTCCCCTCCCCTGCCCTCTAGTCCCCTCCTCTCCCTCTCTCTTTTCCTTTCTCTCCTTATCTCCTCCCCCCCCCATCCCTCACTCACTGGCTTTCCTACA
Source organism: Camelus ferus (assembly GCF_009834535.1). Taxonomy (NCBI): domain Eukaryota; kingdom Metazoa; phylum Chordata; class Mammalia; order Artiodactyla; family Camelidae; genus Camelus; species Camelus ferus. The sequence goes on from NC_045698.1 coordinate 66,775,965, forward strand.
GGCAGCAGGAATTCTCTGCAGTGCCTTCAGGATTGGGCATCGTCCCATCATGTCCAGCACTTCTATGACTTTTAAAGCTGTCCAGTCCTGGGGTCTGGTGTTAGGAAATTCATTTGCTTTTCACTCTAAGCTACAGCTTACAACTTACCTTTATCAGTAATGTAGGTGATATTTAGATTTCCTATCTGCCTATTCCTTGCTTTTCTTTCTCAGTGTGTTACCAGGTTAGGGAAGAAGGATAATTTTTATTGAAACTCAGTAGTCTCAAGAATTACACCTTTGTAAAAACTGTATAAAATGCTGGATAAGAAATTTGGGCTTTAGATTAATGATGTCCTATTATAAATGGTCACATACATTAGTTCCCTAGATTGACTTTGCCTTGCTGCACTTCAGACCATCACATTAAGAGAACAATATGAATTGGTTCTGGACTCAATGACCTCTAAATGGGACGGCCATTTAATTCAAACCAAAAAACATTTGAGGGTTAGGGGGGTGGGGATTGACACAGTTAATAATGACATAGGACAAATGCTATATACCAGGAATATTCCAGGAAATAGGAATCTGCTTATATGGAACTTTCCAACCTCACATACTGTGCATTCTCCACCATTTGTCCTTTTTGCCTTATTTTTGCCACTCCTCCCAATGAATTTCTAATCCAGCTGCCTAGCTTAAGTAAGAAGCTTTATTAACATAGTTTTTAATGAACTCAGCACTGTTTCAAGTAGATTAAAATATTTGAACCGTGTCTGTGTCCATGCATTTGTTTCTGTTGCTGTCTTTTCCCTATGAAAATTCCCTAAAACTGAATATTTTACCTATCAAGGGGAGCATTTAAAAGGTTAGAGGCACCATGCAATATCAAGGTAGCTGAAGTCCAAACTGCTTTGTAATCAGCATTATCTGGAAAGCTGCCTCAGTTCCCCACTCCGTTTTGAAGCTGACATAACAATCGTGTGTGGCTTTGAGAACATCTGTTCCCATAATTCCCAAGGAGACAATGTCATGAATCACTGCTCCTGCAAAGATTTGCATTTTGCTGAAAGTTGACTTCAATTTTACTTGAGGTCTTAAGAGTCCCAAAAGATACATTAGAAATTCACTGCCAGGGAATTTGCAGCAAACAATTAATGTTTTGTAGCATAATACTGGCAAGAGTTTACCTGTTATTTCAGGAAAATAAAATCAGTGGGGATTTTCTAGGGCAGTGGCATATTATTTCATTCTCCCATCCCTCTTAGAAGATTCAATATTACTTGGAAAATTCTCAAGGAATCTGAAACTCATAAAAGTTATTTTCTTCTGTCAATGAAGTTCCAATTCTCTCCTCTCAGGAAGTTAGATATCTTTAAAAAGAAAAAGATTCTATATTTTTATGTCCTTGAGCAAGTTTATCATCTCATGGAAATAAGAGTTGCAACCCTACATAAAGGTTGGTAATGTAGTAATTTCCTCCATCTTTTGGATGAGAAAGAAATATCTTCAATGGAAATATTGTCTTTACATTGAATTAAAGCAGCAACACCAGTGAGCCATGGCAATTTTCTTTGATTCTGAGGTCCTAATATGATGTGGGGTGAAAGATCAAATATGTTTTTAAAATCATTTCCCTTTTCCCTGCTATAATTTCCTTTCTGTATAAATTATAGACAGCATCATTTAACTTGTCTATCATCAAACCCTTATCTGATCTAGAAGTGCAGCAAAACTAAAAATAAGACATTGTAAAAGTTGTTCTGCCCAGTCCTCTCCATATTTCTGTACCAAAATAGAATTATCACTTTATTTCCTCTATTTATTGATGCTACTTCATATTTTCTCTGATTTTCAGAAGTAATTATAAACAGAAAAGTAAAACTTTTTTACCCACTTAATTTTTGTAGAAAACTTTTTATTTTGGAATAATTTTGTAATTCTATAAATTTGTAGAGATAGGACAGAGTGTTCCTGTATACCCTGCCTCAGTTTTCCCTAGTGTTCAACTCATAATATGTATTTGATATAACTGATAACAAATATTGGTATGTTATATTAACTAAGCTCCATGCTTTACTTGAATTTCATTAGTTTTCCTCTAATACCCTTTTTTTCTGTCCCAGCGTCCCATCAAGAACATTACATGGTGTTTTAGTCTTCTTGTGTCTTTAACCCCCTGTGGTCTGGGACACTTTCGCAGACTTTCCTTGTTTTTGATGACTGGTCACATATTTTGTGGAATGTTTCTCAGTTTTAAGTTTGTCTGATGTTTGTACTGACTATAGTTCTGTGTTTTTGAAAGGAAGACCACAGAAGTTAAATGCCATTTTCATCACGTCACATGAAGGATACACACCATCAGCATGAGATGTTAACCTCAATTACCAGGCTGAGGTATTATTTGTTCAGATTTCTGCACTGTGAAGTTAATACTCCACTTTTCATACTCTGTTCTTTAGAAGCGAGTCACTAAGCACAGCCTATGCTCAAAAGATGGGAAGTTAAGCTTCACCTTCTTGGAGATGGTGCAAATTATTTGAAGTTCTTTATAGGAGATTGCTTCTTTGTTTCCATTTTCTTATTTGTTTAATCATTTGTTTATATTAGTAAGAACTTGTGGATATTCATTTTGTGATTTGGGCTATAATCCAATAAAATATTATTTATATTGTTTCTCAAGCTGTTTCTTCTTTCACCATTGTAGCTCTATCAGTTGCCTATTATGTCCCTTTGGTATACTCCCATCTTTTTTTTTTTTTTTTTTTTTTTTGAGCACTTTTTACTTTCTCACACAATAAGATTCTTCAGGCTCATCTCATATTTTCCTTGCTGCAGCTCTGGCTGGAATCAGGCATTTCTCCAAGGCATTTCTTTTTGGAAAATGGTGTTGGAAGCTACGATCTTGAATCTGCTGAGGACAGTACTACTGGAGTGTCACTACTCAAGGCCGTCTCAGCAGACAGAGCTAAGAAATACATGGGTATATGCTAAGTTATATACATACCTATCTATAATTATTTCTTTCCTTATTTATCAATTTATATCTATATTAAGCTCAACATGCGCTCCTACTGATGTCTCCAGCTTTAATCTAGTACCACGTGGTTCATACTAGACTTACTCTCTTATTTATCTGTAACTTCCCATTCCAACAGTAAGAAACTTCCACCAACATCATTCTTTACTTATTTATTTAATCCCAGCATATGTGTGTAATAGCTTCAGAATTATTAACATATACTCACTTGAGAAAAAACTATTACCTAGAGTACAGAGTTTGTGTATATTTCCTTTTGTATTTAGTCTTAGTTTCCAGTCAAAACACAAATTTTCAAAGTTACTTAGTTCAGAGACTTTTCCTTCACCTTCAGTGAGACTATGTCATACATGTGTAATACAGTAAGTCTTCTGTCACAGTTGGCATTTCATCTTGGGACCCCGAATCTCCTGATGGATTTTTTTCAGTTCGCATACATTAAAGTACACTAGTCAATACTGTAAAGTTCTAAGGACTGTGACAAATACCTAGTAGTGACATGTAAGCACAACATCATCATACAAATTAGTACCACTACCTTCAGAGAGAGAGAGGGGAAGGGAGGAAGGAAGGAAGAAATAGAAAGATAAAGAAATAGAGACAAAGGGAGGGACAGAGAGAAGGAAAAGAAGGCTGACCATATAAGTAATTTAGCTGTTGAAATCCAAGATTTTATTATTCATTGAAATCCATGATTTTATTACTCATTTCTTCTATTAAATCACTTTACCAACTCAGGCATTTCAACCAGGTAAACTTCGTTGTGTTCTCTTCTTATTTCCAATACTCTTCAGGGATGTCATTTACACAGGAAACCTCTCTTAAAGTTGATCTAAAGAAAGTATTAGATGGTAGCCAGAATAATGCATCTTTTTCCTTGTTAGATGCACTGTTTCTCTTATTTAGTGTCAACCTTAGACAGACTGTATTTTCAACAAATGGAATTTTGTACTAACTGTCACTTCAGGGTCCAAAAGGATTTGTCTCTTTTACAAAGCCATTTCTAACCTCAAGGTTACGGATTATATCACTTATATCCTTTTCTTACTAGAGTATAGAAGGCATCTGGGGCACAAGAGTAGGTGTTTTATTTATATTGATCAAACAATCATTTTGAGGGATTAGGTCCTAATATATACTCTACCGCAGCTGGACTAAGAATTTGAAGAGATCAGCCAGTACTCTGTTTGAAGCTTCTAAATGACAGAGACAAGATAAAAAACAAATTCTATACTTACAGGAAAAATATCTTTGGGTAAAAGAAAATTAGAACCACAAAGTGATACAGATTGTGTTAGTACTTAGTTGTGTGATTTTCACTTTTAATGCTCATTGAGCCTGAAAGTATTTTACCAACCCCTTACCGACAATAAAATCTAAGAACATAGGTGGTTGTTTATATGAACATATTAGGCAATTACATATGCAAATTGAACTTAATTGTACTCAGCATAGTGACTATGAGTCATAATACTCTCTATTCACTTGGGCCACTCTCTTAGGTGATTCCTCATGCTGAATGAGAGAGCACTCACTGAAGCTGTGGCACTAAACATAGACACATTTCCTTCTCTGAAAACTCCTTTGCTCCTTTGCCCAGGCTTACAGCTTAGAATGCTATCTATCTATCTGTCCCTTTCATTTAATTTTTCGCACTTTTCCCTCATACTAAGTTCACAGCATCTCCATGCTCCCCCAATCCTCCCAAACTTTTTATGACAGGAAACATCATGATGACTTGGGAGAATTTTGCAGAGTAACTATTTTCTTTATGCTACAGGAAGAGCTGAAAAATATATTAATTTAAACACAAAAGAATACTGGACCGACTGGGTGTTGGAAACCTTTATTTCAAAATCTCAGTCTGCCCCAAACTGGCTAAGGAACTTGAGGCTAGTCACACAACCTGAATATCTATTTTTTCTAATTTTAAAAACATAGAATTTGGAGTAAACTTTAGTGGGACTTCCTTTTAGCTCCAACATTCTAAGATTGTAATGTTCTTAGATGATCAAATTATAGGGATTGTATAAATAAAAGAGAGTTTTCTCGAAGTATGTCTGCTGAAATAATGCCTGAGTGTGCCATGTTAATTTAATGTAACATATTATTTACATCAAGGCACTTGTCTTGCCCCTGTTCCTATTTCTTCACAGTCTGCATTACAGCAGGGCCTAAAGAATGCCCATTGCTGGGCAATCAGTAAGGAATTGGAGCCTGTCTGGTGAAGTGAAGACTCTAAATTTGAAAATCTCTCCTAGAAAGTTTCGTTCTGCTTTGAATCCTTCTCACAACCTGTTTAGTACCCTTTAATTCTAATTTTCTATAGATACAAGTTTTCCTTAACTAGAAATGATTCTCATAAAAAGGCAGGGAAATTTTCACTCATTCCTTTGGAAGTACTATAAAGTTCAATACTCAAACATGATGTATTGACAAATAATTTAAAAACTTTATTTGGAAGCTTAAAATAGCAGGCTGCTGTCTTCGGGTGATATTGCCTGCATATCCCAGGAAACAATTATTATCTAATACTCAGAAGCAAGTAATGGGCTGGCTCTCAATATTGAATCTAAAGATAATGCCACAGTTCTGCAGTATTCCGTGCTGCTGAGAGCCAAAAGGCTTAGTGGGATTACCTGTGTAGTCTCACATGTCCTTTTCAATGTAGCATCAGTGTCACAGGGACCCTCTCTGCCCAAGTGACAGTGTATGCAGGTGATCCATGTAATATTTTATGACCATTTATGATCCTTTCCAAGAGAATTAAAAGGAATAAAAAGAGTTGAGGAGCAAGTGACCAGACCATCTGCAACTTGAAAGAGCAGGAAAAGTAGAATTCAATGGCAGCAGTGTGGAATTTAGTATAACCTCCATATCTTCCAGAAAAGAAGGGTAATAGTTGAACAGCCAGATTACAAATAGGGGCCAGTTGAATGTTCTTCAGCAAGTAAGTGGGTAAGACCTCAGACAAAAAGCTGTGGGAGGTGATGGTCCTCTACATATTGCCTAGGGTAAAAGGAGGAGCTCTGTATGGATTTGAAAAGAAAGTTAGATTTTTTTTTAAGCCAAAATAGTGTTGAGAAAAATATGAAACTTTTCTTCTACTATCAGACTCTAAAAATATGTCATCTAACACATGACTCTTTTAAAAAAAAAACTATCCAAAATGAGCTGGAAATAAATCATGTAGGCAAGAGAAATAGCATTACTGAGTTTAATATAGCTATCAGGAAATTGTTTTTTTTATTATCTTGAAACTAAATTCTGAGTGACACAAACTTAGACTGAATGAAAATATATCAAATGCTCAATCAAATGGGAATGCTATAGCTTCAGAGAATATTCTTGTTGGCACTTATCTTTCCCAAACAGCATTTAATCAACTAGAATTATTTTTAAAGAAATAATGTATTGCAGTGAGTGGGTCCCATACAAGTTTTAAGTCTCGAGGCTGGTTGGCGGTGTTTTCTCCTGGGCACAGTCTGGGTCCCCACCTTTCGTGTTTTATGCAGAGCCTAGCTGTGTGGCCTGCTTAACAGTGGTATTCATCACATTCTTCCATTTGTGTTCTCTCTGTCCATAGCCCGCACTCTTTTGAGTGAGAAGCTATTATTTTCCAATATCTTCACTTGAATTTTTTGGCTAAAGCAAAGAACAACCCCTTTACATTTTTGAAGAACTTTCTTAATGTTCCAAAGAGGAAAAAAATAAAGGTAGGGAGAGGAAAGAAAGAAAACAAAGAAAATAAGTAAAGTAGGAGTTATAACAAACCGTGAAAATCCTAGCAGTGATGGTCCCTGGCTTCCACATTGATGGAAATTGGGGCAGGGGAAGGGTATAGCTCACTGGTAGACTGTATGCTTAGCATGCCCAAGGTCCTGAGTTTTAATCCACAGTACCTTCATTAAAAAATAAATTATCCCCCCCGCCAAGTGGGCTCATTTGAAGCTGCTTTTACCATCTTCCTGACCATCTACTTCCTTCCTTTCTACATCAGATGTTAACCCAGTACAGACTGAAATTGGCACAGGCTCAAGGCACTGAGTAATAATAAGGAACCCCAGTCTCTTCCTCCCAATCTTCTGTTTGTATTTCAGTCCAAGGAAATATCCTCTGAACTGGGCTATGCTGCATGTCTATTATGCCACTTCTTTAATACTCTTGGCTCCTACCTGATAGCCTAAGTTTTTAAGGGAAGGAAGGCAAGTTTGTCAACCTACTAAGACTCCTGCCTTTTTTTTAATTAAGACTTTATTTTTTGAAAGAGTTTTAGATTCACAGCAAAACTGAGGGAAAGGCACAGAGATTTTCCAAATACCCACACATGCATAGCCTTCTCCATTATCAGCATCCCCTACCAGTGTTACACTGGTTGTCATTGGTGAACCTATATTGATACATTATAATCACCCGGAGTCCACAGTTTATATTACAGTTCACTCTTGGTGTTGTGCATACTGTGGGTCTGGACAAATGTTTAATGACATGTATCCATCATTATGATAACATATAGAGTATCTTCAAAGCCCTAAAAATCCTTTGTGCTCTAGCTGTTTATTCCTCTCCTCCCCTCTGCAACCTCTGGTAACGACTGATCTTTTAACTGTCTCCATAGTTCTGCCTTTTCAGAATGTCGTATAATTGGAAACATATTTAACTTAGTACTATGCAATTAAGTTTTCTCCATGGATTTTCATGGTTTAAGAACTCATTTCTTTTTAGTGTTTGGGTAATATTTTTTTAATATGGCTGCACCAGAGTTTATCCATTTACCTACTGAAAGACATGTTGGTTGCTTGCAAGTTTTGACAATTATGAATAAAGCTGTAATAAACATTTGTGTGTAGGCTTTTGTGTGGGCATACGTTTTCAACTCCTTTGGATAAATTTCAAGGAGCATAACTGCTGAAATGTATGACCAGGGTATGTTTAGCTTCATAAAAAGTACCAAACTGTTTTCCAAAGTGGCTGCATCATTTTGCATTCCCTTCAGCAATGAAAGAGAGTTCCTGTTGCTCAACATCCTTGCCAACATTTGGTGCTGACAGTGTCCAGATATTGACTATTCTGATAGGTGTGTAGTAGTGTCTCATTGTTTTAATATAAATGTCCCTGATGACATATGATGCAGAGCTTATTTCATAACTTTGTCATTTGTATGTCTTCTCTAGTGAGGTGTCTATTAAGGTTTTCGGCCCATTTTCATTGTGTTTTTGTTTTCTTATTGTTGAGTTTTAAGAGCTGTTTGTATATTTAAGAAAACAGCATTTATCAAATATGTGTTTTAAAAATATTTTCTCCCAATATGTCTTGTCTTCTCATTCTCTTGACATCATCTTTTGAAGAGCACAAGTTTTTAATTTTAATGAAGTCTAGCTTATCAGTTATTTTATATCTAAAAATTCCCAGTGGTCACCTAGGTTTCTCTTATGTTATCTTCTAAGAGTTTTATGGTTTAGAATTTTGTACTTTGGTCTTTGATCCATTTTGAGTTAATTTCCTGAAGGTGGTAGATCTGGGTCTAGAGTCTTTTTTTTTTATTTTTTACCTATAAATGTCCTGTTGTTCCAGCACCATCATCATTTGTCAAAAAGACTATCTTTCCTCAATTGTATTGCCTCCTTTGTATTGTATAGCTCCTTTGTCAAATATTAGTTGACTATACATATATTGGTCTATTTTTATACACTCTAGTCTGTTCCATTGTGGTCTGTTTACCTATTATTTTGCCAATACCTGACTGTCTTCTTTGTCTTAGTAGGTCTTGCAGTCAGGTAGTGTCAGTCCTCCAACTTTCTTCTTTTCCTTCAATATTATATTGGCTATTCTGGATCTTTTGCATCTTTACATAAGCCTTAGAATAAATTTGTCAATACTCATAAAGTAACTGGCTGAGATTTTTACTGAAATTATATTGAATCTATTGGACAACTTGGGAGGAATTAACATTTTGACAATATTGAGTCTGCCTATCTTTTAACATAAATTATCTCTCCATCTATTTGGTTCTTTGAGTTCATTCATCAGAGTTTTGCAATTTTCCTCGTATGATCTTGTACATATTTTGTTAGATTTGTACCTAAGTATTTTATTTGGGAAGGAGGAGTGCTAGTGTAAATGATACTATGTTTTTTATTTCAAATTCCACTTGTTCATTGCTGGTCCTGCATTGATTTTGAAGTCATGTCCTTTGTCTTCCCTGGGGAACAATGGACTCCTGAAATTCCTAGCTTCTCCAGTGAACTCTATCCCATTCAGTTTACTCATATCACTAGCCAGTTATTAAGGTAGTGCATTTTTTCATTTAACATTTATCTGTTCAACAAATTAAGTCTTTACTGAGAGTTGTTTATGTGCCAGGCACTCTACTAGACTTTAGTACACTATAGTAAACAAAAAGATATAGTGCCTGTAAGAACCCCATAGGAAAAATATATAAAATGATATTACAAATCAAGTACAATGAAAGGTAAGAAAAAGATCCTGTAAGGGAGAATAATCTTATAAGGGAGAATAACAGCAATCTACCTTAAACTGGGTGTCCAAGGGCCACTTAACCTGAAAAGGCAAGGTTTTAACTGAGATGTTAAAGAAGTAGAAATTCTAGAAAATGAGTGGAAAGGTGTCAGGGGCAGAGTGAACATGTGAGTCAGCCCTAAAGCACATCAGGGTGACTTCACATAATTGCTCAAGTTATACAGTGGCACAAGTTCCTGGGGACAAAGTTTGTTCCATGAATAGGTCTTGCTGTCTTATGCTGGGTTTTAACCTTACTCTAAGTCAAGGTTTGGAACTATCTCATACATAGGCTTGATGCCAGATGCCCTTATCCACGATGTCAGCCTACTGTGGACCTTTGAAAATACCAGTGGCACCATGCTTTTGTCTCTTTCTATTTCAAAGTTTTCAGACCTTCTGCTGAACTATGTTTCTAAACAGAGAGGCACCCCTAGCCTGAGCTCATTTTCAGAGCAGAAGTATTCAAACCCTTCTTGCTCAGGTTGGCAGCCCTGCCCCTTCTCCTCCCCCTTCCCTTCCAGAGGACTAAAGTCCAAGATTATGTCTATAGTTACAGTCAGAACATTGGAAAGTATGAGCAACACTTTAAAAAGCAAAATTTTTGTTGAGAAATAAATTTTCATTTTAACTTAAAAATCTTAGTTTTTATTCCTTTCAGAGAAGATCATTCTTAGTGTTATATGCTTATAGGAGGAAATTTAAAAGCACAACAACCATATATCATGGACAGTAGTCTAAGGGCTCAGCTTTAAATATATGCAAATACTTTAATCTTCCTCCAGCATATGAAAGTTAAGTCATAATAAAAATTTTGAGTGTCACAAAATAGAATTTCAAGTGGCAGATAAACAGGGAAAAAAGATAGGATGGACGGTTAATGCAATTAGACGTGTTGATTCAATTTGAAAGTGGATGATAAGATGTTTAAGCAGTGAATAAGCACAATGAGGTATTTTTCTAATTCTTGCTTGTTTGTGGAAACTTCAAAGAATACGTCAAATTTAAAGTAGAAACAGCTTTAAATTAGAAGTATAGTTAATTAATAAAGGTGTTCTTATAAACTTATTCATTAAGTACATGTGAGTTTCATATCTGAACTATTGGTAACTTACTTTAAAAATCCTGTTAATAATAATGTCAATAATGCTGGAATATTGGTAATTAAAAATGACACTTCTCAACACCAAAGCACAAATTTCTGTATTTCCTGTTTATGCTGTTACAACACAGAGTAAAACCCTAAGGAGATTACTGATTAATTAGTTTTTCTAGTTTATTTGGAAATACCAATTTTGTTTCCAAAAGAAAACTAGATTAAGCATGTTTACTAAATCTCTGAAATTTAAAGAAATACAATTTATAGAATAGCTACCGGGGGGAGGGTATAGCTCAAGTGGTAGAGCACTTGCTTAGCATGCATGAGGTCCTGGCTTCAGTCCCCAGTACCTCCTCTAAAAGTAAACAAACCTAGTTAACCCCACCAAAATAAAATAATTAAATAATATAATAAATAAATATATATATATATATATATATAATAGCTACCATTGTATACATGTTTATTTTAAAAAGAATATCCCATTCTTGAAATATTTACACTCTATAAAATAGAACTAAAAATAGGTCTTTTCTAGATTAAGTAGAATATTTTTTAAAGGCTCTGTATCATCAAGACTATAAAGGTCTTTTAAGTTGGTTAACAATATACAGGTAATTCATGAGGAATGGAGTGACAGGCATAGCACTGGTTGGCAGAGCAGAGAGATGGTACTCCTGTCAAAACTGTAACCAGAAAATTGTCTAGACATGACAGCCACCTCTTATGTGCATTTAAGCTGCATATAACAACTGTATATTTTTCTCCTATTTGTTGTCCTGGAAGCCCCAGTCTTGAAACTGAAAACCTTGCCCTGGAGTTTGGGAAACTCCTTGACTGCCTCAAGTGCTGGTGCTAAACCTGAATTACAGTGGAGGTGATTCCTATCTCTCTGCATCTCCATTTGAGTTCTAGCACCATCTTGGGCTGCTTTCTCTTCTGGTTTTCATCTGTTTTTTATTTTTCTGACTTGGGCTTTTTTTTTTTCCTCACACTACACACTGTATTTTCAAATTCTCCTTAATCCCAAAGGCTGAGACAGGAAATGGAAATATGTGACTCCTGACAACTCACTAGGAGCTCTGATTTTATCCAAACAAGATTTTTATATGGAAACAGGGCGGACATAAACAATATACAAATTGCACCCCTTACCCCCATGCAAAGCCACGAGCCCTTCTCTGGCTTGAGCCAGCAGACTCTGCATGCTTAAGAGGTTTAGACTTCAAGGACTTCACAAGGAGCGGCCAAGGGGAACAATGCTGCTGAAGCTGATGCAGTACACATGGTGGCCTCATGGCATTAGTCAAGAGATGTCTGAAGCAATAATGAATAACTTACAAATTAAAAGCAATTTCTTCATTGAATGAACTTTGTGAAAAGAGGAAGAGGATTGACTAATGAAGATTCTCGTGTATAATCTTTCAAATCAATGAATTGTATGCATGGGGCTGATTACCCAATTAATCATCTAGTTAGAAAAGCAAGTCACACCCTCCAGGCTGCAGGCTTCTACCCATTGTCTGTTTCCAGGATGGTGAGAAGTCTTCAATACTGACCTACCCCAGAACAAAGTCCTAGCAGTACCAGAGCCTGGATTTGTCTTTAAAGCAGCTGTGACATGAGTGGATACTCACATTTAACCTTCCTGGGCCCTGAAATCTGGTAGCAGTTTTACGAGCCAGACTTGCTCATCTCTGACCCCACCACTTCTGAGCCTTCTCACTTTCCTCCGTAACAATTTTATTTACCAATTACATCATTCTAATGCAAGTACTGAGTCATAGCTTCTCACATTTAACAGCCTAACACATAATTGGGTAAGTTGGAAATAATTACAACAACTCTAGAAACAAGGTTTTAGAATTTATGCTATTATAGATAGCTTGTAACAAGTCCATAAAACTTGAGAGTGCCTACTTGGAGGTTGAATCAGCAAAAAGGCATGACTTTAAGCAATGATATCTTAATTCTAGACCTGTAATACTTGGTATCATTACAGTTTAAGTGACTTACAATGTTGTAAATTTCAAGGGCTTATCATCAAAATTAGTTAATGTCATCAACTAGAGAATCTCTTGTCATATTTTCCCCTTTTTTAAGGGAAAGGCTAAATATTTGTGAACTATCCAGGATAGCTTTCTCTGCTAGATTTTCTACAGCCAGATTCCCAGATACAAATTCTGACTCTATCATTTATTGCCTGAATAACCTTATTCAATCATCAAATGTCTATATTTTTAGGATTTCTCATCTTTTAAAGTGGGGATAATAAGAGTGTTGACATCACAAGGTTTCTAGGGGGTCGAATGAGTTAATAGTATACAGAACTTAGAAGAATACTTGGCTCATACCATACATTCAACAAATGTTAGGTATTGTCAGCATCAGTGTTTGGAAACAGACAGTACTATATTTCAGCTCTTGAAATGGCAAAATAGTGTAAGAAGCTAGTCAGTCAAAGGCTCTGTAATTGTGTGACTGATATCAGTAAGAGTAAATTAAAGATGGGAATTCAGAACTTCTATAGAGTACGTGGGTTTACTTTTTATGTTCTGATTAAGGCTAGGGCTCATGACTCAAGGTTGTCAGACCAGTGGGTTATGTGTCTATAGGCCATGCCCTCCACCTGCAAGGCTCAGAGGAACTCGCCAAGCTGTTCCAAATTTTCTCATCAGGTAGCGTAGGAAACACAGTGTTGCTCAGAGGATTTACAGGTCAAAAATGAGTAATAGATAAGCTCCAGTCATATACATGTTTCACAGAAATGTACTTTAAAGTTTGAAATAAGAGGGATGATATTAGTACCTGATGAAAAGAAAACTTGCTGCACATGCATCTGCTCTTTCACATGCCAAGGAGAAAGAAACATAAAGGGAGTAAAACCAAGTAAAGCACTAACACATCAATTCAGCCAAACCAGACAAAGCTCTGATGATGACAACTGAGGAAGAACCAACAACTGGTGTCTTAAATACCGGTTTCAGTAATTTCATTTCCATCTTCAGAGGAGAGTTGAGTACTTCCCATCATTGGCAAACAAAACTTAAAATCAAGATATATAATAATTCTATTTTTTTTATTAATCCTATTTTTAGATTGTATTACTTGATTGTGTATTCAGGCTTATGGCCCAGACTTATCATAAATATAAATTGCATTCACCCCCAAAGTAATTCCATCAAACATGCTAATTTTCAAAGATATGATTAGGTTCAGAGCTAACATTAGTGACTGTCTATGAAACATTTTTAACTGTTTTGGTACTTTGGAAGAACTAGAAGTCAAAATATACAAAAACTGAAAATATCAACAATTTTAAGTTTTTATAAAAACTTGAAATACATAGCTTCAATTTAAAATTAACATGTGACATTTATTCATGGTTCATCTGATTATGAGTGGAAGTGAGAGGTTGAGAGGTTTGCAGAGGTTTATGGAACTTTGTTGTAGACAATAAAAGAAATACTTCTCAGGCTTTATCTGGGATCCCCAGTTAAAAATTAGAATGTTTTCCATACTTCTTTGAGTCCTTTCCCTTCTTTATTCTCACAGTAGCCATATCTTTCACAGGAGAGCGCTAGTCTGTCTTCCACCTTAGACAAGTGATTTACATAGATCATCTCTATGTATCTCTGTGTTATCGTCACGATAACCATAGGAGGTAGGGCTGTGTTATTTCAGTTTTACTGATGAGCTTTTACTGTTCAGAGAAGATAAGTACCTAGCCCTAGATTAACACAGTTACTGAGTGGCAGAAGCAAGCTGAACTCCAAGTTCAAATCTGTGTGCTTGATTATCCTCTTATAGTGCCTCATTATGACCTTGGATCCACCTACCCCCTGAAAGCACTTTATCAAACTTGGGAACTGCTAAGCAAGATCAGAGAATACAAGTTCGTTTTGAGAAGAGGGTGGATTAAAAGGGGCGATATCCATACCCTAAAGAGGAGAGGTCCTGTTCTATTCTGTGCTGGCTTCTGTAATCCCTGAATTCTTAAGGAGAAAGGCAGAGGGAAAGAGGATTAAAGGAATAGTAACGTGGATGGCAAAGCTGGAGGGAATAGTGATGGTATATGTATCTTTATCTCCTTATTTTTTTCCTTTTTGTTTCTTTATTGCTTCATCAAACAAACACATGTTTATACCATGTCCCAGGCACTTGACCTCAAAAAACCACACTCTAGTAAGAGAGACAGATCTGTAAACAGATACTTGTAGTAGAGTATTAAATTACACACACGCGTGCACACTAGGAAAAAAACTTAAATAGATAAAAATAAGAAGTGTATACTTGGCACAGGGGAGTTCAAAGAAAGAAGTGGCTAGAACTTCTTAGGCAATTGGGGAAATTTCTAAGAAGAGATGATAAAGAGGAGAATTTCACATGAATCTGCACAGTTAAAGAAACATGAGCCAGCATGTGTTTGTAAACATGAGGCAGGTATATTTGGAAACCAAGTTCGTTCAGGATATCTAGACTGCAGAATAAGTTTGTCCTGGTGGGGGAAAAAAAAAAAGAATTTGGCGTCATGGAAGACCTTGACTGTCCCTAAAAAGCCTTTAGACTTTATTCTGTAGGCACTGAGAATCTGTTGAATGGTTTTAGTCAGTGACATAATATGACACATTTTGCACATTGAAAATCATTCTAACAGATGAGGAACTTGAGGGAGGGAGACCATGTAGTTGTCATGATGATCATATTAAGTGATAATGAGATAGAATTCAAATAGGGCAACAAATAGTGAGGGAGAGTGGTCAAATATGCCAATGAGTTGAAAGAGAATTAAAAAGAGATAGATTGGATGTTGAAAGTGAGGTTAATCTAAAAGCCTAAGATAAATCTAAGATTTAGTGTTAAAAGACCATAGGGGGAGAGAGAGCTTTTATCATAATAGGTGATAGATTACCTTTCCTATTCTGGACAAAAACAATACATTGTTAATTGGAATAAAATGCAATCAATGCTAATCCTCCTTTGTATATTGTCAGGAGTGTGCAGGCTAAAGAAAACCCCCAAAATGATTAATTAATATTGATAATGAGATTCACTTTATAATACTCGAAGCCCCATTTTACAGCAAGAATAAGACATTATTTACCCTACAACGTATCTTTATACTAGGGATAATAATGACCCTGTTACATTTCTCTGAAAATTAGCCATGTTGAGATATAATGAAGCGCTTCGAATGTTATAAAGTGTGTTGTAAAGATCATGTATCATTAGTATGTCATGATGTCAGATGACCCCTAGAGCATTAATGGGGAGAAGAACATCCATCCGCCTGTTGATTTTCAATCTGGATAACATTAAGGAATTACTGTAATTTTTAAGTCTGATAATATTTTGCTTATGCTAAAAATAAGCGAAACATAATCTCTTGTATTTTAGAGACTTATACTGAAGTATTTGCAAGTAGAGTCTTGAATTTACTTTCAAGTAAAATAATGCAGTAGGGCTGACGTGAGTGGAGGTATAGGAGAAATAAGATCCGCTATGTGTAACTAATTGTTGAAGTTGTTTGATAAGTACATAGAGATGCTTTATATTTTTCTTCCTACTGTAAATGTTTGGTACTTTTTAAAACATGTAAAACTCTGTCTATCATAGAGTAAGCACCTAATAAATTTTAGCTAGTAAAATCTACCCACCCCAAAAAAACACTGTGTGAGTGGCATTTACCCTTGGTACCTGTGTATGTATAATGTATTTTAATTTTTTTGAAGTTTCTATTTCTTTACTAGTAATGGCAAAATAGCTTATATTAGACTAACTCTCCCGTTGATAATTAAGATGAACTCTGAGCAAAATATTTTTTAAAGCAGTTTGAATGCACTGAAGGAAAGATAAAAGAGGGCATATAATGAAGGCAATTCAGTCCTTGAAAGAAGGAAAGAAAATTAAATCAGCACCACATTTAATACCTGTTCCGCTGAGGTCCCATCCCAGTTTGCCACAGAGTCCAGTGGCATAGAGCTCAGACAGAGAGCAGCAGCTCCAATAGGCTGAGGAGAAGTAGGCTGAGCCGTGAGGAAAGTCCTGGAAAGGGGGAAGCCTCAGAGGATGAGAACAAAGTCTGTATAAAAGCTTCTTTCAAATTGTTGGGTGACTGTTGAGTTGCTTATATATAAAATGGGACTCAGAACCCCAAAGAAGTCAGTAGCTAGAAGGCAGTATTTCATCAGCCACACAGTTCAAGGATATTGTTTGGTTTTTAAGTCCTGTCAAGTTAGAGAAACTTGGTAAAGACCTCAGGCTTTCCATTAGAAGCCCAGAAGAGCCACACCTTAGGTATAAGGCAGGACTGAGGACTTTGTCTTAGGACCAAGGACACAACCAAAAGAAGCCCACTAACACAGACAAACACCAGTCATCCACAGGTCAAGATGATTAGTCAAAAATGTAAGTGCCCAGCAGAACAAAACTCAACACCTTTACAGAAAGATAACAAAATCCAGAGTATCTACAACATATCAATCATAATATCCAATGTATAGTCAAATAATGCTAGACCTGCAGAAAAGCAGGAAAATCTGATCCATAGTCAAGAGAAAAGAAATGTCAGTAAAAGCCACCCCGTAATTGGCCCAACCGTTTGAATTAGCAGGCAAGAACTTTAAAACATCTGTTATGTATATGTTAAAGGATTTGTATGCAAAGATGAAGGAATGAGGAGTCTTGGCAGAGAACTGGAAAATATTTTAAAAATAAGATGTTATTTTAAAAAGAGATTATTTTACCAATCAGCCAGTAAATAAATATATAGCACAGTGTGTCTGAGGGGCTATGTATGGCAGCACATGAACAAGTGAGGCTAGATAGAGAAGTTGCACTGCTATTATTCAGCCAGAGCAGCTTCTATTCCCTCCTCTCTTCCAGCCTGGCAGGCTTGGTTTTGACTAGAACTCTACTCTGGGGCGAATCTAGTTAGATAATAGCTTATGAGTTCCAGACCAGGCAGGTGGCTTCTGTGCTTTCATAAATGATTGAAATTAAATATTAAACACATCCCTGCTAAATTATAGCAGTAGGTCTTTACATCCTTATACTGCTTTATATTTAGCAAAGGCTGTCACATACGTCTCACCAATGTTCTTGAAAGTCAGGTATAATATGAGTGCCATGGTCTCTTTCTAAAATAACTGTCCTTCACATAAAAAGGTTTCAAAAACATGCTCTTGTCTTCAGTATCCTGAAAGGATTGCTAGACAATTAATTGGTAACAAGCCCAAGCTCCATTAGAAAGAATGGCATTAGCTCTGAGCTTGGGGACCCTGAGCATATGGGGGTACCAGGTGATCTATTTACTTTGCAATTATCCAAGAGTGCATGGCTAAAACATAATTGACAATCCCCAGGCACTAGACACTGATTTACTTCACAAGTTCAACTATAGACTCTAGCCTATACCCAGCTCTGATCTCAGAAATCATGGAAAGAATAAATCATTATAAACTGACCTACAAATCCCCACATGTCTGTATCTGAATTTTACCACCTTCCAGAATTTCTAAGCCTATTTTAAAAACATTAAAAATCATTAAATGCTTTTTAACAAGCCTGTTTTTAAAGTTCAATGTCTCATTTGTAAAAGAACAACATACAGTTCACAAGATGACACCCCTGATGGTGCCCTGCTTTGCCATTATGAGTTGGGAGGGCATTCTGAGTTAGGTTTTTGATCATGGTGATGACACATGAAGAGATCTGAAAGACAGTCACACAGGCTGATCAAGTAGTTTACATTGAATCCAGACCAACCAAAGTTAGATGTTCTCCTCCAAATGACACTTATCCCTCACAGAAAGATCCATGTAGATCTCTTTATGACAGTTCAGTCCACTGAAAAGCTGTTTGCTTCAGTTATGTTAAAATTCTCAAAACAGTTTCTATGGTGCAAAAAAAAATGTATATTATGATTTTCCATAAACCATATGAAAAAACAGGACATTTTCTCTATGACTTCCTTATCAAGGGAAACAGTCATATTTCTAGGATGTTTATAAAAATGTGAAAAATGAACATCCTGAGGATTTCTGTGTATAGTTTTTTAAAAATAGTTTCTCTAAGTTGTCACTTGAAAAGAATTAATAAAAGTGAATAACCATTTCTTCATAGGCCATATTTCAGCCTAAAAATTCAATTTCAAGTTCACAGAATAAATCCTGTATCCTAAAGTAAATGTTGATAAAAATCTGGGAGAAACTTACTAAAATTTTATATAACCTCATAACGTATTGCTATCTTGAAGCATAAAAAGGCATTAAGAATTTGCCATCTTTTTAAAAAAATTCATTCATTAGACTTAACAGCACAAATCTCTGCTTAATACTGGTCCTGATATATAGAAATATACAATTTATTGTTATGTTCACACAATACCAAATAAATTTTTAATTTAATTTCTAGAGACTAATCAGGGGATAATATTTATCGACTCACTTGTCTTGTATGTAGGATAAGACTTCATTCTTCTACACTGATTAGTGTGATCCTAAATTGAGCTATTTTCTAAAACAAAGGAAAAGCCAGAAAATCATTTCTCCTGAGCTTTTAGGGAAGTTATTGGCCCTTCAGGATGGACCTTGTGGTAGCCATAAATTCAATGTGCACTTAGGTCTAAGAGTTGCAAACGATCTCTCAAATGACTCAGGAAAGAAAAGGCATTCTTTCTTAGTCAAAACTACTGCCCTTAGAAACGCATTATGTCTACTGCTTAAGTGATCATTTTTAGCCAACTCTTGTTTCAAGTCTGCCCTGCAAACTTCCAGACCAGTCTGAAGGCAAGGTGACATTATTTTGAAAATCACAGACAGAAAATTTATCAAGTGATTTCAAAATAGCAACAGTTAACTGAATTAGTTTCCAAAGTGAATCGCAAAAAAACACTATGTTCTAAAACAGAGAAGTGATTTACAATATATAAGGAAAGTAAAATAGTTTCTTTTGTTTTCTTTGTTCCAAGTTTCTTTGCAGAAGTCTAGGATTCCTGAGTTTCCCCCTCACTCTCCAAAATTGAAAAATGTATGCTATGACAGTTGATCTTTTCTTAGTAGGAAAGGCTCAAATGAATTACAACTGAGAAGAATAATGTGCAATAAAAGCTACATTAGAGGGTGACATAAAAGAGCATTGCCTAAGAAAGATCCTGTTCTTTTGCATGGCGTTTGTAACAGGCTAGATATAGTTTATTTGCTCTCTTTGTAATGGGACCAGATGTCACTTAGAATGTATCTTTCATTCCACATGCAGTTTCCAGATTGAAATGAAATTAGGTTTGTCTGCCCCAGGCTGGTCAGAGAATGTGTAAGAGGTAAAGCAGGATCTCCACAGAGTGATGATCACAGCATTACTGGTAATGTTTCTTTGGGTCTGTGTTGTTCTCATAGAGGAAGATATCAAATTAGGTTGGGGTGGGAGACAGGGGAGATGTAAGATCTAGAAATGGCTAATCTGAGCTGCATGTTTGGAGGGGTGAGTCTAGGATGTGATAGGACACAGGTCAGGCAAACTACGGAAGGTAGGAAAGTACTCTGACTGAGGGGTTACTTTGCCCTGGAAATTTGAAAAATATTTAGAAACTTGTGATATTTCCCCACCTCTTCCAGAAAACTAGAATTCAAAAGAAGGGGCAATAGCTGGTAACAAAATAACAATAATCGTACCTAATATGGGTAGCTCTATACTCATTTAATTTCATTTTAATTCTTACTGTGTTTCTATAGGGTATTAGTTTCCCATTGTAAAGATGAGGAAGTTGGAGCTCAGAGAGGTTAAATGATGGCTCAGGGAGTTGGTAATCAAAAGGCTCAAAAGCAGAACTTCTATTTCCAAGTTCATATTTAATACACCATAGCATAGCTGCCTCTTTACGAGGGAAAAGAAAAGAGACTCAAAACATTCTTTCTTCTCCTTCTCAGTCGATTCAATTCAACTCAACAACCATGTATTAAGCACCAAATGTATTTTAAACATTATGTTACATACTCATAATATATTAATACAACAACAGCATCTTTCTTCCTATAAGGACTTCCAAAATAATTCTGAGAAGAGGAAAATACAGATAAAGAGATAGATATAAGTATAAATTAGATATAAATATCAAACATATGTATGAAATATACAAATATTAAATATAGAGATTTATTTTTATAAACACAAACTTTAGAAAACCTCCAAATCTAATTGGTTGTTAATAAACTTAGAGTATATTTCCCAAACTTCCCTGGTGATAATAATAATAACAATAATAACTAATACTTATTAAATGCTAACCGTCAACTCATTTAATCCTCACAATTCCCTAAGGCAGATACATAAGTCTTATTTTATAAGTGAAAAGGTAAAATAATTTGATCAAGTTCATACAGCTAATAAATTGCGGAGTCAGGGTTCAAATCTGTATAGAATGATGGTTTCACAGAGGAATTTGCCTTATAAAGTATTAAGTATCAAATATCCAGGAACCTCCGAAGTTTTATTAGTTTCCTTTCTCTTACTAAAATCAGCAACGAGGTAAATCACTGTACTCTTGTATTTGAGAAAGATTGAATGCCTGCCAGATCCCACCCTGCAACTGAAAAAATCAGTCACATTATTTCCTTTTCTTTGAGTGACCATGCTTTGTAACTTGAGATTCAACATTCTGAGCTCTGATCTCAACTGAATGGACCACAATTGGTGCCTGTGCCAAAGGCAGCTCTCTGTTGGTGAGCGGATGGCAAGAAGGTCCTGAGTACTAAGCATCCCCAGCACTGGATAATGACAATGGTGCTTAAATGAGAGACATTACAAGACAGTGGTCAGGAGAGCCAACTGCACATGGATCAACTTAAGCAAGAAGTGAAAGCTACTCTTTTGCTGGAGATGATCTTTTGAAGACCTTCCTTTGCTACTTTACTTCCCCATATATCTTTAAAATACATCCTGAAGCTTTGGAGACCGTAAGTGTGTTGTGATCCTTGAAATCTGAGGCAGCCCAAATAGCATAAGCTGAAGAAAATTATTCCAATAAAACATATCAATTTTTTCTCAAGAAAACACCATTTTTCTTAGGTTAAAGTTCTATTAACTGAATTCTTTTAAAATATTTTATTATTATTATTTTTAGATTTTTAGGGGAGAGGTAACTAGGTTTATTTATTGTTATTATTTTTAAAATGGAGGTATGGGGATTGAACCCAGGCTAATAAGCACATGCCCTACCACTGAGCTATATCCTCCCCCAGTTAAAGTTTATTTTTTAATGGATCTATGAAACTGCACAGAATATATTATAATACATACACAGTATTGCATACTTCACTAGAGTACTCACCATCCTTTCATTTTTTAAAAGAAATTGACATTCTCCAGAATAATAGAAAATAAATTACTCCTCATTTAAAAGAATACTAATCCAGTTACTGTCCCTGTTTATAAATTCTGGAGAGAATAAATTAGAGAATAAGATCCAGTCACTGGTGAGTCCTAGTTTTTGCTGACTCCTTCTGTCAGTGTCACATGATTTTCCTTTTCAGCACTGTACTTACCCACCTTGTATGCATTAACTTGCTCACTGCTGCAAGGATGACTTTGATGGTGTAGATTCCTGAGAAGCCACAGTGATGTCCCTGAGAATTATATGCACAGTCCAACAACTATTCAGGAATGACATCAGCTGAACCAGGAAGTTGCATCAACAGAAGATTTGCAGCTTATTTGCCTGTACACAGCTGAAACTAAAAGGGGCTGCTCCTGTGACTCTTTACAAAACAAAGAAGTGTTCCAGGGTGACATGCAATTTTCATCTCAAGAGAGAAAGGTCTGTTTCTCCTTGCTCAACCAGATTCGATGTAACCAAAATTTTGCTATTCAAGAATGTTGATGTAACAAGGGGTTATTGTCACATGTACTGTGGTACTTATGAAATACTAAACTTGATTCACTGAACTCACAATTACAGACATTTCCACAGCAAAAAGAAATTTAAAATGCCACCCAATTGACTTCCAATTCTGGCCGAGTTGTGATAACAGGGACTGGATTTACCCTATAACCTGCTCAACCAGAATACTGAACAAATTACAAGAAACAGTGGTTTTCAAGACCCTGGATATCACACAATGAAAGAATGTCTTCTTAGAGAGATGGATGGGAAACAAATATGGCAATCACTCTGATTCCCCAGATTCCTGCTTTACAAAAGATTCTAGGTCTTGGCACTGAGAAAGGTCACTAAGGCAGAGCCTGGAGGTCTCCTGGAGCTGAGGAGGTGCAGCTGAGAATCTGGGGAGACCAAGGAGGCTGAAGTTTGCTGGACAGAGTACCTGACCAGACAGAGAAGCATAGAGAGAGTTCCAGAGATCTGTGTTTTTTCTCTGTGTTTCATTTTGGATAGTTTCTATTGCCATGTCTTCAAAGTCACTAACCTTTTCCTCTGTAGTGTCTAATCTGCTCTTTCGGTATTTTTCACATCAGGCATGGTAGTTATCATTTCTAGAAGTTTGACTTTAGTCTTCTTTACATATTTCATGCCTCTACCTAAATTGTTGCACATATAAAATACAGTTATAAAAACTATTTTAACATTCTTGTCTGCTAATTCTAATATCTGTGTCAGTTTTAGGATGGTTTTGACTGTTTTTTTCTTATTATTATGGGTCTTGTTTTTCTGATTCTTTGTATGCCTGCTAATATTTCACTGGATACTAGACATTGTAATTTTATTTTATTGAACTAGATATTTTGTATTCTCAGAAATATTCTTGAGTCTTATCTCAGGGCACAGTTAAGTAATTTGAAAGCGGTTTGATCTTTATGCATGTTGTTTTTAAGAATTAATAGTTGAGGCCAGAGCGGTGATCAGTACACTGAGGAGAGCTGAGTAGGGCTAATTTATTTCCCATTACTGAGGCAAAACCCTTCTGAGTATTCTATCCTTTGTCCCATGAATTATGAGGTTTTCCATTCTGACTTATAAGAAAAAGTACCATTTTAAGCCCTGCATGGCATCAGGCACTGTTTCCTCTCATTCCTTCTGGTGGTTCTTGTTTCAGTCTTGGGCTGTTTCTTCACAGGTATACACTGATCACTAAATATCACAACTCTTCAGAAAATACAGCAGATTGCAGAATCTGCACAGTGCCATGATACAATCCAAAATTACTCAACATACAGAAAACCAGAAAAATGTGACCCAGTCTCAAAGAAAGGCAGTCAGTAGAGCCCAACCTTGAGATAACCCAGACGTTGCGATGATCACATAGAGACTTCAGGCAACTATTCTAATCATGCTCAGTGAGACAAAGGAAGATATTTACATAATGAAATAAAGGATGAGAAATAGCAGAGAAATGGGAAACAGAAAAAAGCAAATGGAAATTTCAGAACTGAAATAATACAGTGGATGATTTTGTTAAAAATATTACTGAAAGAGCTTTATAGC
Source organism: Camelus ferus (assembly GCF_009834535.1). NCBI lineage: Eukaryota > Metazoa > Chordata > Mammalia > Artiodactyla > Camelidae > Camelus > Camelus ferus. Next base: position 66,800,040 of record NC_045698.1, read on the forward strand.
AGAGTGAAGATGACAGAGGAAAGAAACTGTGGGCATAATAATAGATCAAATGAAATCTATTCTAGTAAATAGAAAAAAATATGAAAGAGCCTCAGGATTTTGTGGGGTAATATCAAAAAGATAATTAGACAAGGAGAAGAGAGAGGTAAATTAAAAGGAAATTCAAAGGAAAAAAAGTGCCTGAAGTTTTCCCAAATTATGTAAAGATATAAATTTATAAATGCAAGAAGTTCAAATCCCCAGACATCACAAATGTGAAGAAAACCGTGCCTACATACATTAAAATCAAATTGTTGAAAACTTAAGATGAAGGGAAATTTTTTTAAGCTGCAGAGTAAGAAAGAGCATTACACACAGGGGAATGGCCACAAGCTTTCTCATCAGAAAAAGTGGCAGGTGAAAGACGGGGAACAACATCTTAAATGTGCTGAGAGAACAAAACTGCCAACCCAGAATTCTGTGTCAAATGAAAATATCCTTCAAGAATGAAAGTGAAATAAAGACATTTTCAGATAAAACTAAGAAAGTGTATCTTTACCAGACCTGCACTACTAGAAATGCTAAATGAGGTTAAAAGAAAGAATGCCAGAAGGAAATTGAACTTATGGCAACAAAGCTTACTGGAAATGTTTATTGTTGCTAAATTATACCTCAATAATTAAAAAAAAAAAAACTTATGAAAGAAGTGAGCTAAGCTAATATCATGATACAAATTAGAACAGCAAATATTAAAGGAATGAGATAGAAGTATGTCAACTATTTTGTACGGAAATAATTCAATGAGGTTGAACCTAAGAACAGATTCTAAGTTTTCTTTGACTCATTGCTGTTAAGGCAAAATTATTCTTTCTGTCAGGAAGAAATACGTGGGTTGAAATGATTGTTACAATCTAACTAAATTGTACATGAAGTACATCCCATCTTGGAGAGGTTTTCACACCCTGGTGGAATTTGGCTACTGGAAAAGAATTAGAGAAAAGCTACGGCATTCTACAGTATTCTGTAGCCCCTGTGCAAATTCTGATTCTTTAACTGCATTGCTTAATGAAGTGCAATGGAGGGTTAATTCTGGAACTGAAAGATTTAAAATGTTGCAAATTCATTGAAAGAACTAAAGAGATAAGTCTTTAAGCTCTTGACAATCAAAACTTTAGAAATCAGGTTTTGCAAAGAAAAGCCTAGAAGATTAACTTATGAGAGCATAGAAGAAAAAAATCAGAAATTAGAAATTGAAGATGAAGTGAACTGAGGATATGAATCAACCTGAAGCTGGTGAAATTGGACCCAGTTTTTCTTTGCTAGCCAAATCACTATTTAGTTAAAAAGCAAAAGCTATGTAGTTTGACATTTCAGAGACTCAGATTGAAATAACATTAGGTGTTGTTTCCAAATAAAATTACAGAGCATTTCCTGATAGGAATAATTTACTTCCATTGTGTTTTAAATGAAGTAGTTCTGATATACATTTGATTCCACGTGTCAGTGTGGGACAAATATTTCTAACCCTTTGTTAATTTGCAAATCCCCACACCTCTGAAGCAGGGTTTTACAATTACGAATATATATTGCTCTGTAAATTAGTTGTTCGTGTGTGTAGCTCCCTTATTACCATGAGCTCCTAAGGAGAGGAGCAATTCCTTATTCACCTCTGAGTTGTCAGCCCCTAGCACAGTGCCTAGCACGTAAGAGATGTTCAATAAGTTATTGTCAAATAAAATGAATTCTGCATCTATTTATGCAGTGCTAGCTACATAATTTGAGAGCCCAGTGCACAGTATGGGGCCTATTATTTAAAAAACCATTAGGAATTTTAAGATGGTTCAACATTTTATTAGCAAGATTTGTAGCTTTTTTTCTTCCTAAATCTACCTATTTAAGAAAACTTAATGGTTCACCATAATATTCAATTATATTCAAGCTTAAACATTTTCAAATAATTTAAAATAAGTTTCCTATAGTCACATGCAGTATTCTAATGTCAAATATCTAGTGTATGATAAAATGTCACTGATACTAAACACATTTATGATGTCTTGCATGATTTAAAAGACCCTTCAGGCTCTTTCGAGTTCGTTGTTATGAGATGGCGTTCCCCTGGACCCTCAGGTGCAGAGGATTGAGTTAATCAGGCTCCATAGTTCATGGCATGTTATTAACACTGGACCATAAAAATGGCCTCTGTTGTTTTATTTATTTAGTTCCTTTTATTCCCTTACCTGCCTCACATTCACTACTTCCTTTCCAGGCAGCCATTCCATTCTGTTCATGTATTTTTTTCTTTGTATGTCTTATTATAAAAATGTGATTTTTGTTTGCTTGTTTTGAACAAATTGATTCAAATATGTGAATTCAGTTAGGTAAATAATGTGTGTTACGCAGTTTCTTACTCATTTCACTAAGCACTATGTTTTTAAAATTCATAGACATTAGCTACATGAACATAATTCATTATTTCTAACCGCTGCGTAGTATTCTATGGTATCCACCCACCACATTCCACTCTCTGTTCTCCCAGGGATGGGAATCAAGGTTGGTTCATCTCCCACCACCACAAATAATGCAGCAGTGAACATCCTGGTACATGTCCCTTAATGGATCTCTGTGAGACTTTCCTTGGGATATATAATGAGGAAAAGAATAGTTTAGACCTAAGTTATGAGAAAATTTATTTTGAGTAAGTCATCTCAGATCAGTCTTCTGAGCAGCCTCATCAGTGTTATCTCCTACCAACAGTAAATACAGAGGATTCCATCCCTACAGCCCTGTCAGAATTAGCACCTAGCTTTCTAATTATTTCCTGGAGTGTAGGTACAAAATGATAGCTTATCATTCTTTTGATGTCCATTTTCAGCATTGCAAATGAACTGAAGCATCTTTTTGTCTGTTAACTTCATGAGTTTCCTCTTTGTAAATTGACTTTCAAATCCTAAATGCATTTTTATTAGGGTTTCTGTCCTCTTCTTGGTAATTTGCAAAGTTTCTTTTATATTCTGAATATTAACCCCTTGTCAGTTGTAGATACTACATTTTCCCCTTCTGCCATCCTGTTACCTGTGCATTATTTTGGTCTATGATGTTCTTCAGTTCTTCACTGAATATATCCTTTGTTCTGATAAAAATATATTTTTCTCTTACACTTTACAGTTAAAAAGTTTAGTTTTAAAAACCTTCCTTTTCCCTAGATTACCAGAATATTCTTCTGCATTTTCTTCCATTACCTTTTACATACGTGATAAAACACTACCAATAAACAATCTCTTTTTTTCCCCATTAATTTGTGCTGCAACATCAAAATATCATTGTCCTCATTAAATGCTAAAATGTACAAAAACTAAATGTTAAAGTGGAAGTGGTCTAGTACATTTAAAATAAAATAATATATTGCTTTATGATTTGCTCTGACAAGGAAGGAAGGAATTTTTGCTTTATAAGAGGAAAATTTGTATAGTAGTTTAAAACATTCAAATGTAGGAGTAGTATCCACATGAAAAGTGAGCTCTCCGTCACTGGTGGTGTTTAAGCAGATGTTGAATGTCTACACAGTGGAGCCTGTATCAGATATGTGTGGTTGGTAGCCTGGTTCTTGGCTTTCTGTTCTTTCATGTGCAAAAGAAGAGGATCAGGCTGCCTGTTACCTAGGATTCTGCATGAAATTAAGTTCGGTGGTTCTGTAATTTCGTGCAATCTAAATTTCCTTCCAACCTAAAGAAACCATGATTTTTTTTAATGTCTTCTTTCTGTTATAGAATATTCCTATAATTATATCAAATGCCTTTGCCCTGGAAACTTATGAAGTAACTATGCATATATCTTCATATATATAATTCTCAAAAAGCCTTGACTATAGCTCCTATGTAAATTAGATGAATTATCTCCTGTATTATTATGCGTAAGGCTTACCTTTGCTCACCTTTGCAAACTCCTGTACTAATTTCTTCAAATAAATAATGCATCTCCTGCAAGGTATTCCAAAGAATTGCAGAACTGTCCTGGCAGACATAGAAGTGAAATCAAGCACACTGATTCATTGGGGAAATAGCTTTCTTTCTTTCCTTCCTTCCTTCCCTCTGTCCTTCCTTACTCTCTACCCCATACCCCTCTTCTCTTCCTTCCTTCCTCTAGTACTTAGAGTTCTTTACACACGTAGGGGAGGAAAAACATCTTTTCTTTTACCTATCTTAAGTTCCCCAGCTAGGGCCCTATAAATTAGGTTGGGCAAAAAACAGATTTTAACAAAAGAAAAACAAACAAAACTTCATTAACATGTGCATCACTCATGTACAAGTAGGAGCACCCAGTGACAAGTAACCCAAAGAAGTGGTTAAAACTTAGGGTAAACAAGGGAAAGGGGGTTTGAGGCTCCGGGGAGGAGAAGACAACTTTTAGGAAGGTAACCAGGAAAAGCATGGTAATTTGTTATGCAAATTTAAGTCCTTCCTTATTGTTAAGAATGCTCTTCTTCCTGGTGCTGGGGAGAGGGAGACATCTTTATAAATAGAAATTTCCTTTTAAAAAGGAAAGCTTTGCCTTATTTTCAGAGCCTTCCGTGCAACTACTGGTTCTCAGTGGCCTTTAGCCCAAGATAATCCATACACCTAAGAGGCATATTTTGAGGTAGTCTATTCTGGTACCTGTCTCACACATCAATTACCCAATAAACATTTCTACATTCTACTACTTCTTAGGTTTTTCTTTTTTAAACCCTGACTACATGCAATAATTTTGTATATCATGGCAAGCAAAAAGTCAAGTATTAATTTCAAATATTATTCCTGCGCCAAAAGAAAAGAATCATCTCTCAAAGGTTGATGTCACTAGCATGAAGACCACACCAGAGTCTTGCCTTGTTCTGCCTCTTCCAAAACCGTTCCTTAATATAATATATGTAAATTAACATCCAAATTAAAACTCATATTACTTTGTCTCTGCCAGAGACTCTAATGATAAACAGCTCCAGTAAGAGAAGTGTCCATAAAAAAGTGACATTTTCAGTCAAATCTAAGTAGGAAATTTTGAGGACAGTGAACCCATTGCTAATGAACAAGTGCATTTGCATAATAATTGTGTTGAGCCGGTTGTATTATAGCAATATATTACTCTCTGGCATTATTTGAGCCAGTGTTATTACATTGCAGTGAAATGACTGGAACAACAGTAAGATGCTGCTTGATTTTCTAATTATTATTGAAAAATGCCTCCTGAGCCCAGCCTCAAAGCCTTCTCTTTGAATCATCTGCAGCTCATGCTGCTTCTCATGCATTATACATTAAACACATATGGCCATTTGAGGTGGAGGGTCTCTGGAGGGAAGTTCCATACTGCTCTTTTCACTGTAGGAGGGAGATAAGTAGGAAAAACAAGAAAGAGGAGAGAAGGTTGGGACTAGTGAGACGGAAGGAAGGAACACCATTAGGCAAAGTTCAGAATTCAGGCAAAGGTGAGTCGAATTAATAAACATTAAAAAGAGATAGGAGCCACTTCCAAAAGTTCTTTTGTGTTTAGGTTTTTGTTGCTAAGCTTAAGGAAGCTCTGAACAAGGTTGCTCTCTGAATCTGTTAGTTTATAATAAGTCCCTCAATCCTAATATTTGCTAGGATAAGAAAGAACTAGAAAAATTAGGCAAATATCAGATCTATGCAGTTGAAGCTTTATTTTTACAGAACATGTTAAAAATTGATATTTAAAGTCATCAATGCAGTATAATATATACAAAATATTTTTCACAGGTTGATCAGTTATATGTAATTTATTTTAAATAGAAAGTGTAGAAAATTTCCAGTATGCTCAGAACATTCCCACACACAGTGCTCCTTTTAGAACAGATAATAGATTATTAATTCCTCCAAAATAAACTGCAGAAAAAATTCCTTCAGTTCTTCTCAACAGAGTAATTCATCTAAACTGAAAATTTTGAAAGTTACATCGATGTATTAGTCATATCTATCTCTATTTCTCTATCCTGGAATTTGCTATATTTTTCAGATTCCATAGATTTAAGAACTAAACATGTTCAAGGCACAAGGCTAAATATCTAAAAGTCATTATTTTATTTATTTCTTGTAATAATTCTATCAGATATATGTTTATATTACTCATTATTTCCACTTTAAGATGAGAAAACTGAGGCTCATCAAGTTTATATGTTTGTATAAAATTCAGCTGTCTATAAAAAATGTTCTACTTGAAATATTAAAGATTATAAAATGTAAGTTTTAGTTTAGTTCTTGCAACTGGATACATGGATTGATGTAATTCTACTTTGATTAGTCACCTTGCCTACAGAAATAAATACAACCTTGAAATTTGGCAGGTCATTTTCTTGGTGTTTCCTTTTTCATAGGAGAAAAACAAAGTTAAACAACTACAATTTTAAAAAACCATGTGAATTAAAATACTAATGCTGTATCTGCCAGTGGGCTGTTAAATGTCATCCCACTCACATTTTCATATCAACATCTCTTTATTTGAAATTGAATAACATTGTTTCTCCCTTGCAAATGTTAATTTTCCAATTAAATATGTACCACTTAAAAAATATGTCTTAAAGAATCTGATACAGGTTAGGAAGCACAGAGTCGATGGAAGAGAAACCTGCAAATAGCTCTGAACAGATTCTCCATATTTATTTTGAAATGGAGCAGGACCCCAAGGAGACATTACATTTTACTGTTTCCATAAAGATGGTGTTTTTCTCTTTACGATTCTGGCTTCTTGCCCCTGTGCTTCTATATAGTTAGGAGCCTAAATGAGCTCCAGATCTCATTTTCTCACCCTGCCTTTTGTCAGTGACAGACAAGTCTCTCCCTCATGGCCAGCTCTGATTCAACCTGTGCCTGGTGCAGCGTCCATCCCTTAATAATCAGGATGAGACATGCATCTGCTGCCCATCATTAGCAAGTATATGAATTATAATATTTGAATAAAAACTGAAAGGAATTATTAAAAATATTAAACTGTCTGGTATGAAAAGTCCCAAGCACTTTGACTTTTGAAATAATATACTCAGAAATGTATTTGTTTGTTTTTTTGTTTCTCTTGAAGGCAAACGGTCCTCAGAAAATATCAGTTCAATTACAATTTTAAAAGAAAAACCCAAGTTTTAAAAAGAAGCATATAAATACTCCACAACTCCACTTTTTAAATTAGGAAACAAGAGCTTAAAACTCTAATAAAGTATAATTATATGCAATTGTAGAGGAAAAAATTTTTTTCTCTACCCTTCTGAGTTCTTATCCGAGACCTACTATAATAAAAGGCAGATTAACAAGAGAAAAACAACAAAAGTTTATTAACATGTATACCTTGTATGTACCTGATAGATACTCAGGGAAAAATGAGCAACTCCCAGAGGTGTCCTTAGCAACCAGCTTAAATGTCATCTTCAGCTAAAGACAAAAGAAAAAGCTGGTGTGTGTTTGAGTTAGGAGGAGGCCAGTTAAGAGCTGTTACCAGGAAAAGCATGAGTAAACAAGGTTTGTTATGCAAATTTAAGTCTGTGCCTCCTCCATTGATAACATTCTCTTTTAAATCAGTCATGCTTCTCTTCTTGATACACAGAGGGAGACACCCTTACAAATGGAGATTTCCTTTATAAATGTAAATTTCCCTTACAAAAGGATAACATACTCTGTTTTCAGAGTTTATCCTGTGTCTACTATTTCTCAAAATAATCAGGTCAAAATAATCCTTATGCCAAAGATGTGTGTTTTGGGATGGCAGATTCTACTATTCTTCACAATGTAGCTATTTGTTTCTGTGTTATCCACTAGACTAAGTCAAAACTAGAAAGTATTTCATATATCTTTGTAGTCTCCCCCACTCTTATTAGCTTCCTACAGTAATACCTGGTAAATAATAGATACTGAAAATTTATTAGATGATGGCTGAATTAAAAAATGTATAAACAAAAAATGAATGAGGAGAATGACAGAAAAGAGAGATTTAGAGATTATTTTGCTCAACAAATGGGAAAATTGATGCCTTTTAGATGTTTTAAAAAAATTAAAAAGACGTAAAGAGAAAAAGTTTGAGATCTGGTTAGTGATGGAACTGGAGCTCACTCCCAGTTTTGCTAACCATGTACTCCACTAGTCCACACTTAAACGCTAAAGTATACCCACAAACAGTGAGGTACACATAAGGGTCAAAGAGTAGAAATGGGTGTGCACAGACAGAAAGAAACTGAGGCAAATGAGAAAAAATGCAGAGAGAAGCACAGAAACACACTGCAGAGTCAAGCTCAGAGACAGGCTGCTATAACTTGGTATCCCTACCTTGTAGTGCTTTGTGTAATTCATAAAGTCTTTTGAAGTTATGTTGCATTTTCACAACTTTAAATGTTAAAGCATTGCTCATCAGATGGTCTACACTCCAAGCTATCCATCAGTAGGAAGCAGTTAAATGAATCATCAGGCACGTGTATGATGGAATACTGTGCAACCACTGCGTCAGCTATATACTTATACTGATATGGGCCAGACTTCATTTAAACAGTTGATGGTCAAAAAGTGCACAGAAGTAGGACTCATATGCTATTAAATGGACAAAAAGGGAGGCTTGACAAGACTAGAATATCTCTGAATATGTGTACATAAGAATTTGAAAACTGGTTGATGATGGAGAGGAAATTAGAGGACTAGAGATAAGAAGCAGGCATTTATTTGATGTATTCTCCTTGGCAATGTTTGAATTTCTCACTAGATACAGTTAAAATTTTCTTGTGAATAGAAATAGAAATAAAGAGCTAGTCTGGCTCATAAAATAGTAGAATCCCATTATTGACACTTTTTAAACATTCTTTAGGTTGTACCGTGATTTTTGAACACCAGTAGTCACAATAAACAAAATAAAAATACAGGAGATTATAATAGGGGTTATAGACTGAATGAAACTACGCATTCTAGTTCAGAGCACAATGCTTGATGTCAAAGAGACAGTAAATCACAAAACCTGATACTAATCAATAAGTTACAGACAGAAGCTACTCTACCTTCCTCCCTTCTACCCACCTCCCCCTCCTGTCCCAGGTCTATCCACTACTTCTCAGAGATTCCAAGCCAAAAAGTAATTTTTTTCTGCCTTATCACTTATTTTCTCTTTGAAAATATATTCTAGCAACCCTTACCTAAGCCTCTATCAAGTAGACCTAGCAACATTATCATATCTATGGTATGAAATGAACATTTGAATCAACTCATGAGACTGTGTTAGACACTTTGTCTCCAAGATGACAGATACAATAACTCTTGAGAAAAGGATTTTCTAAAAGTGGAGAGCTGGAACAGTAAGAAAAGATTATGGAAAGAAAACTCTACACTTGGATAGAAAAAATTGACTCAGTTATCTAAGGGTACATTCTGAGGACTTCCAGCTGGAATGACATAAAATATCTCTAACTGCCTTAAATCTTTCTTGGAATAATGTGAAGATATAAATTAAAAGTTTTCATTAGTGCTTATTGACTATATTATGCATTGCTGGTTAAAAAAGGGGAAGTGACACAATCTGGGCAGTTTGTAGACTCCACCCCTTGATGGGGCAGTGACAAGTTATATTACAGAAGTGCATGTGTTCTGGGAATGATTGTTACATTTGTCTTTGAAAAATCCAATAAGCCTCACTAAAGTGTCTTCCAGAACTAACACTGTACACTCAGGGGCAGTAAGTGTGTTATAGTAGAAGGACCACACACTTGGGAGTCAGAAAACCAAATCCTAGTTCCACCTTTTAATAACTTTGTAACATGTCATTAGCAAGCCTCTTAATTCAATAATTTTCCTTTACAAAAATATAGAAAATACTGACTACTTTACATAATAATTTTGAAAATTAAAGAAGCTAAAGTAAAATTACCTCATGATTCTATCCTTGACTAACCTTACCTCTTAGTGTCTGTTTCCAGAGTAAGCTCACCTGTACTGTTCACTCAGTAGTATCACTCCACGCTAGTGAGTGACTCTCATATCTACATTTACAATGAATTAGTGCTCTAGCCCCATACCAGAATCCCAGTATGGATGTCTCTCCAGCAAAACAAAAGTTATAAAAGATGTTATTGGAAACATTGGGAAAATGCATATGGATTATATATTAGATAATAATACCATAGTAATTTTAAATTTCTTGAGAGTGGTCATTGTATTTTGGATATGTAAGAGAATGGACTGGTTCCTAGGATATATATGCCAAAATAGTGAGGTGTGAAGTGTCTGTCAGGGTGTGAGAAGGAGAGAGAAAGCGAATGGGCAAAATACTGACACTAAGTGAAACAGATAAAGGGTAATTTATGGGTATTTATTGTACTACTTTTACAACTTTTCTGTAGGTTTGAAATGTTAAAAAATAAAAAGATAGGAAAAAAATAAACATTTTTTTCTCTTCTAAGCATAAATGGCTTAAAAATAAGTTCTCCTTTAATTTTTCTAGGTTTGGTCACTGACACCACAACCTCTCACTCCTGATTGTCAGCAAGTCACCAAATCCTGATAACCGATTTCTACTTTCATTTCCCTAGCATAAATCATGATAGCCATTCTCTTGGATTATTGACGTTAACATATTTTAATATCATTTTCCCATTCTTCTTTTTCATCCCGGATTGCTTTTCTAAAACACCAATCTAATCGTGTCCCTCTTTTCCTGAAAAAACCTTCACTGTTCCACATATGCCTAAAAGAACAAAGTCTAGGCCCACATACTTTCCATTACATCCTTCCTTCTTAGTATATAAACTGTACAATAAATTACACATATATTTGAAAGCATCTTTTGCTTATTTCTGAATTCATTTAGTGCTGTTATAATGAGTCAAGGGCAGTTACAAGTTTCTTTTTATTACTGAACATTTAAGAAAAATTAAAACTTGAACACAAAAAAACCGTTTCTGTGCTTGGTTGGTTGCTTCAGAAATGATAATAACAGTTTGCAGTTTGAGTGGGAGGAGCCTGTGTTGTCCAGTAGCATCATTAATCAGAGCAAAAAAGAAACAACATCGTAAATGCTCAGTATATATTTAATAAATAAATAAATAAAGTTTCCACCTTGTTTTTTTTCTTTAGTATGGGCTAGATAGTTTTACCTGAATTATCAAGTTTAATTTTCCAGCTAACCCTACCTTTCAGGTTATAGCATGTTAGATTTGTAGAATTGTAGAGCTCACAGGCAGCTCCAGGGTTCAAAGGATGCAGCTCTTTATTCCCCAGATGACAACATTTAGGTTATAAGAGATTAAGACAGTTATCTAAAGTCACGCTACTGAAGAGTGGCAGTTCTGGACCCAGCCTCGGTCTTGAGTCCCAGTGCTCTTTGCTGCACCACACTGAACTGTCTCGGATCAAAGCAATCTGAGTATACAGATAAAACATAACCATATAAGCCTCAGCATATCTGCTTATTTCTAGGCAGAAAATGTGCTTTTTGCCTTCAGATTGAAAAATCTGAATATTTGTCTAAGACAGGCATTGAGTAATGTAAATATGTACAAAGAAAGTCATTGACTGAAAGACACCAACAACCTTTGGTATTACTACAATAAATAATGGAGAGAGAGAAAGTCCTTGAGATTTTCCCTGACTTTGATCCATGTGAAGGTTTATTAAGAAAATTTATTACCTTACGTAGAACTTCAATGAAGTGCAAAAACAGGAGAAAAAAGAAAAAAATATACATTGACTTCATTTAGTTATTCAGAAATCTTGACTGAGAATCACCTTTGCTAGACTGTACAGAACATAGGCAAAAAAAATAGGTGGGCGTCTTCAAAGGTCTGACATTTTAAGATGAAATCTAGTAGCACTTCTTCCCTGTAGGACATATAGTGACTTTCATCACAGCTCACAAAAGGAAGTGAACTTTTGATAGCCCCACCTTAAATGCATAAGAACAGCTGAACACTAAAAATGTCAGTGTGTAAAGAACTGATAAGGTCTCCCCCCCCCCCACCAAAGTATTTAACAGAGAAGAGAGAAAAGCCATATTTTTCAACTATGGCTACGACAGTTAAAAAATGGAAGAGTGATCTTCAGAGTCCCTTAGGCTGGGTATCAGACAAAGCAGTCGCCTGATGACCAGCAGTGTGACCTTTGTGTGGCTGAGTAACTGGTCCTTCGCAGAGGCTTTGGGACCACTGGGTTTATATGCTAGGGATGTTTATGGTGAAATTCCTGAACTTGGGGAGAGAGGATCGGTGATGGTGACAATGAAATGTAGAGAGGGAAATCAAGGAAGATAGTTTTGTGATCTACACTTTCAAGTTCGTCCCCAGCAGGGGTCCTCCTGCCCAGTATAGTTCCAGCCAATAGAATGAGACTGTATATGTTCAGAAGCAAAGGAAACTTTTATTCTTTGATGAAAGAATGGAGAGGTACCATTTCGGGCTCTAGAGCATACGCTGTCCCCGAAAGGCCATGGGTGCAGCTGTGTACAGAGTTCTCATCAGCACGGAGGGAAGAGGGCGGAATGCTTGTGGTTCAGGCGCAGCTGTGCGGTTCCAGCTCCTGACTGAGGCGCCAGGTGCGGCGTTTGTGCGCATGCGTGCTCCCGCCATCTTGAACTGCAGTGTCGGGCGCGCAGCGCGCCAAGCTGAAGCGTTGGACGCCGCCATTTCACACTCTGCTCGGCCCCCGTGAGCAAGTGAAACTAGACGAAGCACAAAGGGAAAAAAAAAGGTTAGACTTTATTTTATTACCCACGTTCTATTTTTATGTCCCGGGAATTGTTAATAGGCTTTGCCAGTGACAAATCCCTCTGTCTTTTGTCCTGCTCCTCATTCCTGAGGGGCGCTGAGGGGCACAGGTCCGTTTTCTAAAAACTGCTTGCTGCTGAGTTTGGGCGTCCTCATAACCCTGGGTGGAGGAGCAGAGCTTCTCCGCAGCTGCCTTTAGGTCTGTTTGATTCTTAACCCGTCTGAGTCCTGACTGTTCGCTGAGTCAGGACGACACCATTTGTCGAACCTTTTGGAGACAAAGGACACCAAACAATTTAAGATATATTCCCAAATATTACTAAGAGAGTAATGATGATATGTGAAATTTTTTTCTAAAAGTGAAGGTATCTTTCGCCTATAGGCAAGTGTGCCCTGATATAAATATTACTGCCAGGGCCTGAATATCCCTTGTCACTTTTTTTTTGAAAGAGCAGCTTCAGGTTAGAAAGAAGTTAGATGAATAGTCAAGGGGGTCTTTGTCCCAGGTTGTCTCCAGAGGTTGGGTCTTGGGGGACCTTTTCACTCAAGTGTGCAGTACTCACAGAGTGAATCCCTGCAACTTTGGGGCAAAATGAGGGGGTTTGGATCACCAAGCGGGTTCCATTCCACTTAGGAGTGAGTTGGTCTTGCAGGCTGCTCATTTTCCAGATTTTTATTTATCTATTTGTTTTAACGGAGGTGCTGGGGATTGAACCCAGGACCTCACACATGCTAGGCATGCACTCTACCACTGAGCTATACCCTCCCCCTCCAGATTTTTATATACACCCAGTGTCCTGGCCAGAAGGGATGGAGGGCCAGGTTGGTGGGAGCAGACAGCACCTGGTTACCATATTACATGAGACCTTTCAAGGCTTCTCCTAGCCGGAGGCATACTTGAGTTGTTCCAGTCGAAGGGGTTAAGGTGTCCTTAATCTCGGGCTTGGGGAATGGGGGTTACCGTACATAAATTCTAACATTTAACTTGAACTTGTGCCTTGAAGCTAACTGCCTACAGAGCAGGGCAATTGGAATCAAATTGATCCAGTTTCCTTGAATCTCCTGATGTAGCTTGGCTAAGGCTTGTTACAGGGTCTGATTGTATCTCGGTACTTTGCCGAAGGATTGGGGCCTCCAGGCTGAGTGCAAGGTCTGTTTCATGCCCAGGTCATTTGCTATCCTCTTCATCCCTTAAGACACAAATGTTGGACCATTATCGCTTTGCAGAGATCATGGAAACCCACACTTGGGGATTGTTTCTGTTAGTACTGCCTTAGCCACTTCAGCTACCATTTCAGTTCTAGCAGGAAATGCTTCTATTCACCCAGGAAGTGTGTCTGCTAGCACCAAGAGATACTTGAAATTGTTCAGGACTCTCAGCACAACAGTGAAATCAATCTGTCAATCTTTCCCAGGATGCCCCTCTGGTCTGAATGGGCCTTTCCTGTGGGCCTCTGGGGGAGTCTGGTGTTGGGGTTGTTTGTCGTGCAGATGGAACATGTGTTAACTATATGACCGATTATATTTTTCATGCCAGGAGTTACCATGACCTCAAGTAACCATTATATAGGGCTTCCCTCCTCTAGTGGGTTCCTTGATGAGCTGTGTTTTGGGGAAAGATGTAGTGTCTGAGTTCAGTAACTGGCTAGTCATGTCCTCCTAGATCTCTGTTGAAGCCCCGTTTTCAGGCTTTGTCTGATTCTTCCTCTGTGTAGATTGGGGAGTCATTAATTGGTCTTCAAGGTAAGAGGGGTTGTTGCCAAGCTACTGGTTCTGGGGCTGCCCTTTTGGCAGTCAAGTCTGTTTGTTGTGGACCTTTATTACCTCTGCATTCCCCTTTTGGTGACCCCTGTAGTGAATCACTGCCACTTTTTTTTAAGAAGCTGCGCTACTTCTAGGAGTCTCAGTATGTTTAAACCATGTTTCACTTGCAGTAACCATGCCTTCTTTCTTTCCAAATAGCCCCTTGTGTATGTAGGATGGTATATGCATACTGAGAGTCTGTGTAAACAGTTAAGATCTTCCCTGTCACGTGCTCTAAGACCCAGGTGAAGGTTATTAGCTCAGTCTTTTGGGCAGAAGTCACTGGGGGTAGGCTTTGTGCCTCTTTGAGGAGGGACTGGAGGTTACTGTGTATCTTTTCAACCTTTTCCCCTCTCTCACAGAAGTGCTCCCATCTGTAAACCGTTCATCTTTGGCATTCCAGAGAGGTTTGCTTCTTGGGTTGGGCAACTGGAATAGGTCATGTCTGTGGTTTCTGTACAGTCATACTCTAGGAACCCCATCTCTGTGGGTAGCAGGGTAGCAGAATTTAGCATGTGACAGGTTTTTATTGAAACACTGGGTTGTACTAAAAGCATAGCCTGACCTTGAATAGACATTCCAGGGAATAGCCATTGTGTTCGCTTAGAACTTATTTAAGCCTGAACCTGGTGTGGAATCCCTATAGTGATTGGCTGGCCAGATATTAACTTTCCAGTCTCCTTTAGCAGGGTTGCTACCACCCACAGGCAAGGAGGCCATCCATTAGGGGTTTGATCTAATTGTTTAGAGAAATAAGCAAGCAGCCGAGTAAGGGTTCCCATATTTTGAGCTAATGCCCCCAGGATGGTTCCCCTTCTATCACGAATGTAAAAGTCAAAGGGTTTAGCTAAATCTAGGAGAGAACAGGGCAGGGCCTGAAGTAATTGCGTTTTAAATTCTTGAAAGGCCCCTTCACATTCTGAATTCCATTCAAAGAGTTCAGCATCTTTTCCTTTCAACGTTTCATACAGAGGCCTTGCTATTAAACCATAGTTAGGGATCCAGTGCAGCAAATCTGGCCACCCCCAGAAAACACCTAAGCTGTCATTTAATTTTAGGAGAAGTGAGGCTGCAAATGGCTTAATTCCTTTCCTAGGGTAGGCTTTTCTGAACTTCTGTGAGAATGTAGCCTAGGTAGGTCCCCCTACCTAGTTTGTGACATTTGAGGCTTTCTTGGATACCTCATATCCTTTATCAGCTGGTAGTTCAGGGTGGTGACAGTATTTTTGTCAGAGTCCTCCTTAAAAGGGCTGGTGATCAGAATGTTGTCTACATACCGGAGGAGCGTTCCCTCCTCCACATTTGGTCTTTTAGGTCTTCAGTTAGAGTTTCCCCATAGATTCTGGGGGAATGTTTGAACCTGGGACAGAATACAGGGTCCTGGTGGACAGCGAAGTGGCCAGCAGGGTGTGGAGATTAAGGACTTTGTCATTTTTATGGCTGAGTAGTATTCCATTGTATAAGTATACCACATCTTCTTTATCCACTCAACTGTTGATGGATGTTAGGTTGTTTCCATGTCTTGGCTTTTGTAAATAGTGCTGCTATGAACATTGGGGTGCTTGTATCTTTTTGAATTAAAGTTCTCTCTGAATATATGTGCAGGAGTGGGATTGCTGGATCATAAGGTAAAGTCTATTTATAGTCTTTTGAGGAATCTCATAGTGTTTCCATAATGGCTGCACCAAACTACATTCCCACCAACAGTGTAGGAAGGTTCTCTTTTCTCCACAGCTTCTCCAATATTTATTATTCATGGACATTTTATTGATAGCCATTCTGATTTGTGTCAGGTGATACCTCACTGTAGTTTTGATTTGCATTTCTCTGATAATTAGCAGTATTGAGCATTTTTGTATGTGCCTATTGACCATTTGCATGTCTTCATTGGAGAATTGCTTATTTAGGTCTTCTGCCCATTTTTGGATTGGGTTGTTTGATTTTTTGTTAAGTTGTATGAGCCGCTTATATATTCTAGAAATTAAGTCCCTGTCAGTCTCATCTTTTGCAAATATTTTTTCCCATTCCATAGATTCTTTTTGTTTTGCTTATGGTTTCCTTTGCTGTGCAAAAGCCTATAAGTTTAATTAGGCCCCATTTGTTTATTTTTGCTTTTATTTCTATTGCCTGTATAGACCACCATAGGAGAACATTGCCAAGATTTATGTCAGAAACTGTTTTGCCTATATTTTCTTCTGAGAGGTTTATTGTCTCTTGTCTTATGTTTAACTCTTTAAATCATTTGGAGTTTATTTTTGTGTATGATGTGAGTATTCTATCCTTCAAGCCTTGTATTCTCCACTTCTGTCCCTGCTAACCTTCCAGCTGGAGAGGGTCATCCCAACATGAGGATGCCTTTCTTCCTTTGCCATTCCATCCTCAAGGAACCGGTCCTGCACTGATTTTTTTTTTTTTTCCTTCCTTTTTACTCCTACTGGTTTTTGTGAGGAATCCTCCTGTATTTCGAAGCGAGAGACACTCTCCAAAGTTCAGTAGGTGTTCTGTGAGATTCCATGGGTTTGTAGATGTAATTATTGGTGTATTTGTGGGAGAGGGCGAGCCGTGAGCCCCTCTACTCCATCATCTTGGCATTCTCCTTGGTAATCTCTTTCAAATCATTTTGTATATTCTTCCTTGATTTCTGAATTATGTGCTTGCTTATCTCTTTTTCAAGACTATAAACATCTTGAGAGCAAAAGTCATAAGAACAAAGTAACAATACTTTCCATTTAAGTGGGAATCAGTAAACATTTTCTGGTTTGGATTGAATTAATCTGAATTGAAATGTAGGTTGTAAATGTTTAAGAAAAACCCAGGTTACCGAGGAGTTAATTAGCAAGTCACTGTTCAAACACCAGGTGTTTTTCTTAGTCGCCATGACATCCCATAAGGTTCTAAATTTAAGCCAATTTTCTCTTTCCAAATTTTTATTCTACCATAATTTGCAAGTGTGACAATATTATCACCCATTTCTATGCTGTCTAAAGGTGGCTGGCTAGGAATCTGAGGTTCTCAGGATATGAAATGGAGTGCAGATCCCAAAGCATACAATGTCTACATAGCCAAATATGTATATGCAAAGCTATAGATGTAGTAATTAATACAAATATAACAAGTCATGAGGAGTATTTATTATACCAAAGTCATAAAAATATTACTCTTAACAGGCATTTTTGATGCTTTCTCCCTCATTATTGCTTTCATTTTGTAGATATTATCCTGGAGTATAGCTTTCATTGGCTTCGTGTCATATAAAATATAGTTTGCTTTGGACTGAAATGGCAATATAGATAATTAATTTGTTGGCAAAGAAACATACTTAGGAAAGAAGGTAACTTTCTAAGAAATTTGATTGAAGCATGCTTCTTAGCAATGCTAAATATGTTCTAGCCACAAAATATTCTAGTTATTTTCTGTTACATCACACAATACTCTTTTAAAAATGTATTTACTATTTTTAAAATATTTTTTTAAATGAAGGGACCTGTACAGAAAGTTTTTATATAGCTAACCCAAGGTTAATAATTAGATCATTTTTGGAGCTAACACTGGAATTACAAACTTTCACTTTGTGTATAACCATGGATTGTAGGACAACTTCTACTAGTATGAAACAATCTCTTGTAGCTACTTATATAATTTCTATTTCCATTTTCCATTATATACTATTTCTAATTTGGAAGAAAAAATTATCCAGCAATATATTATTATACTTGGAAACCTTCTTAAACTTTGTATTCCCAAATATCAGTAGCTTTCAAAAATGTTAAATACCATCCAAGATAAAAGATAATTGTACATTGTGACTCATGCATGCACAAACATATATAAAACCAGAACAAAAGTTTTATAAAATAGTACTTACCCTTCCAATGTGCAATGCATTTGGGATATTTTCTATTACATACTATTTTATTTCATTTTTTTAAAAATGTTTTTTATACAATTGATTTCACAACCATTAATGGGTCACAGACTTTAGGGTTTTTTAAATGCCATAAACATTAGAATAGTGACATTAATTAGACCTGAGTGGTCCTTAAATATATCCTTTTCTCCAGAAATTTCTTAATTCCCAAAAATTGCTACTTCATACTTCATTGAAACTATGAGGTTTATGGCTATAGAGATGAATGCTTGGCATGTAAAAGAAAGGTGGTACAGATATGTCATGTTTTGTGTGTGTGATATATTAACTTTGATTCAGAACTGTCGAATAAGGCAAGTATTAGTTAAGGACAGAATTACTGAAAAAATGTTTCCCCACAGAGATGAGAGTTTTTGAGACAAACAGTTAAAGTAAGAGATAAAGGTAAGAAGGAAGACTATTAGATGCAGATGAACAAAGATAAAAGTAATAACTAATCTTTCCTTCCCTAGTCCCAGCAAAGAAGATCAGGCCTTTCATGTAATTCAGTACCTATTCTTATGGAGAAGAGTGAAATTCCTCCATGGACAATAGCTGCTTGCAGTTTCAAAGCAGAAGCTAACAAACAGTAAATCACTGAAAGAAGTTATAAAGGAGGAAAACTTTTCTTTATTTCTTAAAAATTTTACCTATAAATTCATGGGACAATAAGTAATTTAAACTATTAAAAAACTGCCCCCAAGTTGCTAACACTGAGAAAAATTTATTGTGGTAACATATTTTGCATTAAACGTTAATTTGTGTGTGCCTAACTTCTATAATAAATACTCAATAAATAGTTTGTTAATGAGTAAAGATCTAATAAAAGGTTTGCAAGTAATTTTTAATACTGCATAGTCCTCTTATAAAATGTCATATTTGAAAAGGTAAGTCCAATTTCTCTAAATGTATCTGTTTATTAGTTCAATCAGATTTACTGTGTACAATTATTAAGGTATTCGAACAATTTCTTCATTCCAGTGTCATATTTTCTTTACTTTATTCAACTTCCAATCACCAATAAAATAATATTCTGTAAGGCCAATTATTTATTCCAGTACTTTTCTGCCTCATATTTCCAGTGCCCTAAGTTTTATATCCAAGATCCTAAAATTGGCGATAGTGACCACCTTTACCTGGACCTAGCCAATCTATCCCTCCTAATTTCTCAGTTCTCTTCTGTATACTTACTCAATACTTTGAACAAATTTTTCCCCTTTGAACACAATGGATCTGCCTCTCTGCTTTTGTTAATGTCCCTTTTTTGATAAAAATTTCCCATTTCCTCAGCACCTATCAAATCCTGTTGTTTATTTATGGAGCAATTCATGTCTTACCTAAACTCTCTCTTTATGCCTTTCTAGCCTAGGAGTGAAAATGGAGATCGTATTTGCATTAGCTGTCTTTTCTGCATGGCATGTTACTCTATGATTTAGTGACTTAAACTACAGTAATCATTACTATTTCTCTCTCTTTCTAAGAATTTGGAGGATGATTTTATGAGTTCACTCTCTCATGAGGTTGTAATCAGACGTTGGCCATGCTGTGTTCACCTGAAAGTTTGGCTGAGACTGAAAGATGTACACATAGTGCTGGCCTTTAATGGGAGACCTCAGTTCCTCTGCCCATAAGCCTCTCCATAGGACTGTTTGAGTGTTCTTAAGACATGGAAGTTGGCTTTTCCCAGAATGAACAATCCAAGAAACCAAAGGTGATGCCTTTTATAACCTAGCTTAGAAGTCACACAGCGTCATTTACACAGTTTTCTATTGGTGACATGGGTCAGCACCGATTTGCTGTATATTTGGTTCAACACAAGGATGTGAATATCAAGAGCCAAGAAGTAGTGGGAGGCATCTGGGAGGCTGGATAGCTCAGCATTAGTAGTCATGAGCAGCCTGTTAGGGCTCTGCCTCTATCCACTATTTGGAATCCCTAGCGTCCCTTAAAATCTCCCCTGTTTCTGAAAGTATTTCACATGGATTCAAGCACTGAGTTCTTTTAGATACCATTCAGTGATATGTTTTCTTTCCCCTTTTTTATTCCATTCCTGGCTCTCAGTTGGAAAGTCTGCTGCCCTTCAGGCTTATAACATCCCATGAATCCCCTTTTCTTCCAGGTGTAGCATAAATCCTAATAATGATAACTCAATATGCACCATGCAGATACCCTGCTGTACTGAAACCTCTCTGCTGTGCCACACACGACGTGGTGCTCATTGTTGCTGACATGAAGCCACCTGTGTGCTGAATGCCTTCAGGGTGGCAGCAGTGCCATGCATGTTCTCTGTTGTCTGCATAGGTAGAGAAGAATCCCCAGTCAGCCTGTGTGTCCACACTCCATTACTGGGTATGGAGCTCCCAGTGATTTCAGACTTCAGTGAAAGAGCTCTTTCAAATCTTACCTGGTTCTTCCTAGCACTCAACTTGAGTCTTTTGGGGCTGACGGACAAGCCGACTAACAGATGCCATTCTATATTAATAGTGACTCTTCCTCTCCAGTACCAGTGATGTTATTGGACCCAAAAAGTGCCAGATTCCCTTTTCTCTTGTAATAGTTATTTTCCAGGAGGCTTGCCTTCTCATAAAGATCTGCCTTTGGTAGACCTCTCCAGCTAGAGTCCTAAAGGTACATTCAGTTTAAGCTCTACAGGGACTCCTGCTACATTCCTTCAAGTAATGTCCTCAAAAGGTCTCTATCCCCAGGATTGGACAATCTTTTTATTAGAATAAACTGAACCTCTTCTAGGCTTGATTCTGAGGGATGCTGAGAGCCACCTGTGTGAAAACTTTCCCAGAAGTTCGGATGATAGAAGTAGTATAATCAACCTTGATTCGGTCTGTCTTTGTCAACCTATCCTGTGGAAAGTTAATTTCTTTTAGAAAAGCCTTCTTTATTCCCCATTTAGGGAGGCAGAAAAAACTAACAATGTAGCCCACAAGCTTTGAAGTCAGACAGACTGAGATTAAAAGTCCAATTAGTTCACATAGTAGGTCAATAAACTTGGTCAAGTTACTAAATCTGATTTTCCTTATCTGATATCACATGATCAGTATAAGAACTATGTAAGACTGTTTAGGCCTGTGCTTGACAAATAAGTGCTTAAGAACATTAGCCATTATAATTATCATCATATCCATTATTCATGCTGGCCCTTAACAAAGCTTCTTGGCATTTTGAAAAACTTCCCTCTGCAGCCTGGAACTCATAGTGAACCAACTTTTAGCCCCGAGCTGATTTTCCAGGCCACATCATTAGCTGTGTCCTTTTTGTCCCCAGAGTCAAATTTCACTTTTGGATCTTCAGGGTGTAAATAATTGGAGGGGGTGTAAATAATTGGAGGGGGTGAATCTCAGCTTACCCCTTTGTCCTTACCACAGGCTATGGAACATTATAGATTTTTGCCTAGGAATCAGTTTCAAAGGCAGATTTTGGGGGGTCCTGGTGACATTCTCTGCTCTGTATTTTTCTTTTCTGGTGATAGTCTTCATCCTACTACCTTTCCTCAGAATTTATCAGTCAAAAAGTCCTAAATTATGTTTCTTAAAGCATGGTCCCAACATCACTTTGAGAAAGAGAATATATTAGTTAAAATTCAGATTCCTGGACCCCACCTCAAACTTACTGAATCAGAATACAAAGAGGTGAGTTTCCAGAATAAATACATATTTTTTCAACATTCTCCTAACACAATTGAGATGCAGGGAACTTGTGTCCAAACTTTGAGTAGCACCATCCTACTATACAAAAAATTTGAGAACAAAAAAATCAAAACATCATTAACTAAGACATCAATGGTGTAATGGATGAGGGGAGCTTACACGTCTGAAGCAAGTTTCTGGAGCGGCAGATGGTGGGCAAACTTCGCTCCAACTAAGCCTTCTGTTCAAAGGGCCAGAAAAGCTAATCTTAACATGGCTCACCACATAGAACTGAACTTCTAAGATTTGTCTTTTCGTCTTGTCACATCAGAAGGAAAAATGGTATGACTGAAACAGTTTAAAAATGGTTGATAGTTCCAATTCACAATTCGTATATCCATTACAGACAGCATTGGTAAGGGCTTGATGACCATCTGCTAGTTTGCATGGCCCTCAAAGTGACTTCTAAGGTAGTGCCTAGAATGCTGGCTAACTTGGTAGCTATTCCAGTGATCTGTGCTCCCTGCCACCCCCCTGCTCCTGCACTGGGATTTTATCCATTTTGGTGCTGAAAGTAGCCTCCTCTTCTATTAGTGAGTATTAATTGTGGGAATCTAGGTGCTGTACATTTTTTTCCCTGCAATCTAATCTACCGTTAACACATTTCACAATGACAGCCATTTGCTTACAGTGAGCTGCTGTCTCATTTCCTAACTCAAAGTTTTCATCCCTACAACACACAAGCAGAACTTTCCCACACTCTGATACATCTTAAGAAATTTAATACTTATGGTCATGTAACTGGCCATGGTTTTAAACACCTATTTACACATCATCAAGCATCCCACATTGCCAATTGTAAGCATTCTCTGCCCTGAGAGACGAGATGTTACTTTCTATGGGCCTGCAGGCTTTCATCAACACCCTTCTCTCTCTCTTCCCACTTCTACCCCCTCTTACACTACTTGAGTGGAATATTACAGCCAGGGTCAAAGGGCATTTCCTCTAAGGCTAGTAGAGACCTTTCTGATCTCACAAAGACAACCATCGTTTTTTTCCCAGAGACTGAACAGCCTTTTCTACCACCTGCAACAGTGTTTTTAACCCAGTTTTCTAGTGCCACGCCCAGGCCTGGAGCTTTGTAAATAATCTCCGACAGTACGCAGTATTCTCTTCATGGCCCTGCCACTAACCACAAGGCAGTTAGTTCTAATCTTTGGGTAGTAATTAATCTATGCTACAAACAGTTGCTGTACTAGGATTGCTAATTACCCAAAGAAATCTGAAGAAAAAAATTCCTGTTTTATAGGCCACATCAACCTGTGGATTACAAAAAAGTTATAATGGCAGTATATTATTTCTCCACTTTGCCTTCCTCTCATGATTGTGGAATTTCCAGCCTTCCTTCTCCTAGGTACTCAGAGACAGACATCTCAACTCTCAAGCTCTCATGTTGCCTCTGCCAGTTCTTCCTTTCCGGCACTGGTCCTGATATCTGTGGTGGCCCAAAAGGCTGAAGTCTATAAAACACCCTCGGGGCCCCTCCCCACTGGCAGGGAAGACAGTGCCACTTCACACTGACAGCTGCTAGAGTCCAAGGTCCAGTAGGTGCTCCAGTTGGCCAGGGAGGCTCTTCTTCTTCCCCATGGCAGAGTCACACCCTGGAGCATGAGGCATTGCTGCCTAGTGGTCAGTATATCATCTCCCAGAAATTTTGTCACAACTTTCCTGGAAGCACTTTGTTTTTCTCAAGGCGCTGAGAGAGCAGTGCATCTAAGAGAAGCACCAAGTTGTGTTCACTCCCTTTCTGACAATAAGTTTTGGCTAATGGCACAGGTGTTATTAGGAAAAATTCATTCCCAGAAGGCTATTAATTTTCCTTGCAAACATATTCTCAACACATCCTTATAACCTTACCAGTGTTATAAGCATCCTCAGTCCTTTTAAACTCCTAGGATAAGCAGAGTTTTGCCTTACGCTTAACTCTCCTTTCTCCCAACTCTGCCTTTACTGACTCATAAACTACAATCAGCCCTCTGTGTCCATGGGTTCTACAGCCTTGGAATTCCATCCAAGGTTGGTTGAATCCACTGACACGGAACCCCAATATGGAGGGTCAACTGTGCTATCCCATTTTATATAAGGAGCATCCATGGATTTTTGGTATCTGTGGGGATTGTGGAACCAATCCCCCAAGGGTACTAAGGGATAACTGTACTCAAAATTTTTAATGCTTAGTTGGTAGTACAGTCAACTCTTGAACAACACAGGTTTGAACTGCATGAATCCACTTAAACGTGGATTTTTTTCAGTAGTAAATATTATAGTAGTACATAATCTGTGGTTGGTTGAATCTGTTGATGTGGAGCCATGGATGTGGAAAGACTGTGACAGAGGGCTGACTAGTAGTTTGATGGAAGAAATTTTCACATACTGAGGTATGGGGAAGTTGTTCTGGCTTATACATGATTTAACTTAAAATTTATGCTACCTAGAACAGCCTGTTTTGTGGCCTGTCTAATTTGTGTTGTATAGCTTCCTTAACCATTAAAGAAAAGATTGCATTTAAAAAATCAAAATAGAATAACTGTGGTTCAGACATCCAAAATAGAGGCAGATGGTCGTTGCGAATGTGATTTCAGGCGCGTTCCTGCCTCACTAAGATCTTGAATTTTCTGAACTGTATCTGGACTGACCCAAGGACACCACCAGCTGTTCTTAAAACAATATCTGCTAGCAGCTGCCAGCTGTAACCTTATGATCTCAAGTTCTCCCCTTCCAACAATGCAGCTATTCTGGACTGCAGCCAATCCTTACTTTAAAAGCACCCTTACTTACTTTTTACCAGCTTCAGTCCTAATTCTTGACAAACATCTTATGTAATTTTGTGGGTTTTGCCTTTATAAGGCAAAAAGCCTCCCCCATTTTGTAGTTCAGCAGAACACAATTCAGGTTCTTCTTGATTCTGTGTCTCCTGGGCTATCGTCCTCAGTTTGGCTCAGATAAAACTCTTTTCTATTCCTGTTATAGATTGCTTATTGATTATTTTCATCAACAAGTTATATGTGGATTGTGGAGGGTTGGTGCTTCTAATCCCTGCGTTGTTCCAGGGTCAACTGTGTAGCCTGAGGCATTTACGTTTTTTTGTTTTTGTTTTTGTTTTTGTTTTTTAATGAGAGTATAGGATGTTCAAGGCTGGTACATTACTTATCTATTGGTTTATAACAAATTATCCCCCAAATCAGTGACTGAAAACAACAAGCATTTATTATCTCATAGTTCCTGTGAGTGAGGAATCTGGGAGTAACGTCATTGGGTGGGTTTATTTCAGAGCCTCTCCTAAAGCTGCAGTCAAGGTGTTGCCAAGTCTGCAGTTATCTGAAAGGTCAGCTGGGGAGGATTCGCTTCCAACTTGCTCACATGGCTGTTGATAGTCCTCAGATCCTTGCTTGCTCTTGGCTGAAGATAATCAGTTCCTCATCAAATATATCTCTCCATAAGGTTTCTTACATGTCTGCTGGCCTCTCTCTGAGTGAGGGCTCCAAGAAAGAGAGGCAGAGAAACAGAGAGCCAGAGAGCCAGAAACAGACACAGACATAGGCAGACACAGAGAGAGACAGAAAGGGGAAGAGAGGTGCTCAGAACTCCAATTCTCGGTTACATGGGTTTTATGTGTACATGACTTCATTGTAACTTGACACCATTTCAAGATAGAGTCATTTTCGAGTATTTATTAGGAAATTCTAATAAGTGCTGGGCTAAAGTAGAACTCTGAAGAAATGCCACATGACAACTATGTGAATATTAACTTAATTTATTGCCATAACACTGAACACAGAATCCCAAATATATCCAAAGTAATTGGCTGTTTAAAATCATGTTTGCAAAACAGTCTGTGATTAAACTGTAATCTGTTTGTTAGCTTGGCAGTGGCAAAATAGGAGTTTTATACTGAAATGTTTTTACAGAATATTTCTTTTAGAAATAAGGACTCTTCCTTAAATGATTTGTAAAAGCTATACCACAAACAAATCCACCAACTTCATGCTTCAACATTTATGCTTTGTTGTGGTAAACTAAATAATGCTTTCTACAAAAGCCAGTCCCTGGATCCTGTGAATGTTACTTTACTACAAAGTCCCTACAAAAAGAACTTGGCAGATATGATCAAATTAAGGATCTTGAGATGGGAAGATTATTCTGGGTTATCTGAATTGGCCTAATGTAAATCACAGGGGTCCTTAATAAGAACCCAAGAGTTGTCAGAGTGAGGAGACAGTAATACAATGACAAACGCAAGGAACAAAAGACATTTGAAAAAGCTACTTTTTTGGTTTTAAAGATAAAGTGGCCACAAGCCAAGGAATACAGGCAGTCTCTAGAAGCTTGAAAATTCAATTAAATGGATTCTCCCATAGAACCTCAGAAAGGAACCAGTCCTGCTGACACCTTGATTTTGTCCAGTAAAATTGACTTTTAACTTTTGGCCTCATAAATTAAAATAGAATAAATGTGTGTTGTTTTAAACCCCCAAGTAATTCACAATAATTTATTACAGCAATGAAAGGAAATGAACACTCTTCTAAGAGAACCAGTGACAGGCTCTCTCAATGTTTTTATAAGTATTGGATCACATATCTTGAAGATTTTCAATAAACATGTAGCCCAGTTCTCCAAACACAGAGAGAAACACCATTTCTACATGACTAAAGTCCTGGACTAGGAGAAGATTCCTCCTCAAGATGACCTATGCCTCCACCAGGTGAGACTGGGAGGAGAGACTAAGCATCGGCTATGGCACAGATCCTCCACCAGGGGACAGGAGTGGGAGAGGCCCTTGCAACAACCCATCTTTGGACCCCCAGTGGGCAGAGCCCAGGGAGCACAGTCACCACTGTGTCTGTAACAACCCATGGATTTTAGCAAATTATACAGTGATTCTATACCTGAAGAGAATTAGGATTATCCACCCATCTCTACAAATAGGTATCAGTTAAGGAGAACAAAATACGTGCATGTCTCCCAATCCTTCCCTGAAGTATTCATTACATGCTGAATTGACCATGAAATGAAATTTCAAATGAGATTTTGAAACTCATGTTAGAGTGACTTAGAATGTGAAAGTACTTATTTCACAAAATATGTATACTTCCTGCAAAGCATTCTACACAATCTCAAAGAACCAGAACTAATTCATGAGACAAAACTTAGCCTAGCCATTGGAGACTTAATTATTTTATTTAGAAATGAAGACATTTCCGTTTGACGTTTAGAGGTTTACTTGTTCATGGAGATGAATGGTAGATGGATCCCCTTAACAAAAAAAGAAGTCTCCAAGAGAACCTCATAAAATTTTCAGAATTGAAAGCGTGTGACAGCTTTGAAGGATGCAGCTGTCAGGGGGTGAGGTTGGTAGGCAGAGGGCATTTTCAGTGGCTTGGCTCTGATAGGCCCAACTTAGGAAAGGACTCGGGGCTTAGTGAGTGAAAGAGTCTAGAAGCTCAACTTGGAGATTTGTGCGCTGACTCCTGCTGCCTGCCCCTTTTTCTAGCTGACCCACAGAGGGGCTTACTGGCAGGCAAGGTGCTGCGCCTATTCTGTGGCAAGGCAGGCCCTTCAGGTGTGGGTGCCCAGCACAATCACCACTATGTAAACTGAAGAAAATCCTTGTGGTTTAATGCTTGTCAGAATCTGGCTGGACCTTTTCCTGAATTCCACAGTACAATATTCCTTAGTCTTTAGGGGTAAGAAGAAATCCCTGGGGACTCCTCAGAACACCTCCCATGATAAACTCAGGCCTCTGCTGATAGCATCTACTTTTAGAAGGACCTGTGCCCCATACAACTGTCCTTATGAAACTAGATTTGAGTCATAATGCCTGTTCATCAAGGGTTTTCCACATTTTCCCTCAATATCTCCTTACTAAAAATCCATCCCATCTTCATCATCTGAGGGACCCACAAGCTACACTTCTCTGAGCATTGTCATCCGGACTGCTTGCAGCCCCTAAAGGATGCCATCCCCAGACAAAAGACTAGTAGTTCTGAATTTAAAAGCACCAAACATTCAAGGATGTCCAGTGGCTCCTGGGTTTTCCTCGAGTGAGCACTTTAGACGCTCAATTTCCCGTATCATTCACAGATTCTTTGGAAAGGAAATGGATTTATTAGGTATTTACCCCAAAACAAAACATTCTGTTAACTGGCATCCCTGCCTGCTTTTAGTCTACTCTGATGCAACCCAGGACATCAAAGATGAAACTAATTGTTCCAACATTGAAATGGAAGCCATTTTACCTCCACTTTGGTAGAAGTGTACCCTGGATCTGCATCTTCAGGATCCTGGTTGCAGTGATAGACACCTGCCTCACAAGGAAGCAGGAATTTCCGGTCATCAGAGACATGAATGCCCTATATTCTCCATCTTCTCAATATAACATCTGCCAAATACTATGACTGCCTGCCAGTTTGGCCAAGGACACTTGTGAAAGGAAAAGGGCTGATAAAACTTTTGCTGTCACTACTTGCTCCTAAGATGTCACCAAAATCAACTTTGGCAAAGATTTGCCTTTCCTCCATGACTTGCTGTTATCTGGGTGGTGGTCAGCCTGTTCACAATATGCTGCTTTCATCCTGTACCTTGTCTCGTACTTGTTTTAGCCACCACTACACTGTACACCAAGAAAGCCTCCTTCTTCCATGTGCCATCCAGACACCTGGGCTATGATTATGGCTCCCAGTTTAAAACCTTCTCTGACAAGCATTGTTCAAATTCTTTGGCTTTTATATTCTCCTGTCTGCTAACCTTTAGATATGAACCTATAACCAGATGGAGTACATTATATTAACCGGACCTTGTGGCAGAAAGAGCACCCTCTCAAACGACCCCACAGTCGGAAAAAAATGTGAAGGATGGGCCCAGAAAAGCAATTATGGGCAGGACTAGATACATAATTTGCAAGGCCCAGTGCAAACTAAAAATGTGGGGACACTGGTGAAAAAAATATTAAGAACTCAGGATGGTGACAGCAGAGCATTGCCCCAAGCATGGGGCCCTTCTAAGCACAGGATTCTATGCATCTGCATGGGTTGCACATACATGAAGCCAACCCTGGTTATGGGGAATCACTTTCTACTTTCCAAATTACTACTTTTCAACAAAGATTCACCAGAACATGTCAGAGCTTTCTACTCAACAATACACAAGAAGCTTCAGCCCACTTCACCTGGAGAAGGGAACCTGCATTTTATGGGACTGAAAATCTCCTCTGAGCTCCTGACCCAGCACTGTTACACCTGGGCTGTTACATTAAAAAAGAAAAAAAGAAAAGAAAAACAAAAAATCCTGATCTGTGAAGAAGTTCCAGACAGCTCCCATCTATTCGCAACTTGCTTGTGCTTGTTCTAGTCTGGTTTCTACCTTCCTGGCTCCATAACCCTGCTTTGCTATCTCATTCTGGCATCTTCAGGTAACCATCCAGATGCCCCTTCTGACTTCTCAGACTCTGGTTTCTGGCACTGGTTTCAGCTCTGCTGGCTCCTCAGGGTTTAA